>NC_134708.1:60939276-62139276 GCF_043290135.1 Rhipicephalus microplus
TAAAAATACACGTTGCAAGCACTTGAAATTTGAAGCGAATATCTCCAACATAGTGCAAAATTTGCCGTAGTGATAGGCAAAGAGTCTTTATGAATAAAAACATCAGATGAAATGCTGGGGCAAGCAAAAAACAAATACAAAACGAAAATGTACAGACAGAGTTAAAACCTGCGACATCATCAATTCAGCAAATCACGGCTAAATAAAAGACAGCACACATTCACTAGCTCGATTAACAAGTTCGTCAACTGTCGGCTGTGTCAACATTGTGGGGTGCAGGGCATTCCAAGCACGTATGGCTCGCGGAAAAAAAGAGTAGCCAAAAACATTGTTCTTGAAGGGATACTCATCAAGTGTGTGACAATGTTTATTTCGTGTTTGGCGCTTACTCTTAACCTTAACATAATTAGCGGGATTTATTTTCAAAGAGTTGTGTTGCACCAGATACGAAAATCTCAGGCTATGAAGCTTGGTGCGGCTCGCCAGGGTGGGCAGATCCGCTCTTATCAAAAGAGCAGTAGGTGAGTCGGTACTTTTATAACGGTTGTAGATAAAACGGACTGCTTTACGTTGTGTTCTTTCAAGCCCGGCTATATGTTTGTTTGAGAAGGGGAACCAGGCCACACTCGCATATTCGAGGATTGGGCAGATAAGCATGGTATACGCTAAAAGTTTTGTTTGGGGTGTCGAATGACGAAGGGTTCGCTTAAGAAAAAATAACCTGCCGAGTGCCTTCTTTGTGATGTTCGACATGCGCAGTCCAATTTAAGTCGGACGATATTAAGATGCCTAGATATTTGCAGGCAGCGACGTTGCGAAGTGGGACATTTCCCAGCGAATACGAAAAATTTGCCCTCGCTTTTTTCTTTGTAATTGACATGGCGACAGTTTTCTCAGTATTTATTTCCATTCGCCACTTTCGACACCAGGTTTCGACCTTCTTTAGCGAATCATCTAGTTTTAAATGATCCTGGTAGCTGTCTATTCGCTGGTACAGGATACAGTCATCTGCGAACAATCTGATCTTTACATCGGCTACGTCTGCAACGTCATTAATAAAAAGAAGAAACAACATGGGGCTTAAAACAGAACCCTGGGGCACTCCCTATAATACTGGAACCGTGTCAGACCCATGTGCACCATATTGAACAAATTGGTAGCGGCCGGTCAAATAGTGTTCGATCCACTTGGTCATAGGTCCGTTTCCCAGTATACCGGTTAGCTTTTGGATCAGTTTGGGATGGGAAACGCGGTCAAAAGCTTTTGACAGATCTAAAAAGACTACGTAAATCTGCGATTGATCATTAATGCCATTGGCAAGGTCATGCAAGGTCTCAACCAGCTGTGTGACAGTAGAGATAGTCCGCGACAAAAACCGTGTTGATTGAAATGGAGAACAGCATTTTCTTCCACGTATTCGGTAAGGGACTTTAGAATAATATGCTCAAGCATTTTGCAGGAAGTACACGTAATAGAAATTGGTCTGTAATTAGATGGACAACACAAGTCACCACTTTTGTGAATGGGAAGAATTTTTGCAATTTTCCATTCCGATGGAACCTGGCAATCCTTAAGTGATTTCGAAAATATAAGAAAAAGGTGTTTACACACAGATTCAGCGTAACGCTTTAAAAACGCATTGGGAATCGCGTCGGGTCCACTACATTTATTCCCATCAATGTTCAACAAGAGTGATAGCATACCCGGCTCAGACAGTTGAGGCAAGCTTAGAGCGCTTAAGTTTTTACCCCGAAACAGAAGCGAGGTATGTTTACCATTGTCATCTGTGAATACAGACTGGAAGTAAGTGTTGAATGAATTAGCTTTCATTAATTCCCGCTCCGTTGAAACGACAGTAGGGAGGTTGTTTTTTGAACCTAGATATTGCCAGAATATCTGGGGCGACTCTCTTATAAACTTACGCAGTATTGTGCTGCAGAAGTTCTCTTTGGCACAACGGATTTTTACCCTCAATGAGTGGGACAAGCAAGATATTTTTTCTTGGAACCCATAGACTGTGCTTGATTTGTTAAATTTTCTTAGTCTTTTTATTTTACGTTTAGTATCAATGATGTCACGTGCTACCCAAGGGTTGTGTTTTTTTGTGACTTTAGCAACCTGCGGAACAAAGTGTGTCATACAATGAGTAATGATAGCTTTAAATTTAGCCCAAATTACGTCAATCACCAAAGACTCATCAGCCCACATATCGAGAAAGTCGTCGAATTCATGCTCTAAATACGTCATAACTGCAGCGTCATCGGCTTTGTGAAACGCCGGGACATACTTAACCAGCCCTCGCATGCGAGCGGGGCATTGTACAGACAGGCTACATGAAACCATTTTGTGATCAGATAACCCCTCCAGGGTTTCCGTTAAGATATCCGTTGATGGGAAATGATCATTGACAAAGATGAGATCTAGTAAAGAACTAGATTCCCGTTGTTCATGACTTGGCGTGGCAACAAGTTGTGGGAGATTAAATGACAATAGGTAATCGCTTAAAAAGTCATTCCTAGCTGTTCCTGTACTCAGACGTTCCCAATTTACATCGGGCAGATTGAAGTCACCAGCCATGATAACAGCGCCACTGGTCACATGGTTGTGCAAGTAGTCATATAAGGTTTCCAGATAAGCTAATTGCGCTTGTGGGGGTCTGTATACCGTACAGATAGATATAGTGACACCATTTAGCGAAACCCTACACCAGACCGCTTCGACGTACGGAACATCTGGCGTGACTGAAAAGCTTATGCCTTGTCGTAAAACCATGGCAACGCCCCCACCTCTGTGCTGTCCATCTTTCCGAACATTCACGTAGTTTGGCGGAACAATTTCGTGGTCCAATATTTCTTTGTGCAGCCAAGTTTCTGAGACTGTGACGATGTCTGGCTGATTGGCGATCAAAATGGCCTCAAACCGGTCGGCTTTGTTCACAAGACTTCGTGCATTAACGTTAATTAACGTCAGTTGCGTCGGCTTATGGTGACCCGACTCTCCAGAAGCATACGTTTTTCGTTTTTTGACAAAGCAACAAGATCACCGCGATTGTTGTCCCAGCCGTAGAGTTTCCCATTAATGTTCACTCTATCATGAACCAGCATCACCTTTTCACCTTTGTCTCGATTTTCTTTAGTTCTATCCCAGAGTTTCTTCCTAAGGTCTTGCATTGTACTGGAGAAGTCGTCACTAATTCGGTAACCTGAACCTTTCAGTTTAGAGCAGTTTTTGAATATTTTCGTTTTGTACTGGTAATTCGAGAGTTTCAAAATAATAGGTCTTATTACCATTTTCAGTAAATGTTTTCCTAGGCGGTGAATCTTTTTTATATCCCTGGTATTTACTTTTAGTATGCCCTCAAATATTTCCTTCGATACTACACGTTGCAATGTTTGGCGTTCCCTTATTTTTGTATTGTGGCCTCCGCAGTTATATCCTGCGATGAGCAGAAATGTAACTAATCGCGGAGGCCAAGGACAATACAAGGTCTATTCAAATAGGTCGCTGGTAAGAAGCCATTGCCCGGGACATAATGTGGGGAGTTTTGGAAGCTGCGATTGAAGCGCGACTATGTGTTAAGGGAACAAACACAAATAATGAACAATCAAGTTTGTTTCAAAGTTGAAGTAATCACTGTGCTTCACAAATGACATTTTTTTCTCCAAGAATATTATGCAGTGTAATGAGCAATGAATTTATGACAATTTTTTATTATTGCCGAAATTCCTTTTATAGTGCCGTCGGGCCATACTATGATTAATTAGTACAGCCCTTGCCCCGCCACGGTGGTGTAGTCGCTAACGTACTCGATTGCTGGCCCGCGGGTCGCGGGATCGAATTCCGGCTGCGGCGGCTGCATTTCCAATGGAGGCGGATTTCAAATGCTGTAGGCCCGTGTGCTCAGATTTGGGCGCACGTTAAAGAACGCCAGGTGGTCTAAATTTCCGGAGCCCTCCACTACGGCGTCTCTCATAACCATATGCTGATTTTGGAACATTGAATCCCACATATCAATCAATCAGTGCAGCCCTTGCACTGCATGGAAAGGCACGCTCGTAAAATCTGTCTGCGATGGCACACCCCTTCATGCGTTTAAGTGTTCCGCACTTACTTGCACTGTTGGCTGTGCGTGAAATAGTGAGGTGCGTTTCATGGCTGGTTAACGTCTTGAGCGAAGTGCCGAATGGACAGCGGAACGATGCGGATTAAATTTAACGCTAAGTGCTTTCGTCGGTACCTGCGGAAACGATGTGCTGTGCATGGATGCAGTAGCAATAGGCGTATGCCTGGTAACCCATGTCTTCTCGATATGAAACAAAAACAATTGTTCGTAGTACAATGCCTGCTGGACTTCCATCTGTTAGTATTCCTGCAGCCCGGTTTACTTTTTGAGCATGCAGTGCCTACTATTATTCGCGTTATCGGTGAGCAGATCGCCAACGGTTATCTATCACGCTACCATTCGCATGCCTGCGTTCACATACGTAGCGGTAATTTATCGGTGTATAATGTAAAAAACATAAAGCAAGTACTGCCCGCACACATTTTTGTGATTATTTTCATTGTGTGCAGTGTATTAAAGTTTGAGTTATTGTGACTATTGAATAAAACTTAAAGCTCGTAATTT
Source organism: Rhipicephalus microplus (assembly GCF_043290135.1). Taxonomy (NCBI): domain Eukaryota; kingdom Metazoa; phylum Arthropoda; class Arachnida; order Ixodida; family Ixodidae; genus Rhipicephalus; species Rhipicephalus microplus. Next base: position 60,943,904 of record NC_134708.1, read on the forward strand.
TGGAACGACTAAGCGTCCTTTCTTCCTGTTAAAACTAAAGAACACAAGCATTGTGCATGCTAAAAAACCTGCGTGTGTGTGTGATGCAAAAAAGCAACGCTGCAGATGTGACCTGTATGCGATGTCGGTTGCTACACCTGCCAAAGATGCGACGAACGCTGAATAAAAGTTCGGAGAACAAGCTTCCTGGTAAAACAGAGGCACAGTGAACAGTATAGTACATTTAAGCGTCATTATATAGTAATTAGTCGGCATTGGATTGTTTGGCGTTGATTTGAAGCGCACTCGTGAAGGACTCGCCGGTGATCGCCTTAGCGCGATTTCTCAGTGGTCATGGGCCTATGAAAAGTAACTTGCAATGAAATTTCGTGCTAGTGCACACAAAATGACGTCACTTCTTAACCAACCGTTGCGTTACATCCTCTCTATATTTTTATTCCACCGGAAGTGTTGCCTTCTCACAGAGATGGCGCTAAGCCCTATGACCAGCTAATCAGCCGCCATTTTCTGAACGTATAGGCTTCTTGGAGCCTTCGCTACCAGTTGTATCTACCTTGGATGATACGCAGACTTTCACAGTTTGCTGACCAAATTTATCGCATAGCTTTCTCCGGCGTTGCACTTTTCTTAGGTGATTCTTAAAGAGAAAAGAACAGAGAAGTGAACCCCGTAATTGTCTCCATCAGAGTGCGACACCTCAACAGTAGCTCACAAGGGATGGGGTAAGGATGAATTAAAAGAACAGCATTAAAAGGTAAATAGATGGAGAGAGGAAGGAGAGAGCGAGGCGCAGGGACAGTGAACGACAGAAAGCGACGGAAGTAAAGAGGAGACAGAAAAGATGGACACGGTCGCGGGAGTCCGTGGACGGGACACCACTCGGCGAGAGCTCTTGTTGGTGTCAAGAGATGGTGTAGGGGGAGCCCAGTCGGCCAGGGCTGCGCTGTCGTCGGACATCGCGGGGGCACAACCGGTCGGCACGAAATCAAGCAAGCGAGTCGCGTTGCATGCACATGATGAATGAAAGTATGTATAGGTGAAGCGATGAATTAGTGAAAGGCGCCGACTTGAAATTCCCGTTATGCCTGCTTTTTTTTTTTTTGCGAAAGCTGTGAATGTGCACATATATTCGAGCATAATGTGTCCACGGAGCGATTCCTTTTTCCGATGCCTACACTTGCCTCATCGAACTTATATTCGGACGCATGCATGATGATTGAACTTTTCGTTTCGTGCATTTCAGGTGCGTGAGATGGTGGCAGCGGCCAGAGCCAGGTTACGTAACTTCCGCTTCCGTCCAACCCTCGTCGACATACCGGAAGACGATTACACGAACATGCAGCACCACCAGCACCACCAGCTGCAGCACGGTCACCATCAGTTCGCCCAGAGTTCGGGCTGTGGCCACAGCCCTGCTGGCGTCTGCAATGGCACCTGCACCAGTGCCGTGCGTCACAACCCTCTTCTTGGAGTGGACAGGTAAAAGATGGAAAACGGGTGCATTCGAATGACGTTCGTCCAAACGTGATTTCTCGAACTCACCTGGACTGCTTGATCCTAATCACTAAACTGTACTTTGAAAATTCAAGCGCTAACCTGTTAGAGAGGAAAGTGAACGACGTCAGCGCTTACAGGGAACAGGTAGCTTTAATAACATCCGAGCTTTCACGTTCCAAAACTACGATATGATTATGAAAGAGGCCGCTGCAGAGACTTCTGGAAATTTCGACCACCTATAGAGTTCTTAAGCATGCACCTAAATATCAGTACACGAGCCTCAAACATTTGCTCCCCCAGAAACAGAATGTGACACTTTGCTGAATATAGCAAATCATGGGTGGCTAAGCCTTCAGTTGACTGTATAAATGCTCGTGTCGTTCCCTTGTCCTCGTCTTGTTTTTGTTTTTTGTTTTTACACTTGAGCAATAGGTAATGTTATTACTTGGTGTTTTACGTTCAAAAACTACGATATGATCATGAGAGACGCCGTTGTCGAGGGCTCCGGAAAGTTTGACCATCTGGCCCAAGCGATGACATTGCTGACATGAGCGCTGACATCGCACAGTAGACGGGCCTCTATAGCAATTTACCGCCACTGAAATGCGACTTCCACGGCCGTGACTGACACTGCGATCTTTGGGCAGCAGCACTACCACACCGGGCCTGTCCAACTTTTCAATAATGCAAATGTACCAACTAGTTTGTTGTTCTGTTTTGCCAGCTATATGTTTATGGTGCGGGCTGAGGATTTGTTTTTTCTTACGTCACAATAGACTGTTGCTCTGTGATACAACATGCCCCGCCGTGGTGTTCTAGTGGCTAAGGTACTCGGCTGCTGGCCCGCAAGTCGCGGGATAGAATCTAGGCTGCGGTAGCCGCATTTTCGACGGAGGCGAAAATGCTGTAGGCCCGTGTGCTCAGAACAGGGTCCATGTTAAAGAACCCCAGGTGCTCAAAAATTTCCGGTGCCCTTTACTATAGCGTCTCTCATAATCATGTGGTGGTTTTGGGACATTAAGCCCCACATACCATTATCATCATGTGGTACATGATTGACCTGTACTATAGACCAGCCTCGCCAGGACAAATTATAAACGCTGCAAGGGCTCATTCGCTGCCTTTGACAAACGAAACAATGTTCACATTACAATACAAGCTGTCAATCTGTGAGAAATCTATAGCGGAGAGTAGCTAATAGATTATAAAAAGTTAAAGTCGGGATGGGGTAGTTTTCGTGCTGAAAAAATTATACTATATAATTCGCGAACTATCCAGTAGTTATGGTAAGCCTACTTAGGTCAAAGCGCAAACTGCAGAAGTAGTAGCCTATGGAAACATCTGCAGAATCAAAACCAAAAAAAAGTTAAACAAATATTGAGAAACTGGAAAAAAGAAAGATGTTGATTTAGCAGTGTGTTTATTGTATGCGCTTGTTAACCCTCATTTATAAAGACTAAGACTACAGAAGTTGAATAAGGACCCCAGGTACGCCTTGGCAAGCTTTTCTCCGGCACCGAAGAATACCAGTGAGTTCATTAGGCGTTCCTCTGGGTCACCTCCCTCGCTCCGGCCCTGTGCAATAAAAAAAAAAAGAGAGAGAAGCCGGCATCTATATATTACAGCGCCAATCTGTGCGAACGCTGTACGGATCTTAACAGCAATAATAGAGAGTTTTAGTAGTGCGGAATGGTGCTACGTACGCATCACGCAAGCGCCTTGCGTTACGCGGCGTCGTTTGCCACTTATGGGCTTTTAGTACGCCGTAGTGCCCGCGTACGTAGCGAGCGTGAAGCGTGTTGCGCCATCTGGTAGATCAAAATAGAAGCACGTGTTGTTGACAGCCAATGTAAGCTAATCCAAGTGTTATAGCCAGATTATGGCCATATTTTAAGCCACAGAGCCGGTCGGTGCTTGCCTTCGATGCCGCCATTTTGCAAAACGAAGTCTCGCGCTGTCGCGAACTTGTTCGAGAGCTGCGCGATCATTTCATACGTACGCACGCACGCATCTCATGCGTGCGTACGTAGCGGCTGCGTACGTAACGCGATACGTGCGCGTTGCGGTCTGCGCATGCGCACTACGCAGAACGTGGCGTCCTTACGTACGCAATGCCGCCACGTACGCAGCGTACGCAGTACTAAAACTCTCTAATTTCAGCGCTTACAATGGTATAGTTTGCTTCGCAGCGCCTGCTCGGGGAGGGAACCATATAGTCTATTAGTTTGCAAAAACACAGAACGACACACTTTCGAGGACGGGCTCCTGAAACTCACCACTAGTCTTCTAAATTATTTGCACGAAAAATAAATGACTTGCAGTCATATAGTTTGGTAGATATCGTTAGTGGGCACAAGATAATTTACATTAAATTTGTATTCACATCACAGGGCACAACAAAACTACCGGAGTTGTCTTCTAAAAGGCCCCTATAAACAGCCGTTGAGAAAAAGGAGTGCATGATTCTGTCATGGCGTTTCCTGTCTTTACGACGCAATTCGTGACGCCGTCGTATTATCAGTTAAAGTGCCAAGGAAATAAGCTCTCGAGTGCTCACAATATAAGGAATGTCAGTTGTGAATTTCCCCTTCTTTCCTCCTTTGCCGTGCAGTGGCACGCCCATTCTGCCTTGCCCCACGTATACTAACTTCACGTCGTTTGGCGCGTTTCCCACTTCGCAAGTGATAACGAAAGCGTGTAGCTGAATAGCGCAAAATCCTGATAAGCTCGATGCTTATAGCTGACATTGTCTGCGTGTTTCATCAAGATGTAAGTGATGAAAAATGAATAGCGCTTGCAGAAAGACAGCCAACACCCACGACAAAAAGGAGAGACCTTTCTTTTTCTTTTCGAATATTTTTCATTGGCCGTTTTTTTTTGTTTTCTTTTCTCATTTTATTTTTTTTTCTTCTCCTCTGCCTGATCATTAAAATTAGTTTTGGTTTCTGCGTTATCCGATATTTTTTTTCATCTGTTTGAGCCCGCTATACTTGTGGTACAGGCCGAGCACGTTCGTTTACTTTTGAACGCGACATGATTTAAAGAGCTCGTTTCGCTGAAATCCCGGCGTCAACGTCGGCTTCGTTGTTTGTGTGTGAAAAATTGTAATCTTATGCGTGACCGACAAATTGAGAATAATGCAAATAAGATACACAAGAGATCCCGGATTAAAGTGAGAATTTAACGTGGGTCGTTTGTTTACGAATGGGAATCTAACCTGGGTCGTTCACGTGGCAAGCCAATGTTCTACCTCACAGCCACGCCTCTGCTTGAGGAAGCAGTCAAAATAACTTCATCTGCTTGGAAATCGAGGGAATGTAACTGAAATGATTCACAAACACACGCGTCTTGTGCACATTCTTCACAATACACCATGAAAGATTGCAGTAACAATGCGTGGTACAAGCGTACATTGCAATCGTGCGCCTGAACATGAGATTATCATAATTACTTCACGATTTAAGGCCGGTCACTCACTACGAAAGGAGAACATGTCACAGCGCCTATTCTCTGATTGCCACGTACTTGGTGCATGGAAAGTTCAAAACTATTTCGTGCACTAAGCGTTTGAAACACGCAACAGGGACAGGATATTGCTATCGCGCTCAACTTTTAAAGGCGAAGCTTAAGCAATTTTCTTTTTAAATTTTTGCCCCACAATAAAGCTATGTAAATCAGTTCGTCGTCTTTAACCTCGGTGAGGCTTAGACGCGCTTTAAGGCTGCACCAACAAGATCAAGGTGCATTAAGCTTTGGTGTTGAAAAACCGGCTACGTAACTACAATTCACGCAAAGTACCTTACGGAACTTGTCCCTTCCATCGCTTCCTGCAAGCGCTCCTCGCAATAAAAATGACCTTCTGGAGTATATCTTTCTAACATGGCATGTTTACAAAAACAAACTGCTCAGGTTTTTCGAGGTGAACGAGAGTTTTCAAGACTCTCCCCTGGAAGCCCTGGCGCACGTGTCGCCTTACCCTCCGCGGCCACCTGAACGCCGACGCAAGAGGACGTGCGGCAAGGAAGCTCCGCAAGCCCGTTTCGATCTCTTCCGGTGAGTCCCTGCTTCTGCTTCGCGTTGGAAGCTGTGCGCCGAGCCAGAAAGTTTTCCTCCCATTTGGAGACGGCCTGAACAGGAAGATCGGATGGGCAAACCTTGCTTTCACGCACGCTACGGAGCGCCGCTTCGAAGCATATACCGTTATCTGACACGTGCGCACGAAGACACGGGAAGTAAAACGTCTTGCTTTCAGTGAATAGTTTAGGGTGCAAGTAGAGTTTCAATATACAAGCGCGTGAGCGTTAAAGGACAATAAAACAATAATTAAAATTATACAGATAAAGTATAGTGTGAAAATTCTATTGATATTTGCACTAACATGGGTTTATGGATAGACGAGGAAAAGAATGTCCAAATGTCTCTTTTACATTCCCTGCCAATATCTCCGACAGTGACGTCATCAATTTCGAAGTGTTTGTTCTGGTTCTAGCCACATTCGCTCAATAAAAGTTTCTGAAACTTGTTTTGCTAAGGCTCTGGCTCTCTCGAACTGCGATTTTCGTCATTCTTGCTGATTGAAAGCTACGTATGCCTTCGACGATGCGGTCAACGTCTGTGACGTCATGGCAACTAGTTCAGAAACGTCAATGTGGAGTCGCCATCGAAATACTCTTTTCTTTGCGCGTTTTTTCGCTTACGAAGTGTCTTTTTGCAGCAGTCGTGATGTTATTTTAATCTGGAAATTGTTCTTTTTTAACAAAGAAAAATCGCTTTTCTTTTCTTGGTCACCTTTAAAGGGCGCGTAAGATTTTGGCATAGCACTTTTTTATATAAAATACAAGGCAGGGTATGCACTGGTGAGGCACTGTTCAAAATGCTTATCTATATTATTTTCATTACGGAATTTATGAAACTGTTTTAAGCATGATAATGCTGATTCAGCAGAGTGTTTAATGCGGAATCTTGCAATGCTTCAACTAGAAATAATAAGACTATGCAAGTTGTAACACGAACACGGGTTCACAAACACTAATGAACACGAACCCAAATGAACACGCACACTACAAACTTATGTTTTCTTCAGTAAGAAACAATGCCACTGAAGGCATTAGTAGTTCATCTGTTAAACCGCGCGGTATAAAGGAAGTCCGGTTTCGGAGGGGTGAGTCGGTGCGTTTTTTTTTTTTTTTTTTGTAAGCGTTCAGCTTTTGTAAGATCATCATGGACAGTTGAGTTCGCACGTGGGCTTTTACTTTTCTTCTGTGTATTATAGCTTAAGGAATGCAGTGCGTACATCCCGCAACAATTTTCGAGCAGCTGTGTCTATCACACTGTCCTATTAACCAAACGCCTTTATTTTGGCTGACATGGTTGACACATTTGCATCTGGTAATCCCCGTTCATGATAGGTTACATCCAAGCGTATTGTCATTGTGTTTTAAACTTCTAAGCTCATTTTTTGAGTTCTTATTCGTCGATTTGTGGTTGCCTTTCAACTAAGTTTGGCTGCTTTTCTTTACATCTGGCTGCACTTGTCTGCATCTGGCTGCTTTGCATCTGTGCTGACGATAAAACTCTTCACAAATGTCTCACGTAACCTTACAACATCATGCTGGGTGGCTATGTGAAAAGTTCAAGGAAAGAAATTCTAGCGGCAGTGCACTTGATGAAGTAACCAGCTCGACAACGCAGAATTCAGAACATGTGTACAAATACAGATCACGTGATGACATCGAAACTAAAAAAAGCTTTCAGCCACCCGCACAGAATAAATAGCTGAAGGTTTATCGTACATAGACAAAAAATAGCAAGTCAAGTCCTATGATAGCTTCTGAAAACGAACAAATACGGTATTCTCAAGGCTGGGTGCTTGTAACTCAGAAATAGCGTAATACTTGTTGTTTAGCCTGTGAAAGACGAGTGGTCCAACAGTGGAACAAATGAACTGGTACCTTAAAGCTATGACAAATATCGCTCATTCACTGAACAAATCATCGCATAAGCTCCATGCCGTAAGACTAGAACAGATAAAGCTAAAGAAACCCAACGTATTTTTTTTTTTCAGGAAAGACCTCTACGAGAAGCTGCAGAAACTGCAGGAAGGCCGTCCTCAACCGTCTGGACTGCGCTGCGAGCCCGACGGTAACTCGGACAGCCCTTCTTATGAGAACGTCTTGCCGGCACCCTTGCCCAAGCGCTCGCAGCAAGACGCACCTCCTCGGCCACCACCTCGAGTCTGTTCTTCTCCCGTGGATCAGACATCGCGACCGGACGATCTGGATGGCGACGACGTGTCCTCCACGAGCATAGAGTTGGACTCGCTCTATTCTCCCTGGGACTCGTTGAACTCGAGGAATCTGTCCAAACTGTCGGTCCCTCCGGACCAGACCCTCCTGGAAGCCCTCGACGAGCCCATCATCTTCGAAACTATCCACGAGCCACGCCCCACGTACATCGTGAACTCTGGTGGCCGGCTCAGTCCAGAGATGATCATGTCCATGTCGGGACACTTCAAGCGACCGCGGTCCGGTCTTTACATGAGCGTCGAATCGCTGCAGAACTGCATAAAAACCAGCCGGAGGTTCGCGCCGTGTCGACGCGGCTTCGACGCGATGGACGCCCTCCGAAGAGTGACGGCGGGTGATATGGAGTTCATGCACGTCTGCCGGGGTCACCTGAGGAGACGGGACAGTATAGGGTGCTCGTCGGTGGCCTCGGACAGTCTTGTCCCATCACCGTCTGATTCGGAGTACGACCCAGACTACTCGGACCCTTCACCTCGGACGGAGGCAAGGGTAGCGGCTGCACGTCGGGCCAGAAGGCGGTTGCGGTCTCGCGCCGAGCGTAATGGAAAGCATGGACATCCTTTGCCTCCGCCTCCTGACGTTACTATCATTGAAGTAGGAGACGCAGCGGGAGACATTCTTAACGGGAAAGGAAATTTTGTAACTCTAATTGAGCTCGACACGTCTGAAAGCTCCAACTGACCAATATTAGAACACAAACGTCACTGGCTCTATTGCATAGTCATCTTCATCTCTGTGTAGACGCGTACATGCGCGCACATGTTGCGAAGAGAAAACGTCAGAAATGATCTATTCAAAAGCTACAAATCGGCGCTTAATTATAAGCCCCACTGTCTTCCGGTGCTTTAGAGCAGCAGGAGGCATAAACGAAGGGCTGATTTGGGCATACATGTCAGTATAACGCGGGAAAACAAAGTAAAAGAATCGACGCTCTGTTTTAGCCCTAGAACAAGTTAGCACACCCAACAATTAGCAGACAGAGTGAAGGTAGGAAGCATTCAAGAAAAAGGCAAGCTCTATATCTTTTAGCGAATGCCAATAGGTTGAGCTCACGAGTAGAGCTAATTGCACATATACCTGCAAATTATTACCAGGATCCCTCAAACGGCGCATCGCGTAATATTGTACTTTGTAATGGCATATCGGAAAACATCTTAGCTGTGTACTGAGTTGCACTTACATATAAGCAAAATATTGATTAAATTACTGGTTAGACGGGAAACAAACGTGCAGCAATAAGTGGCTTTCAGTTACTCTTCCCGAGGCAACAAAACAAAACAACGCAAAAAATCAAAACGAAGTGTGTTCATCATTTTTAGTTTCTTTTCACATGAGGCTTCTACCTAAACGTCGTAGATCCCTTGCTGTATAAGTGCGTATCTATGGTAAGGCTAATTTTATGGCTTTTTAAATACAAGGGCGCATTCAGTGCTACTTTTTCAGGTTATAAGAACAATGCCAATCCATATTATTGCAGCTGCCACACAATATGCTTGTTGATTAAGTTAGGTTTCGTTGCTTTACTCTGAGCTAAGTATGCTCAAATACCTTAGATATTTACCCCTGAGTACTAAATAATACCTATGTTGTGGTTTTTTTGTGGAATATGAAAGAACGTATTAACTAAATGCATTGAGGATTAAACAGCAATAAAAAAATAACGACACACTAAAGTAATACGAAGACTGATAGCTGCCTTGCACACATCGGCGCATTGTTGAAGGAATGCGAGAATCGTAATTCTGGCATCAGCGACTGTCTCGATTCTGTATTGTTCGAAGGTTGAAATTATGTAGTGTTTGCTAGAGTTTTATATAGTTTCGCGTTAAGACAGGGGATATAGGCACATTGCTATAACTTTGAGTGATATCAAGTGTTCGTTCAAGAACTTTCATGACATCAGTGATATAGAGCTTCCGCACGGGAAATGAACGAGGCTTCACTTTCACATTTTCATAGCAAGCCACTTCAATTACCCATTTTCAAACTCGCAAACATTATAAATAATTTGACTGGACGCTTGCAACTGATACGAACCCAAACTGTACCAATATTTTCAGATGTCGTCTTTGTCCTCTCGTGTATTTTACGAGGCCTACAAATGACGAACGTTTCTAACATAATCACGAAATGTTCTTGCACGTAATCAACCATTCATTTCCTTTTGCATCCGTCAGTAGAAAAAAACGCTTCTGTTTTCACTGTTATTTATTCGTCCAGTATACTGTTGATCAGTTGAAATCGACCTGAGATTTTTTGACGTATATAATCAAGTTTTTCGAGCAAGAAATATATATGTTTGAATAAAAATAATACACACGTCAAAAAACACGATGTTCTTTTTACGTTGCCATCAGGGGACGGGTCGAAAAAAAAACGTAAAAAGAACATTGTGTTTTTTGACGTGTGTCATCTTATATATATATATATATATATATATATATATATATATATATATATATATATATATATATATATATATATATATATATATATATATATATATATATATATATATATATATATATATATATATATGCAGGCATGGTGGTTGAGTGGCCGTAGCGTTGCATGTAGTCCAATAGATCCTCCGTGAGCGGTCACAACGTGGTTTATTTCGACGTTTCGGCCTAGAGTCTGGCGTGATGAAGGCCAGACTCTAGGCCGAAGCGTCGAAATAAACCACGTTGTGACCGCTCACGGAGGATCTACTGGACTATATATATATATATATTGCATATATATATATATAGCTATATATATATATATATATATAAATATATATATATATATATATATATATATATATATATATATATATATATATATATATATATATATATATATATATATATATATTCAGCGCCTGTGCTTTGGACATGGGTCACAGAAAACGTTTGTGAGCAATTCCAAAGTAATCTTAATAATGCAACTACATCCAAATCTGTTACAAGCCTCACGACAGCACTACCACACAATGTGTGCGCTCCGACAACACTTCGTGCCTAAATACAAATCACATCGTTCTCATGACAGTGACTTGCACTGTATACGTTTTTGAAAAGTTGCATAAGCTGGGCCTGAGGTATGTTAATGTGTAAATCTCACACAAAAAGAATAAACCTGCATAAAGAAGTTCAGCCTGTTCTCTGCGTCAATTTCAATGGGGGGAGTGCTTGAGTACAACAGGTAACCTAGAAGCCAAACGAAGCGGAGAAAGTGCCTCGCATTTTTTTTTTCTGTTCTTTCAACTTATCAAACACTGTGCTTCCACCCATCGGCTCCCATGTACACTATGGAGGTACCGTATATAACCTTGTCTGCACAGCAAGACCACTATATAGAAGCACAAGGTTTTTATATTTGAATGAAGAGCTTGAATAACAGAGTCATAGCCTGAATTTTCTTTTTTAAGAAGGTGCGGGCAGGGGGAAACCAATTACTCTTTATGTATGTTAATTTACTCATATGTACACATCATACAAAATGGCAAAAATTTGAGACATTTCAGCTTCTGCTTTCGAGGGGGAAGCTTCGCCTTAGGGAAATTGTGCAATGGGGGATAGCATGAACCGAAGCATAGTGTATATATATATATATATATATATATATATATATATATATATATATATATATATATATATATATATATATATATATATATATATATATATATATATATATATATATATATATATAATGTTAAAGAAGGGTCTATTTAAGGGCTCGTTTTTCCGTGTTAATAATCAGATCTAACAGACAACAATGACAAGGAAAGTATAAGGGAAGTTATTAGACCAAGTTGTAATGTAAATGTGAAGAAAGAAAAGTGGGTGAAAAGATGACTTACCATGGGCAGGAACAGAACCAGCGACCTTCGAATAACGGCCCCGCCGCGGTGGTCTAGTGGCTAAGGTACTCGGCTGCTGACCCGCAGGTCGCGGGTTCAAATCCCGGCTGCGGCGGCTGCATTTCCGATGGAGGCGGAAATGTCGTAGGCCCGTGTGCTCAGATTTGGGTGCACGTTAAAGAACCCCAGATGGTCTAAATTTCCGGAGCCCTCCACTACGGCGTCTCTCATAATCATATGGTGGTTTTGGGACGTTAAACCCCACATATCAATCAAATCAACCTTCGAATAACGCGTTCGATGCTCTAAGACTGAGCTATCACGGCAGCTATCCCCCCAGCCACTTTATTGGGTATAAATGTGAGTTTGAGCGTGGAAGGTCAGTCAGCGCCACCAGTAGCCATAGCGGCGAGTGTGGCACACTCTTTATGAGGCTGTTAAGCGTCACATGGCACGTGAATTTATTACGAGCTGGCATCTGACCAATAGCCCTCGTATACAACCTAAAGGCACGAAGTCTGCCAGTACGAGACCCTCGTTAATGAATAAGGGAAAGAAGTGTATACTTAAGGGCTTGTTCCGTGTTATAACACAATAATAATGAGATTTAACAGACAATAATGCCAAGGAAAATATATATATATATATATATATATATATATATATATATATATATATATATATATATAGACACACGTTCCTGCTCACGGCAAGTTATTTTTTCACCCACTTTTCTTTCTTCCTATTTACTGTATATTGGTTATAATAACTTCCCTATACGTTCCTTGGCATTATTGTGTGTTAGATCTCATTTAGATCTCATTATTATTGTACCAAAACGCGGAAAAACGAGCCCTTAGGTATACACCTCTTTCCCTTATTCATTAGCGAGGGTCTCGTACTGGAAGACTTGGTGCCGTTATGTTGTATACGAGGCACTATTGGTCAGCTGCCCACTCATACAAGGTCTTGTGCTAGGTGACACCACACAGGCTCATAAAAGGGTGTTGCACACTCGCCGCCATGGATACAGATGGCGCTGACTGACACTCCCACGTTTAAATTCACATTTAAACCCAATAAAGTGGATGGGGGGGATAGCCGCCGTGATAGCTCAGTGGTTAGAGCATCGAACGCGTTATTCAAAGGTCGTAGGTTCGTTTCCTGCCCACGGCAAGTTATTTTTTCACCCATTTTTGTTTCTTTCTTCTTATTTACAGTACATTGGTTATAATAAGTTCCCCTATGCATTCCTTGGCATTATTGTCTGTTAGGTCTCATTATTAATGTGCCAAAACACGGAAAAACGAGCCCTTAGGTAAACTCCTCTTTCTTTTAGTATATATATATATATATATATATATATATATATATATATATATATATATATATATATATATATATATATATATATATATATATATATTAGAACAGTGCTCACAATATCGTCTTTTTGCAGCTTGGTGTGAGGTGTGATGGTTCAAGTCAACGAGGTTGAACTGGGTTGTTGGGGTAACGTGTACATGACAGGGAACCCATAGAGACAGCTGGGTCAGTGAACAGGTTTTGTGTCTGTCTATTGTTTTACGATGGCTACAGATTTCGCTATGGCCACTTTTTCTACGTCTAGACTGAAATTTGGCTCTTCTTCAATTCCACACAACGGTAACCGTGAGCATCAGCAGCCGGTCTCGGGAAATGGAGGAAGGAAAAGTAAAGGCGGGAGAATTACGTCACGCGAGTTTAAGACCACCGTGTCGGCCCAACACGTAACCAAAACGTTGGAGCGTGCGGTCTATAGCTTTTAGTACTCTTGGTGGTGTTCCGTTTTTGAACCTTCTGCGCGAGCCAGCCGGTCTGCGCCGAACCGGCACGGTTCTACTAAAAGCTACTGGGCGCCACAGCGCGAAGCCTCGGCAAGTCTCGTTGCTTGCGTGATCTTGCCAGAAAAGGGGCGTATGTTGGGCCGACACTGCTGCTTTCAAGACGGCTTGGCTTGCTTGCGGCGTCACGTCAAGCTCCCTCCGATCCTTTTTCTTCCTCCGTGTATTGAGGTATCATCGATCGAATGGTGGTCCGAAATCGTAGAAGGGTGGGATGAGTGAATTTGACGTTAGTGCTACAGTGGTGTGCTCTCGGAGTCTTGGCCTGATGTCGCCAGAGCGGCAAACCCTATGGCATGAACATTATAGCGGCTCGAATCTCCGCCTACAGCGCCAGAACCGGTATGAACAGCACCCGTAGCCCGAACAATGGTCCCGGATGAGGTAAAATATCAGTGCTTTTTCGGAAGGGGGAGAAGTGGTGATAGGAGAGGTTGAAAAAAGGAGGAGGACACGAACACGTGAATGCTGCGTGCGCCTCGACGATTGTGACGTCACTGCTCGCGTTCACGGGCGGCCACCACGTGCTGACCATGACATACAGTGAACTATTTAAAAAAAATACGGGAAATTAGCTCTATTTGAGAACAGTCACATGTTCCTAGTAGAATTTCAAAGTTTTTTTTTCAGTTTTTTTCTGCTTTTGTTCAGTATCCCTTGAGGTAGTTTGATGTGGTAATAGAGAATTTTCAACGCTCCTGCCGCGTTGTTTTTATGCTTCGGGACGTGGACGGTGGAGGTAGTCTTCTGGTGCTTGCTCGTCCGTGAAGTATACCTCCAATTGTTCGCTGAGTACTCGTAGTCCATCGTTGCTGGTCAGTCCGTCTTTCAGCACTCGAAATGCTGCAGCACTGAACTGACGCGATATAATGAGTTCGCTTGCATCCTCAAGCAAGCTTCGAAATTGGGCTAGGTTGTCACTAATCTTCTACACACCCCACCATGGTGGTCTAGTGGCTAAGGTACTAGGCTGCTGACCCGCAGGTCGCGGCATCGAATCCCGGCTGCGGCGGCTGCATTTTCCATGGAGGCGGAAATTTTGCAGACCCGTGTGCTCAGATTTCGGTGCACGTCAAAGAACCCCAGGTGGTCGAAATTTCCTGAGCCCTTCACTACGGCGTCTCTCACACGGCGTCTCTCATAATCATAATCATATGGTGGTAAGTTTGGGACGTTAAATCACACATATCAATCAATCAATCATCTTCTACTACCAGCGCGGATCGGACAGTGGTCAAAAAAGCGCACGCCGGACAGAGGTCAAGAAAGGGAACAAAGACAAGCGATGTCTTCTAACGTCGGATTAATTGGAAAACGTGCATTTAAGTTCTTGTTGACGCTTGTTACGCGACTGCTCGCATGCACTCGCGGGATGCCAACACATTTTATGTGCGTTTCTCAATCAACCGTCAGTTGGAAGCCATCGTATTTTTTTTTCTATTTTCGCTTTTGGCCGCTCTGCGTTGGTTGTTGAGGATGCTTGAAGCGCTCTGAACACACGTGCAGAAAGAATGTTTGGCCAGACATTTGCCGTAGTGTAGTGAGGGGGTAGCACTCCAGGCCCATCCCCCTTCCCTCTCCCCCCTAATTTGTTTTCGCCATGCATACGTAGCGAAACGATAACCATGTGTCTTCCCGACCTCCACTATCATCAAAGATTAATTGAATCCTTGAATAAATTCCCCACACGCACACACACAAAATAAAAAAATAATTCTACATACAAACCTGTTCACTGGCCCTTGATATCCCACCTTTGTTTTTGTTTTGTGTGTGTGTGGGGGGGGGGGGGAAGGAATCCTTTCGTGATCGGGGTCTCTGGGATCAGAAAGTTTCTAGATTTTGGCATCATAAAATCTTTTTAAAAAGGGGGGAATTTTCGCTGTAGAAAAATGATGATGGGAGGATCTTACTGGCCCGAGACTCTTTGCAATGCTGTCATTGCCGGCCCTTCGAAATCAATCAAGCACAAGACACGCAGACATCCCCAACCCTGGCTTCTGTCGTTGCGAACGACAAGGACCGAAAGGAGAACACACCCAAGTAGCAGACGAGCGCTAACTTCAAACTAAGTAAGTGTATGCTCAGAAATCGATGCCTGTTCATCAATCGACATTCATTGCAAAACCCTTCCTGTTACTTTTTCTTTTTTTGCCCTTGTCTTTAGCACTACTGTTAAGGGGACGCGCCAATAGTGGTCTAGAGGTTACTATGCTCGACTGCTGCGTGTCCCGCAGGTCGTGAAATTGAATACTGGCCGCGGCGGCTGCATTTTTGATGGGTGAGAAAATGGTTCAGGCCCGTGCACTTAGATTTAGGGGCATATTGAAGAACAGCGGGTGGCCGAAATTCCCGGAGCCCTCCACTACAGCATCTCTTCTAATCATATAGTGGTTTGGGGACGTTAAACCCGAGATAATGTCATTACTTTTACAGTTAAAGCCTAATCATCACGTGACAAAGTTGCCACATGTCTTTAAGGTGACTTCACAGATCGAAAAGCAAAAGACAGTTGTTATGTCATCTATTGTAACACCACACGACGAAAGAGACTTTACACGTTATGATACTGCAGCACCTTCCTTTGGGCGGTGAACATAACAGCTTATTTCGCAACCTCGCGATTATAAAATAAAGATGGCGATAGGCAGTGGCGCATGAAGCCACGACTCATGATTCCTGCTCCCTTATACATCGCCTCACAAAAAAGGAAGATGATTTTGTCCTTAAATATGGATGGGGTTTGACGACGCAAAACCCATGCTAAGATTATTGATCATTGATATGTGGGGTTTAACGTCCCAAAACCACATTATGATTATGAGAGACGCCGTAGTGGAGGGCTCCGGAAATTTCGACCACCGGGGGTTTTTTAACGTGCACACAAATCTAAGCACACGGGCCTACAACATTTCTGCCTCCATCGGAAATGCAGCCGCCACAGCCGGGATTCGAACCCGCGACTTGCGGCTCGGCAGCCAAGTACCTTAGACACTAGACCACCACGGCGGGGCCACGGTAAGATTATAGGAGACGCCGCAGTAGAGGGCTCTGAAAGTTTTGACTATTTGGTATTCTTCAAAGTGTACTAACATCGCACGTACACAGGCCTCTACCATTTCACCTCCATCGAAACACCACCGCCACGGCTGCGATCGAACCATCAACCTTAGGGTCAGTAGCCGAGCACCCTATGTACGGCTGCACCGAGAGAGACACAAGCATAAATGCCTTTAACGCAGGTAAATTTGCAGTACTTACAAGCACGCCGTTTGTTGAAAAGAACAGCAATCTGTTCCAACGTGCTCCTTCTGGCCAAGACTGCTTAGTCGGCCGCGTAGCGGGAGACTAGCAGTTTTGGCCAGAAGTCTGTTAAGCCTTATCAAATCATGACGAGCCTACTACAGTGGCCTGCGTCGTTTCGCTTTTGCCGAACGATGGCTTCTACTCGTCGTGCATCGCCAATAAGTTGCTTGCCAGCAGATCACTCTCAAAATAAAGGGTACATAAAGAGAATCTTTGTACCGCAACAGTAATCGTCATCCGGCAATAATCTTGCGTTTCCATTCTTCGAAAAGCCGGCTATCGCCACTTCCATATCAAGAACTCCACGTAACGCGAATGACATTCGTGAAATATTGGGCGTGCACTCATAACGTAAAAAAGACACGCGAGATTACGATTATCAGTGCGGGACGAAAAAAGCACACTTTTTGCGAGCTCTTTGTTCGGAGCGCAGCAGTTACAACTTGAAATATGTGTAGTGTACACATCCAGGATACTCGGCGCTGTGTTCGTTAGTTAGCACTTTACATGGCAGATGGCGCTGTATAGCATTCCGGCATAGAGTGCCTCGATGCGCGCGCCCCCGCAGCGGAGCGCACGGGCATCGAGGCACCCTATTCCGGCAGTTTGATAGGCAAGCAGGGCACGCGACAGGATTTCAGCGGCAGCGGCATTCCGTACACTGCAGATGGTGGGTTTCTGCATTTCATAGCACGCAACTAACAGACAGTGGCCTCATGTAAGTACCTTAGTTTTCTGTGTGTTGTGCTTTGTGCGTGTTGCGCATATGGCTGCACCAATCGTGTCGTTTCATTTTTCATCATGCCCCTCGGAAATAAAGTGCTAGGCCTAACCAGCAAACATTTCATTCATCTAAATCGCCCTCGAGTTTGGAGACCACTGAAATCGAAAAGGGTGGTCCGTGCCCTTCGCAGTTGTCCTCCACGCACCTTCAGACAGTCTGAAAAGGAGGGGGGGGGGGGTGAATTCGAACTTCTGTTGTGGCATAAATTGGAAGCTTCGGATGCCATATGTGACTCGAATGACCTATGTCGACGCCATGTGACGACCAAAAGGAAAAAAAAAATATGGCGTGGCGGTCATCTCCTCCGTCATGCGTGCATGGACTATGTCACCGGAAATTGGTTTTCAAACTACGATATACGCAGAAAACATTAATTTTCGTTAAAAGAACTTGCAAATGCCATCCCAGAACACACTTAAAAGGACCAATATGGGACAGCGCAGCTGGCTGCCGCAACAGCGCGCGTCAAGGCTTAACTTGTGTCCAACTGGAAAATAAGTCCACAAGTCCGCTCTGTCATAGCCATAAGCGACGATCGACGTGAGCACCGAAACGCTCCGTGTCTTTTATTTTTACAATTCTATTTTCGTTAATCTACCACAGCGTTGGCCGCGTACCTTCAGAGCTCGTAATCGCTTTCGGTGATCACGTCGGTTGCAGGAAACGGTAGTTCTGTTTTTAATACACGTGCGCTGACCACGCACGTGCCTTCAAAACTGCATCGCTATCAATGATTGCCCAATAATTGCTAACAATGATTTGCTACCAATGATTGAATCTGCCGCGTTTTTGTCCGTTAGCATGTCTTTGCGTTAACCATTGTCACTTTGGCTGGGTGAGAATTGGACGCGCGTGAACTATCGGAGTTCTGTCAGTTTCAGCGTCACCATACATAATCGTACCAAAATTTACCGTGGCTTCGTCCGCATCGATTGTGGCGAACGATAACCACAGGTATGTTTATGTGAGCGTGCGCCGCGCGCGTACTTTCGAAGTTTGCGGCACTCTATGCTCTCGACCATCGCTCTATGGTTTGATATAATGTCGGTACAACTTTCCGTGACGCGGGAAAGTTCTACTGCACGTTTACATCAACGGCTCTGAAATCAGTTCACATAACTCGATGGGTTTACAAAAAAAAAGCCTGGTTTAGAATTTTTTTTATTTACAAATACTGCTGGCCCTACTCGGGCCCAAGCAGGAGTGGGAATATTATTGTAGACAATACTAACAATAATGCTTAGAACTGTCGACAACTTCAATAGTAAACCACAATTAACAAGCCAAAGAAAATGAATGAATAAATATATTTTGCAATAACAATCACACAACATTATTTATGGTAAAATATGTACGTACGATATTTCAACACTTCAGAAGAACACTATGCATAAAAAAGTAAACGCAAAAATCAAATGCAACAAATCTGTTCAGCATAAACAGAACTTTACATATCAAAGGAAAGGGTATTTAAAAACTGAACAAATGACTCAGCTATGTTGGCGTTTACTACTTCTTCGGGTAATTTGTTCTATTGGAATATAGCATGTGAAAAAAATGGACTACTGATGTATATTAAGATTACTAAACGGCTGATTGATTGTTTTGTTGTGGTTTGTACGACCAGACCACTTGGGGGGGGGGGGGGGGGGGCTCAGTTATGTAGATTTCGCGCGGTATTCTGTAGTGACTGTGGTGCAGCTGATACAAAAATTCCAAGCGAGGTACAGTTCTGTGATAAGCTAGCTTTTTCAATTTAGCCCTGTCACGAAGAACTGACACACTGGAAAAACGCGAGTATATAGTGTATATAAACCTCAAGGCCATGTTTTGCACTCTTTATAATTTTCTGATCAAGCTGTTTTGGTTCGGGCTCCAGATCAGATCCGCATATTCTAATTTTGGTACAACGAGAGCTTTGTATGCAGTTAACTTTGTGGTCGATGACGTATGACGTGATTTTCGTTTCAAAAATGCATGCGTTGCTTAGTCAACGCGTTGAAATCACGCACAGATGTTTAAATTTGTGGCAGAATTTCCTGCCAACCATAACCATACAAACGAAAAAAATTACCGAAATTCAGGAGCCTCCTAGAAAATGAGGTAGACCAAGCTAGTGTGCTGAAGGAAGAGCGGACCTTAGAGGCTTTCTTTGTATTTCTTTAAAGAGACCTACAAATGGTCAGAACGTGGGATTAGATCATAGTAGAAATGCAAAGAGCGTGAAATATAGGAACATATTAGACAGTTTTAGTATACCGGGCGTACCGTGATACCGGAATAGAAGTGTGCATGTGCAGATACGTACGTAACATGGCGGCGCTCTCGGACGCCCGCTTCGAAGTGATTTTGGTGTAGCGGTTGAAAGATTCACCTTGTCCGCCACAAACGACTGTTCAAAGTGGCTTCGCTTGCCTTCAGTTAGCATCGATGACCAAGTATTACAGATAAGTTTGGCGTAATTTTTGAGGTAGCTTCTCATTTCGAACGCACCTAGGCCTAACTACAAGTTCGATGTAAACAAATCGTCAACGCGAACAAATCGGCAACGTAGATGTTCTCGCGCTTGGTGCGAGGTTTATATTTATTTACTTTTATTTTCACTAAAGTAAACTTCTAATAATGCTTCGCGCGGTGGCATATCGGCAAACATAATCGTTTTGTTTTCATTTTCACTGTTTAACTTATTAACCATCTCGTAGGTGGCGCCATCATCCCAGCTGGGGCACGTAAACCACGTAAACGCTGTCCCGCTAAACTATAAGACACTGCCCACAACGAACATTTGCTCCACGGTAACGCCATTCTCTTAACTTACGCTATCGCGCTAATGCTAAACTATAACTGTCTAATGTAAACAAATTGGCAACATAATTTTTTTCTCGTTTGATGCGTGGTTCATATTTATTAGTTTTTATTATCAGCAAAACAAACTTGCAACAATGCTTCGCATGGTGGCATAGGCAAACATTCCCGTTTTCTTTTTCTTTTCACTGCATTTAGCTTATTAACCATCCGATAGGTGATGCCACCATCCCAGCTGGGGCACGTAAACGCTATCCCGCTAAACTATAAAACGCTCTCCACAACTAACGTTTGCTGCACGGTAACACCGTTCCCTTAACCTCCGCTATCACGCTAATGGTGAACTATAGCTGTCTATTTCTGCATATTTTTCGCGGCGTCACTAGGATTTATATTTCTAAATTATGCATAAATTATCAAAAAGAAAAAAAACGTCTCATTGCGCAGCGTAGCGGAAGAGCCTTGAACCTGGACTACGGAATATGCAAGTGATCACTTTGCTGAATGTGGTCGCGCCGTCTGATGCTGTCGTCCGTGCTGGTCCTCGAAATTGGAGTATGTATAATATTACCGAGTCTCACTCTAATTTGTGTTGCTTACAGCGTAAAAGGAGTAGCACGGTGAAAAGCGGCGCTGCCGTCGCAGCCGCAAGTGGACCAAACAGCCACGGCGCATGCGCGCTGAGTGCACGCATGCCCACCACTGTGCTCGAACACGAACCACCCGCACGCTCACTGTTTGCAGCATTGGAGGTTATGACAGCATATTCGCTGCTGATAGAAAAAATGGCAGCATATCCACGGGGTGAATGATGGAGAGTGGGGCGAAGCATTCGTCCGTCAATTCGTTCTTGCTTCCTTCCGTCCCTGCGTCCGTCTGTGTGACCGTCCATGCGTCCATCCGCCCGTCCGTGCGTGCGTTCACCCCTGCGTCCGCCCATGTATCCATCCGTCCGTGCAGCCAACTGTGCGTCCGTCCATGCATCTGTCTGTGTGTCCGTTTGTCCATCTATTCAACACTCCAAGTACCACCATCTCGCAACTTTTCCTCATATATTGCGCATATAGAAGCACCACCATCCAGCGGACATTCCAAGCACTAAATCAGAGGTGGCATTCTTACGGCTTGCGCTTCTTGTCTACTTCCCACCTTTAACTACCTCGAGTTCGTGGTATATACTAGTTCACAGTATTCGTGGCACTGCGGCCCAATGCTCGCTAAACCTTTCTAAAACCAAGGAAGTTGCCCCCAGCGAGTATAACCTAGCAACCCTTTCTTGTCAGATAGTGCTCAATGTACATGCCAATGGTTGTTAATTGGGAATGAGAGACAGGAGAATTCGGCTCTTAGTTAACGCACACGCTGCGAATTGCTTATTGTTCAACAACCCACAGGAGAAATCTCCCACCGGCACCACCTTGCAGGTCGAAGCGTAAGACGCACTACGACGAGGGATGAACGGGTGCCGCTTTATTTATTTATTTATTTATTTATTTATTTATTTATTTATTTATTTATTTATTTAATATAACTTCAAGGCCATGGGCATTGAAGAGGGGAGTGGGAGTAACAAGATGTACAGAATATAGAAAAACAGAGCATGTGTTTAAATACAAAAAACATAGATTATCCTGAATATACAATATTAGCTAATGCTTGATGAAACAGGTGATTAACGCGTATCGAAACCACATCGGCGGGAAGGTGGTTCCACTCTCGGGATGTTTTTGGAATGAAAGACTCAGCAAAATATTTAGTGTTAGATGAAACAACTCCAACTTTAGGATTATGGTCAATTCGACATGATATGTACTGAGGTTGTAAAAGCAGTTCAGCATGGAGAGAAGCATGGTAATAAACCTTATGAAATAAAGTTAGGCGAAAAATGCGACGTCGTGACGCTAAAGATGGGAGGTCAATACTACTTTTCATTGCCGTTACACTTGCCGGTATACGCTCCCTGGATTTCGTGCCGACCGGTTGTGCGCCCGCGCGCTCCGCGCGCTCGCGACCTTCGGCGTCATCGTAGCGCTGGCCGACTGGGCTCGCCCTACGTCATCTCCTGTCGCCGACGACCTTCGACGACAGCGCAGCTCTGATTTACTGGTCCTGCTCTACGCCATCTACAGACGCCGACACCATCTCTCGCAAGTGTACCCCGTCCTCGGACTCCAGTGACCGTTCTTCCATCTTTCCTGTCTCTCCTATCCCCTCAGTTTGTTGTTGCTTCTTCTTCCTCTTTCCTATACCTTTACTTCTACCCTTTTATCCCTCCTTACCCCCATCCCTTTGTGAGCTCTGTGGCGGTGTCGCTCACTGAAGCAGACAATAACGGGGCTCACTTTTCTCTTCCTCTCTCTCAAGAACCACTTCAGTTATATTGTAATTTGATAGAATGAAACGGGCTGAATTATTCTTAACAATTGTGGTGAGTAAGTTGGTGAGTAAGTTGTCGTGGCAAGGATCCCATACTGGTGTTGCGTACTCTAGTTTTGATCTGATTAGTGTTTTGTATAGAAGAACTTTTAAAGACGACGGGGCTGAAAAAAGTTTTGACGTAAATAACCTAGCATGCGGTTTGCCTTGTTATTAATGTATTCGAAGTGTTTCGTTCAAGTTAAATTGTTGGTAATATGAACACCTAAGTACTTGTAATACTTGTTCAGGTAATATATAGGCATACAACTAGTAGTTCTCGATACACGCATTACTTTACATTTAGTGACATTAGGTTCCATTAACCATTCTTTGCACCAGTTGCTTACACTAATTAGATCTGATTGCAGAGTAGGAGTTGTTGTCAGCAGTTATTTCCCGAAAAACTACGCAGTCGTCGGCAAACAAATGAACATTAGAGGATATAAGAGATGGCAGATCGTTAATGTAAATAAGAAACAAAAGAGGTGCAAGAACAGATCCCTGGGGGACACCAGAGGAAACCTGGCTGAGTGAAGAGTTATGATTATTAGCTGAAACAAATTGCGAGCGATTTTTAAGGAAACATACAATCCACTTCATTATGGTGTCATCAAGTTGGAGTTTGCTTAGTTTGTGTAGTAGCAGCTTGTGGCATACGTCGTCAAAGGCTTTGGAAACGTCTAAATAAACACAGTCAGCTTTTGATGATTGGTCTAAAATGCGATGTAGCTTGTGAGTAAAAGATATTAACTGTGTTTCGCATGCGAGCGATTTGCGAAAACCGTGCTGTGCAGATGTAAAAAACGAATTTGATTCAAGGAAATTGACTAGATGTGAGAATATGATATGTTCCAGTAATTTACAGCAGGTACTAGTTAAAGATATAGGACGGTAATTTGCGGGGGATGTTTTTTGGCCAGATTTGAAGAGTGGAACCACCTTACCTATTTTCCATTGTATGGGTAGCGTAGATGTGTCAAGTGATTGCTGGAATATTTTTGTTAAAATAATAGAACTAAATGAACTTGTATTCTTCAAAAACTTCGAGTCTATTAAATCGTAACCTGGAGAAGAATGGTATTTAAGTCCAGCAATCAACTTAGCCACACCTGGCGCTTCAATACAGATGGAGGACATTACGGGAAAATTATGTCTGCACGCTAGGAGCATTAATTGTGGAAGGAACAGAAAAGTTTTTCGTGAATGTATCATTGAGCACAGCCGCACAATCACTCAAGGAAATGGAATTGCCCGATGCGTCTTGTAAGTAAATACTGTTATGTGGCGGATTTATGACTTTCCAAAACTTTCTAACGTTATTATTAAGCATTGATGGCAAGGTTTGGGATAAAAATGAATATTTAGCAGCTTTTAGTGCAGATATGTAAGCGTTCGATGCTAATCTGTAAGCTTCCCATCGGGAATCAGTTGGCGATTTCCTGGCAGAACGATAAAAGCGCTTCTTACAGTTAGACAGCCTTTTCAAGTGGGCGTTGTACCACGGGGCCCGATGATTACAGGTGATAGTGCGTTTCGGTATGAATTTTTCTGTTAGATCGTAAACTTTACACGCAAATATGTCCCAGTTAGTTTGAACAGGTTGATCATCGAAGTTTGCCAAAAAAGTATCAAGAAAGATGGATAACTCGTGATTAATAGCCTGAAAGTTCGCCTTTTTGTAGTCACGAATTACTTTTTTGTTGTTTGAAACTTTTGGGAATGATGCATTAAAAGAAAAACTGAGAAGAGAATGATCGCTGATTCCGGGCAAGTACGTTATGTCGGAAGTAAAATCGGGCCGCGTAGTTAGGTTTAAGTCAAGAGTGTTAGCTGCGTGAGATGATATTCTAGTTGAATGATCTACTAATTGCGTTAAAGAAAAGATAGAGCAAAAGTTAAAAAAATCAGAAGCTTGTGTCGAAAAAGGAGAAATGGAAGCTGGTTGTGTAGTCCAATTTATGTTCGGAAAGTTAAAGTCGCCGAGTAAAAATAAGGGATAACTGGGGAAACGTGTTACGATGTGCTTCATAACGTCGTGGAGTTCGTTAACAAATGTTGAGAACGACGAAGGGGAACGATAGCATGCGCCTAGGACAATTTTTTGATGGCCAATAGTGAGCAAAGCCCAGATAGTTTCAAGAGTGGTGGTAATGTGTATGGAAGAAGAAGATTTGTTTTTGGATATCGCTAACAGAACACCGCCACCCCGATGCGCAGTTCGATCACAATAAATTGCAAAATGACTCGCTTGATTAAAATTTCTGAGTCCTGGACATGCGCGCGAGCCACGTTTCCGTTAGCACAATTATTTGTGCATCGCAGGTATCTATTGCGGAAGATAAAGAATCATATTTGTTAAGAAGGCTTCTTATGTTCGTGAACAGAACAGAGATCCTTGGGTTAGATTTAGGGCCACTACCCCTCGCGCGTTCCTAGGAAGGGACACGTGCCTGGATGTTACTTTCTAAACCTCGACCAGGCCGTTCTACTTCAATAACTTGTCCAGCGTTAATATCAAGCATGTAGCATTTTTTGTTAACATATAGCTTGTTGTAACGTAAGTTAAATTGGGGGGATTTAGGCAGCTTCGCCCCTAAAACTCTGATTACAAGCCGCCTTTACGCATCGTGAGGTCATTGCAGTCTGCCTTGTGTTCCTTCTTTTGGTCTGGCGGCACTGAGTTGGTTTCTCGTGCGGTGTTAAGGCAGCAGCATTCCCAGGGAGGTTTTGCTTTCCCTTCGGTATCAATACGCTGCCGGCTATTGGGCCTGCGCTTCCTGTTGCGCCTCGTACAAGGAGAAGAATCCCCCGCGCGATCTCTGGCATATTATTTTCTAGGCACTCACCTTCGGTATTTATTGCCTAATGTGCGCCTTAATCAAGGCCCACAATCATTAGTACTTCCTTAGTTTTACGCAACAGCGGTCGCGTTTTTTCGTCATATCCAGTTGACTTGCCCTGATTTAGATGTGTTAGACAATTCTATCGTTGACACAACAGCCGCGTTGTTGCTCCCATTAGTTCCTCCAGCACGCCGCACCCGCTCTAGTCGTGTGTCTTGGAGCACGCTGACGGCATCATTTCTACCTGGCCACCTCCGGGACTTTATGTGGCGGCTTGGGTGGGGCGTTCTTCCTACCCTTGACCGCCTAGAAAGGTGGAGAATGGTCCAGTCATCAACATGTCCGAACTGCTCCTTACGGGAAACAAATCAGCATGTGTTAAGGCAATGTGTCGTTGCTCGTGTTTTCTGGAGGGCTGTGCATGCAGGATTTCGTGGCCTCGGAGTAAACCGCTTTGTTTCTTCTGGACGTTGTTCTCGAGGCCGCTTTGCCTGCCTTCTTATTGTTGCTGGTGCCTACTGTCTTTGGCGTAATTAACCGTTGTGAAGCTGTTGCAGCAGGTAGTCGCCGCCGGGCTCTCTTCCCGATTTTGGAGCGACTGTACAAAGAAATAATATCTGTGTTGTCGAAGGAACTCTTCTTTCTGGGTGAGGAGGAATTCCTTCGACACTGGTCCTGCCGTTTTCTGTTCATCTGTGAGAGACGTGTAATGCTTCTTTTCAGGCCTGCCTGGTATTGGTAGGTTATTCTTTGTTTAGTACTCGTACAAATACCTTGTAAATACTATGTAAATATCTGACATGTTGATCTCTACATTTCATTTGTGTGTTCTTCGTTTATCACGTATTGTGCATATGTAGACATTGTTTTTGTAACAATTCCTGTTTAGTTGGGCAAGTTGTGTATGTTGTGTTCCGTTTACATATGTACACATATCTTTTTGTAACAACTTTTGGTGTGTCTGTGGATGTTGTGTTCTGTCGCAATGTTCTGTTGGATTGTAATTGATGTTCACTGTCTGTGAGAATGAATTTCTTTAAACACAAGTGTTTTTCAGTGTTTATCAGCGTTTTTTTTTCAACGGGTAACATTTCCTTCGTGCTACGAGAAAAAAGGCACCACAAAAACGGTTGTTGGTGCCTTTATTATAGTGTTCTTCTCTCGCTTTTTGTTTTTTCTCTTTTCTCTGTATTTTTGTCTTTTTATGCGTTTGCAATCTTTTTTTTTCTTTTTCTCTCTTCTTGAAATTTCCGGAGCCCTCCACTACGCCATTTCTCATAACCATACGGTGGTTTTGGGACGTTAAACCCTACATATCAATCATTTCTTCTTTTTCTCTTTCTTTCCTGTACTTGTGTCACCCTGTCTATATATTTGTCACTTCCTTGCTTTTCTTGCTGTTCTATTTTTCTTTATTTTTCTTTCGCTTTCTCATTCTCTATACGCCATATTTACCTCTCTAGAGACCCTCCTCATTTCCCTCGACAATGAAGGCTACTTGGGCAACACTATATTCATCTCTAAGTGACTTGTATGACTACGCCCCCCTCCCCCCAGTGCTCGCTTTGACGCCAGCTTTCGCACTCCAGTGCAACAGCCTAGAAAGTCTGTGATTCTTCTCTCCATTGAAGATAACTACGCGGTACAGAGATAGAAGCCTGTGAAATCGGAGTGAAGCAGGCATTGAAGGATAAGAAAAAGAGAGCACTTGTCGGTTCATAATAATTGAAGGTTTGATTCCGTAAGCCGTCTTAGGCCGAGGCTAAAACAGCCTTGCTGTCAAATATCGTCTTTACCACCTTGAGGTTCGTGTTTCTCACCATCACAACCAAGGGGCAGTATTGGATAAGGGGTTGCGCAAGAGTTATCTTTTCCACTCTCTTTATCGACATGACATGGTTAGTAGAGAAAGATTTGTTTATAGACAGGGTTCTCCTTTTTGAAACTATAGGGCTCGCAGTCGATTGCGCTTTGCAGCTTCACAGCTTATGCGGGACCTCGGGTGTGCCAACTTACAGATAACGCTATATGCCACTTCGCATTGACCATTTTATTGTCTCTGCCAAACGAAATGAATTGGCATCCGCTCAACTGTACATTGAGCCCCGCCGATGCACCACTTTCAATCCTGACGCTTTCTTCAGTATGCCTCGTGCCGCAGGCCATTAGCACTATTCGTCACCCTGAGCGCGACCCGAATGCCCCATTACGGCTTCCGTAATCTGCGTGGCCGTTTCCACAAGCCTGCAGCCAAATAAACATTTGAAGCCCATCGCTGTGCTGCGTCTGCTAAGTATCCCGCTGTGGCGCCTGCCAGGGATCCTCAGTTGATTGGCCGCAGGCCCCATTACCAATTCGCGTATTACTTGAGTTTGTTTACTCGCTACTTCGCTCGTTCGTTTTTTTTTTTTTTTGTGGGGAGGGGCGGGGGTTAAATGGGGTACAACGGTCTCGTATTCGATGCACGCCGCTGAGCGTGTTAGGTCGGCCCCTCTACCCTTAATGGTCATTCCAAGCAGTGAATGTTGACTTGATAGGAGAGGATGGGCAACCCTGTCACATAGCAGTGAGCGTATCTATCTAGCCACCTACGGCTTTTAGCTCTCCTGGCTGTTTCTATAATGGTAATGAGACAAAACTTGCTATTGCATAACATGACCATATGAAGAACATAATTGACTAGTCATAACATAAATATCATGATATGTATGCCATGAATGTTTTGATTTACATTTCATAGTCCTGATGCTCTTGCGGTGGTTTCGTTCACATGGCATATTGCAAAACTCGTATAGTGTGATATGATTGCTTGACGAACACCAGCGACAGACCCTAACATGAAAATCATGACATGCGTGCCATGTAACATGACTACACACTACGCTCATAATGCGCTCGTGGCCGTTTCGCTAGCGTCACATATACCAAATTTGCTATTACCGTACGTGAAGGGATGTCGAAGGTTTGTGAGTGATGCAAACATGATAATTATGAGATTCGCGTCATGAGAGAACATGACTACATGTCACAGTCAAGGCGCAAATATATTTCATGACCCGGTGCGCGTGCTCACTGGCGTCCATTTCGTCGCATCACGCTGGCGTTGCCATGCACGTTGCGGCGCGTCCATCGTCCCTCCGCACCGAAAAGAGGGAGACGCAGTGTTGTCTAGATGACGCATTGACGCTAAATGCAGCATGTCGCATTTCGCGCCGATTGCCGTTGGGCCGCACCGACGCACGCTGCTCGCACCTGGTGTCAGACTATAGAGTGCTCGCGTTTTGCTCACGTAGCATTGCTGTGTCCAACGTGCGCGTGCGTCAACGTTACATTGGAGTATATTGGGCCCTTCATGATGCACTCACGGTCGTTTTGCTAGCTCCGCATATACCAAATGTGGTGTTACCGGACGTCAATCGATGACGAAATATGACTGGTGCAAACATGATAATCCTGACACGCGTGTCATGTAAGAACATAACATACCACGCTCATAGCATGCTCGCGGCCGTTTGGCTAGCTCCACATACACTAAATTTGGTATCACGGGACGTGAATAGATGACAAAGGTAAACGACACATCCAAACATGATATTCTTGAGATGGACGTCATGTACGGCATTAATTACCTCCACCTCGTAACATTGTGCTGAATTTAGTCAACATATCAGCATTTCTCATTCGTGCTTCGCATATCATCGATTCCCACTGTACGTGGGATCTGCTAATTTTTTTATATGGCGGTCTCATCCTTTGCCGGGGGCACTTAGCGTTTCACGATGATAGAGTTCACTGTTGTCTGCGTGTGAACGAAATATTTTTGATGCTGCCCGTAGCAACTGAAGCGTTGCGCCAGCACGTGTGTTTAAGGACCAATTCTACAAACGGAGGAAGGAAGCATTTAGGAGGGGGCATGGCGTAATTAGACAGAAAGAAAGAAAGAAAAAGAAAGAAAGAAAAAAGAAAGAGAAACAGAAATAAAGAACGAAAGAAAGAAAGAGAGAGAACGAGAGAAAGAAAGAAAGAAGATGGAAAGAAAGAATGAAGGAAAGAAAACTAGGTGAAGCGTCCGTGTGCCGAAGCTCTCTTGCTCCTTTGTTTGCAATATTCGAAGGGCTCCTGTATTGTTTTGCTTTAACTTTAGCTATGAAATTTGCTAGGAAAGTTAGTTGGCCCTTTGTTTGCATTGGCCTAACAAAGGCACTTAAGGAAACGTAAGGAAGACTTTTAATGACGAAGCCTAATGTCAAAAAGCAAGCGCGATGATATAATTCGAAAATTATAACACCATCTGGTGACTTTTTATGGCCAGAGTGTTACGCTGGTAAGAGCAAAGGCACGCTTTTGTATGCCGACCACAACACCCACATTTCAATCGGCGTGGAAGACAAAAACTCCCAAGCATTTCCCCGAGGGTGAACATGGTTATGTGCGAATACACGGGGTGATGCTATGAGGGGTATTTATTAATTCGCACTATTATATTTATTAATCACACTATGGTGCCTTTATGGTGTAATGGTTCCTGGGAATCGCAATTTGATCACACGGGGGAGTTTGATCACACGTTAACTCACTGGCGAATGCCAACGGATTTTAACTTTACTCCCCCTCACGACCCGCTCTTGACGGGAGACTGAGAGAGAAGGCAGGCGCGCGAGAGAGGAGGTGCGCGCGCAGCTGCAGCGAGCGAGGAGAGCGAAGGAGCGAGCGAAGGGGGGGGGGGGGGGTATAAGGCGCGTTACTGACACCGATATCAGCGTCGCGTCCGTGGCTTATTCGGTAGAGCGTCGCGCTGCGGCCCGCCAAGTTCTCTTTCTTTTAAAGATAGAGAGAAGACTGCGGACGCCGCCGACGGCAGTGGATGGTTTGGGGTCGCTTATAAAGTGTATTCACACTTAAAAGACTCCCGTATTCTTAAGATTCACACGCAGTTTACAGGTTCGTGGGCGTGCAGAATTGTTCTGGCGTTCACCAAAATAGCACGCTTCACATTCATGTCGTGTTTTGTGAGCGCATGATTTCGAAAACATCCACCAGTTACACAGTGAGCTAATATTATACACAAAACCCACTGTCACTACTTACCGAGAGTGCTCGCTTGGTTTGTTCCCGACGCCGAACTTAGGTGGAGCTGCACGACTCTCGGGAGTTGAGTTTTTCAAGCGTGATTGAACAAGCCCTCATCTTCCGTCTTCTCTGCAGGTTCAACTCAAAGAGCAGGTGATGACCACATAGCGAACCGACTGACTATTTTCTTTATTCATCTCAAGCTATTTCACAACCTTGGCGAGTTTTCAAAGAGAGCGCTTGTGTATGGCCTGCCATACACAATGAAACGCCGAGATCACTGTCAATCGATTGAATACAAAGCGTGGACTAGCGATACACATGCTGGAACGAATACTGAAAACTTTCCTCGGAGTCGGAGCCAACAATTAAAAGGCAGTCCGGAGGGCCCAAGAACTGGCGGAACGCTACCACGTTTCCGCCCTGACTCGGGAGTCTCCTACAGCAGCGGCTGTTGGCATGTCCCGCATGGACACCCTAGTGGCTTAGACTCCTCAGGATTATTTAGTAAAGTTCTTGACTGACTGAATCAGAATTGCAGCTGGACCATTTCCACTTGCACCACGTATTGTCGTCCCCTGCAGGAACTAAAATCAAGAGAGTTTGCATTGCATCAAGCATGAGAATATCAACCAAGTGCCGTAAAATAATAATATCCAAAATATCATACCTGCAACAAAATACATCAAGTTCGCTCAATTTGAAAGACATTTTGAGACTGCAACGCTTACATATATAGGTGTGTGATACTCAACCACGTCTACACAAAAATTGACGAAGTGTTCACAATGACGCGGATTCTGTAGTTTAATCGGATTATTCTGGTGTAGTTGAATCTGATGCAAGTAATAAAATATTTTTTGAGGTTGTACCTAGGTTGTTGCTAGGCATATGTAGGTAATGGAATGTTGTTTTTACTTTGCTTCTAGATTGTTGCCATACTGGTGATAGAAAGTTGTTTCTAGGTTGCTTCTATGTTTTTGTAAGGGGCTATGTAGGTGATATATTTTTGTTTCTATAGGTTACACCTAGGTGGTTCTTAGGCTTTGTGCAGATAATAAAATGTGATTCATAGGTTGCTTCTAGGTTGTTCTTAGGTTTTAGCTTCAGTGATGCTAATTTTTTGTAGGTTGCTTCTCAGTGCAGAGACGTTCAATTTAAGCCACAGAAATCGTGAGAGACATGGCATTCATGTCCTAACTATAAAGACAGAAACTTGAGCTCAAATCGAGTGTTCACACCTCCCATAGACCTACGGCTACGTTGTCGTTGCCATGAGATTTCATCGTTTCCGTGTCTTCTAGCCATTTCGGTGCCTTTTATCATTTCTGAGTATTTCTCTGGGTATTTTCTCGTTGTACTTCCCGCTGAAGCACTCCACAAGGATGCATGAGTGGGGCTGAAAAGTGTGGCAATCGTGTTTATCGGCGAGTTAATAACGGAATTAGAGCAGTTTATTTCTTTTTCAATTACCGGTTTCCTCTGTCTATATGTCTTTAATTATTGTTTGCTGACCATCTCTTGCCTACTTATACGATAGTTTTTTTTTGGGGGGGGGGGGGGGGTGACGACAGACACTTTACGGTGAGCTTGGACGGCTTGAACGGGTATTAGTCATTTGTTAATCTCTTTAGAGATACATTGTGCGTGGCACCGGTGCCGTGTCTCTGAGACCAAACCACATCCGGCGTATCTGCCAACATTTTCTGGCGTTGCGTTTCTCAGCGTCGTTCCATGAACTCTGCCAGAGTGCGTGACCGACATGTGAAGCGCTGAGGCCAGTGCCTGCGCGGTGTCACTTGATTGATATGTGGGGTTTAATGTCCGAAAACTACCATATGATTATGAGAGATGCCGTAGTGGAGGGCTCCGGAAATTTCGACCACGTGGGGTTCTTTGACGTGCACCCAAATGTGACCACACGGGCCTACAACATTTCCGCCTACATCGAAAATGCAGCCGACGCAGCCGGGATTTGATCCCGCGACCTGTGGGACAGCAGCCGAGTACCTTAGCCAATAGAGAACAGCGGCGGGGCTGCACGGCGTCACATATTGTGACCAGAAAGAATGAACCATACATCTCGCCAGGGGATGTGCATTTTTTTTTCGTCATGGAACCAACAACAAATATTCATGATTATAGCTTTGATGTCTACCTTGTGGTTTTGTAATGTGAAAAACAAGCTACACTGCAACCGAAAGGTTTGTCTTTTTTTAATTTAGTTGTAACGCCAGCTGCTAATATTAAGAACCACAAAATCTAAATATATGGTCCCTGATCATGCGGTCTCACATCTTTGAGGATGCGTATTCGGCCACGCACTCGTTCTTGCTAAGCGTATAACGATGACCTTGAGTGTCACTCTCGAAAACGCTCTCACGAGCGCTTTGCTGTCGGAGCTTCGAGGGAACAATATAGGTCAATCACAAGCAGAAAACTCTTACGTCACAAAGTGCACGACGCCATATAGATTCGAGGGGTGCGGTAGCCATTCCGGTAGCAGTGACGATACGATTACGTAGCAGCAAGTTGCTACCAGCCGCACGCTGATTGGATCTGCGTCTTCTGAACTGCTTCCAGCGTCGATGGCGACACTGTCGATGTGTGGGACTAGCTGAAGACCTGACCACACGTACGCACTGCAGTGCATCAGCGTGTGGCTTTAGAATGCAGTGCCGCGCCCTCTCCCTATATAAAAAGAGGACACGTGGCTATAGGCGAAGCTGTGCTCCCTTTCTTTTCATAGGGGAGAGGGTGCGGCACTTCGTTCTAAAGCAACACGCTGATGCAATGCAATGCGTACGTGTCGTCAGATGGTCGTTTCATGCACTGCTGGCAGTGGCGTCGACGCAGAGTTTCCCAGGAACGAAGCGTCGGAAAAACGTCGCAAAAGGCACTGCATGTGGTTCGGCCCTACACAGGACTGTCTGCACGTGCCTTTGGCTATGAAGAGAAGGCCAATGCATATCACTCCATTGAACATACGACGTGCAGGGCAATGTTAAAGGTTTGCTTTTTATGCGGAGCACGATTGCAGCAATGGGCCTCTAGTGTCAAAGCAAGGACTACACAACAAGAAGCTCTACATCACAACGGAGTACATTAAGGTATTATTTTGGCTGGAAGTGCTGAAGCGTGCTGGGGCCGCGTCGAAAATATACGCTTCACAACGTGATGATGCGTCGAATTGCAACGCAGAAGCTCTGATGAAGAAAAACGGTTAACTTCTTTATTACTGACGTATCAGAAAACGCTTTCGACCTGCTTCTGTAGAGCATAGAAAACGGCTGTGCACTTCAGTTCTTAGATCTTGTCTTGCTCGAGTATCCTACTCTTATCTCTCTGTCGTATCACGTACCCAATGAACAATGCAGGGCTGCTTCTGCATAATCGCTTTTAATAGTGAGCATAGCGTGTTTAAAGTGTAGCCTTCTCCTTCTCACAAACACTGTTCCTGTATATAGGACAGAAAACTAGACAAAATTAAGTTGACTAACATCAAGCTTGTAGCCACTGTTCATGAGAATTTTCGCATTGTGCTTTCCTTCTCTATACTTTTGTTCCCTCCCGCATGCCGAGTAGAGAACCGGACGATGGCCACAGTCAACGTTTCCGTTGCTCTCTCTGCTTCTCTCTTTCTTAGCAAGTACGATTTTTGACTTCTTGTGGTCATGATCTTTAAAGAACTACTTCGAATCGTTTGTCAGGAGATTAAGTCAATGTTGAGCAAAGACTTCATGCGAAGTCTCCAGCATGCAGTGTCATTTATTGTGGCGCTGCTCACCTTCAGTCAAACACGCTTCGCATATGAAGAAAACATCACACTGAGCTCATCAACTACAGTAAAAACTCCTTAATTCAAAGTTTGTGGGGTTTATAAAATTTTCCAAATAAAGCGGAGTTCCAATTTTATGCCGGACCCTACAATGAAGGGACATTACGCCCCACTGAGTGGGCAGAAACCAAAAAAGCCACCTTCGGCCTCGTTATTGCGAATAAGGCACACTAGACGTTTGTTACCGGTGATCTTGTGAATTACGTTCATGTAGCTCTAGCTATGAACAGAATTAATTGGCCAGACAGTGATACGTCAGAAATAAACACCGGCATGTCTTCAGTTTTATGACAGAGTTAACCCAATCAAAATTTAAAGTAATCCGTAAACTGCATTTGCTTCGTTTCTTCAGTCACGATTTAATGAGCGTTGTTTGCTCTACTTTCCCATGAGATCAAGCGCAACGTTCAATTTATGATATCCTGAGAAATGCTGTTGTTTTGTTGTTTTGAATTTCTAGTAAGCTTGATTTAGTTTCGTGACACGTTGTGATAATTATGTGCGGAATTCTGCCAGGAGCGGTAAAACTTAGGGGTTCCTAGTTTAAATTGATCGTTGTGAACACCGAAGCGTTCGAATTATCGTCAGTTTTTCCTCATAGAAATACACAGGACGAAACAGGGACCAAGGCGTCAGTTATGATGAAGTGTAAGTTCGAAGTAACGAAATTGTAATTAAAAAGGATTCACTGTAGTCGAATGACTGGCATGAAAATAATCGTGATTGGATTGGCGCTTCGCTTACTATTGTGAACGTGCAACACTGAAGAACCGCAATACTTGGTTCGTAAGATGTTCTTTTTTGCGTCTGAATTACAAAGACAGTGGCATTACACACACAAAAATGAACCATCTAAATGCCACAAAAACGTCTTACATTACTGTATACCGGTGGCTTGTATCGACGTCGCTGAAACCACCATGTTGGAACACTAACATGTAGAGACACGATGTTTGCGATGTCACAATAGTGTTATCAAAACATCCAATGCAGGTTCTTTTGTTATTTTCTCGCCCACTTTTTCTATCTATTTTCATGTGACCACCTCTTCCCAATGTAACTGCTGCCTCGCGCAAAGCGCACCCGTGTGACTGGGAACAATCGAAATCATTCGTAAACCTTCATTTGCTCACGTGCTCAACACGAACATTAGAGTTCATGCTCCAACTTATAACCCTGTCACACAACACCGGTAATGCCATTCGCTGCAAATGACTCTTGGTGTTAATGTCATCTTTCTTGCTGCTACATGGGCATATTGAATGACATTCACACTCAATGATATTCGCCCGTTGTATGTGTTCACTGAACTCATGGAAGTGCGGCATGTGTACTCTTGTCAACAGGCGCTTGACAAGAGATTACAAAATCTCTTGTCAAAACCTATGGCATCTCCCCCTTACAATCTCCCATCATTCCCGTTCTTCATAAGAAGGTAAAAAAAACAAAAAGGTTAAAAGAAAAGAAAAAGACATGGCATAGTCGAATGACCTTCCGCTCTCACCGAATCCACTTTGGTATTTAAAAAGTGTCCCTCAATTTATTTCTTTAAATTTTTGCCTGTGTTATTGTTTAGGTATGGTGATAATGGTGAGCAGCGTGAGCGTGGTAGTGCCGAACCCTTTTAGTCGCTTCACTTTTGTATCCTTTTACCTTTTTAAAAATTTCACTTCATTCCGAATACCATCGTAAGAACAGACTAAAAACTATCAGTCTGCCAGGGAATCATGGGGTGCTGCGAAACCGGTGGTGCGCACCTTTCACTGGTGACCACCGGACTGCGCTCACTGCACATTTGGTAATGCTTGGTTCGTAGGCTCCCCTGTCCGCGCTTCATTTGACCTCAATAGTACCATCATTGATTATCATAAGGCACACGACGTCATTTTCATTCCTCCCGAGTTTAGGATGGTGAGGCAAACGTGCGTTGCAGTTGCTCTTTCGCTTTGTCCCAGAAACGTGTCAAAACGCCGCTACACAAACTGTCCGTCAGAGTGGTACCGTGCAATAAGAAAAAAAAAAGATGAGTTCTATAGTGGCTTTGGTGCTTTGCGGCCGATCCAGATTTCGCGGATTTGATCCCAGCCGTGGTGGTCGAATTTAGGTGCACTATAGAAGTGCTAGAAAGCCGTGTATTGTGAGATGTCGCTGAACGAATATGGGCGCACCTTACGAAGCCGTCACCTATGGCGTGCCCCATATTAGCTATAGATAAGGGTTACCGTGGTAGAGGGGTTATCATCATTAGCCTGACTGAGCCCCTTGCAGGGCAAAGGCCTCTCTCATGTTCGGCCAATCAACCTGGTCCAGCGCTTTCTGCTCTCACGTTATAACTGGAAACTTAATCTCCTTTGCCCACCTAATTTGTGTCTCCTCCTCACTCACTTGCCTTCTCTGGGAATCCAGTCTGTTACCCTTAATGACCTGTGGTTATCCTGCCTATACTTGCTGCGTACCCTGCCCATGTCCATTTCCTCTTGATTTCAACTTTGATACCATTAACCCCCGTTTGTTCCCCGAGTTGCTTCCCTCTCTTCCTGTCTCATAAAGTTATACCTATCATGCTCCTTTGCATCTCTCGCCGAATGATCCTCAATTTAACATGAACCCTCTTTGTAAGCCTCCTGGTTTAAGCCGCGTAGGTCAGTACCAGTAATATGACGCTGTTATAAATCTTCTTGAATAATAGTGGTAGTATCATTCTTAATTTGCGAATGCTTGCTGAATGCCATCCGCCCCATCCTTATTCGACGAGTTATTCCAGTCTCATGGTTGGGCTCCATGGTTATCACCTGCCCTAAGTGAACATAATACTTTAGAGCTTACCGTGTGTCGCCATCCATCGCAAAGCGCTGTTCTCTGCCGAGACTGTTCCACATTGCTTTAGTTTTGTGTATACTAATTTTAGTACCTGCTCTTCTGCTTTCCGTGTTCAGTTCTGTAATCTTGAGCTGTTATTCATACCGTGAGTTACTGATGAGTTACTTCTGGGAGTAGTTTTACGATGATGTAAACGTTCATGGCAGACAGCACGTTTAAGTACAGCAGAATAGCTTTTACGTGCCCAAGCTTGCGTTAAAAAAGTTGAAAGAGAAAAACTGAGAATGCTTACCTGTATCCAACACACGCAAAACCACTATTCCAGCCATTAACAATAAAAGTAAATATATATGAACCGCACACAAAAGCGAATTTTTATGTTGCGGAGATGTTGAAACCGATCTTCTAGTTAGACCTAGGGAGGTCAGAAATCGGTACTTATCTCCAATATTTTATATACGCTGAGTTATCTGCAATACGCGGTTGTCGAAGCTACCTGAAGTATGATCCCCGATGGCAAGGGACCCTAAATTCATTTAGAAACAGGCGCTCAGAAACACCACCATGTTTCACGCATACTAAATTAGCCAAACAAACACAGTAACGCAAAATCTAAAAAATACGAGCGTACGGTAATTCCTACAGGATGTTTCAAGCACTGCTCAAGTGCATTTCAATCCCAATATTCCGCTCAGCCCGCTAAATTGTAACTGCTTTACATTACGCCACCAAACGTAGCATTTCAATAATCCTCTACTGCTTCTCAATATTTATAATAATTAGACTCTTTCCGTGGGAACCACCGAGTAGAGTTTAACCTTTCGTGCGCAACTTAAAAACGTGTTTTCGTCTGGTGAGATGTAAATTAGATGATGTAGTTACTCTAAATGTAGAATCACGACACGTTGCTCTTCACGTTACGCACTTCTTCGCAAACTATCACGTAATAGCAATTATTATTACTTTATTACGGTTAACAGTTCTCTGTGAACTATAGTTCTTCAATATACCTTACCTTCACAATATAGTCATTCATTCGTAATAGATCTTGGTCGCGAGAACTTCGCACCCCTTGTTCTGTCTCTAACTTCTCACAAATCCGCGAGGTAACAACACTGTCTATCGAGGGCGGGACTCGCCCCTTTTTCTTTCCTTTTTT
Organism: Rhipicephalus microplus; assembly: GCF_043290135.1. NCBI lineage: Eukaryota > Metazoa > Arthropoda > Arachnida > Ixodida > Ixodidae > Rhipicephalus > Rhipicephalus microplus. The sequence goes on from NC_134708.1 coordinate 60,982,482, forward strand.
TTTTCTTCCCGATTACCGGCTTAGCCTGCATGACCAAGACGGCAATATCGCAAACAGTAGCCTCCCAGCGACATCTAGCACCAATTAAGATTCATACGCGCAAACTACGTGACATGTTCAAAGCTTCTATGCGGTAATAGACAATCTCGAAAAAGAATGCCAGTGAAGTGTATGCCATACTTGTCAAATTAGTCTGCGTGGCAGCATCCTACTGAAATCTTCATTGGTAGCCTGCGGGAAAGCATTGATTGGACGGGTTTTGACACACAGTAACCAGCAGCTTCTGCTAGTAAGGACAAAAATTCACTTTTCTAGTTTTTGGCCGCAAGCTGATGGCAGTTCAATCGAAATAACAATCATACTTATATATAGCAAATTACTTCAGGTAAATGTTACTACAAATAACTGAAATAACAAGTTGATACCCAAAGCATGTAAGCTAGAGAAAAACCTTGCTAAGACGTGGGCTGTGTTGCTTGCCCAGTGCCTGATGTCTTTCATTCGCCACATGCTTATAAACTAAATTTAGTAGTTTGAACACAAAAACATGAGCTATTCACATTCATTTTGATTCAAAGTATATCCGAAATACATTACAAGACAATATGAAACTGAATCTGAATTAACAAATGAACCTCCTCGCTGCTGTGATGCAACTCTAGGGTGAAATACAGGGGGCAAACAACAAATATTTAGCAGCATTTGCGTAGGAACTCAATTTTATTACACAACATAAACTAAACAAAGTTTACAAGTTTAACGCCAGCGCTTATCCAAGACTGTACATGCAACGCTTGTAATTAAGAACACAGACACAATCAGTAAGAACATATGTTCGTGAAAATAAGCCAACAAAATAACGTGAAGAAACACATGAATTGTAGTCAGACACTTTAGGCCCAAAGGTAGCAATGCATGCTCACAATTGGCTTGTCTACTTGACAACAAAACTCAGAGCTTGTATGTTAAATTAAAGTAAGCGTTGTTTCCAAAAGGTGCCCAACCTTAGCACCAGTCTTTTTAAGTACCAGACATGTTGAGCACTCTTTTCTATGTACACGCTTCAAGACACATTGTCATAAATATTTGAGGCTCTCAGTTGGAGAAGTCTTACAGATAAGTGCCACTGCAGCCAGTGCAACTGGAAGCTAAAATGTATTCAAACTAACAAAAATATATCAAAGTAAAAGCAGTCCAGTGAAAGTTCAGTGCCTGGAGTGTTGTTTGTCTGCAAGGAGTTGAAATATTCCCAAAGAAAAGAATGCCCAACAAAGATAATTTTTAACTATACGAAGAATTGTGAAAAACTACAATGCCATGAAGGAGCACTGTTGTGCATTCTTACCAGAGTGTTTAACTTGAATCATATTTTGTTAATATTATAGACAAGCTGGGAATCTTTGTAGATAAGAACACACAAAAGATATCAATGGGTAGCTATTGTGCAATTTTTCGTTGCAACTATTCCCGACAAGAAAAGTGATGAGGTGCCAAGCTTCCGAGATCCTTGCTCTTGAGAGTAAGGACGGGTCATGTACACACACAGACCTTCAAGGCGTCTCAAGTAATGGCGAAAAGAACCAACCTGAATGAGAGAGCTATCGACAAGAATGGTGTATGAACGAATAAATACATGCGTGAATAAATAATACTATGAATACAACGACCATCTTGTTAAGGAGGCATAAATATAGTACAGATGTATTTGCATGACATGCGAAAAAAAAAGAAAAAGGTCAGGTTAAGTTTTTTCGTTGTGTACTTTCAAGTATCGTCACATGCTGTAAGGCTTGCACATGTGAAAAGGGTATGCTTCTGTCAAAGCATGCATCTTGTAGGCTGGGTTTAGTGGTAGCTGAGATTCGGTGCCATCTGGAATGAACCACTGAAGCTGGAGTGATTAATACAATGCCTGCTGCCATGTGGTCATTTCTCTTCGAATACCTTCGCAAAGAGGCTTTAGTCACAGTGGCACCGTCAATGTTGTCTCGCTAGTAGTTTTTTTATTGGAACTCCACTCAAGGTGAGCAAGGAAAGACTTCTCAGTCATTTGTGATGGCATGGCTTTACGGCCGATTTGGGTCTCTCCACCATTTCTCTCATGTAACCATGTTGTACGTATGATTGCCACGATGAAATCTCATCTTACTTGTGCCACCACATTAAAGGAAAAAAGACAGTAGCATTGTCATTTTACGCCTCATAGTGACTTCACCACACTCTCGCACTCTCTAACACACGCAATGTTCGAACAATCACGTTACACGACAAAAAAAAAAAGCTCTTTCGAAAGATGAGCAGCAATAGGACTTAAAAATTCAACATACATGCACACACAAACATGTAGACGACTTCACTTTCATACACAATGCGTAATTTGGGCACTTTAATGATTACACAAGAACACCTTAAAATACCTGATGTGCCTAAATTGAAACAAAAAATTAGGGGGCGATGGAGGGGGTACTAGAGCATGATAACTCGACAATTACTTAATTGTAATGTAATGTGTTCTACATAGTTCTCGACTTCACAAAACGGAATGCTTCGTTCGTGTTGTGTTACTGGAAGCCAAGCAGCCAATCGCCAATGTACAATTTGAAAGCCGAATGGCGCACTATTCCACTTCACACAATACGTTGACCGGCATGTCGTCACGTGTGAACTGCCAGTTCAAAAGTGAATAAAAAAAGAACAGCCACATGTAAAAGTTTCGCGAATACTGCGAATTTCCACTTGTTAACTATGTAACCTTATCGCAACAAGCAAGAGAACAATACCTCTGCGGAACAGTCTGCAGTGTAACGCATGTACTGAGAAGGCCATGTCCACATTGTACCCAGCCAACTTTTATCAAGCACTCAATTAAAACAGTTCAACATCGTGATTGAATGGAACACTCTTTCTGCATCAATCAATAAACGTTCATAAAGCTAGTGCTTTTCAAAAGACGCAGTACTCGATGAGCTTGATTACATGAACGTAAATAATTCAGTTTGATGCAATAGTGCTAAGAACTTCCACCCCGTGTGTCGTGTACAATATTACTTACACAAGTTCCATAATTATTTGTCAACTCAGACTACAACAGCATGGTTGTATCTTGCATGTCTTCTTCACCCGTTCAGCCACATTGCTTACTCTACTCAAGCTAACAAGACAATGGGTTGAGCGCCTTAATATATCAAAGCCGAGGTGTACGTACAAAGCAGAATTTCTCGAAGAGCTCAGATCCAAACTCGATTAAAAACCAACAACTATTACTGACACTTGGGACGTAAACGCGGTTAGGTAAGCAATTCCTTCTCACTCATTGATTTTTGTAGCGGTATATTAGCATTTTAGCAGCATTTTTTTTTTCTAAAATGACCTTCTTAGACAGCAACCAGTTCGTCGATCTTGTTCTCATGTTTTCTCTTATTTTCTGTTCTGAAACATGAGGCCAGCCTCAAAACTTTGACGCAATATCAGGTCACTGTACGTGCCCAGTATGTTTCTCAACAGGTTTTTGTTCACTCTTTCAACAATTCCTTCACATGTGAGCCAAAGTAGTTCTGTTGGATGGAGGATCACCTCTCAACAGCATTCAAGTAGCCAAGACTCGCTAGCAACAGCTACTGCAAGTTTGTTCCTTGAACACGTCTGCGAGTGCTTCACTTCTTCTACCACGGTGTTCATGTGCCAGCTTGAAATAATAACAGAATTTCAGTTCGTCCATCGACTTCTTAAAGAGACGCAACGATTAGGTCGATGTTGACAACTGAATTAGCGGTCCATAAACCTTAGTGTTACTTTTCTGCCAAGTAAGAGTTTACTTTAAAATACATTTAAGTTTTGGTGGTCCGAATCGGGTAAGCGCTCTTCAAATTACTCACCTGAAGAAATGGAACATCTTACGTTACTGTTGCCGTGCACAAAAGTGCCCAGCTTTACTGCCCGGCTGCCGACACTAGTAGCAGCAATTGAAAGCAGCGGAAGCCACAGCACTAAAAACGGCCTTTAATCAATTTTCTGCAATTGGCTCTGAGAAGGCAGACATATTTTGGTTCAACTGGGCAACTAGATGGCACGAACTGTCTGGTTTAACCACGTGGAAACTAAATTTTCGAACCTCTTGCATCATTCCCTATAATAACGTCCAGCGGTTCTTTTTTTTTTTTTCATGAATCGAACAGAAACGAATAAGCAGCATTTTATTGCATCTCTTGATGCACGGAAGGTTCTTGATTTAGTGCAGTTAGATTGTTCACTAGTGTGTAACTGCAGGCAGTTCGTCTGATGTCATTGGGATCATTTTCAGAATGTTCTACTTTGGCGCATGTATTCTTGTGCATAAATCTTAATTTCTCGGTAAATAAGGCACTGCTGTTGATAATATTATGCTTTTGTATGTTTTCACACATTGAGCTTTCAGTCTGAAGTAAACTGCTATTTGGATTTAGTGCCCTTTTAATATTTGCGTATGACGGGCCACAGGAAAAGTATACACAATAAGCAACACTGCAGTAACTCCTGACGATGCAGGCATAAGGTACGCAATGTGAATTAAATATTGAAGTTTACTGTGAGCGTTAAGCATTGATAGTGACATATGCGTTAAACCATAGCATCCGATTTTTCGTCTATGCCAAGAACACTGACACGACTAGAATTCAGTAGCATTCTAGCTGTATGAAGTTCCGCGAGATGTAACTACCAATTCTGATGCTGTGACCATCGGATCCAGTGAACCGGCATCTGCAGAAGTTAATGAGCTTACGACAGACTACAGCTTTATTTCTTGTTTGTCCAACTTTGTTCTTCTAAACTACCGCAGAGGTACCAAGAATCGGAAGATGCACACTTGTTGGACGCATCAAACACTAATCAAACGCCCTTACGCAAGAGGTGTTCACTCGCTTATGTAGATTTCCTGGCCTGCGGACTCATCGCGAAGCAGTTCACACCTTTAACACAAGTCTTTTCACGCGAGAATGAACATTCGAGTTCATAATGACTGTCAACCGGCCACACCACAATCACCTCCAGTGCGGCCGGCCATACAATGCTGCCACGTCATTCACGGTAATCTCGTTGGCCTCTCGATATCCCTCGAGAGTCCGAGACGCTGTCACGACGTGCGGGTGGTCTAGCGTCTCAATGCGCGGTGCCTTGTGGCCAGCGGCCCCGGCGTCGTAGCGCAGGTTCTCCCAGGCGCGCTTGTAGTGCCTCTGCAGTCCGTGCTCGGCGTAGGCGCCCACGGGAGAGTGCTCCAGAGACGAACAGCCACTCGATCCTCCCGGCGGCACCTTGGAACCGCGACAGCGGTCGACGCCGTCGCAGTCCCCTTGCCTCGCACTGTGGTGTGAAGGGATCGGCCCCGTGTTGGTTGGTTCGTCGCATTGTTGTGTGAACAGGGAGGGCGGGGTGGGGCCTAAACACCGATCTACCGAGACCTGTTAACGTGCAAAAGTGGAGAGGACGGGAAAAGGGAAAGGAGGAGGAGGGCACGCAGGCAAACCACGAAGGATTCAGTTCAGTGAGGGTTAATTCCACGAGCTCGCGAACGTGATGCTAGTATTATAATGTCTCTACACCAAGCCAAACGAGGTATAGGCACTAAGAAAGGGGCTAATGACTGGGTTACTGATTTTTGCACTGATGAAAGTTTGCAATTTCCCATTGTCGAAAAAGCTGTAGAGAATCTTGCAGATGCACGAAAGGAGGAGCCCTCTTAAAGATATCCATCAGTTCCTGAAATAGCATAACGTCGTTTTGCCGGAACTCTGATTTGGTGGTCGTGCTGGCCACAGGCTGTTTTGTGTCCTGCAGGTCTTTGTCGTGTTCTATGGTACACTTGCATTGTTTCAATGTTTAGTGAAAATAGGAACCTTGTGCATAGATGTGTTCAACAGATACCAAAACGTGCAAGATCTCGCATTTTATCTAGCTAGGCAAAAAAAGCCAAGAAAAGACAGAACGCCTTTCTTGACTTAGGTGCGAAATTTTCTACCTTTCACAACCGTCTATACAATCGATTGTTCAGAGAGATCACTGCATATCTGACCGATGAAGTGGTGTAATCTGTACTGATTTATTCTTCAACTGTAGAAAGGTATAGGCTTATTATTGAAGCCAAATTTCTGTGCATCTTGAGCTTATGCAAATCGCATAGTAATAGATGTTGGAGCTCGGATGGCTACATTGGTTCCCGACAATCTGCACTCTAAATTCGCGCCTAACTGCTTATATTAAAACAATCTTACCCAAAATGATTTCCCTAGTGATAAACTTTGTCAAAGCAGTCATTAGCAGGGACAGGTGCCTCGGTGAAAAAACTAGTTTATCTTATTCTCGATGAGTCTGCAGAAAGCTTACTATGCATTCAGGAAAATGAATTCGTTGCATGCCCCATACAATTTCAATATGGTGACCTAAGCTATCGGTGTGAAGTAAATGGAACATTTCAAAGTTAATATTTCCAGCTCTGCTCGAAGCCTATAGCTTGATTTTGATAAGTTCATTCATGCTTCTTTTCTGCAAACTAAAGAACAGGTGCATCGTCTAGTGAAGGGCATCAAATTAAAAGCGTGTTCCTTGATACTAATCAGTTAACACACAAAAATTATTCAGGAGAACAGATATGTAATAATCTTTTGCTTTTTGAATGTTCTGCCATGTCCAGGAACCATTATAAAATGTCTCAATGACACTTTAGTGTTACCACTAAGCTCGAACACCCCGATTCAAGCTAGATGAATTCTCACATATAGGCTCTTTCAATACGATGGGAATGGTAGAACATTTTTATGGACCCCCCTTTTCAGCCTGTCCTTCCTTTTTTTTTACCTCCCCACAATCTCGGATTATTTGCAGCTGTTGCATTGAATCTATCATACGTCACACACGGCGTTGCGCAAATAAAAGGTGTGGTAAAGGCTTCAACTTTTTTACGTGACTAAATCATACGGCTCATATGGCATCGTTTGAGCCATTACCAGTTTACATTGTAGCTGAGGTAGCTTCGAAGTAGATCATCTGGTTAAGACGAACGAGATGAGTCTAAATTTCTGATTCAGAGCAATAGTGTGCAAAAAAAGTGCAGAAAATTATTTGGCTCTGCAACAACGATCCATCTGATATGCAATGACTGCACCTGTGTAAAATTTATTTTAGCTCAAAAGCTGCTAGCTGTAAATGTGATCATTATACTACAAACCATAGAACTATGCAATATACCAGCAACACTAAATTCTTGAGACTGCAATGCACAATAAACAGCCGCTCTTTTTTTGTTGTTAACTGTTCACTATGGTGAATGGCTGCTGTATCTTAGCCAATTTTGTTAAGGTCCCCTTATCTCATCTTTAAGAAGCCATTTTTCGATGAGATACAAGACAATTCTCAGTGTGCTAGTTGATATACTTATATTTGCTCACGTTAATAAACACAAAATGAATCAAAATGCAGCACAGCACTTCACACTTCTCAAATTCACTGCCGCATCACCAGAACAAAAAGAAGACAGGCAACAGTGCCCATGACCGTGAAGAAGGACGTGCTGTGTCCTCCATTATTGTTGTTGTGTAGTCTGCCACCCATGCAAGAGGATGCAATAGGGCATGCAATTTTCTCCAGCATTGCCGTTTCCCATGTCACGCATCGTGCATCAAGTACTTGGCATTTTCACCAACACGTGCACACAAGTATGAGGAACCAACACTGTGATCAGCGGATCAACCTGCACTGACTGCTGAACACTACCACCGTGCGCATTCTTGGGGCACTGTCATGGCGACTAAAATGTGATGCCACAAATTGCTGAAATATCTGTCATCGTTACCTTTAAGCAATCGTGTTCATTTTATACAATGCTTCAGCAGTGACTTCCTCATTGGTGGTAGTGTTCTCAGCCAGTAAAAATCACTTTCAATCAAACTGAAAACTGCCCCACATATATTGACTCATTATAACTGTTATGAGCTTATTTTTTACTCATTGCACTGTGAAAGGCCTCTCCCAATGATCTCAGTCGATTCAGCTCCGTGCATAATTCCATTTTATTACTGCTGATTTCACCACTCTAACTAGCTGCTTTCATTGATGGCCTTTCCCAATCTTTCATAACCATTGCACTGCTAACTAAACTAATTGCCAGTTGTTTTTTCTATGCATTACAAGTTCGAACTAGAATATCAGCTACTTCCATTTGTTCTGTGCTATCTCCAGACTTGTTAACATTATGCCAAAGCATTTCCTCTTCATTCACACTCTGAGGCCTCATCTCCAGCGAATTCGTTGTCATGCAAGCAAATTTAACTTGCCGATACGTTAAGATTACATTGGTTTACAGTAGACCCTCAGTAAACTGAAGTCTATTAAATGAGAGTACTGCTTAAACGAAACTATGGCCTTTGCAATAGTACTTGGTTTCGGGCTTGTATTCTGCAAACATGTTCACTTCCCAGTAAGTGGAACTTCTGCTAAATAGAACATATTATCCGGTCCCTTCAGGCTCCCTTTACTGAGAGTCTACTGTATTTTGTCTTCTCAATAAAGCTCTTGATGAGCTGTAAATGGATGTGTCTGATCTTAAGCATCCTTCTCGTTACACACCCCATAAATCACCATGTGTATGACTATAAAATGAAACTAATTCAGAATCCGTGCTTACATTTAGCTCACCATATAGATCAGTATCGATATGTTTTTCAAATGCTGACGTCACATTTTCAGGAATGGGCTGGTATGAAGATGGGAGGTGCCTTCTTTCGAATGGCTTTTTTCGAAGTTTGTTCGAACATCTGTCTCCCCTGCTCTCGATTCAATCTTCGTTACCGTCCTGGCCTTAGTGAGATAAAATTTAGTGGGACGAAAAGTTAAGGCGAGTTTGAGACCCTTTCTATAGATACTGTTTCACGGAATCCAAAGTTTCTTTGCCCTAGAGCAGGCTATTTTTCTTTAGTGTATATAAGGTAACAAATTATACAAGTAGTGTAACCAGAGTATACGCATCTCCTGAATTCCAGATTATATCCTTCACACTTTCTGTATCAGCATCAGCACAGATATCTGATACTTTCTACCGGTTAAAGCACAATAATTAGTAATTAAACTGTAATTATTAGCTTTATGCGTCGGACAGCAAAACACTCGATGTAGTACTATCAGTTTGTGATTTGCTAAACCGCGTCTCAAACTTCTCATGAAGGTCTACAGAGCTGCCTTGGAGAGAAAATTGTATTTTCCTATTTTCTCCGTACAAGTGCTAGCTTGCACTTGAGAGTGTGGTTTAGTTAGCTAGACTTGCACCCATACGAAGAGTTTTCAATCTGAATAGCTCATCGAAACTAACCTTTGCCCTACAAAATGATGCGTACCACAGATACTGGTTTAATGTAAATGAGAACTAACAAGCCATCTAACAAATTTTTGATATCGTGTAATGGTTTACAGCCCAATATTTTCTAAACGATTCTCGAAGCACTTTTGCACTCTAGATGGCTGTTCAAAACAAGAAATAAGCATAATTTCCAGCACTATTATTTTTTTTTCTTAGATTTTTTTTCGAGTATGGTTTGGGCAGGCACGCTTACATCGGTGTGGCGAAACCTGTCATGAGCAAAATGTAAAGAATAAAAACTCTCATTCACTTCTGGGTTTCCGAATGCATGCTAGCGTAATCAGGTCGTAGCATCTGAGTGGAAGAGCGCCTGCCATTGACGCCCAGCAGACCGTACCGGCATTCACAGACGGAGAAGCCAAGAAGTTCCCCACGGTTCCCCGCTTTCCTTTGGTTCACTCGCACTCCCAACTCAGTCGCCGTGCCCACGTCACGGTATTGAGGCATGTGTGCAGTCATTGAGACGCCTGTCTATTGTCGCCACATACCCGCATCCGAATCCGCAAGAGGCGCAAAAAACAGAGCCCGGGCCCTCATCTCTGCATCAAGAATAATGCCCGATTTGCTCGGAATTCCGGGTAGCTTTGAGCCTTCTAATGAGTGATCAGAATTCAGCCTTGGTCTAGGCTGATCCTCATACCTAACACAGATCGCCTCCTCAACTGTCAACTGCCCACTAATTGCAGATAAATATTGCCCTGAGACCTCCAGTTGCTAGAATCATACACACTTCACCACAGTTTCCTAAGGCCTAATCAGTGACACTACAGGTTCCTTAGTCATGTACGACAAAATGACCAAACCATTCGATTGCTCATTCCACCTTCAATGTCAAGAAGGCACTCGTTCGTGTTCTGCACCGTCAGTTCATCTTAGTTTCATATTTGCTTTTGGCAACCATAATTTACATAGTCCAACAAGTAAGTAGCTCACGCAATATGCATATAGTGAGTTCCTCGAGCTAGCAAACTGTATTCATGTGTTACCATTAATTACGTGGTTATCCCAGCAATGCTCCACGTAGCACTTCTAGTTGGGCTGATAATTAGATGAACGTATATTCAGTGTGTAGATGGCACAATCGATATCCCAATATAGTTAAGCCCTGTCATTTTGCATGTTCACCAACACTCTCAACAAAAGCTTTTGTATGTTTTGCATAGATCTCTACTGTTTCATTAACAGGTGGGAAACTCTTGTGGCATTCATGAGCCCGTCTGGAGACACCATTCATATGGTCTAATTGCTCAACAGTATTTAGAGAAGTATGATATTCCTCAGAAATTTTGAGAGGCAGGTGCGCAAAGTGCAGTGAAGGGTGCCGTGAATCAGGTTCTTAGTGAGTGCTAGAGTGAGTCGCTAAAGTGCGAAATCCTGGTGCTGACAATGACACTTACCGTCTTATGAAGATGACGACCATTGCGACAATTGCAGCGACAACGACGAGACCTCCAAAGGCACCCAGTGCTATGAAACCCGCTGAAACAGAATAAAACGTGATTTGAGTCATTTAAAGTGCAGCATGGAATGAAACTTTTCCAAGGTCATGATAAAGCAAAGTGATAACCATAAGCGCCCATCTTCGACAGAGAAGACTAATCTATGAATAGGTAACAATGTCGCTATGCTGCACTGAAGTATTGCTGTTTCGTATTATTTAGAGGATTACTGACACGAAAGTTTTCAGTTGTCGCTATTCTCCATCAAAGAAAAAGCCAAGTCTTCAAGGTTCTAGACATGCTCTGCTAACCGTGAGTGCGTCAAAAAAAATTAATTACCGTATTTACTCGTGTAATGAACGCACTCGCTTAATATGCGCCCCCCGAACTTCAGTCATCGAAATTTCGAATTTTTTCCCACGTAATAAACGCACCTCCTACTTTCATCCGCTGCAGTTCTGCTAACCGACACTTTGCGCCTCCTCACCCATTGGATCTCTTCCGTTTTTTTTTAAATTATTATGACGACCCCCCCCCCCTCCCCTCGACCACCTCGGCTCGCTCCCTTCCCCCTCACTCATGTTTTTTTTCTATCTGTGCGTGGCACGTCCCCCATCTTTATATGGGTGCCCCAGCAGGGTTCACGAACGGTGCGAGTGTAGAGACATCACACCCGATAAGCACACAGCGAGCGGTCACGAAACTGCCCGCGCCAGCGACGGTCACTTCTTGCAAACACGAAAATTTTAGGCCTAACCGAGTGCACGCGATTTTCGAGTGACGACAACAGGATTTGTTATCACAAAGGGTCATTTGTTGCTATCGCGTCGAAGGTTTCTGTAAAACCAGAAAAAAAAATGGCCTGTCACCCAGAAAAGATCGTGAAGATTTCCACACAATGGTAGCACTCCCGATTCTCGCTTCCCTTGCTTTCCGCGCGTACAAGAACTTTTTATGTAGAAACAATGCGGCGGCCGTATTTTACGTTAACTTGTTGTCCATGGCTTGTTTTGATGTTTCGGTGGTAGCTTGCTGCAGTGTTAGTTACTTATTACAATGTCTACGGCGTCGTCGAGGTCGTCATGCGAGGCTGCCACGAAGATCGCAAAGTGCGTCGTAGAGATGTAGCGCACGCTTCTAAGCCCATCTCAAGATCAGAGCAGTTACCGATGTTGCGGTTAAGCAATTTCAAGAAAAAATAGCCCCAAAATGGTTTTATGGCGTCGAGGGATAGCTTGTAGAAGGTAGCACCGTCAACAACCAAAGATAAGTAAAGTGCAACATAGAAGCTGTTTCTAAACAGAGTACGCGTAAGTTAATTTCGAAACGCTAAGCGACCTAACTTTTTTTGCGTTACCGCATTTTTGCCACTCCCGAAAACTTTTTTTCTTGAAATTTGCCCCGTATAATAAACGCACCCTCAACTTTGCTTCAATTTTTTTAAGAAAAAAAATGCATTTATTACGAGAGTAAATAGAAGAGTGTTTTTAAAACCTAGTTTCGATTCCTACTGCACCTTGAAGTCACAAAACAGTATAATCAGTGTAAGCTTCTCGACACGGGCTCACGCAAGATGTCATGAAGTTAACTCAGCAGTTCCGCGCCGTGGCTACGTTGGTGACCCAGAAGTGACCATTCTTAATGTTTCGATGATTCAGGAGTGGTCATTTTAGAATTTTGGGTACCTGACGTTATATCAGCCAGAGTGCTGCGTGAAGTAAGCAGAATCAGTACTATCGTCTAACTAAGGTAACGTTGAAGTTTCTGGTGCTCTGACAATATCTTAAATATGAAAACAAAATATCTTACCCGCAGTTGCTAAGCTTCCAACTTGCTCAGAGCTGTCTCCACATAGAGATTTATATGTCAGGGTAAAATAAGCTCTAAAAATAAGTGTCAGTACCTCTTCAACCTAACGTGAACTCCACTCGTTCTTGATAATTGCATCTACTAGTCGCTACATAAAGCGACGTTTGGATGAATTGAATCTCCTGCAAGATAGATTTGCCTCAATTTAACATTTTGCCGTGCTCTCTTGCATGTGATCAATTTTCTGATAGCACTACCATGCTGCCCGAGTCGGTACACGTCCAGCTTCCCGCGAAGCCCGTGAAAAGTATGATTTCGAAGTGCTTTGCAAGCACTCAGTAATAAACCGGTTAGGCAAAACGGGCTTACCCTGGTTGAGCTTGGCTCCCGAACGTGCCGTCGATTCGTCTCCAAAGGTGTTATATAGGTCTGGCGGGGACAGCACTGACCGGTGTCCCGTTGATCCGGCCACGTCGTGGTCGAACGGCCGGAATGCCGGTATTCGTGGTGGCTGCGATGGTGTCGTGGGCTGAGGCCGCGGCCGCTGCGTCGGCCGGACTGTGGCCGTCGCACTCGGCCGAGGAGATGCCACCGTTGTCGTCACGAACGTGGGCCGCAGGTCGGGACGGTCGGGCATAAAGTCCGGATGGAACCTGTGCAGTCACGTGGAAAAAGACGAGATTTTCTAGCAAACTCTTCCTTAAAGGTTTAGCAAAAGTCGTAGTTTCGCTGTAAGGGCGAATCGATGAATGCGATAGCAACAACTTGGAATGCAATGCTGAGCACGACTAGTAGGTCGAAACGTGTAGCGCGCTGCTCACGCCCAAGTGACGCACGAAAACAACACACACAGGTCGACAGCTAACTAACAACGTTTACAGCTCGACGCTTGGCCCGCTGTTTAAACAAAAACCAGGCACGAAACGTAATCACACGTACAGATATGAGTGCGAGCTAACGAGTGTCCCAGTTGTTACTTCACTGTGTTTGAAAAGCACGCTCTTCTCGCGAATGGGTCCTGCCCAGCGGCCGAAGAGACCTTTGTGGCCCAGGCAACTATCGCAATCGTTCTGGTGAAAGGCCAAGGCGCACGATTCTCCCCACCGAAGGATAAGCGCGCGCACAAGCACCTAAACCCCCCGCCCCCATACGTGGGGCAAAGTGCGCGTTGGATATAAGCGCGCGTTGGCGCATTGCGACGAACTGGATGCCGAGCGTGGGCGGCTTTTTTTTAAAGACGATAGCCTTTCTTGGGGTACTTCAGTCAGTCTGTCTGTCTGTACATTAGTCTGTCTGCCGTTACAGTACCCCAAACGGCCAACCCCATCCGCAGCACTCACCAATATCGCTCAGGCCTCAGCGTTCATATTTGTGCGATTGTCAATTAAAAATCAATTATTGCACATATATGAGGTACCATAACAACACGACACTATTCTGTATGTGTGTCTTTATACTAGAAAAGGCATACATAAATTATTCTAAGGACCGTAGCGTTTATCACGCTGCGCTTACAATGCAACGCTATGCTCAAAAAGGCAAGTGTTTCCAACGCTTTGCTAAAACGACACGGTGGTGGCAGCTGTCCTTCACTTCGCGTTCTGCCCCTTATCGCCTCCGAGACAGGCGCGCACGCTTTCCTTCGTTTTAGAAGATAACTGCTAGACAGCACTCGTGTCTAACGTGTCTCGATGCACTCGGTCACTTTCGCAGCATGAATCAGGGCACTCTAACACAGCGCCTCCAGAGTACAATTCACCAATTTTCTCGCGCAAAACACCAAATAAACGTTTTATTCACTCTCTCCAGACAAAATACTTTCATCTTTCGACGACATTCACTGTAGAACCTGCAAATGTGGGCCAACCTATTTAATTGTTTGTCGTTTTAGAGATGTTAATGTCTTTGCATAGCACCAGCTACACATTTTCACCTAATCAATGTACTATACATATTATATAAGACAACCCCTACAGAGATTTAATATAACCTGAATAAACTACCAAGCCGAAAATCAACATACACTCAGCAGAGAACGCTGAACGCTACTTTTTTTTTTTCTGGTGGGTCGATAAACGGGCAGCACTGTTTAGAAATTGGAAAACATGAAAAAGTAAGAGCTGCGATTTTCATATTTATATATTGCTGACCCGCGATAGTGCACTTCAAACGCAACAAAATCGTGTTTAGGCATTTTTCAAGGGTGTGATACAATGTAAGCAGTTGTTTTAAGAAGGTCGTTTGGAGCCTATGGGACCCCTACCTTGTCGGCATGATCGCGGGGCCCTCGTTGCCACCCGCGCTGTGACCGTTGATCTGAGGTGGTAACGGCGGCTCCTCAGTCGTAGTGGTCGTTGTTGTCGTCGTAGTCGTCAAAACAGGTCTCGGCGTTGTCGGCCCTGCGTCGTCGAAATAGCCGTACTTAGAGGAGCACACCTTAACTTGCCACTGTGCACCGCTTCGTACAACACTCCGCTACCACGAGAGAGAACTGCAGTGGCAGTGATTCCTCGGATGGAACTATCTTTCGCTCTTGTGAAATTTTCCACAAGACACGCTATTTCGTAGCATCACAACCACATCTGATACCAACGTTATAGAAAGTCGAGCGCCTTTCGACGCGGTTGTGTGCGTAGCAATGGAGATTCTTCGTAACCATGCAATTAAGGTAGTTGAATTACGCCGAGACGCCTTTGCCCAAAGATATTTTTGGCGGTTCGTATTGCTTTGCCCGTAACGCAGATTATCCGCCGATTTCTAAACGATATTTATAAGTCCGCGTTTGTAAAATATATTCGAGTATTTCACTCTTCCGTCTTTCTCATCTAGTATCCTTTCTCAGCACAGAAGCACCCCTTTTCTCAAAGTCTTCTTCCTTTTTACCTTGGTTGCCTGAGGCCCTTCTGGCATTATTTCCATTCCTTGTCACTCTGATGGGGCTGCAATTTTTCGCAGTTTTGCACTCATGCTGATTGTTGGCCTAGTTGGTACTTGCTTACTGACATGCTTTGGCCGCAAATAACGCACACACAAAGTAAAGAAACACTCTTGTCGTGTAGTGTTCCTTTACTTTGTGTGCGTGTTATTTGCGGCCAAAACTTGCACTCATAGTTCCCGCTTCCTGCGCCAACACCACAAGCTGGGCTCAGAAGTTTGTCCGATTCAGTTACGGGCATGCACTCTTTTTGCACGGCGGCAAGATAGATGAAAACTGAAAAATAATAATAATTCTCCAGTAACTTAATGGCCCAAGCTTAAGTCTTCCATGTCGCAAGGAGCTTGCGAAAAGTTTCGAGCGCGTGTTGTAACGTGTGCCTGACTCTCGTGTTCTGGCTTCCATCTCTGAGCACACATTCTTCGCATAAGACGCTAGCTTTCTGGTCAGCGCTGCCCCCGAGCACGTGGTGTATCTAAGTCAGCGTATTTTATTTTTCTCGGGGTTCCCTCAAGCGAGATTCAAATCAAGTGTCCGTCTTTCTTTCCCGCGCTGCTGTATTCCGCTCGACGAGCAGGACCGAGTGTATACAGGCTAGAAGACGTCGCTGCCAACTGGAAGGCCGGAAGGAAGCGGCCCAAGACAGGAAGAGAATTGCGGAAGTGGCAACTCGTGAGCCTCGGGGTCTCACAGTCTCCCCCAGTTCGCATCTTCGCTGGGCCACCCCGCGGCATTTAATAGCGGCGCCCAGAAGCGACGAGCTTATCAGAGCGACGCCGGCCGCCTCTTCTTTTGAGACGGCCGCGCCAGACCGTGTAGCCGCTCCGAACCTGTCGCCTCGGGGCCTGTTGTGGTACAAGAGCTGCGCGACGCCGCCAAACGAGAATAAATGAAGACACTACGGACCGAAGTTGTACTTGTTTGGCACCAGGAATGTCCCGAGCCTGGAATATGACGCTCCGCTATTCGCCGGTAGTTTAAATGATGATGTGTGGCGACATTTCCTAGATCATCGGCGCGTTAGCCACGTGCCAGTGATTGCTGCCTGAGAATAACAACTCGACGAAAAATCGCCTAATACCCGATTAGGAACGCGTAAAACCACAAATAAGTAAGATGTGGTTTCGTGATCAAATAGAAAAGTGTGTGTGTGTGTGTGTGTGTGTGTGTGTGTGTGTGTGTGTGTGTGTGTGTGTGTGTGTGTGTGTGTGTGTGTGTGTGTGTGTGTGTGTGTGTGTGTGTGTGTGTGTGTGTGTGTGTGTGTGTGTGTGTGTGTGTGTGTTTTACAATTGATGCCCCAAGGCACCGGATTCTACGGTACTTCTCAAGTTTGGAAACCATATAACTCTTTATCCACCAGTAGTAACAGCGTATTAATACCATATTCTGTCCATATTAGTACGGCACAGTTCATCAACTGGATGGGGGACATGTTTATTATGGCGTCATGCTTCAGTTCAACATGAAAAAGTTTGCTCACAACGTTTTTTTTTTTTATTTCGTTGATTACCCTTGTTTGAATGCATCTAGATGTCGAGTGGCTGTGTCTGTTTTTAAATAGCGTGTTATGGCTATTTTCTCAAATACCAATATAAAATATGGACGATTGTTAGTAGAGCTCCGTTATAAGCCCAGACCTGGTACATACAACTTTGAAAGCACGTTTTTTTTTTTGCAAAGGTATTAGTATAACCCACCACCTGTAAGTTATTCACCTGCCAACACCCAAGTTCCGTGCAGAACTGGCACTGAACTCACTGAGGCATATACGGGCTCGTCTCCTGCCAGAAAGCCCATGGTTCCGCAGAGCAGATGGAGGTTGCCGCTGTCACAGTTTTTGATTGATTTCTTTAATGCATTTTGTTTTAATGCATCTGGATGCCGGGTTGATTTATCTGCTTTCAAAGTGAGTGCTTTAGTGTATGTTTTTTGTGCTCCTAGCTAAAACACAGTCTATTGTTGTTGATGCAAACCCTTTCTAAGCCAAGAACTACTGCGCTCGACTCTAAAAGCGCGTTTTTGTGCGATGGTATTAGCAACGCCTCCTCTAGAAAGATGCCTGAGGAATGGCTCGCACTCCCGGCGGAGTTAGCCTGTTTTCAGTTTTGAGCAAGCGCTGCGCGGTGGCGCTCGCAACCGACAGTAGACAGTTATAGTATACCGGACTTACCGGGATACCGGGCGTACCGTGATATCGAAATCAAGGTGCGCATGCGCAGATACGTACATTACCCTTGCCGCATACCGTACGCGCCGTATTTTTCATATTCAAGGTTACCGTGGTGGCGTAGGTGTACGTAGTGTACGTAAACATGGCGGCACTCTCGAACGCTCGCTTCGAATCGATTTAGGCTCAGTTGAAAAATTCACCTTGCTTGCAGCAAACGACTGTTTAAAGTGACTCTGCTTGCCTTCAGTTAGCTTCGATGACCGAGTATTACGGATAAGTTGGCGTAATTTTTGAGATAGCTTCCCATTTCGGACGCATCTAGGCCTAACTACAAGATCGATGTAAACAAATCAGCAACATACTTTTTTTTCGCGTTTGGTGCGTCGTTCATATTTGATTTTATTAGTAGTAAAACAAACTTGTGATAATGCTTTGCGCAGTGGCATAGGCAAATATTCTTGTTTTATTTTCTTTTTCACTGTCATTAACTTATCAACCGTTCGATAGGTGGCGCCACCATCTCAGCTGGGGCAAGTCAACCATGTAAACTATCCCGCTAAACTGTAAGACGCTGTCCACAACAAACGTTTCCTGCATCATAACGCCATTTCCTTAACCTCTGCTGTCACGTTAACCTTAAACCATAACTGTCTACTATCATCACTGCGGCGGGTGGCGCCAGCTAAGTACCACCTGCGGCCCATAGGGGCGCGTCAGTCGAGAATTGTTCGAGACCTGCAACTGTACACCACTATTTCGGAGGCTATGCAAAGTGTTGCGTGTTTGCACTGTTCACCACAGCTGACGCTAGCGACCGACAACATTCTAAAATGAAGGAGGGAAAGAGTGTGGCAGCTGTTTTCCTTCTCATGCGGCAGGCATCTAAATAGAGGAGGCGTTGGTATTAGTATACTCCACCTCCAGTAAGTTGATCACCCAGCCAACACCCAAGTTCCGTGCAGAACTGGCACTGAACTCACGGAGGCATACGGGCACTTCTCCCTGCCAGAAGCCCGTGGGTCCACAGAGCAGATGCGGGTTGCCGCTGAGCTGATAGCCCGGCTCACAGTCGTACTCGGCCACCGTGCCAAAGATGGTCGATGCAGCCGAGAGGTGAACGAGGCCATGTGCAACGGCTGGCGGAGGTCGGCACATGACCGCTGCGCAGCAGTTAGCCATTTAGTTTATTCAACCAGAGTGCGAGGACGTAGCGGGTGGGCATTAGCCTTAAAAGGGTGTTATTTTTTCAGCACTAAAAACACGGGCAACAGAATATAAAAAGTACAGGACGTGGACATCGGCTGGCAGAGGGGGGAGCAAAAGCGACACTTGAACCCTCCACAAGCGACACCAACACTTGCCCTCTACCCCAGTGTACACCCCTCACTTCGCCACTATGCAACACAGGTTCACACCCGCAAGACAAAATTCTTCCGACACTCATGATACCATTTGACACGAAAAGTACAGTTTCCTGTTGTCCATATTTGTAGCACTGATAAAATGAATCTTACACAAGGTGCTTGCAGAAGCCAATACGAATTGGCTGAGCATAACCGTCAGTTTGCGTACACTGAATGTGAATGCCTTTTTCGGTCGTCTCTATATAAGGTGAGTAAATAGACCATGGAGAGTAACTTTTTTTAGCCACTTACTTGACTTCTTTTCTTCAACTATGGGAAATATTCATCGGTGAAAACACGGCGATCTGCTGTGTTTATTGCACTAAATTGAGTTCTTCGCGTCTGGAGAGTGTGCATTAAATACGATTGGATTAATCTTTCAATGCTACGCATCGTACAAGCCAAGACAATGACTACGGTTCTTACGTTCAACGTAGGCCAGAGTTCGCCGTTCCACCTTCTACAGAAGGCACGTCTAGGTGAGCAAAAACAGTGCAGACGTGAATATCACTATAGTGCTGAGCTTGCGTCCATGCTTCCGTGTGAAGGAGTAACAATTTCAAACTAAAAGATCTATAAACAGTTTACTCAGTTTAATGCTAGTGCTTAGCAGCCTGGGTATTTGAAGGCTTGCGGCATCCCTCTAAAGCTGGCCAAAGGCCCTAAACGACGCATTTGGGCTAATTGGTGCATACTCGATCGTACCGAATAGGCTTTTCGTTCGCTCCTTTAAAGTCCCTTGCTCCTTTAGAGCTTTTCTGCTTAAGTTTCACAGCCTAAGAACGAGGCATCGCAACAGAATTCGAACATACGTTCGCATCTGGGCGGTGGTCCATTCCATCGCTGGTCGACGTCGCAGACCAGTAGGCTTCGGCCGATGAGAACGAATCCCTCCCGGCAGCGGTATTCGACAGCGCTCAGGTAGTGCCTGGTGCCGTTGATGAGATCCAGAGACCCATTGGGTATCGGAGCAGGTGGACCGCACTCGAGGTCTGCGTGCGTCCACGACGATATTTCACCTCACTATCATGCTTTACCTTGCACCCAATTACTTCTGGCATCGTTCTACCAGCTGGCTGTGTTACAAAACTAACGGGTCCAAAGCAGTTGCGTTGCTTCTAAGCAAACGTCGCAACAGCGTGCACATACTGCGGCTAGCTGCTGCGGGAACCCACCTCGACAACAGACCCTTGTCAGAACAGTCAGTTCTCGAATGCTGGCACGATCTGTCTTCGCATAGAAAATCAGTTGAGGCGTTATTCAACTTTTTGCCGGTTGTGGCCCTATTGAATAGGCTGTAGCACCACCGCTACTGTTCCTTCTTTCTTTTATTTGTGTGTCTACTTTTCTCCCCGTTTTCCTTCTCAACTTCATTACCCTTTATCCATTTTCCTTAGCGCTGGGTATCAAACCGGATGTTACGATTCTGTTTGATCTTCCTGCTTCTCTCTCAATTCATTCTCTCTCTCTCTCTCTAATTTCTTGCGAAGCTTTGTATCATTGACCTGTCCTGGTTACTCTACTTTGACTTATTTCTTTTTCACACACTTCTAAATGCTTTTCCCTGTCTATTCTTGGCAGGAAAATTTCTAATTTACAAAGATTCTGTTCATTTATTAACATACCGTGCTTCTAGCCAGTGCTGCGAATCATATAAAAATAAGCAATGTTTAATAGTGTGTTCATTGCTTACTGTAGGATTTCTCGAAACTCTTCGTCAGGACATTCATTAAGGGAGTGTCAAGCTTGTCATTGGTAATTAAACTCAAATGAATAGCTTCGTCGGGTACCATACAGTGCTGTCCATTATTTGAACACTTTCAGTGGTCCAACATCGCTGTTTATAACGTCTAGTTAGATCCTACATGTAAACAAAAAAAGAGAACAGCGTGTCAGCATAGCAACTTATCCAACGGCTAAAAAAACGTTATAATTTATTACATTTATTTCACTGTCTAATGAAACCTCTTCTGGTTTGGTTGAAAAATTGACGAGAACATCAATAGACGTAGACCAAATTAAAAATAATCATTGGCGTTTCAGATCCCACACGCTCGCAATAAAGGGCCTTCGTTTCCATGCCTTCATCGTCAACAAGGCTCCTATAAGTAGGCCGAAACGTATCTTAACATTTTTCGCCTTGGTCAGCGTCTATCAATAATTTCGCTAATACGTTTGGCATCTCCTTAAATTAGCTTTCGTTCCCACCAAGGTTAACTGAATGAATGGCTAACGTTTACTTTGATGGCTGCACTTACATCTGCATTTAGGCGCGAACTCGCTGTAGAACCCGTTGGCCAGGCAAGTCCTGATGTTAGGACCAACGAGAAGATGTCCCGGCGAGCAGCGGTACTCCACCACAGAACCCACATTGAAGTCCCTGGCTATCAGTGTCGAGTTGGGGGGACGTGAAGGCTTGCCGCATGTTGTTGGTCCTGCAAAGAACATTCGCGTGACTGTCATGCAACGAATTTACAACAGGAACTGGGCGTGTTTCAACTATTCAACTTCAATTCAACTATTCAATAATTCAGGCCTTTACAGCACAACCACCTCGCCTGTCCGCAATATAGATACAGGTTGACGACATTGCTAGTCCGAGAACAAGTGAGCAAAAACACTCTTCTATTACGCAGTCGTGCCTTCGCGTCTCCTGGCGGTTTTTGAAGTAACGTCTGCGGCGTTCATGTAGCCCGGATATGCGCACAACTAATGGTAGCTACAAACATCTCACAGTTGGCGTGCTGCATGACATGATTTTCCGGCGGAGATTTCTAAACGCCTGACCCCACGTTCGTGCTGCAGCCTGTCGGCTCATGGCTTTTTGACGTGGTCTACCGAAAGCGATATTCTTTATTGTGAAGTAAAAACAGCAAATTCTCAGGGATGCACCATATACATACAGCAGGCAATGCTAGCCCCGCCGCGGTGGTCTAGTGGCTAAGGTACTCGGCTGCTGACCCGCAGGTCGCGGGTTCGTATCCCGGTTGCGGCGGCTGAATTTCTGATGGAGGCGGAAATGTTGTAGGCCTGTGTACTCAGATTTGGGTGCACGTTAAAGAACCCCAGGTGGTCGAAATTTCCGGAGCCCTCCACTACGGCGTCTCTCATAATCATATGGTGGTTTTGGGACGTTAAACTCCACATATCAATCAGTCAAGCAGGCAATGCTAATTATAAAAGAAAATGAGCACGGCAGAGCCAAGTGAAATTTTGAGGGGGAAGGTTATGCAGGAAAAGCGGACTCCACCCCAAGTCGAACCGAGCAAAATAAACACTTGTGCTCTTCTACAATGTTGTTCTCGCCGGTAACATGTTTGGCCGAGTTTATTCTTCACTGACAAATTCTTGCGATGCGCAACTTAATGGGGCTGTCTGGGAGTTCTTGCTTTTCTTGTTTGTTGTGAAAGGAGGAGTTGCCTGTTGATTTAAACATCTCTTCTGGAATGAGCACGGCTATGCGAAAGAGCGCGCCATCTCTCGTTGGGCTACGCAGTAACGCCACGTCAAACACGCTCTGATGCTCTGCGATGGATACGGGGGATACACGCCACATCGCAGAGCGATAGTCACTGGCTCGATTCATCAAGGTTGCTATGCGTTCAAAGTGACCTTGTAGTTGTTATCGCCTTAAATCGAGAGCATTTCAGTTGCCTTGAACGTGCGCTGGAGAAACCGTTTGATGTGGTAACAAAAACAAAAAAAAATTACAGCACTCCTGCAAGTGGTTTAGCCCTTCCCACGTCTAGAAAATTAAAAAAAACAATTTAGAATATAAGATAGAATCACTACGGTGGACAGTGAAAGCAGAAGCTAGTTAAAATTTGTTGAGAAGAGATTGTGAGCGATTTAAAGTACCTACGCACCCAACTTAGGTAGAAGCAGTAAACCATACAGATATCCAAAATTAACATTTCGGGTCGTAACTTCGAAGAATTCTTGGATAATTCAGAGCATGGCCTCTTCTGTGTTTAGAAATAGCGTTTAACGATTCTGAGTACTTAGTACTCAACTATGTATAGCAGAGCTGTCCCTAAATCGAAAGAAACTGAGATATGTTTGCAACAACTATTGCAGGATTTACAGTACGATGTACTGTGCTATGGGAGAGCCACAAACTGTCCCAGTTTGTGTTTAAAAAACGTGGGTAACGATTTTGAGCACAATGTACTCTACTCTGGGAGAACTTAAAGCCATCCCGCGGATCTCGAAGTTGGAAGGGGGTAGAAAAAGTGGGTAACGATTTAGATCACTTGTTAGTCTACTATGAAAGTGCTTAAAGTCGTCCCGCTTGTTTAGAAAAAGTTGTTGACGGTTTCTAGCTCGAGGTACTCTACTATGGGAGAGCCTAAGCCGTCCCGTGGGCCGTTAAGAGGCTGACTTGACAAAAGCTACAGATACACGAAGCCCGCTTACAGGGCAAATTGGAACGAGAAATTTCTGTCGTTACGAAACAACGAATGCCGACACCCGCCCCTGGTCAAACGCAGAAGTACTAACCGCTCTACCAGAGCTTGCAGGTTTTTACAAACACTTCTTCAACACTTTATTAGTAACAATCGCCTAGGTAGTACTGCAATCTGTTTTCACACCGCAAATCACTCTTTTAAACAAATGTAGTCAGAAGTGGTTAAAGTGTTGGTGTAACGCTTCTTTGAAATATTCCTTTCCGAGCCGTTTCATGCCGTTCTGAGGCTCTGTAAGAGCCCGTTGTTTGACGCTAGGTAGTAAGCATTCTAAACCTTCACACACACACACACACACACACACACACACACACACACACACGCACGCACGCACGCACACACACACACACACACACACACACACACACACACACACACACACACCGCATATCCACGGAGTGAATGATGAGTGGGGCGAACCATTCGTCATTCCGTCCGCACGCTTCCGTCCGTCCGTTCGTTATTGCTTCCGTTCGAGCGTCCGTCCAAGCATCCGTGCATGCCTCCGTCTGTACGTGCGTCTGTCTCTACGCCCGTCCACGCGTCTGTCCATCCGTTCGTCTGCTTGTCTGTCTGTCCGCCCGTGCGTCTTTCTATGCATGCATTCGTCCACCCATCCAGTAAACACTCCAAGTACTGCCACCTCGCATCTTTTCATCGTGTATTTATCATATAGAAGAACCACCATCCAGCGGATATTTAAAAAACTAAACGAGAGGTGGCCACCTACTACAACAACTACTACAACTACTTTTACAACTACAACAACAACTACTACTACTACCACTACTACTACTACTACTACTACTACTACTACTACTACTACTACTACATACATTACGGACGCACGACGCACAGCTTAAGGAGCTTCGCCCCTAAAAACTGTAGCATGGCGTGCAAGCATGCGTACAGCTGGTTAATTGTGCATTTTAATATGGAAAACTGGGCGAAATTTTTCTTTTGTTCATACTACTATTACCAAGAATCAATTAGTCAAGTCTTAATGGAGAGATGTTTCCAAAAGCGAGGATGACTAATCGTGAACGCTGAACGTGAACGTGTGTAATATACTCCGAACCTACAATCAGCATACCGCCAATGAAACCCTGTTGCTGAACTTATTGTGCTGAAAATTATTTCTCACCGTTATTCATTAAAACTCCCCATAACACAAGGGGCGTAACGACTCATGTCCGGCACTTCGCACGAGCAAGCGAGACTGCTTTGAATAGAATAAAACTAAAACAGGTCTGCTTCGTTTTCTTCGCTTCGATAAGTAATTCGTGTAATTGCTATATTGTATCGATGAAATCGCGACAAGCTTGAAGTCTGTAATCTGCCACCGAATCGCGAAATTCGCTCTCTTTTTTGCACCCGTATCTTTCGATTTCTTTTTCTGTTAATGTATATTTCTATCCCAGTCTTTATTTCTTTCTATCTCTGTGCTCATTCCACCCACTTGCATATATATATATATATATATATATATATATATATATTATTTATTTATTTATTTATTTATTTATTTTCCATTTCTTCCGTCTGTTTGTACCTCTGTCACAATAGATCTCCCCTTTGTACTCTTTGTCTCGCCCATGAGAATTATCGCATGCCATTCCGGACAATTTCGTGCACGTGTTCTGCAGGCATGTTTTCATTATGCCACGACACGCGGCATAACGGAAAGCTAAAAAAGGACAGACATCCGCTCGTAACACTCCTTCAGTATTAGTACGTGGTGTTTTACGCCCTGAAACCGCGCTGCGATTATGAGGGCTCCGGAAATTTCGACCATGGTGACGTTCCCCCAACTTGCGCTGACCTCGCACAGCCCACACGGGCCCCCAATATTTTGGCTCCATATCGAAATGCGACCGCCAAGGCCGCGATCGAACCTCCGACATTCAAGTGAGCGGCCGACCACGTTATACATACACCGAGGCGGACCAGACTTCCTTTGATGAAGCCCTCGCAGGATGTGTGTTTAACTAGGTTTTACACGACATATGTGGGATATTTTGAGCTTTAGCTCATCGTTCACAGCTTCTGCCTAGTTGTGTTTTATACTGTCTTTCTTGTGAGGTTATGTATTTATAAAGTGAATTTATGTTTAAAAGTTTTACTTTAATATTATGTTTTGTTGCTTTTTCGTATTGTACAACCTGCATCACCCTCTTAGTAACGTGATGTTTAGTCTTTTTATAATGTTATTTATGTGTAGAGTGTTGATGTTATCTTTATTCCTACAGAATGTTTGTTGCTTTTCATGTTGTATATACTACCTGTATCTTTTGCTGTTTGTATCCCCCCCTCCCTACACTAATGTCCAGTGGGGCGCTGTAGGTATCTGAATAAATGAATAAATAACACGCCTTCAGATATCTCCACGAGTGGAAAGATCGTATGTTGTCGTCGGTCACAACGAACCTTGCGCTTTCTTAATAAGCGCGGATTGCTATTTTTATTCTCCCACAAAAACTGCAAAAAATTACTTTTGGCATCCCATGCATTCGAAAAGAAGAAGATGAACATTGCTTATATCTGAGCCACATCGTGGAACCTTTTGCTTGTGTACCCGGTTAATTATCTCTTGATTGATGTTGAAATAGCAATTTTTATGACAATCTTTAATAATAACTTGAACTTGCGGGTATGTGTTTTTGCGGACATGCATATAACCGTGGTGCTGCTTTAGGTTGACGTTTGATCCGATTCTCATAATCCGAAGCATGAAAATTGTTAGCCTAGGGCATAGCGACCCTTGCCGACACGTTAATTGGGGAAGTACGGGGAGCACTCATGGCTAGCGAGGCAGTAAAGGGACTTCACGTGACGTCAAGCGTTCGGAAAAGTTTTTCTGTTTCCACTTTTGTATTCAAAAAACGTTTGAAAATGTCAAAATTAATGTTGAATTGCAATGGCGGAGTCGGAGCAAGATTTTCTGCTCCTTTCAGAGCAAGTGTGTTCCAATGACAGAGTGAGAGCGAGAGTCAAAAGTTCCAATGAGAGAGCCGGAGGGGATTCAGAGCGGGAGTCCCTCCGTGGAGCAGGAAAAACTGCTCCGCCGAAATCGGTGGAGTGGACCGGAACTCGGCGTGGCGCATTCCCTTTAACACGTTTGCCTGCTTGGGGGCACGGCTATGGTGGCTACTATAGCGCGGCGCGAGTAGGCGCGAGTTGTGTTGATAATGGCGGACGGCATGGACGGCTCGGCTACCTCGGCAAAGCGTGCAGCAATGCTTCTGCTACTCGATAGCGACAGCAGACATCGTGGACAATAACTGTTGCACGCTTGGCGTGATATCCATTCCACACAGGTGAATAGCGCCGAACAAGCAAACGAACGATGCGGCGATGCTGGTAAACCACGTGGGAAACAGGCAGCAGAAAAGACCACGCGCAAGGTATCCTGGGTAACGCGGCAGCTTCCGCCTTGTTCCAGCAGGGCTGGTTGTGTTCCGATGGTGGATTTGGAGGATTTGCTCTACGCCAGAGTCGAGTGCTCGCTCGCGAAGTCGGTCGGCTGCACCGACTCCGCCATTGGAATTCAACATAAGCTGGTGAACAACAGTTGCGCACAGTCCTATGCAGGCAGAAGCTTGATAAAAAGCTTGTGAGGAGGGCCAACGGCATCACTACTGCTTCTCAGAGTTGCTGGAGGGGGGAAACTCGAACATTAATGGTTTCTCAGAAGCGAGAACTTTGCTAACAAAACATCCACGTGCTTCTGGAATCAACCGCGGCAGATTGAGGGGCATTTCGTAGCGCTGTCAAAAAAAATCTGCCTCGGGAAAAATTGGCTGTCAGTCCCTTCGATAGCACAACTCTCAAAGTTGTCCGCCAGCATTACTGCCACTTTCGTGAACACTTCAAGGCAAACGCGTTTCGTGACTAACGGCATATCGGAATGGCATAAAACAGACTCTCATTAGTGTACAATTGCATTCCGGTGCAACCAACCATAATTTTTAACAGTTAAGCGCAGCTGCTTAGGAAATCATTTCTTGTTCATCCCGCACCAAAAGCCGTCATAATCATAAAGGGGCATGAACCATAGAAATCGGGCGAATCCCACCACACGGTACTTTCACTAAAAAGAAAGAAGGCCACAGTTAAGCTAACGAATGGCTGCGAAGCGACGGCGGCGAGTCGGCGAGTACGTACAATGAGATAATACCAAGGGGAGAGGCAATGGCGTCAAGACCCCGCAGCGATGGAAGGCGGCATGCCAAAAGCGACGTGCCCGCCTCGTCTCTGTGATTGTCTGTAGCTTAACTTGAACTTCTCGGCGCCAATAATCAACGTAGAAACAACCTACAATCATCTAGCTAAAACCTAGCAACAACCTGTAAGCAGCCTATAGAACCTGCATCCCCTAAACAAGCCTGAAAGAAACCAGGTTAGTCTTCAAACTCGACCAATTTCACTGTTTCCAGCCTTGAGCGGCTTAGTGCAGATTTTGCCTTTACTTCTTTTTCGTATTTCGGTTCAATTGATGTCTCGCCTTGCTCGAACACACCGGCATGGTGTCACAAAAAAAAGTTCCTTCTGCCGAGCTCGTTAAATCTATCGGGCTTTACATCAGGCCAGATGATGTTCTCCCGCAAGAAACCAAATAATGGGAGTCAACTACGTCAAGTCAGGGAGAAAAAAAATTCCGCCATATCCACGAAGTGAATGATGATGAGTGGGCGAAGCTCCGGAGGTAAACCTGGTAAACCATGAATCCTCTGTACATTTTGCCCACTCGATTTTATTACATCGCTCCCCCTAGCGTACGTCGCCGCACTAAATCGAACGATTGCCTTCAATCAATGACACGCGCCATGTGTGACATCATTCCTATTTTATAAGATCTCGCGTCTTTCATCAACTACAAGTACCGCTTTCTAGTTTATAACATCTTGCATCTTTTCATCATCAGCTACAA
The DNA here is from genome assembly GCF_043290135.1 of Rhipicephalus microplus. Taxonomy (NCBI): domain Eukaryota; kingdom Metazoa; phylum Arthropoda; class Arachnida; order Ixodida; family Ixodidae; genus Rhipicephalus; species Rhipicephalus microplus. The sequence goes on from NC_134708.1 coordinate 61,011,016, forward strand.
GTACCACCATCTAGTAAACACTACAAGAACTAAACGAGAGGTGGCTACATACAAGAGACGGTACCGCCATCTAGTGAACACTGCAAGAACTAAACTAGAGGTGGCTACATACAGGCTACAGGGGACGCACAGCCCACGCCCTAAGGAGCTTCGCCCCTAAAAAATCTTGTGAAAAAGAGAATGCAGTCAATGCAACAACAAATGATTACTCACTGTGTTGGCAAATAAAGTTGAGTGGGTGGTCGCAGTTGGTGTCTGACCACAGCCATCCGCGGTTGCCGTCAAAGCGAGAGCAGTTGTTCTCCGGGGCTGAGCTGGTGGGAGAGTTCCAGAAGGAGATGGTCACCTCGCGACCGTTGATCCAGCGCCAGTTGGTCGGGTCACGCGGGTCTCTGCAATGATAGCCAGGAAGAAAAGGGTTCATGCAAAGCAGAGTTCAGTATACGTAGTATATCTAGCCACGCCCGTTTAGAAAAAAGAACGGTCAGGAAATCTCCGAGCAAAGTAGGGTAATGTTCTCAAACGACACGTTTGCTTTCTTATTTGTATGACCGGGGAGAACGTCTTGTGTAGGGGTGATCGGAACTGTGACACTATTAAAAAGACCAACAACTGCCCAGAATATGCAATTAATTGACTGCACGAATGGAAAGATTGTCCCTCATAGTTGCTCAAATCAACCGTGTTTTCGGGAAAAGTGTAGTCGCCCCTCCGTGGTGGTCTAGTGACTAAGGTACTCGGCTGTTGACCCACAGGTCGCGGGATTGAATCTCAGCTGCGGCGGTTGCATTTCCGATGGAGGCGGAAATGTTGTAGACCCGTGTGCTCAGATTTGGGTGCACGTTAAAGAATCCCAGGTGGTTGAAATTTTCGGAGCCCTCCACTACGGCGTCTCTCGTGATTATATGGTAGTTTTTGGCCGTTAAACCCCACATATCATCATTATCAAAAGGGTAGTTGTACTTATTGTTCATTGAAAATCGCTAAAACAGCCTGTGGCGCCACGTGGTTGCAGAAACTTCAATTATACGATGTGCCCTGTCCTCTTGTGACCGTGAACATGTGCGCGCGGGCAACAATTTTTCTGCTAGTATTGAAATATTGTGTGCTTTCCTACAGAAAGTATTATATAGTATTACTCTATAAAAATGCGTTCATAGTACACATTGTAGTTACGCGCCCTTCGCATGACGCAATGATCCCATGCTCCTCAGCGCGTCTTGAGAAAATTTTCTGCATGCTCATATTCCGTACACGCAGTTTTGGGGCCGCTGAAATTTCAGAGCGACGTGGTTTTTCCAACAATATGTATCAGAAATAACGTGTACTAGCTGCTACTCGGCATCGCCACGCTTATGCGCAGTGACTGTGAGAAACGAAGAAGGAGATTTCGGCCCGATCGTCTGGCTAAAACGAAAGTGAACGGAACAACTGAACGAGCCAGCTCCCGCAACCCGTGCTCGTGACCACCAACCCTTCTTTCTCCTTTATTTGCAACACACTCCCGCTGCCTGCAAACTCGCGGCAATGTTCGGGTGCAAAACGGCAGGAGTTGAGGCGGACATTTGCGAACAAGAGGCGAACGAGTGGAAGAAGATGTGAAACTAGCGAAGGGGGGTGTTTCACGGAGACAATAGAGTGCTTTGCCAAAAATGATGACGCTTGGAGAAACGGTGGCTTGTCTTGCGAAGAGGTCGATCACGCTCGCTGTAGTTTACGGATGAAATCGTGGTCACTTTCTGTGCCATCTCCAGGTCATATCGGGCACTTTTGCGCTTCTTGCATCACTTATAGTAGGATGAGTCGATGTTGGCCTGAGTTGACATCCGTAAGTTTCCCACTGTACGTCTCTGTAAATCGTGTTTCATACTTATTTCGTGAGTCCGGCTGAAAGCTAACGTCACCGATGCCTCAAGTCTATCTGCGAGAGATCTATTAGGATCCTGCTACTGACCGGTGCTGGCTTACTCTTTGAGGCAGCGATTCTTTATTTTCTGGTCTATTAAATTCTCAATATTCATGCCCCTTGAATGTGAGAACCCACGGCCACCAGCTTGTGTGTGTTCATCTCGGTCTACAGGTGTGCTCACCACTCGCAGTCAGACACTCAACCATACACGTGATTTTACCGGTGCCCTGCATCTACCTTGCCTACAGTTGCTCTCTGAAACAGCTCACGTGGGTCACTGATATAAAATGACCCCTACACACAGACGTCATGGAAATGCATGATTGTGTTTCGCGAAAATTTCGAAACAGTTTTGTTTTCATGACGTGTACATCATGCACTGAGCAAGACATGACAAACTCGGAGAGGACAACAAACTGACATGGAGGAACACACATGTGTGATGTGCTGCACAAAGGCCTAGAATAATGTAAGTGCGAAAAAAAGCTTGATTCGTGGTTCTAATCACCTCTGTTTTAGGCCATCGGCCATTGTAGGTTTGCAAAAAAAAAACGAAATCAACTCGGACTCACTAAAAAATATAACTGTTTTTTGCTTGGGGCTTATTTTTATTCTGTCTTACTAAAGGTATGTCGAACTTTTACTCAGCTGGGCTAACTAGGACTCACATTTAGATACGGAGTCCTCGTTATTCCACAAGCCCAGATGGTTCCAGGAGCTGGTACAGGTAGATCCCAGTCCGAGTTTGTCCATTGTATACGGTCAAGAAAATGGACACTCACCTGGTGGCGCCCATCCAGTACTGTCCGGAGTCGCCGTCATGCCTGTGACGTCGGTAGAGCTCCCAGCTCAGGAAGCCCTGCAGTGCGGGGCTCGTCTCGTCCACTAGTGAGCCCCCTCGTTGCTCGCAGAAACGCCGCGCTGTCTCGAATGGCGCCGGTTGGTTGTTGTAGAAGGCGTAGCACTTGCCGTGGTACGTGGCCGCCGAACCAAGAGGCTGATCGCGGAAGGACGGACACCGTTCCACGGGTAGCGCCTGGTCCGTATAGACGAACACCTCGCATAGTGACAGGGGGGCCGGACCTGTCGAGCGAGTCCGTGGTTGTAGGGGTGAATCTGTAACGCAAAGCTAAGCTAAGCTAGGCTAGAGTTGCTGCTTAACATTCTCATCAACCATCAGAAGTGTGTATGTCTTTGCAAAGGGAAGCAACGCCTTCGACGAATTATGCAAAGCCTACGTGTTAATCAAACAGCAACCGCATAGGGCATCTTGAGCAATCTCCGTCAAGAGCGTTAAGATGGTTTTATAGCTTTGGTCATATCACAATATGTCACTACGGCAAGAGGCACTTTTTGCCTCAGGCATCTAGCTGGAGCGTGATGTAGTGCCAGCAGTGTCATGAATGTAAGAGGACTGGCCCAACAACTTGCATTGCTAGTCATTATGTTTTCTCACTCGCAGTAGCAAAGGTGCTGATTTGTATTATCCTTCTTCCATTCAAGTGAACTTTTCAGTAGCTTGGCTCGCTAATACTCATGTCGATGCGACCAGCGCTACTTTCTGGAAGCGAAGCCGCCCACCAGCTCACCTTCGAGATCCATAGTCAAGAAAAGTGCAATATTCAACACAGACAAGCAAGGACACACAATGCATGCTCTGCAAACTAATTTGTTTCCAACAAAGCCGTTGACAGTCAATGTTAATCCTGTGTCCTTGTTTGTCCGTGTTTTATTCAGCGCTGTTTTTTTTTTTTTTGCAAAGCATACGTAACAAATAGGTCGCATTCAGAGCTGTTACGTTACCTTCGAGATGTATGCTGACGAAAGCGCCTGGCATGGGTGCTGCGCAGGGCAGGAACAGGGGTCTTCCTTCTTCGAGTGGTCCGGCAAATCGGTTGCACACCGGATTGGCGCCAAGGTCGGGTCGGTTGTTCCCTACCCGCACCACGACGGTGTTCGCGACGACGGAACCATCGGGATCCACTTGGGACGATCGGCCCCAGTCGATGCGCACCAGTTGCACGACGTACGGCTCGAGTAGGTTCACGTACCACCTAGTTTAACAAAAATAGTTTGCTGAGCGACGAGAAATAAAAAGCTGCGAGAAGCACGCGACATAAGAGATCAAGGAAATAAGGCAACAGAAAAGCAGAAGCCACGAAGTCAACCAGAAACACTTCTGGTCGACTACCCTTCTTTAGCGATTGGGGAAGGGAATCGAACGATGAGAAAGGGATAACACATTGAAACAACACGAGTGCGAGCCAAAACGGAAGCTTGAAGGAATGAGAAATTGTTATACAAGAAATGTACAGGAAACTACAGGACATGTGAGAACCAGCTGGAAGGCTGAAAACAAATGCAGGTGGAGGAGGCTTAACCAGAAGATATTCCGATCGGCTGCCCTACACCGGAAGATTGAAGAAGGTGAATAAAAGTATGAGTAAGATATGAAAATTTTAAACAACACATGAGTTCAGGAGACAATTGAAGCGTGAAAAAAGGATACGAGAAGGCAGAGAGCAGAGTGGTTAAAGGGGCCCTGCGACGCTTTTTCGTGTGCAGTCAGCAGCGCTGAAGTTCGAGTAGGGGCGAATACTGAGATGAACACAAAATGTATTTTCCAAAATCGGTATACGTTAATGGAAGCGAAATAGCCTCCAAACTTCAGAATCCCAGCAGGCGACGAGAACAAACGTCCCATTTCGCTTGTCCTTGTATCTTCTTGTCGTCCGTGTTTACTACCGCGCAGTTACATACGTCCCATTTCGCTTTCACTCTGCCACTGACGTCAAAGACCGATTCCAGCCACCGCAGAGACGCACCGGACGGCTCGCCTCATGGTAGCTAGAGATACTGTGTATGCTACCTTTATGTAGAGAGCACATACAGTAACTCTAGTGGTAGCCGTTGTGCAGCGCTCCTAGCGTCGTTTTGCAATTGTTTTGACATCTTAATTAGGAACAGGAACTCTGTATATTAGGAAGTATGAAAAGTGCAATTATAATTTTTAGCGAACAATATATAGTGTGGCCTACCTGGGACCATGTGAATATTATGGGCAACTTGTCGCATTCAGCCAATGAAAACGCACGCCCAAGTCCTCACTTCCACGAGGCGAAGACTCATGGCATCTTCGGGAAAGCGCACCGGTGCGCACCAAACGTCTTAGGTAACCAGGGCGCACCCTGTCGGGGCACTTTTTTGTTGTTGTTGTTGCTCTGAGGTGCTCCGTAAAAATCGGCGGGGCGAAACTGTGCAATCCCAGCATTCGTTGCGTGCCGCGCGAGCAGCAGATGATCAGCAGATGATCAGCAGACGATGCGCAATGACTGGTATTCCATTTGCCCCTCCACAGAACCGGGGCGTTCTGCCCCTTTTTGGTTTTGGTGAAATTCTAGACTGTTGCGCGACTGCTTCGGGGTACAATTACCGAAGATGGTATCAGTTCTTATCACTAAAATAGCCACTGAGTGTCACTTTATTCCGGGACAGTGTGGTTTCTTCGTACAAGTAATATAATAGCAACATTGTTTTTGGCATGACCACTTGCACAACGATATTGGTGCACGATGAAAACAAGAGGCCTAATATGTGTCACAGGGCCGCTTTAAAGGAACACTAAAGCCAACTATTAAGTCGACCTTTATTGTTGAAATGGCGGTCCAGGAACCTCGTAGCGTTACTCTCGTGCCAAGGAAGGGCCTATTTTGAAATATCACATTTTAGTGCTCCGATCGGGTTAGCGCACTTCAAATCAGCCGCCTCAAGAAGCGGACCGACCGGACCGTCTCCCGTCACTCGCCCTGACAACGTTGCCCGGCTTCACTGCACTAGTAGCAGCAGAGCAAAAGCAGTGGAAGCCACAGCAGCAACAAAGACCATTGATCAATTTTTCGCCATTGACTTCGAGATTGCAGATGCTTTTGTTTCAACGGCACCCCACTAGATGGTGCCACCTGTCCCGTATTACTACGCGAAAAATGAATATTTGAACCACTCGTGCCATTCCCCATAGTAATGTCCGGCAGTTATTTTTTCTATGAATCAAACAAAAGCGAACAAGTAGCACTTCATTCCGTCTCTTGATGCACGGAAGGTGATTTATTTAGTGCAGTTAGATTGAATACTAGCGATTAATTGTAGTACGCCCGTCTTAAGCCTACGGGATCATTTCAGAAATGTCCTAGTGCTGTGCTAGTGTTCTTGTGCATTTACCTTCATTTTTCGGGAAGTAGGGCATTGTTCTTGATAACATTGTCGTTTTAGAAAATGGTATACATTGAACTATCACTCTGGCGTAATTTGTTATTTGACTTTAGTGTCCATCTAAACAGTAAAGCTGCCCCTTGGCTACTGTACAGTGGGATATTGGGGAAGGGGAATAGAAAGACGAGAGAGAGAGAGATAAGAGGTGCGAACGGCACGGAAATTCAGGGCAAGTGAAACTTTACGGAATGAGAAATCTGTGTTCAAGATACGTCGCTGCAGCAAACACGTTTCCACACGCACGCGTACCCTCCAAAAGGCTGAGCTGTCGAAGACAAGTCTTGCCGATAGGTTCACTGGAGAGGCGTACTCTGTTCAACGATTCCTCTATCCTAATAGAATGAAGCTTAAGTGTAGAGGGAGACTAGGGAGAACTAGTATACGATTTATGAGTCTCTACCATGTCAATTTACTCAACGTGAACAGTGCTGGAGTAATATACAGCATGCGTTCTACCTTTTTTTAAGTGTACGAAAGAACATTGCACATAGTAAAGTGAAAATTAAGGTCAAAATAGAGGATTTCACAAATATCGCTGTATGAAAATCCTCAACCTACCATGGTGACAGTTCCGGTTCGGTCAGCGAGCAAGTGTCAGGTGTAAAGAAGGCGCTGGTGCTGCCATCAACGGCCTTCTGAGGCACTCCGCCGGCCACCGTTGAAGACTGCAAAGGGGCCTTGCCGGCGGCAACGTTTATCACTGCACAGAGAGCATGCGCCATGGTATAAGAAACGAAGATCGTGGGCATCTAAGGCTGTTTTTGAAAACGAACACTTGCTAAAGCTTCAGATAAAACAGAGAACTGTTCGCACGCATGAGCATCCGAAACGGCAATCAACAAACGCCCGTCGCAAAACGTCCTGCTTTCATCGCAGCGAGGTGCCTGGAATGAACCAGTGACGCGCACGGCAATGTTACCGGAAAACGTTTCTGGTGGCATGCATACTAAAATGGGAAACCAAAAGTTACCTTAACTCAACTCTCGAAGGTATAGCGTATCTATATAGTCACTTTGAATATCCACGCAATTTCCACACTAGCTACATTATTTACTTTTAATTGCACTATAACCTATGGATTTTCCCGAAAGGCAATAGTTAGGCTGTCGCACTGGCCCCTGTCCTCTTCAATTATATTGATGAGTGGCTGAACTTGAGGGGTGTGAGTTCGAGTATCGGCCTAGCCAACCGCCTTTTCATGCAAAGTGAATGAGCGCCATGTACTTTGATTTTGGCACACGTTCACGCATTAAAGTTGGTTAAAAAACATTCAAATCAACCTGCACAATGGCGTGCCACGTGACCGTAATACTATACCGGTGTTGCTCTCCGTTCATCATCATCATCAGCCTGACTACGTCCACTGCAGGACGAAGGCCTCTCCCATGTTCCGCCAGTTAACCCGGTCCTGTGCTTGCTGCTTCCAATTTATACCTGCAAACTTCTTAATCTCATCTGCCCACCTAACCTTCTGTCTCCCCCTAACCCGCTTCCCTTCTCTGGGAATCCAGTCAGTTACCCTTAATGACCAGCGGTTATCCTGTCTACGCGCTACATGCCCTGCCCATGTCCAATTCTTCTTCTTGATTTCAGCTATGATATCCTTAACCCCCGTTTGTTCCCTAATCCACTCTGCTCTCTTCTTGTCTCTTAAGGTTACACCTACCATTTTTCTTTCCATTGCTCGCTGCGTCCTCCTCAATTTAAGCTGAACCCTTTTTGTAAGTCTCCAGGTTTCTGCTCCGTAGCTAAGTACCGGCAAGATACAGCTGTTATATACCTTCCTCTTGAGGGATAGTGGCAATCTACCTGTCATACTTTGAGAGTGCTTGCCGAATGTGCTCCACCCCATTCTTATTCTTCTAATTACTTCAATCTCGTGGTTCCGCTCTGCGGTTATTACCTGCCCTAAGTAGACATAGTCTACTTAGGGCAGGTATACGCGCGTACAATACTGCGAAGGAGCTTTATCGCTGCAAACGAAAAGCGAGATAGATAGATAGATAGATAGATAGATAGATAGATAGATAGATAGATAGATAGATAGATAGATAGATAGATAGATAGATAGATAGATAGATAGATAGATAGATAGATAGATAGATAGATAGATAGATAGATAGATAGATAGATAGATAGATAGATAGATAGATAGATAGATAGATAGATAGATAGATAGATAGATAGAAGTTGATAACAATTTTAGAAAGGCAAAAATTAAGACAAAAAAAGAAAAAAAGAGGGAGGAAGCAAAGAAAGCGTTGCTCTTGCGTGGTGTGAAATTCCAAGTCCATGGATTCTTTAATTACGCGGAAGCTAATTTAAGTGTCGGTCGTCGTCGGTGTATACCATCCATCATTGCTATCAAGACGCGGAAGTGAAAAATACCAGCGTAATCATGGAAGCCACCTGGACGTAAATGACCGATTCCTCTGTACGCGACGGGAGTATACGAAAGCGCGCGGGATCAGCGCTGAAGCTCTCTTCCCCGCACGAAAAGGACACGGAGGCCTTTATATGCCACTAGGCCGCCTATTTGTAGTTTTTCTTCTTTTTCAACGTGCGAATTGCGATAAGGATGCATTAGCGTCGTAAAGAGGCCACTTATTATATTGGGGTTGTTTGACCGGATCCACTCAACTTCGCCTCGCGGGAAGTGGAATCCTTGATATTTGACTATGTGAAGTGTTGCATAAATGTGGACAGTAGGTCAAGTATAAACGCCTCCCCACATATATTGATATTTATTTATATATTTGAAAGTGTCATGCAGGCCCTATGAGGGGGGAGGGGTCAATACAGAAAATATACGTATATGTACAGTACAATACACTATTAAAGGGAACACTAGAAGGAGCACCGATCATATTGTCGGGCCATCTGACGTCAAGTGGAGAAGAAAACATTGTTTATGCATGGCTCTAGACTGTCAAAAGAAATTATAACTGCCAATCACCGGTAGTATTATAAAATTCTAAGCCACTATCACTGTCACAAACACTCCTACTTCATTCTTTTACGCCTTTTTTTTTCCTCTTCCCTAGTACTGAGTGATAAACCGGGGTTTTCACTTAGTTAACCTCCCCGCCTGTCCTTTATTTTGCTGTCTCTCTGTGTCAAATTGAAACATGCAGTGCACGCAAGTGCCTTGTTAAACAGTGCATTATACGAAATCGAAAAACAGTACACTATATATGCTGATTGGCAGATTTACGCTCGAGTCCAGCTTGTTCGGTATATTTTGACACTTAAAAAACTCACTTGGTTCGTTTCTAGATTCGCTCAAGGCGGCTGTATAGAGCGAAAACCCTCTCCTTTTTGTTTCTGAGACGACGTATTCGTCCTTCAGTACTCCTTTCTCCAAACGTCTTCTGCCCCTAACGCGGTATTGTACAGGCTTCAAGACGGTCTCCGCAACTGGCCTACTTTCGACATTTCTTTTTGGCCCACCCATGCATTTGGAACAATTTCTGGCCAATCTGGTTGCACAGCCTTCTTGATTGGCCCACCTTTGTTCAATTAGCGATTCGATATCAAGACAAAATCATGGGACGTCACGGTATTTGAATTCATGCTAGTCATGCACGGGCCAGCGTATTGGACTCCAGTATTGATGAATAAATAAATAAAATAAAATTGTGCCCCAACTTTTGGCGCAGTGTGACGCAATAACGAATTGCATGGCGACGTCATCACATGATGATGATTTGTTGCATCGCTCACGCCAACGCTCACTTTGCGTGTTTGATGATGCATCTGAAGCTTTTGCCTCACAAGGCCAGCAGAGAATAATGCGACATAGTATACATTTCTTTCACAAGCACCATAATAATATTCCGGGATCAAAAGGCACCCCCCGCCCCCCCCCCCTTAAAAAAAGGAGGGCAGATAATAAGCAGCAGCAGGAGGAGCATTCCGGTATAGACCAGTGCCAACACACTAACATGAAATTCGTATCTAAGGGAACGTTCATGAACTGGGTTCGATTACCAGAGCCGCAATACACACATGATCGTAGGTAGAGTAAAAAGCCAGTTATGAAGGCCACTATATGTTGTGGCTACTCATTTCTCCAAAAGGTATAACGTCCCCTCACTGCAACTTCTTTCCCTTCTATACCTCCTCTTTCCAATGACCCTTAAACGTGATCCCATGTAGGCCGCATCGATAAGTGCATTTCCAAACTTCAAACCACTTAATATCATGCTTGTCCTTAGGCAGTAAAACTTGTAAGAGCGCCGTTACAACGCCCAGATTGCGGTTCCTGGAAAGCTGTATTGTGATTTTTAAAATTATCGCTCTTCCTCTGAGCGTTAGCTTGATGTCCCCTTATCTGTAACAACCCAACGTAAAGTTGTTCACTCTAGCATTCTTCTTTTCATCATTGTCTTCAAAGATCGATTCCCCGGCCATGATGGTCTGTGGTTGCGAAAGCGTAATTCACGTTGCCCTGGGCTGTAGTCATGACCTGCACTAGTTTTACTTTTTCTTCTCTCCCTCCTTCTCCTCTCTTTCTTTTTTTTTCTCCCTCTTTTCTAGGCGACAGTGACCATGACCGCTAGCGGGCTCGCCCTGTTTCGTCTCGAAGTCAAAAGAAATAATTTCTTTTCTCTGCGAACGTTCAGGGGAAAACGATGTGAGCGCCGCTAGTGGCAGGAAACATCGCGGCGAGGTCGCAGCGGACCTCCTCCGTAATTGGCATTTGCGTTTCACTTGTATTTGTTTCGCGTACATGCTGCGTAGAGGTCATCGTCGAGGCAACCGAGGGGAACCTCGCGAGAAATATTTGCGGCTTGTTCCGCTGATGTTTTCGTTTCATTCGCCGCGGGGTGGCGTTCCAGTAGCGCGGTTTCGAGGGTCATCGGTGTTCTTTAGCTGTTTGGTTTTGCGCACCTATAGTTGTACTGCTTTCTAAAATTAGAATGCTTCTAATGACATCATTGTACTTTAATGTGATGTGCGTTTATTAATAAATGAAAACTATAATATAGTTAACAATGATGTACAGCGTACTAATGAGTGATCGGCAACTTTTTCTAATACGTGCAGTATTTACAGCCGATCGCATGTGTCCACCGCCATTACGCAACGGACACTGAAAGCTTAGCGTTATTTGAAGCTATGTAATTTAATCAAGATGTTTTTATCCGTTCTGCAAACTTATATAAGACGTTTGTTTACATCTATGCGTCCGAAACTTTGGGAACCGTAACAGCACGAGCTTTCCTAACTCTGAAATCGCTGAAGTAACTTGCGCGCCGACGGTAAAAGGTTGTGATGAATAAGTAACACCGTTTTATCGGACACAATTTCATTGAACATTATTGTGTGAAAAGCGCGTTCAAGGTAGCCATCGAAAGTCATCTCTTTGAAAACATGAATAACGCTCATCTGTCTCTTGTGTGTTTCGTGCGCGCTAAAAAAGTTATAATACAAGTTTTTAGTTTCCTAACTCGACCATAAATAAATATCATCTCACTAAATACGCACAGTTTGCATTTGCGGATAGCATATAGCGGCCGACCACGCGATGTATTTAATATACATAACACATTGCTAAGCACTGTAAGCCGTAGAAGAAACGATCACCTGTTTTTGATTAGGAATAAAATGAGAACTCGCTGAACATTTGCTAACTCCAACTTTGTTTTTTCAAATACATGCAAAGGGCGGGAATTCTCCCATGAGATAACTATGATGGTGAGCAGAAAGTTTTTTTTCCTCTTGAAAAACTAGAAAAGGAAAGCAATTCTAATGAGTTCATAGCAGAAATTAGAATCCTGACTTAGACGTTCTACCCCCATTCGCGCACAATCAATTTGCCATGAAAAGGTGAATCCTGAAGTTTACAAAGTAGCAATGCTAAAAGCCTAAGTTGTTAGAGGATATAAAGCAGATAAATATGGTAAATAATTTTACAATTAACATGACCTCTGCAAGAAGCACCAAAAAAACAATAGTAAAGTGACTATCTGGGAACGATTTCAATGAGCTGCTATTGACTGTAATACCGCAAATTATTCAGTTTTACGGAGATTCACTTATACCCCTGTCACACGGCAAATCTAATATCATTTACAACGAGTGACATCAAGGGGATCTGATGCCATTATGCGTGCGGACTGTCATACGACGAAAACAAATGTCATTCCGAAATTACGACCATGATCTTAGCACTGCTGAGCCATGGCTTAAAGAAATGAAAGTGCATTAAAACTCGTATGTAGCATGCATGTATCCACAAAAATAATTACTATGGGTGAAAAGGTGCTCCTAGAATATAAGCGCGTTCGCTTTACACAACTTGCCATAGCTGCACGGCACAAACACTAAAATGACCGAAGATATGACAGGGCGTGAGTACACTGTACTGAAGCGGGGAGCACGATTAACTTTCGCGTTAGTACATTGCCCGCATTTTTGCATTTGAAGTACTGTAATAAAAGGGTTGTTTTATTTATTGTGACATGAATTTAAATATGCTCAAGCTTGAATGAGGTCACCTGTGACATTGCAGGGACTCACAATGAGGCAATAGAGATTCAGTCAGCCTGAGCTGTAACAATGCTTATGCGCAATGCAAATATGACAAGAAACAAGAAAGGACAGTCCGCACAAGGCCCGCGATTGCACACAGCACGCAATATCAAGGTTGCGCTCCATTGGAACAAATCTTACTTTTCGCGAAACCACACGCTCGAACGCTAGCCACAATGTCCAAAATATTATTCTATCCAGGTGTGCTGTATACATTAGGCCCACTTGCTGTATACTTCGTGCAGATGGCACTGCAGACGTGTGCTGCGGCGTTAAGCGCTCTATAACGGCTTCGGAGGGAGGAGAATGAAGGTAGAGCATAGTTAATATGATAAAAGAGAAGCAAGCAAACGAAGAAAACGACGCAGGAAGCGATTTGACAGCCGGGAAAGAAGACAAGAACTCCGTCGACGTGCTTCGCGTGAGAATCACGGTTACATGGATTCCCCTCACCCTCTTCACCTTCTTCTCTTCACCGCGCTGCCCAGCTTACAGATGGAACACCGAGATTGCCACGGTGTCAAGGCCAGTGCAGATAGTGCGCTCGGACTACGGCAGACACGTCTGACGCGGTGTGTGTACACCGGCCACTGCTTTACTTTATTTTTTTTTAGTAATCTCTCACCGCAACGCGAACCGGAAAAAGACTTCCAGGTCGTCGGTCTCTAGTGGCCGCCATAGCTGCTCTTTCACTTTGTGATAAAAGCTTTAAACATTTTGGAACTCGTTTCTGTGTATAGCTGCCGGTTATTAAGAGAGGGCCCTTAGCGGATGTTTGGAGCTGAGCTTTCAAAATATATATATGTGTAAGTCCTCGAATTGGATTCGGCAGAACGGTGGTGGTGGACTGGGTGAGCCGGACACGAATGCGGTCACTGGGACGCAAGGTATGCTCGTGGATGATCCTGAGGTGCTATAGCTCATGTTGACATAAGCAGAATTGTCGACCTCAGCTGCGACATGAGAGAAATATTTAACTAAGTATATCTGGGTAGTTGCCAGGCGGGCTGCATAGGAACAACCCGAGTTATGTGCTGTTAGTCAGTGTAAGCATATCTTTGAAGCGGCCTTGACGCGATCATCCGAGAAATAGCAGATTGCAGTGAAATGTAGCCTTCTCAACAGACGGCTGAACGCCACTATAATACTTTCCGGGATTCGCTGAATACGTGCAAGCAGCTCAGCAAGCAGCTCGCTACAGCCCGATTCGCCAGTGCGATAGTGTTCCCAGACTATCACACAGCTCCAGTGTTTATAAAGACGTGCAATTGCTAATTAAATACTGGGCCAAACGCTCTAAAACTTCGCCAGCAGCTTGAAAATACAAGTCACACTCAAACCGCGAAACCAATGATCGAATTTGTGTCTTAGAAGGGTGGCGGATCAGGCTAATTGGTATGGTTAACCACCCTGCTTTTCCTCTTCTTGTTTTCTCTTTCTATCATGGTCAGAAACGTAATAGTGCGCCAGCAAACACGAGGAACCAGAAAAAAAAAAGGGGGGGGGGGGGGGACAGACAAGCGATAACTTTCAACCAAGTTTCATTTTTCATTTTGAAACGAGATGCATATAATATAGCTGTAGGCTTTGCTTTCAGTGACAGACAGAACGAGTAAAGGCAGATACGTGTCAATCACGCATCAACAGAATGATCAGTGCGTGTACGAACACAAAAAAAAAGCTTACACCAACGCTCACTTCAATATAAGCGCTTGTCTGCGTCTCTTTAACTTGTTTCTCGTGTTTCTTCCCGGCTGTTATGGTTCTGATCAATTCCACGAATTGTAATTAGCAATCTTTGCACTTCTACTACTTTCTTGTGACTCGTTCGGCGCCGACAGATAGTCCATTTTACGCGACCAGCCAAAAGTATGAAAAATGGACCACGCGAGTTCCAACGTGAGCTTATTTGAACACAACCATCAAACGTGTACATGCATGCCAAATAGGCTACTTTTTTAGCATATCGGAAAAGAGGATTCCGTACGAAAATTATTAAAAATGATACCTGTACGCACACCATCGGGTCACAAGCTGTTACGCCATTAAACTGAGTGAAGCGTAGTGCGTATAGCAAGCCCGGCAAATCACGCTTCCCATTAATCGCGGTACGGCTTGTTCAACCACCGTCGACAACTGCCTCCGAGCTTTCGGTTTCAGTTTATTGCTTTCAAAACAAAATGTTACAACATCAGCATATATACAGGCAAGGGTCCCAAAGTAAGAAACTGCAGTGTGACCCTCGGTTGGTTGTACAAATACAGAGCGTAATGACTAATATAGCAAGTGAACGATATAGAGAGCAAAATCAAAACAAATGAGATAAAGCGTCTACAATTGCATCAGTGGAACATGAAAAAGCGCATCAAAGAAAACCAAAGGTACAAGTAAAGAAAAAAAAGTTGATTTAAAAAAAGATATCACATGAGACAGTTCAGATAGTGAGGTTTGAAGGCCATTTCTGTAGGTTGCCAGGAAAGCACGAGATTTGATTGCTGTAGGCAAATCATTCCAGTGAAATCGCAGTGAATGCAGATGTTTTTTACCGCAATTACAATGAACTGTGCGTAACAAATATTATTTATTAGCTGACTTTGTGTGTATAAGAGCCATGCCATTTAAAGTGTAATCACAGCCTATAAACGAAGCTGACGCAAGTGATACGATTGTTCTAAACTAGAAGTTCATTGCTTCCGAGTGAAATGTTACCTCTTTTTCTAAAGCAACTCAGTGAGAGTGCCCGGCAAGTTTGCCGCAGTGGTCCTAATTCAGACTAAAACCAGTAGCGGAAGAACATATCTGCATTTTTTAATGTTGTGTAAAACAGGTTAAAATGTCTTGTAACAAGTGTCAAAGTCTCACTTCATTTTTTTCAAAACAGTACCAAGTACTCAACATCGTTAACCTCTTTTTCTAAACACACATCACTGTTCATTATATTCGTAGATTACACCACGGGACTCCTTTAAGCTCTCCCGTAGTAATTGGGTACTCTAAATCATTAACCACTTTTTCTAAAAATGTCCACTGTCTGTGAATAAATTTTTCAAAACTGTCCTCCCATCCATCTGGTCTTGTGGTCCCATGGCCTAGCAGCTTGACATGCGAGAGCTTATTGCTCCCATGCTAAACTATATTGTATGTTAAATCGTCGAACATTTGTGCAAAACACATGTTAGTGTGATGCGTAGACTGAAGAGATTAGTGCAACAAGTACGGCAGCGATCGGGACACTCACAAGTAACTTACACACATCTCGCACGTTGCCGCTTTCTGTGATAAATGTCCCCTGAAAGGGCTGCCACGCGTTTTGCGGTGAAGTGGCAGCTCTTTGCGGTGAAGTTTTGCGGTGAAGTGGCAGCCCCAAAGGAATGTAGAGTGCATTTTGAAGGCCAACTTCAAAAAATTACTCTGTTTCTTAAAACAAAAAAAAATTATTTGATTGAACTCTCTTCATAACTTAACCATTAAGTGGCCTATGAAAAAGGCGCCTCATGAAAGTTTACTAGTACCACATCAGTACAAAAAATACGATCATATATTGCACATACCTTATGTTTCTGCTGATTTCAATTTTTTGGGGGGAAGATGTGAAGTTTATTTCGGCCCTAAACTTTTTTTTACAAAAATAAACTTTCCTGAGAAGCACAATATTATTCCGATTGCTTAAAGAAAGTCTCAGCTACCATGAGTAAAAAGGGGCAAACTCTGAAACTTTTTACGGTTTTTGAAAAGGCCTATAGCTGCAAGGTAAACTCAAGAATTTGGGAACGGTTCAGTAGCACAACTAAACAAAACTTCTTCAGTAGCTCAAGCACTAATTTGAAGTTCCGCAAACAAATATCAATTTCATATAAAGTTTTCTATTGTACACCCTTTGGCAAAATAAAATGAAATTGGAGGATCGCCACGGTCTTGGAAAACTTTTTTCGAGCTAAAATGTTTGACTGCACTACTCCATGGGGTATGCGCAAAGGGTGTAAATTGTATCGGCAGAATCAGCGATGTTGAAGCGCCACGTCTGGGGCACTTGACAAGGAATGACCCTTAAATATATGCTGCCACAAAACAAATGGGGGACCCTCAAGCTTCGCCTTTAGCAGTTCAACGTGATAGCGAATCCGGCCCCTAGTGCACCCTTCAACCGCTGAGTGCATACTTATTCATATGTGTTGTTACACACACACGCACGCACACATGCAGTAGATTGAACTAGCGCGTGCTATTATCGCCGAATGGGATCGTTGTCGTGGTGACACCCGTTGAACTAAATGCATTAAGGGGGCCCTGAAACACTGTTTCATGTAACCATAGAATGAATTCACTAGAAGAACCTATCGCCTCACGAATTCAATGGCACAAAAATGTCAAGAATCCGTCCAGTGCGAGTGGAGTTACAAAAGTTTGTCGCGTGCTGCAATTACATTATCTCTTCTCTCCACCCGACGAAGGCGCTGGAAGCTAAGCAGGGAGAGGGCGCAGGGCAAAGAAACTACCGTGCTTCGGGACCTTGAACACTTTTTTCTTTCTTCGAATGCGTGGCTTTTTCGGTGTGATCGCGCGCGCAAGCGTGCACAAGTAGCGGCCTCCCATGGCTATCTCGCTAACTTGATTTTTCGGTCACAGACGCACAGACGATTTTTCACTCACAACCAACGGGGCCGACGCCGGCGGCGGGTTTTCTGCGACACGAGCTCTTTAACGCTATCGCATTAGAACTTTCAGCGCTTGAGTGCTGCGCACACCACTCTGTGCGCTGCAGGCGCCGCAAACCGGGCGATACGTTCACAAGTGAAGCCAGTCGTAGTGTACAGTCGACCACAAATGTTTACGGACCACGAGAGCACATGGCAAACGTCTTCTTGGGGATATTCCCGCTACCGAAGCGGCGATCGACAGCAGCTCAACGCCCAAGACGCGTCGGTTCCTTTATCAAAGGCATGTCTATTTTATTATCTTTTTTTTACACTGGGCATGAATATCTTCCCCCTTTCATTTTCTAACGTGGCGTGCTCTTCAGCAGCTTCGGCGTCGGCGTTATTCTGCCTCGAGAGCGGTCAGTCTGCATGGCTCATCAGTCGCGATCTTCATAAAGTGATGCCCTACACCCAACGGCACACTGTTAGAAGCACGCAGTCGTAACTTCTATTCTGCTATAAGACTAGAAGTGTTATGCTCATACAGCGGATAACCGCTTTGCGTGAAAGCAACGAACTAACAATGCGCTACGTGGCAGAAGAAAATGGAAAGACTAGTGAATAACAAGAAGTCCCGTTTCAGGCCTCGAGCTTCGGTCGATGGTAAGTGGTACACCGCTAGGTGCCGCGGACTGGCAGTTTGGTACGTGCTCGCATGGTCCGTAAACTTTTGTGGCTGACTGTACATGCCAGCCCTGTATTCGCAAGAGCTACGACCGAGATTTCAGCGTGCTTGGCGGATGAAGGAAGTGAGGTTAGAGGCCAGTGGCACTGCCGTGGTACTACTATCCCAATTAAAAGGATCTCGAGCAGCAATGGCATACGTCGCTTTCGGGGCAACCTTACGTCGGTCGCCTTGTCCGAAAGTGGTACGCCTACAACTCTGAAATGCCTTGACAGACGTGACATCTGCGGGGCGACGGGTATATAACTCGCACGCAGGTGGGAACGTTAGCCGCGTAGTCAATGCTAGGTCTCCAGTCGCAAATAGTCGCACGACCAGCGCTAGTCACGGGTGTGAATGAGTCGTAAGTGTTTCAATTTGCTTGGCGAATCTGTGCAATCATTCGGATGTTTGTAAGCCGCGGTAGGCGCCGTATGACATATACTGAGACGCTTCTAGTGGTGTCGCGGTGTTCAGGCTCCGCCACGCCCCAAGCTCGCCACCGCCCTATATGATCACGTGACAACTGGCTGAGCAATTGCACAACTGCCTCCGAGTGCAACACGTCGAGGCTGCCGCCGTGTTTAGCTCGCTTCGGCCGAAATTTTAGCACCGCGTATGTGTCGCTAGTGTGATTCATGACAAGCAGATGACTAGAATACGCGTTGCGATATCGTATTCTTTTTTTTTTATAGTCATATTGTCACACGGCGTATTTATTTGGGGATCTTCAGTCGGTATACGAGCAAGATCACATTGCACAGGGCGCACAGAATAGAAGTCAACAGGGCAACCCTGACTGATCCCCACTGCAATAACGTTGTCGTCATGTTCCATTCGAAGCCATTGAAGCTGCTCTGCCGGAGTAACATTTTCATACCGGTGACAAATGTTACCATCGCTCCTTCCACTACCTCGACAGTGTCAAATGACGCCTAACCACTCCGCGTGCGAATACGAGGGAGGCGTTTCCTTCTCGCTTTCGTATACCCTTCTTACAAGAAGTGTCTCCTCCTCACCACTTCATTGTACGTAAATGTACGTGTACATTCTCAGCACTAAGCATTGGGAAGAATTATCGCTTGTCGGCTTACTCGCTATGTTTTACGGTTGCGCAGAGGGAAAACAAACCAGCTGATCGCGTACGGTAGTCATGTGAGACAGAAGAAGGGGTGGTTGGTTGATTGATTGATTGATTGATTAATTGATTGATTGATTGATTGATTGATATGTGGGGTTTAACAGAAGGGGTGGGCGGCTGCACGACAATGCAGTGCAGGAGACCATTCACAACAGATATTTCACCTGCATGGTCCAATCGAGGCTGTGACGTAAGGTGAATCATCGCTCTTGCACCACGAAAGGTGCAGAGAGAATAACGCGCTATTTGATTTTTGCGTATTTTCAGAGCCTAGTGAGGGGCCCTTTAACGTTCTCGTCTGCTTACCACACCGTCTTTGTCCACCGCGGCGTGGGACAATCGAGAACAAATGATCTTGGGCGTGCTATTTACCAACTCGAAGACGGCAGCAACTTGGCCCTGCATGCAGGTTCCATTGCGCGAACGAAACAGGTAAGCTGTGTAACTCTTACCATTCACATTTTTATAGGAAGATGAACTGCAGTTATACCCGTGCCACACGGGCATAGAAAATGACATTTGGTGGCGACGGCCTTCAGTTCCCGAATGACATTCGTTTCGCCAGCGCTGCTACACGTCCAAAGCGAATGACATTTGACTTGATGATGTCGATCACAGCACCTTCCAAGTGAGCATTGAGTGAATAGCAATAAAAAAATTAAGAAGCACTTACAAGCTTCAAACACATCAGATAATCATCAAATGTAGAAATAAGCGTATTACGCTGTCCTAAGTTTTAGTTTCTTGCTTTGTTTTACAACGTTGCAGCCGACCGTAGCAACCTAAGCCAACACTAGTCAGATCCACAGCGTAAATAGACACTAAAATTGACAAGCGTTTTATTATCAATACTTTATTTTGTTCGTATAACGTTCAAAGCATCTTTTTAAGACTGTAGTGCAAATAAAAGACGGGAAATTTCACTTTTAGCTCAATATGATTTGTTTTATATACTTTCAGGTAAATCGCACTTCGCGAGCTGTGTCGTCGAGAGTAGGCATTTCTCAGTCAACTGAGTTCTGGCGAAGGCAGTTGGTGGCGAATGGCATTCGAATGGCATTCGGATGAATGCCATTTTGTTCCCCCGTGTGGCACCACGCGAATGGCAATAAATCTGAAGGCATTCGGGGGTAAATGCCATTTTTTCTGCCCGTGTGGCACGGGTATTATAGGAAGCTGAACCGTAGTGAACAGATTATGGTTGTTACGCAGCACACCAGTCATATACAGCGTAACAGGCATAATTTGTATGGCGTACTACGCTGTACAAATTATGGCTGTTTAGCGAGAAGAAAGAACAAGAGAACACATCAAGGGCAGTGCTGTTGTCACTGCGAAACAGGCCAATCACATACACTGAGTTGAGGTGTTTTGTTGAAAACTGGCCAATCGCTTTATCCCAAGCGCACCACGTTCGCTTACTCAAAACTTCTCGATCTCGGTCTTACTCGAAACTTCCGGATTGTTTGTTTTAGCTGTGAAAAAATCAAAGGGGGCTATATTATTGCTAGCTTCAATAGTGTGCAACACTGTCGAAATTTGGGCTTGTTGGTGCATTGTGGTGACTGAAAATTGCGCTAAGAAACGGGGACGCAAAAAGAGGACCCCTGTGTCGTGTGTCCTCTTGTTGTGTCCCCGTTTCTTGGCGCTATTGTAAGTCGTCGGAGTGTGCAACGTTCTAGAGCTCTAGGTCCTTATGTAGAACCAATGCATTGCCTTTTTTTTACGCTTGTATCACTTTGTCTCATGTGGAATTTTTTCTTTACCAGTCGCCTTGCGTTTAAATTGTACATATACGCAGCCATGACTGTGAATTCATAACTTTCGCCTGGAATAGCAAATATTACGCAGATTTTGCACGCGGCATACGCCTTGTGCCGCTTTTATGTTAACTTTGTGTGTAACGGAACAAGTGGATTCAGTCTTCTCGCGATCGCTTCCACCTAAGGTTATCACCATTAAGGTGGTTTATGGTCTCATCAATTTGTTCTATCAGCGAACATTTCTTGGGTGTGACTGCATAAAAAAATTTGTGTGCAGTGGTTCCACAAAAACAATTTGCCGGCGCCCCACTAAAAATAGTCGGCGCGTAAAGCAGCATGGCGACTACAGTTTCTGCAAGTCCACTCTCATGAATTACCAAATTTGTTCGCTAACTCCCAGCAGGAGTTAAAAACCGCCAGGTCTGCGCGAAACGTGCAGTACAGTCACAACGAAAGCTGGAAGAGGGGCCTTTTAGAGTCAGTTTTTTAAACACTCTTTGAGTAACCATTACAACAACACTTCTAGGGTACCCACTACGCTTTTAAGCATCCTAATTTTTGTGCAGTATGGAGGCATAATTTCTATGTCATCCTTCGTCATTTTTTGAAGAAGCGTGATACCCACTACACTCCTGCAAGGAATTTCGCGTAATCTTTTTCATACTGTGACTGACGACGGTGAAGGATTGTGTCTGAAGCTTTTGCACATTATTTTTATAAAACCACTCAATTCTTGACCAATCCCCCACAGTTGGTATGCGCCACGAGCAGCGGGTGAACAAGAGCAAACTTTCACAATGGGTTACAGCATTTGACGACCCGCTCGTTACGCAATTCGCAGTGTGTGACGCCTGGCTATTCTTTTTTCCGGTCGAGAACGCTTTATTACTCCCATCACTCCTATTCACGTGATTACTTTGACGCCATCAAGCCTGCGTAAGGCCCCGCCGCGGTGGTCTAGTGGCCAAGGTACTCGGCTGCTGACCCACAGGTCGCGGGTTCAAATCCCGGCTGCGGCGGCTGCATTTCCGATGGAGGCGGAAATTTTGCAGGCCCGTGTGCTCAGGTTTGGGTGCACGTTAAAGAACCCCAGGTGGTCTAAATTTCCGGAGCCCTCCACTACGGCGTCTCTCATAATCATATGGTGGTTTTGGGACGTTAAACCCGACAAATCAATCAAGCCTGCGTAAGGCCAGTTTGTGACATAGTTTCCAGCACTGGCGTGGTTCAGTGAAACTCAAGGTCACCTGAGGCTCCAGTCGTGGAAGACATACTGGTGGCTCCGGTGCCGCTTTATAAATCTCAAAGAACCAGCGAATGCTGTATAGTACCGAAATCAGCACCATCCTGGTTGTCTGTTATGTCATCATGTAAATATTGTACATTTCATACTTTTCTTACCAGTGTCACTTGTATTATGTGGTTGGTACCAAAGCAGGTAATAAAGAAAAAAAACTGGCGTGGTTCAGTGGTAGAATACTGGGCTGGCTCGCTGGGGACCCGGGTTCAAATCCCAATGTGTTTTTATTTACTTATTTTTTTTCATTTTGCGCAATAGTGGTTACGGACACCGGCGGCGGCGGACAACTACGGCACCGCACGTGACCCTTGTCGTGATGATCCCATTACAGCTCTCGCTGTAAAACTGCATATTATTAAATTGGAACTGACCAGATTGTGCCCGAATAGGCCAGTGCTAGCTAATGGACGTTACATTATGACTCATCACCACTACTGCCGGTAAATGGCTAAAGCAAGGCGAATTATGGCAAGTTCGACGTAGTGCTGCACTGCCTATTGCGCGCAATTAAACATCGTGATAAGCGACTTTTTAACAATGAGAGCGCAGAATCTATGCCTCTTTCGTTATTACCATTTACTTATTTTTCCATGGCCAAGCTGTTCGGAAGATGTTGTCACGTATATGCCCACGTGCTTGTTATCAAATCTAAAAAGAACAAAATGTGCGTTGGTGCCCGAGAACTATAGCTTTGAAACTCGAGGGTTGCGATTGTGGTCTAGAAGTTACAATTTCGATGTCTTAATCAAACAGTAGCCGTGCCACTGCTGCCTTTTCAGCCGTAATTTATAGCGTATTCGTTTCATTTCGCCCCACATTACGCCTGCGCGTCATTGGAGGTCAGCGAGATGTTTGTTGTAACGTGTAAGGTAGAGCAGTGTTGGTATAGTGTTTACTTAGAGTAACTCTTTCATGGAAGGAGACGGCGTTCTGCTGTCCCCTAGTAGAGTAGGTGCTCTAACTCATTATATACCCTTTCTGAATACATAATTGTTTTCCTAAGGTTTGGCCACTGTTTGTTATTTGTTCTATTCCACAATGCACTATTTTTTTTTCTAAACGCAATTTTGTAGGCCACTCATATTTGCCCCTGATAGCAACTACGGGCTGAGAAAAAGCAAGATATATAGAAATTTGGATGGATATAACGTCCTACTTAATTAATCCGTCTTCATTCAACATCGTTTTGCAGTGTACTGTTGCATATGATAACTTTGCTGAAGGCTCTACCACGTTCGACGTGCCACATTCTGCAAGTCATGTGGAAAGCACATTTTCTTAAGATTGACATGACAGAAAATGTACTCGTATTTCTAGCCCTAGATATTATTATATTTATGCCCGAACAGAACGTCAGGGACTTCAATATATATATATATATATATATATATATATATATATATATATATATATATATATATTGAATTAACCTGAAGATAGCACATAAGAAAAGGATCGTATTTACTAACGTTTCGGCCGTGGCACGGCCTTCGTCAGAGTAAGTAGGTATGATACAATGCAGCCGCTTTTATAGGCTCACGTGATGAACTCTCGGTATAGCAGCTAGGACAATCAAAGTAAAAAATGGTAATCTGTCAGAACCTTGTGTTGACATGACTGACATGTGACGGGTGCATGGATATAAAAGTTTCAAATTTCCTTGCGCATCGACACGTGGGGCACAGTATGGTTGGCAGGACATGTAAAAGAACTCAGAAGTGAAGAAACCACGGTTGACTAATATACAATTTAATATACACTAAAATATTTTACTAATCTAAGAAGTCGTGTTGTTATAGTGCGAGGCAGGTGAGCTTTCCTACGTTTTCATTGATACCTGAACGAATGGTGTTAAATTTGTGGATCAAGAAGGATTCCCTCACTTCCCTATCGTGATTTGTCTTAAAACCGGACTGAATAATCGTGGCCCTAATTTTGTCGAAACCATGGCCAGGCATACTGACGTGCTTCGACAGCGGTAGATTAGGGAGGCTTACGGCATGTGCACGGTGATTATTAAAACGAATTCTGAAACTTGTCTCTGTTTGACCTATGTACTGAGCACCGCAAGTTGAACACTCGAGAAGATAGATGACGTTGATACTATCACACGTGTAGTTCCCATTTATCTTTAAAGAAAAACTGGACGATGTACTTGACTCTTTTAGATGTCGTCATGTGCGCGCACACTTTGCAACGTGGTTTGTTGCAGGGATGACAGCCTTCATGATGTGAACACGTGGTTTTAGATGAGGTTAGTAAATCACGAAGGTTCCGCGATCGTCGGTAGACCACGCGTGGTTGTTCTGCAAAGATTCCTTTGAGCCGCTCGCTCTGTATTAAAATGTTAAAATGTTTCTTTAAGATATGGTTCACATTTGGAGCTGAGGCCACATGTGTCAAAATTAGATTAGTCCGCGAACAATCTTTGGGTCTTTTGTTAGTACTCAGCAGGTCTGAACGGTCAAGCTCTTCTGCACGTTTGATGGCGTCTGTGATTATGCTGGCCGGATAGCTCTGTTTTTCGAGCGCGCTCCGAAGTTGTTCGCAGTGGCGGGAAAATTCGCTGCTATCAGAGCATATTCTTTTAAAACGGACTGCTTGGCTGTAGGGAATACTAGTTTTGTTGTGTTTCACGTGACTACTACTAAAGTGAAGATATTGCTGCCTATCCGTGGGTTTCCTATAAAGATTAGTTATCAGCTTCCCGTTACGTAGAGTGACCATGACATCAAGGAAGCTTATGTTCACAGGCGAATATGAGTGCGAAAAAGAAATCGCCGGATGAGCGTTGTTAAGATCTGCTATGAAAGAAAGAAGTTGCGATTCACTATGGTGCCAGATTAGGAAAATCTGGCACCATAGTGAGTCCTTAAATCGGGCGTCTGTTGAACTAACCAGCATACTTATTAGCCATTATGAATCATCAGAAAAAAATCTGCGGAATCAGGAAAAACAGCTTGTGTAATCCTCTCAGTTTACGACTGAAGAATTAAAAACTCTCGAATTATATCGGTCACAGAAGTTAGCCGAGCTGGATGCTAAAAAGTCAAAGAAGGTCGCGCGTGACAACTTAGAAAAAAAGGAATGCTCCCGACGAGGAAACATTCTTACTACAGCTGAAATGCGCGAGCCCGAGCTGGAAAGTAAATCTTCTGGACAGGATAACATTATAAATTTGTCATGTTACGATCTATCAATTGAGGAACGTAGTGTGTTATCTCGAGGACTTAATTTTTGCCCTGCTACAGGAGGCTATAGTGAATTTCAGTTGGTGAAGGATCTTCACAATTTCGAACGTAACATGCGCCTCCGTGAGTACTTTTATGATCGGTCCTCGTCTCACAATACCGATAGCTCATCATTGCCATCTTACAAGCATTGGACACCCCCCTCCCAAAGAGACAAATGTCTGGACCTTTATATCAGAGCTGTGCAACGCGATGTCATGCAGGCATATAAAGAACGTACACCATTGCACCGCAACCTTACTGACAGAGAGCAACAAGCAATTGAATCCCTCGCTGGTCGTAATGACATAATTATAAAACCTGCAGATAAAGGAGGCGCCATTGTTGTAATGGACAGAAGCAAATATATCAGCGAAGGCCATAGGCAGCTCAGTGATGCATCATATTACAAGCGGAAAGATCATGACCCAACAAACGAGTTCAAAGATATTGTTCGTGATACCTTGACTGCGCTCTTTAATGATAAAGAAATAAGCTATGGCACTCTGAAATCCCTAATACCGTTGAGCCCAGTAGCTGGCAGGTTTTACCTTCTTCCCAAAATTCATAAGAGAGATAATCCCGGTAGACCGATAATTTCTGGAATTGGAACAGTGACTGAGAACCTTTCCCGTTATGTAGATGGCCTCATCAACACCATTCCGTCCAGCTTTTCGTCTTACATTAAAGATACCAATCACTTTCTATCAGATATTGTTGACCTACAGGTTCCTCAAAATTCGTTTCTCATTACGTTAGATGTCACGTCACTGTATACTAATATCCCTCACTCAGATGGCATCGAGGCAGTTATCTGCGCGTACAACGATTGCCACGCCAACAAACCAGTTTCCGCATCTACGTTAGCTACGTTGCGTAAGCTCATTCTTGAACTTAACAATTTCGAATTTGATGGGACACATTATGTTCAAGTTAGCGGTACATCTATGGGCACAAGAATCGGACCAAACTACGCAAACATATTTATGGGGCTCCTTGAAAACAAATTTCTTGCAAATTGTGAATATAAGCCATTTTACTATAAGCGGTTCATCGACGACATTTTCCTAATCTGGCACCATAGTGAATCGCAACTTCTTTCTTTCATAGCAGATCTTAACAACGCTCATCCGGCGATTTCTTTTTGGCACTCATATTCACCTGTGAACATAAGCTTCCTTGATGTCATGGTCACTCTACGTAACGGGAAGCTGATAACTAATCTTTATAGGAAACCCACGGATAGGCAGCAATATCTTCACTTTAGTAGTAGTCACGTGAAACACAACAAAACTAGTATTCCCTACAGCCAAGCAGTCCGTTTTAAAAGAATATGCTCTGATAGCAGCGAATTTTCCCGCCACTGCGAACAACTTCGGAGCGCGCTCGAAAAACAGAGCTATCCGGCCAGCATAATCACAGACGCCATCAAACATGCAGAAGAGCTTGACCGTTCAGACCTGCTGAGTACTAACAAAAGACCCAAAGATTGTTCGCGGACTAATCTAATTTTGACACGTGGCCTCAGCTCCAAATGTGAACCATATCTTAAAGAAACATTTTAACATTTTAATACAGAGCGAGCGGCTCAAAGGAATCTTTGCAGAACAACCACGCGTGGTCTACCGACGATCGCGGAACCTTCGCGGAACCTCATCTAAAACCACGTGTTCACATCATGAAGGCTGTCATCCCTGCAACAAACCACGTTGCAAAGTGTGCGCGCACATGACGACATCTAAAAGAGTCAAGTACATCGTCCAGTTTTTCTTTAAAGATAAATGGGAACTACACGTGTGATAGTATCAACGTCATCTATCTTCTCGAGTGTTCAACTTGCGGTGCTCAGTACATAGGTCAAACAGAGACAAGTTTCAGAATTCGTTTTAATAATCACCGTGCACATGCCGTAAGCCTCCCTAATCTACCGCTGTCGAAGCACGTCAGTATGCCTGGCCATGGTTTCGACAAAATTAGGGCCACGATTATTCAGTCCGGTTTTAAGACAAATCACGATAGGGAAGTGAGGGAATCCTTCTTGATCCACAAATTTAACACCATTCGTTCAGGTATCAATGAAAACGTAGGAAAGCTCACCTGCCTCGCACTATAACAACACGACTTCTTAGATTAGTAAAATATTTTAGTGTATATTAAATTGTATATTAGTCAACCGTGGTTTCTTCACTTCTGAGTTCTTTTACATGTCCTGCCAACCATACTGTGCCCCACGTGTCGATGCGCAAGGAAATTTGAAACTTTTATATCCATGCACCCGTCACATGTCAGTCATGTCAACACAAGGTTCTGACAGATTACCATTTTTTACTTTGATTGTCCTAGCTGCTATACCGAGAGTTCATCACGTGAGCCTATAAAAGCGGCTGCATTGTATCATACCTACTTACTCTGACGAAGGCCGTGCCACGGCCGAAACGTTAGTAAATACGATCCTTTTCTTATGTGCTATCTTCAGGTTAATTCAATATAGAAAATACCCGGACCTGTCGTGCCTTCCCTTGAAGTTCTATATATATATATATATATATATATATATATATATATATATATATATACTCTTATTAGAGCTTAAATAGGATTAGTTACTATAACACACACAAATCAACATAATATGATATTATTTACGTTGAAATAGACTAATGAGTGCCTTGAAATAAAGTTTCATAGATTTGACATATTTAGACAGTTCTTCACAGCTGGCGTCTGAACCGAATAATACTTAAGTAGTTCGCTTTTCGTCCTGAGCACACAAGGTAGCAAAAGCTGCAAATTTCTGAATCAAGTGGACCTTTCTACTAACATTACTCTTTATTTAGCTCTAGAAAAGGAGTGCACTGAAGACATTTGGGCTCTGTTACTACATGTGCTCTAAAAGTAGAACGAAGCACGGGAGTTGTGGCCAAGCTAAGTGAAAGTAAATGCCAGCGTGCTTTATCACAGAATTGTTTTTTTTTTTAGATTCAGGAAAGACGACACTACCTTCTGGCACATTTCCTTGTAAAAAGTAGAGCGCAATGAGCACAATTCCAGTGGCTGTGGGTCAACACCTTCGCATTGGTCACTCTACACAAGGCCTTGTGACAAACCTATGCAAAATTGATGTAATTATTTTTTTTAGTTTCATGACGTTGAGTAACATTCTTGAAATGGTCTGGCGGCGTTCACTTAATTGTGTATTAGGTTATAGAAATATACTAGGCCTATAACATCGATTGCTTATCTTGCTAAATATCTGCTCACTGGCTGTACTCTTCCCGGAGGTGCGTGTTAAATGTATGCCGCGTGTATTGATTGTTGATCTCTGTGTAATTCTCCGGTGCTGCGTCATAATGCTGCTTTTAGAGAATGTGACTGTTATGTACGATGCCTCAATGAATGCCGTGACACTAAAGAACATTTTACGACCAATTGATGTGCTTTGACCTTATTGAGATAAGCGGTTAGTATAGCCACCGAAAGTTGACATTGTACATACGTTTAACCAGCCCATGTCGCGTTATGTGCCACATTGTGTATTGCTTCCTGCGTGAACTATTTTAGTATGTGTCCCCGAGAAATTATAGAGTGACAATCACCTGTTTGTATTGCCAAGTTAAAGGGAAAATATATTCGTGTTGCTCACAAAAAATAGACACGTTTAATTGAAAGAAAATTCGTCCTTGTCCACCAGAGACCGAAAATTGGGACCAAGGTCCGGTCATTCAACCGATTCAGCTAACCAGGTTGTTAGCAATGGAAGCTTGAGGGCGATTTAGTATGGAAACTACCGAACTTAGTCAGGTTTCCCGTATAAATGTTAACCGTGCATCTGCCTCGAATAAGGTCGCTTTATAGAAGCATTGCAATGCATATTTTCCGACTAAAGTCCATAATTGTTCACGGCAAGCTCATTTCGCCCATACTAAATAAATATCAATGTTGTAGGCAGCACAAATGCACCTGCCTGTACGAAAAATGTGCGAAAATAAACTATTAAACGGGATTAGGTTCAGGGGCATTTTTGAGGCTTCCGCAATCGTCCGCGAAGGCGATCTCCCGGTCAAGTAGTTAGTAAGCCCGTCCCACCACAGCATTCACAAAAAAACCGCATCGGATCCACAATTTTGATTCGGGCCTGTGTGCATGTACAATTCTTCAAAAAAAAAAAACCTTTAGGCTACTGAACGCGCACCAGTGATTACAATACTGCGCTGTTCCCTTTTAGTCAAGTCTTGCACCGCTTCCTATTACGCCTGCTGTTTTGTGCTCTTGTGCGTAGTCACAATGAACCGTAATAAATACCAAGAAATGTTAACAAAACTGCTATCAAGCCCCACAAAACGGTGTTCTAAAGTGGTTATCATGTCGCATTCCGCGATGCAACAATGCACGCGACTTCGTAATAAAAAATGCGGTAATAGAGTCGACGTGCAAACACTGCGCGATTCGCTTAAGAAACGCTTGTTCAATCGTGCGGTGAATACGCATTCCAGAAACGGCGACGATTAACAGGACATAGAACGCGCCTATAAGGCGTCCGGCGTATCGGAAACGCGAATTTATACGGTACTTGTATTGCGCGAGGACGAGTGTCTGAGCGCGAATTCCTGGCAGAACAGGTATTTCGTGCCGGGTGTGTGCGTGTCCAAGGTATGGGGGGGCCAGAGTGGTGTAGAGGAGGAGGAGAGAAAGAAACACGGCTACTTGATGTGGAGGTGAGGGTAAGCAGGGTAAACGAGCGGCGATAAAAGAGTGCACGTACAAACAAAAACGAGACGCTTATAAGCGGCCATTGGAAAGAGGAGAAGAGTGGTGGGAGAGGAGGGTGGCGCAACATCTGCGCAGCCCGGCTTCAAGATGTTGTAGTATGTGACCCGGAACGGCAGAACGGCTCGTTTCCTCTGGAGCCTATCTTTCCTACCCGCTTATTTTTTTAAACCTCTCGCTCGCATTTTTGCTTCTTCCCGTTGCTCCTCCCAGCTTACCTTATTGTTTCTTGTTTGTTTTTTTTTCCTTTAAGCTAGCCTTTCACGTCCTCCGCCTGTCATTGTTGAGCTTGGTAAATCGTTTCCTGTGGGGTGGGGGCAGGTGCGTTTGCTTCTTCGAACGAATCCCGAAAAAGTCAGGTTCTTAAATTTTTTTCCTTGAATTCTTTTTTTTTCACCATGTACAAAGAAATTTGTTGAACATGTGTACGCAGCCACGCAACTCGGTATTCCTAAGTCGGGCTAGATGGGGGGAAATGAACACACGCAAATACAAATAAGCGTTATTCTTCGTGTAGGCTCAAGTTATCGGCTCTCCGAAGAGCTAGATACCAACAAAAGAAAGAATCCAATGACCTAAACAGACGAAACAGAGACAGACAATCAGACTGGCATTGTTGCTTCGTTGTTTACCTGCTTCGCAGTGTGAGACGCGCACGCTTCGCTTCTTGGGCTTTGCCGCCACATTCGCTTACGACCGATGCCCTTCTATTCATTGCACAACGTGCGCCCGAGGGTTTAACAGAAAACTCGAGTCGAACAGCATAGCTCTTGCTTCCCCCCCCCCCCCCCCCCCCGCACACAAAGGTTGTTCAGGAAAGAAAGATCGTTGTAACGCAACTCTACGAAGTGATTTCCAACGTTGCAAACCTTGCCTCGGAGCTTTTGCAGTTCTGCGGCTCCATTTTCGGTGTTACCGAGCAACGCAACGATGTTGGTGGGGCTTCTCAGCCCAAAGCTAAAAGAGGCTCAAGCTGTGCCGCGGGAACTTTTCTTTCTTTCTGTTAATGCGGCCGAAAAAAAAATGAACAGCAAATGTTTACAAATCCGTGGTTTGTGCTTCTCCATCAAGAAATACACGCGTTAGAAAGTTCTCGAGCCTTTTTTTTTTTTTTGCTTTGCAGAATTGAAGCGAGATGGCGTTGGGATAAAACGTTGAGCCGGCCTGGCTCTGTATTCTTGCTGCATGTTTGCAGTACGTCGCTGAAAAAAACCCTGCTCTGCGTTTTCCTCCCACAGCGCCTTGCACATGAAAGCTTCCGATGGTGCCTCGACTGCAAACAGTTGAATGGGCAATGCGAAAGAACCGTCTGAAATAAATTTCTATACCAATATACTCTTACAAGAAGAAAACGAAGAAATCTCATTAGAAATGTTGTGCGTGACTTCAACGATTCCAAAGTTATTTTCCCTTAAAATGGTGACCACTTGTGTTTTTTTTTTCACTTTGTGCTTACCTTCACTCCTAAACCATAAGGCTAACCTTGAAAACATAGCATGACCTATACTGTAACCGATCCTGCTAGAAATTAGTTACTCATGGTGCACACGCACAACTTGAAAACTTTCCGTGACTCGTATAGCTACTGTACAATGAAGTGGACATCGGGAGGATCGAAGCGCGGACTCAAAAGTGTTGACGTGCTGTAAATATTCACTAACAATCGACTAAAGATTGGCAAAGAACAGCGTATTTAGGACACAAGCCAATCAAGCATTGACAACTTAGCCCCGCATACGACCGCCAACGTATTGATGATGCGTTCAATTTGGCGTGCCTGAACCCCGATGTGACAAGAAGGCCCGCCGCGGTGGAGTATACTGCGGAAATTTTGACCATCTGGGTGTTCTTTAAGGTGTAATGGCATCGCACATACACAGGCATCTAGAAACATTGCGCCTCCATTGAAATGAAACCAGCCACGGCTGGTATCGCACCCACAACCTTCTGTTCAGCAGTCGAGCACCATAACTACCGCAGTACTATGAAACTATAGAACTTACAATATACAGGCATTACAAAAACCAGTATTCTCGGCACCAATTCAACAGCGAGGCCGGTTACACGACAGGAAAGTCACTCAAAGATCTGGTTATAAGGCTAAGTCCAATCCAGCGACAGTACGCGCATAGATGACGGAACACAAGGGCATCAATGCATACGTGACATTTAGCCCTGTCGCAACGCACACGATCCTTCGTAAAAGCACTGTCGGAAAGTCGTTGCCGACATGCTCACACAGGCAGATTCTCAATGCATATGCGCTCGTATATTTCGGGCACACCCCGCGGATATTATTTTTTTGTCTATCTTTTGCAGCAACTCAACTGAAAGATAGTTCCTGCGTGCACACAAGCTGATCTCTAATGCACATGCCCTCATATATTTCGGGCTCACCTTCAGTCACCCCTCCTTCTATCGCATTGCCTTTGTTTGGGCTAATTTACCGCCCCCCCTCTTCACATACACACTATATACCAGATCCTTCCACCTGATGTTATGTCAAATGCGTGCGCTCGGGGTCCGAGCGTAACAGCTTTGTTTGCTCGAGCTACGCGAGCCTGCGACAAGCGGAGTGTAATCTGCCCCAAGCATCGTCGTTGTGGCGGCTTGTCTAGTCGAGCGGGAAAAAAGCCGTTTCGCTCGACCAGCGCACGACAGACACGGCGAATGGTCGCTGTCTGCCGGGGGAGGCTCACCACGCTCGGATGGGCCTCGGACGAGACCAGCAGCCTTTCCACCACGTGCTGACCACCGGATAATGAAAAAAAAAGAACGAGGAAAGACGACGAAAAAGCACGATCGGTGCAAAGCAAAACGCAAAAAGATGGGCCGACCCCTCAGACATTAGCGTTGGTCGGAAGAGAGTTTGCGATGGCGCACACCTCTTCTTTCTTCTAGTTATTTACCTTTTGTGTGACGAGGCGTCTGTCAACCCCTCTCCCTCTTTTCTGTCTCTTCGTACGAACGAGTCCACACTGGAGTATCTCCTGGTCATAATGTGTATGTGTGTGAGCTTCGCTGTTGCACTTTGTCGTCCGCTCAATGTCAGTCGGAGTGCCTCGTTTCTCCAGTGTTACAACGCGGGTACGTCGTCTTCTGATTCCCTGTAATTCTTTTTTTTTTCTGGTCATCGCATGCCTGTCTGCGACGCAGGGAGTGCCGTTGCGGTCGTCGTGACTGCGCGTCGCTGACGGAAGCATCAACTAGGGTGCCTCGTGACGCGTTAACGCAATGGCTTGCAGTGACTACGTCCGTGGACGTGTATCGACTCTCGGTCAGTGTCCGTTAGTTACAGTCATTGAACACACACACACACGCGCGCGCGCGCGCGCGCGCGCGTGTGTGTGTGTGTGTGTGTGTGTGTGTGTGTGTGTGTGTGTGTGTGTGTGTGTGTGTGTGTGTGTGTGTGTGTGTGTGTGTGTGTGTGTGTGTGTGTGTGTGTGTGTGTGTGTGTGTGTGTGTGTGTGTGTGTGTGTGTGTGTGTGTGTGTGTGTGTGTGTGTGTGTGTTGCCCATGAGGGGCAATATTTGCCTGCGCTGGTTTTGGATTTCGTGACCTCCGACATCGGGAACCTGTAATATTGGCGGAAACGGGAATGAAAGGAAACAGCCAAACAATGACTAAACACGTGGACTTTTCTGATGTATACGCGGAGCGCCGGGTCCATGGACCGAGACGATACGGCTTGCGGTGAAAATGATATGGTCGATGTGAGATCCCAACAGATTTCGACAGCCTTCTGTTCTTTTGAGGTGGTTCATCTAATGTGTCTGTTCTGGATATATTTGGCTTTTTTTTCTCAGCCCTCTTGATGAGAGCCGTCTGAAATGCGTCTTTCTCAACGAGATTGAATTTTTTTTTTTTGAAGTTAGAAAAATTTCGTTGAAGTAGCCGATGAAAAATAAAATGCAAAGAGGCAAAGAGTCGTTTGCATTCGCAGAATTTTAAACGGAAATGTTAGTTTTGTTGAATGCAAGAAATGAAAATTCTACACTACGTACAACACTGCATGACGCGCGTCGCAGCTGCTCCTGTGTAGCTGAATACCACATACCCACGACACTAACTTGTCGCTTACAATGTCCTCTAAAAAGCTACCTTGGAACAGAAATTTAACGGAATGGGCTTAAACAGCTCCTCTCGCAGAAATGCTTGTATCGGTGTCGCTGTTGCGAGTGAAAATTCGAAAATTCACGCAAATAAATATGAAAAGTATCCGATTCGATTGTAAATTGAATTCCGGGTTTGTACGTGTCAAGCAGGTGTTCTTACACAGTGCCAGGCCCACGATTGAAACTCGTTACATGGAGCAGTGAAACACGAATAGAACCGAGAGAGGAAAAGGAACAGCAGGGAAGTCCCTCTCTTGTTGCCTTGCTCCATGTAATTAATCCCTAACAGAAAGCCTTGCAACGAGCCCTTGCTTGAAACTGTTTCGGAAGACAACGCTATATGGCTGTCATTCAGTATGAACAGTGCGTGAAGAGGGGGCTGGGGGGTGTGGCTCCATTTCGCCTCTTCAGTCGGAAAGGTGGAGCCTCCTGGCGCTACTGTCACATTGACCATCTGGTGACTATCACCTCTCGTGCGTGTGTCTCATTTTCTTCTTGCCCCTAGTGGCCAGTGCATGCTACACTGGGCCGTTGAAAGAGAACCACGTGGCGCCCTCTGTACAGCGCACGGTGCCCTTAGCTCCAGTATGTGTATACGCGCGCACAGTCTTCCCAATGACCCGAGCTTTTAAGGAAGTATTTATGTGTTTTTAGGTGCGTTTACTGTTTCTTTAGCTTTTGTTATGAAAGCGGCCAGACGCATCTCGAGCACTTCCGCGATCTTGCTGGGGCATCACGAAACCAGACGTTTAATTCGTCAACTTCGGACGGCATCATCAGCGGCACCGGGTCGACTGAAGGCCGTCCACGCGGAAGACCGATAGTCCGCTGTACCTCGACGTGGCAGGCACTGTTGCTTTGATTGACAGCTGCTCGTCCTTGGCAGTGAGTATCCCAACAACGGTCCGTCGCCGTCGCCGCCCTCGTGATCTTCGTAGTCACGAAACCCGTTTCGGCTCGGCGAATGTCAAGTTCGACGGTGAGGGAGTGGACTTGTTTAAGATTAAATTGCAAAGCGGAGCATTAAATGTGTTTGAAACGGGTCACTCAGGCGCGCTCTATGGGTCAGCATAAAAAAATAAGAGACCACTGTTCGAGCTAAAACTGCTAATTTCTAACAATGAGACGTAGACAGAAAAAACTACCGTATCTAATTCTAGTCTACAATAAAAAATAAAAAAAATAGGTGACCAATTCAGATGCGCATTTGTATAGTTTCTGCATGATACCCGTACTGTTTATAGTAGGCTATTGTCTATTAGAAAAAAATAAAATACAACGATACCTGGATATGCCACCTTTCTTAGCAATTTTTAAAGGCACGAAGCGTATTGTTTGTGTCGAATGGCTCAAAGTGATCGCATATGCCAGTGTTTTTTTTTTTATTTCTGTACATCTCTCTCACTATCTGCTGCCAGAAGTATTACCAATGCTCCACTGTTTGCCATTCTAAATCATATTAGGAAGATTTGTGAACTCTGCGAAACGGGTTCGTTTGCTCGAAGACACAAGACACTATTTGATCTGGCATTCAAGAGCTTTATATGTTCACATACATTTGTAATATATTTGTTATATTACTTTCCCGACACTCTCGGGAAAGTACCATACAGCTATAGCTCCCACGTTCCGTCTTTCGGAGAGACCGAATGTCGGAGCTGTAGAGAGGGCAGGCAATGAAGCACCTGTTCACAGTGTAAGCAAAGCTTGACCGAGTTCGTGATTTTCCCCGCTAATGAACTCCGAAACCTTCCTTGCTTCATAAATTTACTGTGTCGCATTAAACTAAACGCAATGTATCAAGAGGTTTTTCGGTGGTATAACACTTACCGCAATAAGGAACTCCCTCTGGCACCCAGGTTCCGTTCACGGTGCAGACTCTCCGTGACGGACCCAGGAGCTCGTACCCTGGATCACAGACGTACGTCGCCACAGTGCTGGGAGTCATGTCGTCTCGCGAGAACGCAACGGTGGCGTGAGCCGGACATCCCGGGTACCCACAGGAATTATCTGTATAAGAAAAAAAAAGAGGGCTCAAAAGAGGGGACAAGGAGCTCATAAACTTTCCTGCTCAAGGAGAAACGTTATCATTGCACTTCTCATTTCTTTATAACGAAAGAGTTTTATATGCTGAGTTCCGGCAAGACTTCACCGACATCATTTCCGTCACGGAAATGACGTGTGTGAAATCCTCACGAACAGATGAGAAAAAAAAACCTGAAGTGTTGTTGATTTGGATGACCTTAGTTAGAATCGAACCCATGACCTCTCGGTCCGTGACGACAGCTGCCCTGCGCTGCGCCCAATGCACCACATGTAGACGCGCATACGCGAGACATAAAAGCTTGCTTCAAATTTCTCACGCCTCCATCTAAGACTGATCGTTGCTGGAGCGGTGCCACCGTCTAGAAGCAGCCAAGTGAAGCGCTGCATCATGAGATAAACCAGGACGGACAGAGAATACTTCAATAGCTTCAGAGCAACGGAGGCATTCAATGCATAATTATGGGGAAGTATACAATGGGTGCGATTCTTCATATGCGATCATTCGATTTGTGTGACAACACAGTACAAGTTCCGCCTT
Source organism: Rhipicephalus microplus (assembly GCF_043290135.1). NCBI lineage: Eukaryota > Metazoa > Arthropoda > Arachnida > Ixodida > Ixodidae > Rhipicephalus > Rhipicephalus microplus. The sequence goes on from NC_134708.1 coordinate 61,047,992, forward strand.
TCGTGTCGTGTTAGCCAGACGGCTTGTTGACAAAGTAGTGCAGCTTCCACAAGCACGAACGGCGTTTGTATAGGCCAGCTATTGCTTTGAGTGATTGCAGTGACATAGCACCGGCTAATAAAACTACTGCATTAAGTGCTGCAAAGAAAAATGCTAACTGCAACGTTGGCAAGCATTGGACGAACACCATTAGGTGAAAACCACATATTGTCAGCAATGAACGACCAAACTGTCAAAAACTGCTACAAAGGCTGTTCTAGACTTTATAAAAACCACTGTACTAGAAACTAGACTGTATGGTACTATGCTAAGTGGCTACTGTACATACGCACCACCTCTTGTCCCCATCATCACCCTTCATCCCTCTTTCCTTCCCTTTTCCCTTACCCCCTGTGTAGAGTAGCAGGCTAGAGCGAACTAGCTCAGGCCGACCTCTCTGCCTTCAAATAAATTCTCACTATACTATACTATATATTAAGCGGCACAGAAAGGCGATGGCGTTGAAGGGCAAATCTCGCGCAGTGAGTGATTCCGTGCCGTGAAAGATGCTCGGTGGTTTGTGGAACCACAATCATTGCTCCCTGTACGAGCTCTGCTTTTCGTGTTCCTGAAGTGGTGTGTGGTATTACTGTGGATCGCACTCCTTGTCGTTTGTACCTTCAGATGACGACGCTTTGATTCAGTGCATACTGAGTACCAGTATTCATTACGAGCTTCTTAAAAAGCATTGACACAAAAACTTTGGGCTTGCGTTCTTCTGCTGCAATGTGTTGCGGTGGGCCTCTAAGTCATGACACGACACATTGTTTGCTGCAGCACGCACGCAGCAGACAAATGACTACAGGCCCCTTATTATCGATCAGCTTTAGTTTCGGTTTGAGAGAGCTCCAAAAATTGGGTGCAACTGTCGTCACCTAGCGTGTGCAGATTTTGACTACGTCCCCACACAGAACTGTGACACACTTCCGCATGGTCCGCATCATGAATTACTTTCGAATAAAAAATGGGACTGCAGTGTCGCCAAACACAAATCTTTCCAAGCGTGCGCTACGGCCACACACTCGCAACCAGCCGCCAAAAAGTATACAGACTGCGAGAACAAACGCGGCAAAAAAAAGAGGGGGGGGGGGGCTACTGCGTCATCATAACTTGTTTTGTTGACTGCAGCGTGGTGACATGAGGGAAGTAGGTCACCTTAGGGTTCCCTTCGAGGGTGTCAATGGCGCGATGAAATCGAGGGCTCACACAAACTTCAAAATTCTTATAAAATCCTTTCCCAGCTATATTCCCTGTTGATGTTTTGCAGATGATATCAGAATGTTCTTGGGAATCAGCCCGACAGACTATCTCGGCCGCGAAATTTTGTGTCAGTGCCCCTTTAATGTCATCTTTCCGCTTGATTCGGCCTATACTGTTTTAGAGAGCACGTTAATTCCTTGAGCGGCCGCGAGATTTAAGTCAAGATACGGGACATTGTTTGTAGGGATGGGTTTGTGCCACTAGGCGTCAACGATGTATGAGGGCTTCTTACATGTTGATTAAACAGTCAACTACTCCTGTTAAAACACGGTTCGCGGTCGTGTTATACTGATCTCTGTAACAGAAGTGTCACCCATGCATGTTTTTTAGAGCACAGCTCTCTGGGACCCGTTCCTGCATTGAGCGCCGCTGGTATAACCGGCAGAGAAAGGAAGGACAAAAAAGAGCGGACATCGAGAATTACAGACTGCGAGAGCGAAGAGAGCACGAGGAGAGAACAGAAGCGACATGACAGGTTCGGCGGCGTCACACTACTGTGCATCGTCGTGAGGTCACCATATGACGTCATCACGACGTAACACAATCACTAAAATTTGTGTCATTGAGGCGTCCTCGCATGTAGCTTTAGAACTTGGTAAAGGTTGGGCCGACCATAGTCTGTAGAAAACCAAATTAAATACCTCCGATCTTGGAGGCAGCAGAGAGCCACATTATGTGCAGAAAGCTTTCGGAAGATGGCGGATAAAGATCGATATAGCATCGCCTGAGAAGAAAAAGGTGGCTTTTCCTTTCCATTCGTCTTAGGTGAGTGAATAAGAAAACCGGCGAGTGTTTTTACCTGTCTTCACTGCAGGAGCACATCTGTCCAATGCGGGATGAGCGGCATTGTTTCAGCAGACAAAGCGGCTCGTATACATGTCATGAATGAGAGTAAACTATTCCAAGTCATCTTTCTGGGACAGAAGTTTCCAGGCGGCTGCGTCACCTGGCTCGTAGTATATGTTCGGCGGAGTGAAACTCGCCAAGAGACACAAGACTCCACCAAAGAGACCGTAAACGCTAGAAGTCCTACCTCCATCCGGAGTTCGTCAATTAACGTGAACCTTCACTTCTTTGTCGGTTTTGGTTGGGGGTTGCCTTTGGGAAGGCATACCCAATATTCATCATAGTGACCAAAAGTGCGGCATGCGAGGTCTGCGGCCCTGAGGAAGACATTGATCAACTGCTATGCCGCTGCCCCCAATTTGCCTCTCAAAGACGAACGTTTTCTTGTGTGATGCGACGATTGGACGATTGGTCACATCCGCGCACATGGTGCTGCATGGAGCACCTTCCCCACCGCTCGTCGGCCAACAAGGCAGTTATAGCTCTATTGTGTTTTTTTCAGTACTACGGACGTTTGTGAACGTCTGTGACTATTTTGCCGTACCAATGCCAATGATTGTCAGCGCACTTGTGAATCATTTCCTTTCATTTTCTTTTTTTGCGCTTCCTTCTTTCTGTCTCTCGTCTTCCACTCCTCTTTCGCTTTTCCCCCGACGTTGGGCAGACAACCGGACTGCTGTCTGGCTAACCTGTTGGCCTTCTCCCCTTTGTATTCTATTCTTCCTTCACCAGGAACACTTGTCAAACACGCAGTAAAATGCATGCCTCTATTATACGCAGTTGCGGTTGTACAAAGCGTCACAGGATGTCACAATCATGGCCTACCAACGCAGTGTTTCGTAAAGCACATTGCGTATAGCAGAACAGCGTAAACACTAAAACTCCATTCGGGGAGCCCCTGCATGAAACCAAGAAACAAACTTGATTATAGCCTTGTTTCAGTTCAAGCAATATTTCGTAGCACATCCCCCTAAATACTTGGCAAGTTTGCGGTTCGAGAACAGTAAAGAAAGCGTAGTTCAGAAGACCGCATTGCGATAACCATGACGACGCGACGAGATCTCGATGTCATCGTAAGCGTGTGCACGGTGGTACTAAGCAACTTCTGTGAGCAGACGTTTTTCTTTCCTGTTACACCGATTCCTATAACGGAGGAATCAAGCATGTTTTCTCATGCCATTAGGAAGCACGTGTTTTGGGCTCAACAAAGGGAGTTTATGGGTGGGGAGACGGGATGGGGAGCTGCAATGAAACCTTGCCACCACCTCCTTTTCCCCACGATGTGAAGTGATGCGGCTCCGTGGTTGACTTTTTCGAGTGATGCACATTTCAGACCCACTCGGTTAGTCATCACGATGCAATATGAGGAAAGTGAGCCGATGCAGGAACAAGCATTAAGTAGAGGGGATGTGCAGTTTTAAGTCGGCCTCAAAAAGTTCCTGACAGCGTATAGTGAACAGTGAGGTCAAGCGTTTTGTTTGAGAATACAAAGAAATGAAATCTTCCGCAAGTGGCAAGAGCTAACAACGAAGTGATAGATAGGTCCTGCATCTTCTTTGGAAGTCGTTACAGTACACACACTCGTCGCCATCTGCGTTCGCCACAACTAGCTCTCCATGTGTCGAGAAAGTTTCTGGGCGTTCCCAGCATCGCTCAAAGCCTGACCAGTCGAACACATCATCAGGAAGTTTCGTGGTTGGTACCAGTGCCGAGACACTCGCAAACTTCAGTTCGTTTACGATAAGAGGAAGCCTCGCTTCGTCACCATGTTTTGTAGACGATATAACTTACTTTTGATTGGCTGGCTTACGTCAACGCGAGCTGTAGTCGAGAGGAACGAAGGGCAGGTAAATCAAAATAAGTATATCTTGCAAAATGGTTTATGCGCATGCTCGACAATGTTCATTTAAACCGCATAGTCTCGGCCACAGACTAACCAGCAAATAATTTTTTCCATTAACCTTTACCCTCTGTCTTTACATTATTTCATTTATTCCTGCCTCTTGTTGCACGCGAGAAACATAAAGTGAGTGAGTGAGTAAAATAGTTTTTGTTTGGTTCAGCGAAACGCGATAAAATGCGCACCCGGCTGATCCCAAGACGAGACCGGCAGGTCTACCCTATCAGCCCGATCATGAGCACGCTGGACAGTCAGGATCGGTCTTCGAATGAATGAATGAACAACTTTATTTATCCCTTGTTAAAGGGAAGGGGGCAACAGGAAAGGGTGTGGTGGGGATGAACTACTTGAAGTAGTCCTCCTCTACCCTCTCAGCCCACTCCAGGATGGCCTCCTGGATAGCGGGCCTCGAGCTGCGCAAGGCAGCCTCCCACTGCTCCTCACTAGAAATTAGGCGTTTCAGGAATGGGGGAAGAGGGTGCTTAGGGCAGCGCCACATGATGTGGTTCAAGTCTGCTGTGGAGGAGGCACAAAATTTACATGAGGGGGAAGGATAACAGGATGGATGAATGCGGTGTAGGAGGTAAGGCGAAAGAAAGGTGCGAGTCTGCAGCTGTCGCCACAGAATTTCGCACCTGCGTGAAGATTTGCGCGTGAGTGGCGGGAAGGTTAATCGCTCTAAACGGTAGTGTGTGCAAATATCGTGGAATGAAATAAGGCGATCCCGCGCTGTAAATGGCGCCTCATTCGTAGCGAATTGCGACACATCGGATGCGTGTGCCCGGACTGTGAATCCTCGGGCACTCGCATGAGCCGCCTCGTTTCCGGCAAGGCCCGCATGCGCGGGAGTCCAGATTAGTGCTACAAGTCGATCAAGGGGATGATGCAAAAGTAGGGAAAGGGCTGGCTTAGAAACCCTGCCCGCTCCGAAATTATATATAGCTGTTTTGGAGTCACTGATTATAACGGATGAACTAGGTATTGTCAGGGCCAGGGCTATGGCCGCCTCTTCCGCTTCCTCCGAAGAAGAAGCAAGAACGGAGGCGGCCGCAGCGACCTGGCCGTGAGAGTTGATTACCGATATTGCATAATGATGCCTGTTTCCGTAATCGGCGGCGTCAACATAGAGCACATCATTGGAGGAGGAGAATTGTTTTTTGAGGGCCCTCGCGCGCTGCATCCTGCGCTGTTTCTGGTGCTCAGGGTGCATGTTTTTTGGAAGTGGTGGAATGTATAGGTTCTCGTGTATGTGGTGTGGAATGGTGTACTTGACCTTAGTGATGGATGCCGGAGTGACAGAAAGGGTTTGTAGAATGTGTCGGCCTGTCACGGTGTTAGAAAGTCTGTTATACTGAGATGCAATATGGGCTTCTCCTAGTTCAGCAAGGGTGTTGAAGGTGCCAGTACGCATAAGCCTTTCAGTGGAGGTCCGTATAGGCACCCCTAAAGCGAACTTATACGCTTTGCGTAAAAGGATGTCTATCTGGTCGGATTCTGATTTAAGAAAGTGTAGGTAAGGCGTTGTAAAAGTTATTTTACTGATAACGAAGGCTTGGACCAAGCGGAGGAGTTCGGCCTCCTTTAGTCCGCCATGTTTATTACTGACCCGACCCAAAAGTCGCAAGGTATGATCAACGGTGGTGTGAAGTGTCTTCGAAGACGGGACTTCGCTCGCTCCGCCTTTCTGAACATAGAACGGGGCAAGACACTCCTGCATTGTGCTCTGAGAATAAAACTTTCTATCGGGCTAGTTGGTCTTGTATCCCGTGCGCGGGGGCGAGAGCTCTGCTTGCAAGTGTGCACCGTGTCTAAACAAGATCGGTATTGTAGAGGTGGCGATACCCTGGAAGGCTTTTCATATGAAGAGCCAGAGCACAGAGTGTATTAGTGACACGTCCATTCATTTTTTCGGCAACGAGTTAAGATTTTTCATGTTCATGATAAATTGGTTATGCGGAGGCTGCGCCAATGTGCTTTAGGTGGTTTCTTTGTTCCATGGTTTCCTGAAATAAAGCCGGTTGATGTTTGGCGCTTGCCCTGTGCACTGTCTGCTCTCCTCAGCCATTTCTCCCTGTTTGCGCTAAGAAATATTACGTCCGGGGTGCTTTGAAAAGCGTCGGTGGTGGTCCCGCTCTTCCACTGGAATGTGGTGGGGGTGAATGTCCTCGGAGCTAGAAAAGTAGCCTGGGAACGAGAGTTCTGGTTGTAAAACATTCCTGCAGGAAAAGCCAGCTTACATGTTTCTGAAAGGGACGAGTCATAGTATGGTATTCAATAGACGATACGAAGCCGTCTGAGCTGCCCGCGAGCCATGACGTCACATTCACTAAGACGCATGTAGGGAGTGCGTGTTCCTGCCCTTCCTTTCTTTTTCTACACCACTCCTTCATTCCACTATTCGCTTTCCACAGAAACGCTCATACTTTAGCCCATCCGAAGGTATTGCTCACTGCCGGGGCTGTTCGTAGGGGTTCTAAAAACCGCAGTGAGAGCTAAGAGGATTGAGAGACGCCGGCGACGACTGGTATTTCTGGCATAACATTAGGGATCGTTCTCACAGCCGTCAAACAACCCGTCCTGTCACCATGAGGTGACCAGTTTTTGTCAGTGAATAGGATTTCTAGCCCGTTTTCTCTTCGAAAACGGTGGTGGTGGTATAGTGGTTAGAAGATGAGAAAAGGCACCTAATTTCTGCAACCCAGTCGGGAGCACGGCGCAGTGCCTGTCAAAAACGGGGTGACGGTGACCTAGAGCGATGCTCTAAGGCTTCCTTCTCACAGCCGTCAAAGGACCCGTCGCGTTATGTGCCGTCAAAAAAAAAAAAACGTAGAGATTACGCGACGGAGCTGTGTACGGACAGATGACGGTGTTTGCAAGGCTGACAGCAGCACATTTTTTAACATGATAATCCCTTTCTCTATGACCATGCAAACACCCAGTCGTTTTATTCCCGCGTTTTTTTTTTATGCTCATGGTGATGGTGACGTCATGGTGATGGGACGGGTCGTTTTATGCTTAGCCTCTATGACCTCTTCCAGAATCGCGCAGCAAGAAATTATTACGGGGGTCACGATACGCAAATAAAGCAACGTATTGACAATTTCGTTCGCAACCGTGTTTATTTCTCAAGGCACGAAGCATTTTCATTTATTACCCGGTTGTGAAACGACACAAAAAAGGAAATTACGATAAGGGTTGAGGTCTCCGAACTATTTCTTGGTCCACAGGCGCCTATAGCAAAGGTCTCGCTAGCTTTCATTGTGTTGCACCTGATGTTGAAACGGACTATAGTTTTGCCTGAAATGCAGGTTTTCCATCGATTTCCGCAGCCAATCTTTATATTTGGCGGAACGTCTTGGCAGCAAAAATGTTGATAGTATCCCTTAAAACAACGATCGTGAAACGATGAGCGGCACCGTATTGAGTAACTTCTTAAAAAAAACGCCCACTCATCAAGCTTCATTCAATTTGAAATGCATGCCATCACTGGAGATTTGCCTAGCAAATGCGGTGTCGTGCTTTATTCGCCGTACAACACGAGTGCAGGCTCCTTAGTTGGAGTGGCTTGAAGCTGCGCTGCGATGAACACTGCACGTAACTTAGCAGAACGCGTACAAAGGTTGTACACATGCGAGCAAAGGAAGTTAGAGGTGGGAGAGGGGTGATTCTGGCGTAAAGGTGAATGGGAGGTGCCACCTCTTCGTGAACCGCTATTGTCTGCGGCTAATTCAATGATACTGCCTTGTGCGCGTGCATGCGCTCCGGCCGGGACCGGTTCGGCTGCCGACCGCCCACTACTTAGCTCAATGGTTCTGCGAGTACAAAGAAGTTTTGCGGCCCTGCTTATTTCGCTGGATTGTCAGCTGCGACCGCTCGTGTTTAAGTACTGTCAAACAAGGACCTCATCTGGCGTCTTCAATGCCTAGCAATAGAAGCGAGGATAGGAGGGGTGGGGCAGCGCACGTGCCCAAAAACAGTGTAATCGGTTTCCCAGGAAGCACGTGGCGACGATCATGCAAACAAGATCTATTAGCGTTGTCCGCGTCCTGAAGTGGCTTTGAGGATTGAGAAGACGCTGTTCCTGAAGGCGGGCCTTTGCGGGTGAGAAGAGGCAGTGGGGAGAGAAACACCAGAAGAAAGTATTGAAACCGAAGTGCATAGGCTCTTTTTATTGAAGACGATAGTCTCCCTTGGGGGCCTTCGACGCCGAAATTTTGGTCTGTCTGTATTTCTGTCTCTCTGTACGTCTGTCTGTTTGTCCGCGGTAACGATACCTCAAACGGCACAGACGAGACCTCAAACGGCCAACCCCATCCGCAGCGCCCACCAATATTGATCAAGATGCAGCGTTCATACTTCTGCGATTGTCAAATAAATGGCAATTCTTGCACGTATCTGAGGCAACATAACAACACGTCGATGTTTGGTGTGTGTGCCTCTATACCAGAGAATGCACACACAAGTACTTCTAAGGACCATAGCGTTTATCACGCTGTGATAAACAGTGCAACGCGATGCTCAAAAAGGCAAGTGTTTCCAACGCTTTGCTAAGACGATACGGTTGTGGCCCCTGCCCGTCGCTTTGAGTTCTACTCCTTATCGCCTCCGAGACAGGCACGCATCTTTCTCCACGGGCACGCACGCCTTCCTTCGTCTTCGAAAATAACTGCCAGATGGCGCTCTTGTCTAACGTGCCTTGATGCGCTCGTTCGCCTTCGCTGCGCGGATCGACTCTCTAACGCAACGCTTCCACAATACAATTCATCAATTTTTTTTTTGTGCAGGACATCAAATAAACATTTTGTTGACTCTACGGGTGGATCCACACGTAAGACTATCGTATTTCAAGACATTTGCAGTGAAACATGCAGATACGGTGCCAATGTTTCGCGTAAGCTCTTTGGGTATCCCCCCCCCCCCCCCCCCGCTGTCTTCATCTTAGCCGTGTTGCCTGGCCCCCACAAAAACATCATACCAACGCAGTAACGTCAGCCTTTGGACTTCACCCGCCACAATTGTAGTGGTTATAGTGCTCGACCACTGGCGCGAAGGTTCCAGCCTCGGCTGCCGCATTTTCGATTGAGGTGAAAGGCGTGTGGCCAGAAATCACAGGGGAGCGAAATGTCCGGAGCTCTCCGCTACAGTGACTCTCATAATCAGATCGTGGTTTTCAGACGCTAAACCCCAAACAGCTCATAATTAAACGCCCTTGCACTTTTACAGTCCTGAAGAAGCTCTGCTTGGGTGTACGGATACCATGTGCACCAACGGAAAGGGTGCTTTTTAATCCATTTAAACTAACTGCAATTTATGGCTTGATTACAGAACAATAGCTAAAGCAAAAAATAATGTCCATTATGCTTTCCACCATTTTACTGTATGTTGGTTTCATATGGTTGAGCCCAGCGAGTAGCTCTGTCTTCTCTCCTGTGCAAAAGTCTCTCGATTTATATGCATGCAGAATAAAATTACCTGATTACATGGTTCTAAGTAGTCTGCAGTTTTTGTTGCACTTTATTGTTGCATTTTTTTTCAAGTGAAATTGTTTCACTCAAGTCCAGAAAATATTCGACGGCTTTCTTTTTTTTTAATGTCAGGCCGTTATAATCTGGTAAATTGTTTTTGGCACGTAGAGTATTTTTTTTGTTTTACTGGGGTAGTTTTTTATTATTAGGATTTGGAAAGATATTAGCATAAATATTTATCGGGAAGAAAACAGCACAATAATAAAGCGTTATCTTGAGCCTCTGGCTGAAAGTTCAGCGGCAAAGGCGAAGGAATTCGTCAAGATCCAGAACAGTAAAGACGGTAGATGAGTAGTTATAATAGTGTCTCGTTTTTCACGTACAAAAAACCACCATATGATTATGAGAAACCGCGTAGTAGGGGGCTGCGGAAACTTCGACTAACTGGCATCATACAGTACGCGGGCTTCTGCCATTTCAATAGTTATAAGAAAACTTCTTTCGCGTGAACAATACGGAAAAACAAAGGCAGGTGACGAAAGAGACATAGTGGTGCCAAACTAACAAATGCTTTGTTCCAACAACGTTGAATACATCCCAATACCAACATGCATTGCATGCGCAGCTTGATATACCATAACGCGCCGTGGTATATTATCTGTTGTTACATATTCAGAACGAAGCTTCATGTAAGCATGCAATGTATGTGGTTTTCAGCATATGTGTGCGATCTACGGGAACGTGAGCTGGGAAACCTAAATGCGCTGTTTAAACTATTCAGTGAGCCCAGGCGAATAAGTTAGTCGAGGTATGGTATCAAATGGATGGTCAGGATTCTGAATACAGACGTAGTTGAACATATTTAGAAATTGATTGATATGTGGAGTTTAACGTCCCCAAACCACCATATAAGATAATGAGAGACGCCGTAGTGAACTTCGGAAATTTCGACCACCTGGGGTTCTTTCATCATCATCATCAGCCTGACTACGTCCACTGCAGGACAAAGGCCTCTCCCATGTTCCGCCAGTTAACCCGGTCCTGTGCTTGCTGCTGCCAATTTATACCCGCAAACTTCTTAATCTCATCTGCCCACCTAACCTTCTGTCTCCCCATAACCCGCTTCCCTTCTCTGGGAATCCAGTTAGTTACCCTTAATGACCAGCGGTTATCCTGTCTACGCGCTACATGCCCGGCCCATGTCCATTTCCTCTTCTTTATTTCAACTATGATATCCTTAACCCCCGTTTGTCCCCTAATCCACTCTGCTCTCTTCTTGTCTCTTAAGTTTACACCTACCATTTTTCTTTCCATTGCTCGCTGCGTCGTCCTCAACTTAAGCTGAACCCTCTTTGTAAGTCTCCAGGTTTCTGCTCCGTAGCTAAGTACCGGCAAGATACAACTGTTATATACCTTCCTCTTGAGGGATAGTGGCAATCTACCTGTCATAATTTGAGAGTGCTTGCCGAATGTGCTCCACCCCATTCTTATTCTTCTAGTTACTTCAATCTCGTGGTTAGGCTCAGCGGTTATTACCTGCCCTAAGTAGACATAGTCTTTTACAACTTCAAGTGCACTATTACCTATCTCGAAGCGCTGCTCCTTTCCGAGGTTGTTGTACATTACTTTCGTTTTCTGCAGATTAATTTTAAGACCCACCTTTCTGCTCTCCTTGTCTAACTCCGTAATCATGAGTTGCAATTCGTCCCCTGAGTCACTCAGCAATGCAATGTCATCGGCGAAGCGCAGGTTACTAAGGTATTCTCCATTAACTCTTATCCCTAACTGTTCCCATTCTAGGCTTCTGAAAACCTCCTGTAAGCATGCGGTAAATAGCATTGGGGAGATTGTGTCCCCCTGCCTTACACCCTTCTTGATTGGTATTCTGTTGCTTTCTTTATGAAGCACTATGGTAGCAGTTGATCCCCTGTAGATTTCTTCCAGAATGTTTATATATACTTCATCTACGCCCTGATTCCGCATTGTCTGCATGACGGCTGATATTTCTACTGAATCAAACGCCTTCTCGTAATCTATGAAGGCTATGTACAGTGGTTGGTTATACTCTGAGCATTTCTCTATTACCTGATTGATAGTATGAATGTGGTCAATTGTTGAGTAGCCTGTTCGAAATCCTGCTTGTTCCTTTGGTTGATTGAATTCTAATGTTTTCTTTACTCTGTTAGCAATTACCTTTGTAAATAGCTTGTATACTACAGAGAGCAAGCTGATCGGCCTGTAATTCTTCAAGTCCTTGTCATCTCCTTTCTTATGTATTAAGATGATTTCAAGACTCTTCCAAGACTCTGGTACCCTTCCCGTCAGGAGACACCTCGTAAACAGGGTGGCTAGTTTTTCTAACACAATCTGTCCTCCATCTTTCAGCCGATCTGATGTTACCTGATCCTCACCAGCAGCTTTGCCTCTTTGCATGCGCTCCAAAGCTTTTCTCCCCGCCGCAGTGGTCTAGTGGCTAAGGTACTCGGCTGCTGACCCGCAGGGCGCGGGTTCGAATCCCGGCTGCGGCGGCTGCATTTCCGATGGAGGCGGAAATGTTGTAGGCCCGTGTTCTCAGATTTGGGTGCACGTTAAAGAACCCCAGGTGGTCGAAATTTCCGGAGCCCTCCACTACGGCGTCTCTCATAATCATATAGTGGTTTTGGGACGTTAAACCCCACATATCAATCAATCCAAAGCTTTTCTGACTTCTTTTATCATTACTGGTGAGGTGTCATCTGGGTTACTGCTAGTTCTTATAGTATTAAGGTCGTGGTTGTCTCGGCTACTGTACAGATCTCTGTAAAACTCCTCCGCTATTTCAACTATCCTATCCATATTGGTAGTTATTTTGCCTTCTTTGTCCCTTAGTGCATACATCCGACTTTTGCCTATCCCAAGTTTCCTCTTCACTGCTTTGACGCTTCTTCCGTTTTTCAGAGCGTGTTCAATTCTCTCCATGTTATACCTTCCTACATCGCATACTTTACGTCTATTAATCAACTTCGAAAGCTCTGCCAGTTCTATTTTGTCTGTTGTACTTGACACTTTCATGGTTTGACGCTTCTTAATTAGGTTCTTTGTTCCCAGGGAAAGCTTGCCAGTGTCCTGTCTAACTACCCTGCCTCCAACTTCCACTGCACACTCCGTAATGATACTCGTCAGATTATCATTCATTGTATCTACGCTAAGGTTGGTTTCCTCACTAAGAGCCGAGTACCTGTTCTGCAGTGACACTCTGAATTCCTGTACTTTCCCTCTCAGTGATAGCTCATTGATTGGCTTCTTGCGTATCAGTTTCTGTCGTTCCTTCTTCAAGTCTAGGCGAATTCGAGACCGCACCATTCTATGGTCACTGCATCGTACCTTGCCAACCACTTCCACATCCTGCACGATTCCTGGGTGTGCAGTCATTATAAAGTCTATTTCGTTCTTATTTTCGCCATTAGGGCTCCTCCATATCCACTTGCGGTTTTCTCGTTTTCGGTAGAAGGTATTCAAAATCCGCAAATTATTGCGTTCTGCGAATTCTACTAGTAGCTCTCCTCTGGCGTTTCTAGTGCCGATGCCATAATCTCCTACTGCCTGGTCTCCAGCCTGCTTCTTCCCTACCTTTGCATTAAAGTCGCCCATAACTATAGTATACTGTGTTTTTACCTTACTCATTGCCAATTCCACGTCTTCATAGAAGTTTTCAACTGAAGCGTCATCATGGCTGGATGTAGGCGCGTAAGCCTGTACTACTTTCATCTTGTATCTTTTATTCAGTTTAATTACAATACTTATCACCCTTTAATTATTGCTATAGTATTCCTCTATGTTGCCAGCTATGTTTCTGTGAATTAGGAACCCCATTCCCAGTTCTCTTCTGTCTGCCAAGCCCCGATAGCAAAGGACGTGCCCATTCTGTAGCACAGTATAGGCCTCATCTGTCCTCCTGACCTCACTGAGCCCTATTATATCCCATTTAACACCCTCTAGCTCCTCGAATAGTACAGCTAGACTTCCCTCACTAGATAAGGTTCTAGCGTTAAACGTTGCCAAGTTCAGGTTCCAATGGCGGCCTGTCCGGATCCAGAGATTTTTAGCACCCTCTGCTGCGTTGCAGATCTGACCGCCGTCGTGGTCAGTTGCTTCGCAGCTGCTGGGGACTGAGGGCCGTGAGTTATTTGACGTATGCATGTGGGAGGTAGTGGCCAGATACTGCACCAGGGTGGCCAATCCTTCTCTGGTGAGGGAGTGCGTTCCCGGCGGTGGTTACCGGTGAGGCCGCACCCCAGGCCTCTTAATGCAGTTCCATCAACACGCGGTTTTTTTTTTTTTTTAAGTCCGGTTGGGAACTGCGCGGCACCGGGATTTTAACCACGGACCTCTTGCATGCGAGGCGGATGCTCTAACCACTACGCCATCACCGCTTCCCTTTAACGTGCACCAAAATCTGAACACACGGGCCTACAGCATTTTCACCTTCATCGAAAATGCAGCCGCCGCAACCGGGATTCGATTCCGCGACCTGTGGGTCAGCAGTCGAGTATCTTAGTTGATAGACCACCTCTGCGGGGTGAAAATTTTTGGTAAACGTTTCACGACATCCCTTTAACTTATGTGGAGTTTATGAACAACACACGCTCAACAATGTCACACGAGTTTACTAAACGTCGCAAGAGCCATGCGAAATGCTAAGGTCCCGAAAGGCGCGTTACAGGGTTCAAGGCTGACGGGATTATCACGTAATTCCTCACAATGGAGCCCCTCATAAAGGGCTATATCATTGATTGCTTGCCGCTGTGTGGATATCAGTGAACGCCGATAACACATTTGTTTCTCCTCCATTCATGTATCCACACCCCTGTTGTAATACTGTAGTTCTTTAAGGTAACTTCTAAATAAATAAATATATAGACCACCATGGCTTCGGAAGGTGGGGTGGGGGGGGGGGGGGGCACTAGATAGGTTCAATCACCGGGCGCGCTACCCGTAATCTATACGCTCTCATTGAAGGTAATACGCGTGTCTAGGCGGCCGAGATTTCTGGGGACTCATTGTATGCAATACGTTGCATATGCAAACACCCTCTCAGGTTTCTAAGATGTTAGCCAGCCCCATAATTTTGTACAACAATGGCCACCCAAATTGCCCCTCCGAATCATGCAGTCCGTTCGGTTGTGTACTCCACCTATTTGGGTCCTACAACTGGCACGCACTGATGTCTTGTTCAGGGCAGCCGTGCTCGTGGTACAATAATATGAAGAGAGTGTAGGAATGTCACAGACCTTAGCGTAATTCTGTGTGTTCACGCAAGTCTACCATCGGCATGAAGCTTAAATTCTAAATTGCCTTAGAAAGTGGAGCAACAGCGCGAATTCTCGTAGCCAGGATCCACGCAGTGGTCGTGTTGTTTTGCATACAATGTAAACTTCAGAAGTACGAACACTACTGTTTGCGGATGGAGAAAAAATGGGGTTGTTGCTGTTGGATTAAGTTCATTATGGTCTAGAGATTACAACGAATAATTAGAATACTTCTATCTGTGACCTGCTCTCAACGTTATCACGGACCCTCTATCTTGACAACTCTTGTTCGATTCTCTCTTTTTTTGTTGTTCTTTCAGACTGACGTCAAATGACATTACCACTAGTGTTCGCGTTTCCACCTGCGTCACAATCCAGCGTCAATCGTTGAACAACACGACTCAGGAATTCATGGTAGATTTATACACATCAACGATAAAATGGGAATGCAGCCACACCTAACGCAATACCACTTCGTTTAAACTAGTGAACTTCGTACTTATTCATTTCATCATAAATTAATCTGAACTTGAGTTTATCTCATACTGAGAGACATCACCTCTCGAAAATTATGAAGGCGCCTCGTAAGACACAATTACTACAAATTACATTGACGACGCGCATATCGCTCTGGCGTTACGTTGTGATGGCACTGCATTTTCGCAACGCGCCACTCTAAACAAGGGGGAGATTTCATCGCGAAATTTTTTAAACAACTCAAGGGACGCTTATATTCCCCTGACTGCGATGCAATCGCATTCTTTCAAAGAACAGTCGCTTAAACAGCCAATTCGACATGGGGCTGCATACATATGCAGGCAATATTCTTTTTGTCTAAGTAAAATGAATAAACGAATACATTAAATGATTCGTTTAGTGCTCTCTGCCTCAACAGCGGGCCTTTGTAGTTCAGATTTACGCTGCAAACAAGCGTTCGTATAGTACCGCAGTTCTTCGAGTGAACAGCCCATTGCGCGTATCAAACGTGATACACCAACCCCACAATGCCCCGCGAGCCATCACGGTGTTAGTAGAGCGCGCGTAACATTCGAAGCGGACGACGTAACGGCGTCTTCTCAGTGTCTTCTCCCCCCTCCCCTTTCTCTCTCGCATACACGCAAGCCTACAAGCCGTCGCCGCAAAGCCCCGAATCCTTCTACGCCCATGCGAACTCAATGATCCCTGTACCGTGAACAGACATCGGGAGCCGTTGTTGCTGCTCGATGACACCGTTTCGAGGGCACGGCTGTGACGCGTTCGTCCCGCCATTGTTTGCTCTCGGTGCGGCGTCGTGCAAACCGAAATGTTCTCGCACCCTCGAGCGTGATGCACGTCGCCGGGGGCGATGTCGTTGTTTGCCTATGCGTACAGCACGTGTAACGAGTATGTGTGTGTTGTGTCCGCATGAATGTTCCTCCCGAATGAAAGAAGCAGTTGAGAGTGAGCGAGAGAGAGAGAGAGAGAGAAGTGATACGGCGTACATAGCTATCGGGGTCAATGGCACTCGCTCGCGCTAACTTCGACACTTAGCGCTATCGGTGACACAACATTGCGAGTGACGCAATTTGTGATAGCTGCTGCCAGTTTGAAGCTAGCCTGTTTCTATGATTCTTCAGGGGCTGTAGGGACTCTGTTAGGAAATAGTACGCTGGGTTGCTGCCATGTTGAGGTGTTAACCGGCTGTTCATCGCGACGTGAGTTAACAAAGTCATTACACATCACCTACACCAGTAGAACCGTTTTCATGCGTGTGCATCTACCGTAACATTATCCGTTTATTCCTTAAAGACACACATGAACATATTTTCGGCTTATCTGAACTCCGACTTCAAGGCTTGTGACTCATATAATATTCGACTGTACAGTATTTTCGCATCTTCCATGCAACTGTATACTGGCAGGCGAGTATTCTACCACTGAACCACCGACGCAACTGTATACTATTTTGTGTCATTTTTTAAATTAGTTTTTCATAGCTTATTTCATCTGCTAAGCAAAAAAAAAATAGGTACCGGTGCCAACACAAAGGCCTCAATATCTCCTGTTATTCCTTTCAATAAGTAAAAAGTACAAGGGCAATCATACGGGTAACTTTCGTCAGAGATCCTGCCTTTGACGAAGGCAGAAAGCTCGTGCCGAAACGTTAGCAAAACTTGTGTTTTCTACGTTTGTCGTCTTCTTTTCCAACTCATTATATATATATATATATATATATATATATATATATATATATATATATATATATATATATATATATATATATATATATATATATATGGGAAAGAAGTGTATACCTAAGAGCTCGTTTTTCCGTGTTTTGACACAATAATAATGAGATTTAACAGACAGTAATGCCAAGGAATATATAGAAGTTATTAGAACCAATGGAATGTAAATAAGAAGAAAGGGAAGTGGGTGAAAAACTAACCAGCCGTGAGCAGGAATCGAACCTACAACCTTCGAATAGCGCGTTTGATGCTCCGATCGGTGCTCGCTCGCTCAGTTGCCGCTCGTCGGTTGGTTTGTACGGCGCGTCGACGTCCGAGGTCGCAATGATCGACGTCCCTTCGACCAGCGCCGGCCAAAGTGTTGGCGGAACCACAACCAAGTCGTCGTCCGAAGACAAGGCAGCGCGGAGAAGAGCTCGCGACGCCGAACGTAAACGTCGGCGTCGAGCGGAAGATTCTCAACTTAGAGAACGTGAAGCCGCTGAGAGACGTCAGCGTCGAGCAGCAGCACCGGATTCGGCCGCTTTGAAACGTAAGCGTCGACAAGAGGACCCGGACTTTCGAAAACGGGAAGCCGAGTGCAAGCGTCGGCATTTGGCCCGTATATATATAAGGGAAAGAAGTGTGTACCTAAGGGCTTGTTTTTTCCGTGTTTTGACACAGTAAAGAGATCTAAAAAACAGTATATATATATATATATATATATATATATATATATATATATATATATATATATATATATATATATATATATATATATATATATATATATATATATATATATATATATGCGCGGTGGCGTTTTGCATTGACATGGTTTCATTCGTTTTGTTTGTGCGTGTTGCGTTTGTTCGGCTGCCGCTGTTGTTCCTGGGAAGGTTGAGGTCCTAGAAAGACCGCGATAAGCGGGTATTGCGGCGCGCGTGACCCTTTTGCACTTTGAGGTCTCGAAATGCGTCGCTTCGCTGCGCGTAAGGAACGGCATGCGGAATGCATTGATTTGTATCGCCGTTCGCGGCGATGACGTTTAGGACACGATGGAAAAGAAGTCGCTCGATTGCCGCGTGTGAAAGATGAACCGGACGCAAGCCGAATTCATATCGCTGCGTTCTTCGCCGCTCAATAGCAGAATGCGTTAGATTTAATGGCGCACTGAAGTAAACTATTTAATTCGTCTAGATATATAAAGCGTAATATGAAAGCACTGGCACAATCAATATTACCATAATAGCTTTATTATAAGGAATGAGAAAATCAAGATCAAAGTTTTGTTCTTAAATTTCCTCACGAGACGTCGCTGATTTCAGAGTGAACTTGTTAATTTTTTGGGGACATCAGCCAAACAAAATTCAATGAAACGTCCTTTGTGAAATCAGTCGCGCCCTCAGAGAACGATAAAATTAATTTCTACCGTACAGGAATTACGTATACAACGTAATAGATTTTCTGTGACCTCACGGCGTTTGGTGCGGGAATTTCCAGCTGGCGTCGCCACCCGCGTTTTGCGCCTCTTCTATGGTTAACCAAGTGTTTCCTCGCTACAAGCGTGGATATTCTTGTATTGTGAAAGACCAAGTTACTACTGCCGGAAAAAAATACTTTTCTCTTTAGTGCCGCATTAAAGATAAACATGCCATCGCTTACGTCATGTACATGCGATGTAGTGTATACATCCGTGTACGCGCATGTACAAATATACCCAGACTGCAACGTATAAGGCAATACACAATGCATTACATATTTCCGGACTGCCATGAGGCACCACGTTTATGCGCCGTCTCTCAAAACTACGCCGAACAAGAGGAACTACACAAAAACAGTTTATTGCACAGTAAGCTCATCCGTGCTCTCGAAAAAATGAACACCCTTTTTATTCGTTCGTTATGGCTCATCAGATGACGCTTTATCTTGTTTTTTTTTTTACTTTTGTCATTTTTCACTAGGGGGAGTGCGCATCTTCTGTGTTATCGTGAAAAAGGAGGTCGATCTTTTTATGTTCAGTAATCTAGATTATAAAGTTTCGAGAGTGTGTATTCTCTGCATGGCAGTCTGGCGTGCACGTGATTTTTGCGAAATGATACACAACGTCAAATCATTTAGCTTTGCTGAATGTGCGTCTGAAAGCTTGTTTGAATATTGACTATAATTTGCGTGTTTTTACTGGTCGCCATGTTTTTCGACATGCGAGACCTCCGTCGCGAAGCAAAGCGATCATTCAACGCCAGTGTTATCGCTGCCTGAAGGTCGCATGATTGAATACCAACCATGGCAACCACATTTTCGATGTATACCATTATGCTACCTCTGTGGTATTTTTTGATGTATACTACGCGAACATTCTTGAGGCCCGTGTATTAGACGCACGTTCAAGAACCCCAGCTGGTCGAAATTTCCGAAGCCCTGAAGTACGGCCTCATAACGATATCATGGTTTTCAAGAATTTCGAGGCATTCAAAGTTAACGGTTATTATTATTGTTAAAATTGCCAGTGAAATCGCCGCCTTCAATCACCACTAAGCTGGAACAGCCCACCGTCAAATGGTATCGCCAGTTTAGCCATTCTGGTATTGACAGCTTATGATGAGCAGGAAGCAGTGTGCATTGAATCATAATTTGTGGCTTTCTATTTTGCTCCGGTAAAATTTTAGTTCTGTCGTATATGTTTCGATTGACGGGTGGCTAAACGTTGGTTCTTTTACAGTGTTCTGGCTTTCTATTTTGTTTGCTTGGGTTAACCACCTTTTGATTACTTTTTTGTTGTTGTCAGATGTTTAGATTCGTTCGCATAGACCCGCACGTACGTCTGATGTAGACGCCGGATATGGTGGTTTACGGACGTTAGGTGGTCTTAAAAGGCCCTTAGACTATATTCGGCGTTCATACTGCAATCTGGAGATCACCATGGATATGTTTGGCTTCAAATCCACTTCAGGAATGGTCCATACATGAGATATTGGAAACAGCTTCTCGCTTATGGCAACGTTGGTTATGTCGTTTTGTTCCGGGTAGCCCTGCCTGCCAGCTCCAACTCTGAGATTTCCCACTGTGCCGGCCCACCAAATTTCGTGATTGTGGCCCACTATATAGTTGAGGTGAGTTTAGGACCTTTGAGCTACCCCTCTCGCTTTCGACTTTATATGTTTTTTTTTATTTATACCAGGATTGCGGGAAATTTAATGTTCATCCACCAGTTTAGCTGCGATACACCTCACTTGATATACAGGCAAGAACGATAAAAACGAGAAAGAAGACGACCACCCGTTTGTTGTTGAGCCGCATCACACGCATACCCCGGACCAGGACGAATTTTTCGGCAACTAAGAGGCTTTTCTCTCTGAGAGATCCGTGCGGATTTCATTGTGGCTTCGTGCTACAAACGAGTGCTTTACTTGTTTCAATTTCTTAACATTTCTACCACCTTGCTGGTTTCGCAGAACTCGTTTGCAAGCAAGACAATGTTCGTGCGTTGAGTCCCAGGCAACCATAAAAAAAAAACTTCCCAAGCATTCAATTCGCACCTAAAAACGTGTTCTACGAATAATGTATATTGGTAGCGCACATTCATACTAAGAGGAACTGTTGCTGCCAAGTTTTGTGTCCGTAGGCAGCTCTCGCAAAACGTTCTTTTCATCGCGATATTCAGAATCAGCAGAGTTACGTGAAGTACAAACAGGACTCAACCACGCCCACAGGTTGTTCGACTGTGTAACAGCACTTTTATTCCTCAGAACATATCGCAATGTTAAAAATTGCACTCCATATTTCAAGCTTACTGAAAATGATTAATTTCTAAGGCAGTAGAACCACCACGTTCATTGCGTAACTTTTGATGCCCCTCGTAAATAGCAAAGTGTCCAGACGCTTTATTAAAACGGTAATGCCCTTTTAACATTGCTGTACAAACACGCAAAACTGCAACTTTGTGGAGGGGCTGTGAACGCAAGCTGATTCCTTGTTCACTCGTTCCGGAGCTGCATCATCGATTACGGAACAAAAGATCGATCGATTGCTGCCATTTCACTAGGAGTCCCAAATGAATAGTTATGCTGTTGCTATCCAAATGGGTTTCGTTATTGGCAACGTATTGTACTCGTCACGAAATGATTGGTGCGCCCGTAGATGGGCTACAGGGACAAGCGTTCGGGACAGTTACAGGCAATTTAGTTAGGCTATAGCTCTTAGGAAATGGCATTGTGTACGGAAACTGCCGTAGTATGATATGGTCTACGAGAAAACGTCCCTGATGTGCCCAAGTTGCACGATCCTGAGTTGCTTAAGGGGCGAGCTTGGAAGCAAGCGTTACTGCGAAACAGCTTTGGACTGACGAGAATCGCAGAAAAAACTGCCCTGTTGCGTTACGGTGCATGTGAGAGGCTTTTAGATTTATGGTGAAAATATTGAGAAGAAAAATTTCACAACAAAAGTTTACCCGAGATGTATGTTCGTCAAAGCAGTGTAGCAATACACTGGCATTTTGGTCGATGCTACCTGAATTCACAAATATGAAGGCCAACGCTGGGAATGCGTAGAAAAAAAAATTGCCCGCGCGTCTTTCTTTTTTTTTCTGCAGTGTTTTCCTGAGACTTTCTTAGTCATAACATGACACATTGTTCGCTGCAGCTCTAGAGGGATAATTAACTATGAGCTCCTGATAATCAACCAGTCTATGTTTCGGTTTGAGTGATACCTAAAAACGGCAAGCCAATGCACACTTAGCGTGTGCAACACTGGACCACGTCAGCACACAGAACTGAGACGCACTTCCGCATGGTACACCTGAAGAAGTCCGCTAGAACGGTAAACGGGACAGCATTGTCGCCAAACGAAACTCAACACACGTGCCGCTTCCACGGTCTCTCGAGCTGCCGCAGCGTCTGCTAGAGCACACGGGACGAAAGTAAATATAGCGGCTATGGTGTCACCATAATCTGTATTGACTGCAGTTAGGTGACATGAGGAAAATGAGGAAGCCACCATATATTCACCTTTGAGGAGACTGCTCAATAGCGCACGCCAGCTTCCAAATTCATGCAAAATACTTTCCAAGCTATGTTCGCTGTGGATGTCTTGCAGATGACAAACGCATGTCCGCGTGAGTTGGTCCCGCAGGAATGAAATTTTATGTTTGTGCCCTTTCAAAATGGCACTAAAAAGAAATGCCACCACCGCTGTGCAACAGTGGCTGCTCTTCCGAAGATCACCTGTTCGATCCCAGCCGCCGCAGCTATTTTTCGACGTAGGCAAAATGCCTACGTCGAAAAATAGCCACAGTGCGATGCTGGAGCACGTTAAAGAACGCCATGTGGTCAAGATTTCCCGAGCCCTCCACTAAGGCGTCTCTCATAATCGTATCGTGGCTTCGGGGCATGAAACCCCAGATATCATTATTAAAGCGAAAACCAATTTTTTTTCTTCAAGTAAAATACTCTTTAACCGTACCAAAACACCAAGCTTAATTGCGGCGTGAAGACCCATGGTAAGCGCGAAAACAAAAAAGGTAGTAAATGTGGTAGATGACGTCATAGATTACCCCGAAAATGAAGTACTTTGTCTTCTGAGGGCGCCAGACACTTAACGTACCAACATTCGGAAAACTTGCTTGTGCCAATGTGGATAAAGTATGAAAAAGTCACTTTGAAATCCACACGTCGCTATCGCTGATTTTAGGGGTATATTTGAATGATACTTAGCCCACGGTAGGGAAATTGATAATGCCACGTTTTTCATAGTAAATTTATTCAAAAAAAAATAAACTAATTCGGTGTTTTAGATTACAAAGCGAATGAAATAATTCTTGTTACTCTTCACAATATTAAAAAAGAAAGAAAACAGCGTCCGAGTGTTGGATGAAAACAAATTTTAATCGTTGGTATAGGAAGGTTATTTTGTTTGGAAACACATTTGGTCGTGCATGTAAAGGAACACCTTTGAAACCAGGTAATTAGATCTATTTCTTGTTATTGTTGACTTATTTACAGAACATGTTCATTACCTGTTGAAGTATTGTCTAAACCTAAGTGCCAAATACTAGATTCGCAAAACCTAACATCATATGGCTGAATGCTCGTATCCACGCATACGAAGAAAAGGCCGATATGAAATAATTTAGCGCGAACATGAACTCTTGAGTGTTTTTTAATTGTGTAATTAATGCCACTGTCATCTTTGCAAGTCAACTCTACATTGCGTCGACAATACTTTGCTGGATCTAATGTTGCAGTGACAATAGTGATTGACCGAACTGGTTAGCTTTTTTATTTTTAGCTTGAGTTACGTCGTTGGAATTGAAATTTTATTGCTCATATTTTATTTCATAAAGTTTGCACACACTTTGTGGGCCCTAGCCATGGGATAGTTTGGGTCCAAAAAGATACATTTTATAAGGGCACTTCGAGAAAGCTTAACTAAAGAAGTTATATAATATGAATAAAGAGAAAAGAAGCAGAACAGTACATGAAATAACCACAAAGCGCAAAAAAGAAAGAAACACAACGACATTTACTTGCATATAAAATTAGGACATGCATAATATTAAAATAACTCGCTAATAATAAATCAGAACATTCCTCTAAATAGTGTTTTTCTAGTGTCTTAGTGAAATTTGAACACACTTTTTTTTGAAAAGGTACATTATTACAGATCTTAATAATAATGTTCGTACAGACAGGCTGCAAGACATGACGATTTACTGCATATCGCTTTTATATCCCCCAAAAAGGCATTTAATTTAATAAACTTCCCGATATCGAAGGCCCCAATGCAGGTGCACGATATCGAAAGTGAGCGCGTCGAATGCGCACAAAATGCCGGGGTTGTGTTACGTCCTATCAAACGCTCACGTCCTGAAATTTCAATGAAAGGCTCTTTGCGGGAGAATACGGAGCACGGTCGAGAGAAAGCGGCAAGCAGTGTGAAATACACCAGTATACCGCTTATTAATTGCTTGCGATATCTCGTGCTGATACGACAACAATGCTATTTTTATTATCTTTTGTTTTAATTGTACAGCGTAAATGTAGGAACAGCCACTGCACCGCCGCTCAATAATTTCTGCCGTTCTCCGTACTAAAACCACGATATAATAACGACGGACGCCGTAGTGAAGAGCTCCGGAAATTTTGAGCACGTGGTGTTTTTAAAGGGGCCCTGATAGAAGCACCTGGCAATGCAGTTTACAAGAACTGATGGTAGCGCCAGAACGCACGGCCTAGCGAGTGGGCGCAGCAAAACCGAGTCTTTCAATGCGTAGCCTACAGAGAGTAGACGCGGCAATGCTGGACTTGTCAGTGCATATTATTTTCTTTTTTTAGTTGTGAGCAGGGGGGTCACGGCTGATTAAAGGCTGGTGCACACCGGCGACTAGCAGCGGTCGCGCGACCATTCGCGACTGGCGACCAAAAAGCGACTGATGTTCACACCCACAGAGGCTGCATGCGAGCGACCGGAAGTCGCAAAACCGGAGAGTCACGTCCGGATCTCGTTATGAGCGAGAACTCCTGAGACCGGCGCGATCAGCTGATCGCCGCCAGCTGAGTCCGTTCTCGCACAGCGTTCCCAACAGCGTCAAGTTCGATTCAAGCGAAGAACAAGACAATTTCATGGTGCTGATGCACTGTGCCATGGTGTCAGCGCTGGCATCACAGATGCCTCCAAAGAAAAAAAAAAGCCGGTAGTGGATGTGACCATCCTTCCTATCGCGGGAATTGACCGGCCATGCAAGCCGCCTGCCTTCAGAGCTGCGCTGACACGACGAGGAGTATTTCCGAGAGTCGTACGTATTCAGAAACCATCCTTAAATTTCCCTTGACTTGCCACAGCCTACAATGCAGCACAAATGCGTCTCGAACGTGGAGTCTTAAGTCGTTGCCAAGGCATGAAGTACAAACGTCTTCCAAACACGCTGCGTTGAATGCGCTGACAAGTCAAGTTCAAGACGAAAAAAAGTTTCCGAGTACGGGGAAAAGACAGTGCACAATTTATTTTCTCTTTACTTTGACGGTGTTTAGCTTCTTGCGAATGCCACCACGTAAATTCGACAATTTGCTCGAGTTGCTGCGCCCCGCCATCTCCAAGCCAAGTATTCCGTGGTGGCCATGGTGCCACAGACCTAGAGGAACGCACTCGTTTGTATCTGGCGGCAGGAAGCCAGCGCAATGAAAAAAAAAAAACTGAGCATCGCTGATTGGTTAAGCAGCTTTGCGACTGCAGTCGCGCGACTGAAAAATCGGTCAAGAAGCGACTGGCCAACGCAGTCGCTTTGCGACCGTTTGCGACCGTTCGCGACTGGTTGCGACCAGTCGCAAATGGTCGCGCGACCGCTGCTAGTCGCCGGTGTGCACCAGCCTTAAGTAAGCGCCCAGGAAACGTTCTTTGAAAATGCGCCAAAAAGCGCATCGACACATCAGCGTATCATGTGTTCAGCGAGAGCTTTACTTTTTTGGTATCCCTGGCGGTCGGTACCTAGAATGATGACGCGGCCCAAAAGGCTTCGTCGCGCCTTCTGGTCCACTATCGGGTGCCTATTGCACAGCAGCAAGGGCACTGGCAGGATTTTGTAGTCGGAGGTGCACACACGCTTTGCGTCTGGGGAGGAACATGGGGCTTTGGTAGAGGGGAGGGCCCTTTTTGTAGCACCCCGCTGAGGCCCATGCACAGTACAAAGGACTAGAGCATTCTGTCTCCTTCGGAATGCGACGGCGTAGATCGAACCAATGACCTTCGCGTCAGCAACCGAGTAATCACCGTGGCGGACACTGCACGGCTTCTTCACGCATACCACCGAAAGAGTTCACGAAGCGTTCAGCTGAAGCCGACCAGCTCGTATAGGGAGCGGCGAAACGAGTCGAGCCCACCATATCGAGTTGACGGTTCGCAAAAGTCTGCGAGTTTGCTTCGTGGCAAGAACGTCTTTCCATTCAACGACTGTCGTTCAGTGAATGTGTTTCGAGCTGTGAGTGCGTCGATATCTACCAATACTATCCAGGAGAGCGGGCGTGAAGACCAGAAAGATTTTTTTCAAAAGTTACTTGCATGTATAGAGTCATAGTCGCCACGGCCTGCAACTACGACTCTGTAGTTCCTTAGAACGCGAATAAAATTGGTTGTACGCAGAAAATGACAGCGAGAAGAGTTCACTGTGAAGAACATTTCCGAAGAGTAGACTGTTGGGGCGAGTTGGTATTCGCTGCTGACGTGCATGTTTCGGGATGAAATCTCGGACCCGGCAGCCGCGTTTTCGATGAAGGTGAAAAAGCCGCGTTTTCGTTGAAGTGGTCCAAAACATTCAGAGCCCTCCACTGCAGCGTTACTTATGATCATAATGTTACGGGGGAGTACTTATTTAGGGGCATTCAGTCAGAACCAGATGACACTGCACAGAGCGCACAAAATAAATGTCAACAGGGGTAACCCAGACTCGGCGCCAAGCAACCGCTTTGTCGTCTTCATTCATTCGGCGCCATGTGAGCGGCTCTGCTAAAGTGGTATTTGCATACCCGTGCCATTATTGTCACGTGTGACATTATTGTGAAATTATTGAGAATATTGTATTTGCATTATAGTGACATTATTGTGACCATGTGCTGGCTGGTGCACAGACGAGTAGAGAGGCATACTGCGACAGCAATACAATTAAGGTAATTTACTGGGCTGACTTGCACCCAAAAACAAGCTAATACGCACTGCTCTGTGACGGCGAAAAATAAAAAGCAAACAAAACAGCGTGCCCGCACGATGGCTACCAGACTGCCCGCCGGCATATGCGATGGTCACATCTATTTGTTGCGTCACCACACATTTGGGCATCAGGTAGGCGTGCGGCTACATTCGATCACATGCGAGACGCGGGAGGCGATAAGGTAGCCCAGTATGCTTCTTTTTTTATTAAACGCACGTAAGATTATTGAAGTTCTCGGAATTTAAATCAAGAAAATTTCTAGTATTAGTTGCAATCCCATTATCAAAGAAACTGCGCGAACCGACGTAGACACCAGAAACGGGCAGCCCATGCGGATTAGTAGTAGCTAATAAGGAAACATTCTTTGTGTTGATGGCAAGACAAGCAGTTTTTGAATAAGTGAAGACGACAGTAAAGATGAGCTTCTGATGCTGCTGCTCTCTTTATGCACGCAGTTCTCCGAATAATTAAAAGTTTGTTGTGCTAGTATTTGGTCGAGGCAGTTTGGACAATATGCATTTGTGCATGCGCACTAACTATTCTGCAAAGTGTCAGTTCACACAAATGCTGCTCACGGGGGATTGAGCGAATGCATCGGAATGAACATAAGCAATGAAATAATGTTTTTCTTGTCATCTGATAGGTGTATCTGATGGGGGAAAAAAGCATGAAAAGCCCACTCAATGTTACTCCTTCCTTTCGTTCAGGCTCGTGCAAAATTATTGCAACACCATGAGGAGGATTGAAAAGCAGCATAGTAATATTCGGGTCACCCAGTGTAGGGCTTCGGAAATTCGGACCATTCGGTGTTCTTTTACCTGCACTGACACATCACAAGTACATGGGCATCTGCCATTTCGCTACACCCAAATGCGGCCATGCACCGTGCCTGGGATCAAACACGTGACCTTCGGGTCGGCAGCGGCGCACCTTAACCACTGATCCACCGTGGCGAGCTTAAAGAAAAAAACAGAACATAAAGCTGCAACGAAAGGCTACGTTTCCTGCTCCACAGAGTCCCATGGTAAAATATCTCTGCCGCTCTCTGGAAAAACCAGTGGTTCCCCTACAGGAACAGAGATCGAACACAGCAGTACATCCACTGAATGCGGAATGCCTGCTTCCCCACCACTGCGGTCTGAGTAGAGGACGGTGCAGCACGTGCTGGTAGCAGCAGCAGCCTCATTCTCAGTACAAGTAACTATTATAGTAACTTTTCGCGCGAAGAAGCCGAACACACAATTAGCTCATCGTGTTGAACCTGTTGAACCCTCTCCTACACTGATGGTAAACACTCACGTGCCTTCTGTGAATGCTCGCTTGCACTGCATCGTGCTCCCTAAAGGGCTGCAGAAATTTGGTGCCTTCTTTTTTCTCAAATATTACTCCCACCACCCACAAAATAAATATAAAATAAAAAGAACGCTTTTTTTTTACCACGAACTCTTCACGACAGTTTCGATGTCGTTCGGTAGGCACAACCCAAATGACAGTCAGGATGGTAGAAGGCAACAAGCAACTGCGCGCGCTGTTGTGTACGTTTCGCGCCATGTTAAACCTTCAAAACTTGTTTACTTGGCAGCAACGCGTTAGTAAACCCATGCGAAGCACGACCTGTTGCCTTTCGCGCCAATTCCAAGCGCGCTGCACTCATTGTGTCACCGGAGAAGTTCAGAAATTCCTGACTGCTATTGACAACTGCACCAACAATAGAAGCGCTCAGGTGACGAACGACCTCAAGAATGATGCCCCAACGTAGATCACAGCGAAGTAAAAAAAAAAAAACAGCTTTGCTAACGCTGCGAGAACTCATTCACTAATTCTTAGGAGTCACGTGACCTTGCTCATTTGCAGAACGCGTTGCTGGCCGCTCGGTCTTTTTTTTTTCTTTTCTGAGGTATATGCGCTTTGCCGCGCCTACAGGCTCAATACCTGCTGAAGCTCCTTGCTCCTTAGCACCTTTTAGGTGTAGTTTGGCAGCACACTATGCAATCTTCAGAGAAAGAAAAGAAAACGGCGGCACGTGTGGTTTATTTGGCACGTGTCTTGCAGTTTACCAAGCAAAAATCATCCAGCCGCCACGTGGATATATTATCACTGATTGTGATGTCCTTACCATGGTGAACAAATTGAACCCGACCAGGAAAGATGAAGTTTTGCGCAATTACTGGAATTTTGTACGGGCGCTGCAGTTTCCTAATTTCCACCAAATCGCAGCAGCTATTCAAACCGAAATCTTTGCTGGCAGATGGTCTAGACAAATCGTGGTTGTTCAAATTGAAAAGGAATTTTCAAATGGCCTTATTCCCCCACGTGACGCG
Organism: Rhipicephalus microplus; assembly: GCF_043290135.1. NCBI lineage: Eukaryota > Metazoa > Arthropoda > Arachnida > Ixodida > Ixodidae > Rhipicephalus > Rhipicephalus microplus. Next base: position 61,077,015 of record NC_134708.1, read on the forward strand.
GTGCCCTTATATCGATTTGTTATTGCAGTAAACTTAAACTGCGGTCATAGCTCATGTCGTCCACTCTTTAGCCCCCCTTTTCTGTTGCTGTACGCATATGAGTAATAAAAAATGTTGAAATACCAACTCTGCTCACTTGTTATCTTGATTGGAACCTCTTGCCTCATTGGTCCTAGTTAGAGTGGCCTCGACTATACGCGCCGAAGTGGTTGACATCATAAAAGCTGTTTATATTGACAATAGCACGCATGCGCGTGTGAACAATGACGAGCGTGTTCACGTGTCTGAACACTAGCATTCGCTTGAGCGCGCGTGTGCAACCACACAAAACTCGCATAATTAAGACACATCCGGTCTCCGTGCACCTGCCGGCCCCCGGTGTCGAGTGAGCAGAACGTCCTCGTTTCTGGACGGTGACCAGAAACACAATGCTTCTTGGAGCACCACATGCACCACGTGAACACCTCAATGCACTGGATTACATCTTTCCGTTGTATAGTTAAGTTTGCTCTAAAGTGCAAGAAAACAGAACCGTAATAACGAACACTTGAAGTTGTCCTGTCCTCTTACGCCTTAAAACAGATATCAACCTACACCAGCAGGTCAAACAAAACATTGCCTTAAGCCATAGACTGCCGCCTGGGAGCTGAGCAAGGCGTCGAATATCATAACATCGGCAAATGCTTATACGAGTCGCCAAAGCTCCGTCACCGCGAACGCGACAGGTGGTTCCGCGCGCCGGCCAGTGAACAGGCTTCGTTTGCCTATAGCAAGCTGAAAGCACGGCTCACCTGGAGTTGCGGATGTGGTGAGCCCCGCGACGCCGATGAGCAACACGGCAACGGTGAGTGTTATCCGAGACGGTGCGGTGCCCGTAGCCATGACGGCCCTGTAGCACACGGACGGACGTCCACCGGTTTCTGGAGAAGCACGGGGCCGACAAGGCGGCTGCGACGATCAGCACCGTTGCGTCGCTGTAGCCGAGGCTCCTCCGTAAGAATTCGTGACCTGCTCCCCGCACCGCTGACGCTTCTTTCTTGCGAATGTTTTTTTCTTCGCTTGTTTTCTTGTCCCGGAGTGGGACCCTCCTCCACTTTACCGTTGCTTCCTCCAGGAACTGGTCTACCGCTCTCCTTCTACCTCCGCGCGTGGCTCCCGCCGGCTACTCTTCACCGCGAGGGGGCTCTACAGGTGTGTCGCGGAGGTAAACGTCACGACTGACGTCACCGGTGACGTAGTGGGAGGAACTAGCGCACCCCATTTAGTTGAGAGGAGGTTGTTCCCATGGGAGAGTAAGCGTATTTACGATGGGTGGCGAGGGTGGTGATTTCTTTTTTTTTTTTTGGGGGGGGGGGGGGGGTAAGCGATGCGACTCGTTTCGGTGCAGCGCGCCGCCTCCCTACGTTTGGGGCGGAAGAGCAAAAGAGGACGTTTCGGATCTCGCATTGCTGCCTCGCCGGAGCAGCCCCGCAGTTTCGGGGGTATCGAGCGCTTTAGTCTTCTGAAACGCGGTCGCATTTGAGTTCACATTCGAAGGCTTAAAACGCTGAGTTCAGCATGTGACTCGGCGGACTTGCTTTAGCAGCAGGTAGCTTTGCGCAAGACGTCATGGACGGAACTTCTGAACGCAGCTATAGTTCCACGATGGGGTCTTCGATAATGAACAAGTTGAGGCTAACCGGCTTCAGTGTGATGAGATGGCAACTTGGCAGGAACGCTTCTGTGCGTGAATAGGATGCATGCGATGATTTGCTAACATTAATGTGACATCGCAAAACTCGCGTCCCAGGATGCTTCTGCTCTGGTTCCAGTGACGTCAGTACATGTTCGGGCCGCGCCATTCGCACTGCTTCGTGGGCGCTGCACGCAACTAAGGTGGACGGGACGCGCGAGTCCGGGTTGCCCGGGTTTGTCGTTGCTCTGTGGTTGTTTCTTGAGGGCCGGGAGGAAGCACGCTCGTTCCTGACCCACATCTTGAAGCCCGTATGGAGGACAACAACCTCGACGGCCGCCGGTTACTTCTCTTGCTCTTTATTTTTTTCTCGTTTTCTCTCTCGCCCTCGAAACTGTCTTCTTCTCAGTTGGGTCGGGGCTGTTACCTTCAACTTGGCCTTTTCGCCCGACTGTCGCTCGTTCGGGTCGCTCGCTGCGCTGCCCATGACCGGAGCGTGGCGCTTTCTCAACTCGCGGTGACCGATGACCTCCTCTGTATTCTTCGAAGATCCTCGGCGGAATGTGTATGCGCTTCAAGTGAAAACGTCGTGAAAGGTGGCGGTCTCCGAAGTGTTTTTAAAAAGAGAGCAATGATTGACGCGTTCTCTGCTATGGACGCAAACAAAAAAAAAGGAGGGGGGGGGGGGGGGGTACGGTGCAAAAGGAAATATGAATGTAGCGTGGTTGTGTTCTTTTTCGTGTTCCAGAGAGGTGATGAAACGGGGTCGTCCAGTTCGGCCGAGTTTCCACTTTTGATGGGAGAAATGTGGGAGATGCGGCTGCTCATTCAAATCACTTACGAGCCGCTTTTCCTCCTTCTTCTTCTTATGTGAGTCTCTAAAAGAAAGAAATGGCCTATCTGGCCACAATGAAACTAGCGAGTGTTTCGGCACTTTGGTCGCCAAAGGGTGGTGGTTTCTTCGTCACAAGTCTCCAGGTTTATGGCTTCCCTGAGGTTTTGTTAACTTCGCGAGCATTTATGCTCCGAAATATGACTCGACCTCTTTCATTACAATGCCATTGCCTCGTAGCGTGCTAAATATATTTTACTCTTTATCTTTTTTACTGAAAAGTGCGCTTGAGGAAGCCGTGAGCTCTCGTCACAGATGCTCTGTCTTGGCAAAAAGAAACAGTGAAAATAAATATTAAGGTTTGTTAACCTGCTAAATCGTCGTTTTAATTTCTTATGAAAACATGATACTCCAAATTAGGCAAGTTCAACTACGTTACAATTAACATACTAGCTTTGGAACTATTTATTCCTTATTGGAAATTTATGCTTCATTGCAAATATTCTTGGTTTACATATCTACCAATTTATTTCAATTTTTTCACTTAGAGTAATGTTCAGTCACTTTGAATTTCGCCAAGGTAGAACTTAGTGAAGAAGTCTGCATTTTGTTTGGTTCCTTCGTCGCTTTTTGGTGACATATTATAAGTTCAATTTTTCAAGTTTTCCTTACCCACTTTTTTTCGCATTAACAATTACTTCTAATAACTTTCCATATACTTTTATTGGCGTTACCATCTGTTAGATATCATTAATATTGTATTCACCGAAAACAAAAACGAGCTCTTGAATGTATTCTTTTTTTATTCGGTGTACTATGCACGAAAAAGAGAGAGGGAACAACTTTATTAAAAATAAAATCCCATTCCAATTCCACTAATAAAAGTACAGCAAGTCCAGACCATCAGAAAGGCCTATAGAAGTGTCCAATTCTTTAGTAGTGCCTTCATTTTGTATGGGGAGAAGACTGCCACTCATTCGCCCAGGGTCACTGGTCTAAGCTTTGTAGGTATGTGCTTGACGCTCTCACCCATGGCTACACGACCAGCCGGAGCGTCCCACAGAACGTGATCGTCATGCGGGAAGCCACCGAAGGCCACGCAGGCGGGATGCCCGTTCTTGCCTTGTATGTAGTGCTGAATATGGGGCGTCATTAAAGAGTTAATTCGAGCACGCCTCGCTGGGACTGCCTCGCGTCTCGTCGTTGTGTGAGGTGGATGCTATGTACGAGAAAATTTGCTTTCTGCTCTATGATCGCGGGAAACATTTATCGCCAACGAAGGGAAGATAGATATAGTGCGAGAACAAAACGACGACAAAGAGACAAGAAGGACACGAGCGCTCGTGTCCTTCTTGTCTCTTTGTGGTTGTGCTGTTCTCGCGCTATAACTATCGTCTTGTCATGCCAACTAGCCCAAGCTGCCGCACTTCTAACGAACGGAAGGTTACGGAGCCATAGTAAAAAAAACGTAAACAAAAAATACATTACTGTATCTTATACTACATATAAAGAGACACAGCACTTGCGGCGGATCCAGCCACTCATTTTCAGGGGGCGGGGAGAGTTGATCATTTTAACGAAAAATGGTGAGGGGGGGAGTGGTCTCGACATTTTCCTTTTCGGTGATTGTTTTAACAAGAAGCCCATAATAGCATAAGTAATGTTAATTTGTGCTCAAAGTGGTCCCTTTCATTTGTCCTAATTGGTTAAAGGAGGTGGCCCCGCCACGGTGGTCTAGTGGCTAAGGTACTCGGCTGCTGACCCGCAGGTCGCGGGATCAAATCCCGGCTGTGTCGGCTGCATCTCCGATGGAGGCGGAAATGTTGTAGGCCCGCGTACTCAGATTTGGGTGCACGTTAAAGAACCCCAGGTGGTCAAAATTTCCGGAGCCCTCCACTACGGCGTCTCTCGTAATCAAATAGTGGTTTTGGGGCATTAAACCCCACAAAATCAATCAATGGTTGAAGGAGGTGGGCAGCAAGCACTGGAGTGATGTGGGTGCAACGTTACTTGTGGGTTGGGAGTGCAGACATAGACTTTAGAGAGGGCGATGGCCTCGACCCACGCCCTCTTGATCCGCCACTGCACAGCACTCACACAGAAGGTATTCATATTTATTTCACTTAATGCAGTGTCATATCGCGTTTTGCACGCCTGAGGCGGCGTAGCACGTTTTACATGCACTTCAGTAAAAATAGCGTCTTCATCTTCAGGCGAGTGCTATCGTTGCCCTCCAGCTATTTCGAAGGCTTGCCGATGGAGCCTGTGACGAATTTCACTCGCACATTGATCTCTGAGCAGACGTAACAATATGTACGCTGTTCTTATTCAAGAACCCGTGGAGTAGCTCCGTCCTCGCAGCTTTCCCTTCATTGTCAAGAAAAGTACGTAAATGTTGCAAGGAATGAATACTACTATTATGAATGAGTAGCGATATCTATAGGGTGTCACGCGCCACGAAAAAACCACGATATGCCATTACGATGGACGCTGTAGAGGAAGGCATCGCAAATTGCCGACTATCTGGTGTTATTTCATGTTCGCGACACGGCACAGTACACGGGCTTCTGAAATTTCGCCTCCATTGACGCGTGACCGCCGCGGTAGCAATCGAACCCGCGACCTTCGGGTTGAGCAGTCGAGCCCCATATCAATTGTTCCATCGTGCTACGCGGTAATTGTAGGAATGTTTTTGCGAAGCATGACGTCAGCGTGCGACCCTGCAATTTGTACCCGGTTCGCTGACCATGGTAGGAAATAACTCACACTCTCGCCCCAAAAATGCAGCTGTACAAACAGCCTGTTCAGGTATAGTTCTCCTCCTGACACTCCTTTTTTTTTCCTCCTCCGCTTACCACTCACCCAGTCCCCCTTCCCCTTTTTTGCTGGTCGTATATTTTTTTCTCTTTTAAAATCGTTTTACCTTTACATTGCTTCGTGATCTACCTATAAGCAGTTCTGCGGAATGGGCGTCCATATTCCAATTACATTGAATTTTATTGAAAATTCCATGAATAGGGTTAGCCCTTTCCCACTCCGGGAACGGCCGGGCATGTGAATTTCATTCCTACGATTGCTAAACGTAGGGAAGGCATGTCTTGATAGCTTTATCAAGCTAAGAATGTTTGTAAAAAACATAAAGCTAATTTCATCGGATGCATAAAAAACAGAAAAATTGCGTAACTTGCGTAGTTTTGCAGTTCTTTATGCATCCGACTACTGTCCTTCGACAGTAGCATGCACGACATAAGTAACCAAGCTACTGTCTCTCGACCGTGGTAACGTGTTACCACGTCAAGGGACGGTCGAGAGACGGTAGCTTGGTAACGTGATAACGTGTTCAACACGTTACCACGGTCGAGAAACAGTGGCTTGGTTACTTATGTCGTGCATACAGTACAACAACACTACTTTAGTTCCCGTAGGAGTAGTTCTCCCGCTACTTTTAGTATTTGCATGGTCAACGCAATCTTAAAAAAATAAAAAAAAACATTTGGCGATGCATGTATATACTTGTTCTCAAAGTGCATTCACAAGGTGTAATGGTATACAGTTTCTCACGATGGATACCATGGCATAGAACCGCTGTCATGCGACGAATCGAGAAAAAATTCGGCGCAGTACAGTGTATATAAAGACAACTATAGTAGACATGCTGCTTATAAATGTACCGTGCTCGCAATGAACCAAACATTTTTAAAAACTGCTTTGTTGGCAAATTCGAGCGTCTTATTTACTAATGTTTCAAGATTGAAGGGCAGCAGGTCGATGAAAATGTGCTCTATTTTCGGAAAAAGACATGATTCCATTCTCATTCTATTCCGCACCAAATGTACTTCATTTTAGTCCGATTGCATTCCTCCGAGCTTTGTCGCCATTCTATTCCTATTCCATTCCGGGGTCATGTGGAATTATTCTCGATTCATTTCGATTCCGGAGTGGCAACACTGCTATCAACTAGGCGACAGATTCATCGCTTGCTCTCCACCAACGAGCGATCCCATTCGCCAAGAGCAGTGTAGTTTTTGCGTCCACCTGTGCACCTGCACGCATTTGTCGGCTGACGAGTGAGGAGCAGGTCATCGTTTCCTTTGGTCGCTTCTCCGACAGAAAGTCTTTAGATTACCACAAGCGGCTGTTGAAAATATCTTGGCGATTCATCATAAGCGCTCCATGCAATACATCCATAGACTGGGGCACATAATAGTGACAGAATGCGCTTTCGGACAGAGGTCGTTTTCGGAATCCACCCTTGTGTGCGGTGTCTGAAGTCCTTAGAAAAAACTCTAGGGACTTTGTAGTTGCAACAAGTTTATAAAAAAGAAACTCCTTTCTTTGGGCGTAGGCTGTGTCAGAAAATAAATCGGATAATACTGAAAGCACATTTACAACCCACAATTGGCAGCTCTCTCCTATCTGACGTCTTTTCAGAAACGTCCTGCGCAGGCTCTACAGGCTATCTCTTTACAGGCTTCAACAGTACGATCAGAGTGACTTCACTCTCATCGGATTTATCCTGGGTATTACACGGGCGGGTTTTCCATCGCTTTCGCTACACCTCCGCCACGCACACGAAAAAAAGGGGTCGTTGTACTCTCTAAACGCCGTCGCGGGGCATTGCATGGTGTGACGAAAAATCGAAACTCCTCCCTGGTCGCCTGCGATCGCCGTCATGCCGTGGCAGGTCGCCTTGCCACAAATAGGTAGTGCGTGTGCAGGTCTCGGTGTGTTTTTCTTTCTGCCAACCCCTTTCTCTATCCGTGTTTCCCGCGGATGCGTCGCAGTGGGTCAGGCGTGCCGGGGCCTTTCGGAAAGCCCCGAGACTTGAAGTGTGCGAATCGGGGCCACCGCTCGACAAACAAAATCGGCGGGTCCCTGCGTAAACGTTTTCTTTTTGTTTTCCCGCGCTCTTCATCCTGACGTCATGTGCGCAGATTCGTCGTTTCGGCAACTTCGCTGTGTCTATGCGGCCTTTTATATCTGGATTACGAGGTGGGCGATCCTGCAAGAAGGCACCATATCCTGGTTACGCCCGCGTAGAGGACTGGAATGTGTTCTGTAACATTTTCCTTTTTTTTTTTCACCATGGGTGATGTGACTGTCGTGACTGGTGAAACCTGCAAAGCCGATTGGCTGGATTCAAATGGCATTGCACTTTGTTTTGCGTTAAATACCTTTATTTTTTTGTTATGAAGTTCATCATTATCATCATTCTTGGCCTGTGTTAATTCACTGTAGGACGAAGGGTCATCCTAATGACCTCGAGTTTACCCCATCCTGTGTGAGCCGATTCAGCTTTATGCCTATAGAGCATTCTAACTTCGTCACTCCCCCTGATTCTCTGCCTTTCCTGGCTGCGTTTTCCATTTTTTGGTAACCATTCTGTTGTTCTTATGGTCCACCGGTTGTCTGTCCTACTCATCACGGGCCCCTCACGGGTCTTTTTTTTATTTTTGCTTGATGCCAGCTAAGGTATATATCCGCAATTCCAGTCTGTTCACTTACCCATTCTACTTCCTCCAATCTCTGAGTGTTGTTCCTATCATTCAACTCTGCATTGAACGCTGCTTGGTCCTCAAATTTTGCTCCAGTTGTTTTGTTAATCTCCATGTTTCAGCCATATACGTCAGAACTAGCAATATACATTTAAAGGGCCAGTCAACAGGCTCCGAAATGCGCAGAAAAAGTTCGCGCATTTTTCCTGCGCGTGACCAACCTCCTTCTACGCGCAGTGATGTCAACTTGGCGATTGGCGACGTGTCGTAGCACGCACCTCGTTGATGTGTCTAAAGCAGGTCTCAACAAACAGAAAGTCAATGTCGCCGATCCGCCGAGTTTAAGTCATCGCGCGTAGAAGGAGGTTGGTCTTTCCTGCGCGTTACGGAGCCTGATTGATTGGCCCTTTAATGATTTTTGGAATGCGAGATATACGAGCCCATTGAAACAGTGCGATGTTCAAGAAATCACGATCGGAGTTTGCATTCGACCAGTGGAGGGGGTGGGAAGGGTTTTCCTATGAAGCGAGCGCCACATTAACTGAGCATTGAAAATGAGATGCCCAAACTATGTATGCCATTTTTCCTATCCAGATTAATAATTTGCTTCGTGCAAGGTTCATTACAGCATTATACTACATGTCGTGGCCAAACTGCAGCCGCAACTTGTAGGTGCGCTATGATATGCAGCTTGGGAGGCAGCTTAATTTGGACCACGATACCGAAGCAACCGAACCACTCATCACCTTTCACGACATCACGCAGAACTACGAGCTACCAAGGCAAACCAGACCACTTCCACGCCCGCAACTAAATAAAGCTCAACAAATCACATGATGGCTTCAAACAAACTCATTCCTTTCCCCGTACATATACAGACACATATAACCAGCCTTATTCAAATCTACGTGCACCCTTTGCAAGAAACAGGCGGCAACTTTGGATCACATCATCTGGGAATGTAGCAAGGACCCTCCCGCACCAAGTCAGGACAGTCACCTTCAAGGGAGGCCTGGGAGAGAATCCTCACGGCTACAAGCCTGGATACCCAGCTCCGGGCCACCAAACGCGCGGACGAGGTGGCGACCAGGCATGGCCCGACAGCCCTCGCCACTTAGGAAACTGTAAGCTGCCTTAATAAAGTTCTTTACTACTTGCACTTTATGGCTGCGAAGGCATGTACCTCCATGCTTCTCCTCTCTTCCCTTCACGCATTTAAACTTACACCGGTGCCACGTACAGTAAGTACATGCTACACTGACGCACGCATGATGCGCCATAGCTTCAAGCATAGAGTTTCCTCAAATTAACTATACAGAGGGAACTCTGTCGCTGCGGTTGTTCAGCCACCATTGGAATTATGGCTATAGTATAAGGATTTGCCTATAGTATTTGTGCTTGCAGCCTTCGAACGCAGTTGGGGCTTTCTTTGTTGCGGTGTTAAGGTTTTGTTTCGAATAAAAGAAAGGACCTTTTCGAACTTAGTGACTTCATTTGAAATGTTGAGCCTAAAACGTTAAGGTGGTCAAGTGCAACTCCTCAACATATGCTGATTGTCGTTTTGTGATGAAGTGGCTCCACGCCACGTGAAGCTAAACGAAGTCAAAAGTACGAAAAAAAGGCAAATTTGTCCGCTACCAATCGTTCCCACGCTCACTGAGGCGTCGTGTGTTCAGCTCCCATAGACACTAGCGCCAGAACTCTCTCTAGTGTAACCATAAAAAAAAGTGCCACCATATCCACGAAGTGAATGATGATGAGTGGGCGAAGCTCCGGAGGTAAACCTGGTAAACCATGGATCCTCCGTACATTTTGCCCACCTAATTTCATTACAACGCTCCCGCTAGCGTACGTTGCTCCACTAAATCGAACGATTGCCTTCCACCAATGATATGCGCCATATGTGACATCATTCCTATTTTATAACATCTCGCCTCTTTCATCATCGACTACAAGTACCGCCATCTAGTTTATTACATCTTGCATCTTTTCATCATCAGCTACAAGAACCGCCATATATTGAACACTGCATGGACTAAACGAGAGGTGGCTACATACAGGAGACGCACAGCCCACGCCTTAAGGAGTTTTGCCCCTAAATCTTTATGGCTTCAAGTGCAATTTTAAATTATACAAAGCTTAGATTCGGAGAGTGCTAATAAGTAAACGCTGCTCCTTCTGTGTTTGCCGTAGAGTTGCTTGTACACTTACACCTACCTGTAACCCCGATGGGTATATATATGCAGGTAGATCGCTTTCTGATCCAAATGCCCGCTCAGCCCCAGACGCTGTCCACCGACGCGAGACGATGAGGCGTCGCGCGTTCCGAAGAAGGCGTCGCCTCGATCCACTCTTCTACAGGGACGGCTTGCTCCATCAGCGCATTCCTTCCTCTATTCGTGAGACATGCTTATGAAACGAAGGGCGGTGCGATAAACGTTGCGTCACTGCTTCAGCCTGCTCCGGCAGCTCTACTTTGATATCCTCCTTGCCTAAATATGAAGTCCTCACGTCCATGCTCGATTAGCAGCTTGCATGGAGATTTAGATCAAGCCCACTGCCTTGCTCTTTTCTTACGAAGTGTAATTGCGACCAAGCCTACGCTTACAGCGTTTTTTCCTGTTACAAGAGCTTTATGTTTGAAGAGCGTTTTGGCAGTCGAGGCAGTGACGAGAGCATGCAGTCGTTGAAAGACCAGCCAAGAAACATGAAAGTAATAGTGAGAATGGGGGAATGGCGCTTTAATTAAGTGAAAGTTCAGATTACTCACATGCCTAACGAGCATAAGGTAAAGGAAACAATTACCTTTTTTTATTGACAAAAGTAAGCGAGTCTGTTGGCGCTGCAGTCAGCTATGATTTGAGAGCCATGAAAGTATCTCTCACATCTATACGACGTCACGAGAGGGTGGTATTCATGCCACCAGCTATTATTCTGAATAAATAGCATCTGTTGTCACCTCCGCAGGTGAGGTGTCTTCCGCAAGTCACAGGTGACACACGCCACAGGTGACCTCCACATGTCACTTCCACAGGTGGGTGTTGTCACCTCCACATGTCAGCTATAGGTAGCGCCAACCTTTCCTCATGTAACTGATATTTTTATTCGAGCACACCTGATGCCACATTTCCAGAACAGTTACTATCCCTCAAAGCTGGGGAACAGTATGCATGGTGTTGTGAGACGTGCGTCATCGGTTCTTTTGCATGTTCTCTTCCATGGCATATTGTTTTCTTTCTGACTCGAGACGACGCTTTTTCTTGGCTATTGGCGCTACAGTTTGCCTGTGTTGACCAATACCTGTAGAACCAGCATTCGGACTCTCGAAACCATCCAGGCTATGGCTCTGCGAGTTTGTCTGGGGCTACCGCGATGTTCACCAACAGCTGAGACAATCGAGATCGCTATTGACTACCCGCTCAAGACGCATATCATAATGGAAGTGGAAATGTGACACCTGATGTCACATTTCCAGAACAGTTAACTACCCCTCAAAGCTGGGGAACAGTATGCATGGTGTTGTGAGACGTGCGTCATCGCTTCTTTTCCATTTTCTCGTCCATGGCATATTGTTTTCTTTCTGACTCGAGACGACGCTTTTTCTTGGCTATTTGCGCTACAGTTTGCCTGTGTTGACCAATACCTGTAGAACCAGCATTCGGACTCTCGAAACCATCCAGGCTATGGCTCTGCGAGTTTGTCTGGGGCTACCGCGATGTTCACCAACAGCTGAGACAATCGAGATCGCTATTGACTACCCGCTCAAGACACATATCATAATGGAAGTGGAAATGTGACACCTGATGTCACATTTCCAGAACAGTTAACTACCCCTCAAAGCTGGGGAACAGTATGCATGGTGTTGTGAGACGTGCGTCATCGCTTCTTTTACATTTTCTCGTCCATGGCATATTGTTTTCTTTCTGACTCGAGACGACGCTTTTTCTTGGCTATTGGCGCTACAGTTTGCCTGTGTTGACCAATACCTGTAGAACCAGCATTCGGACTCTCGAAACCATCCAGGCTATGGCTCTGCGAGTTTGTCTGGGGCTACCGCGATGTTCACCAACAGCTGAGACAATCGAGATCGCTATTGACTACCCGCTCAAGACGCATATCATAATGGAAGTGGAAATGTGACACCTGATGTCACATTTCCAGAACAGTTAACTACCCCTCAAAGCTGGGGAACAGTATGCATGGTGTTGTGAGACGTGCGTCATCGCTTCTTTTTCATTTTCTCGTCCATGGCATATTGTTTTCTTTCTGACTCGAGACGACGCTTTTTCTTGGCTATTGGCGCTACAGTTTGCCTGTGTTGACCAATACCTGTAGAACCAGCATTCGGACTCTCGAAACCATCCAGGCTATGGCTCTGCGAGTTTGTCTGGGGCTACCGCGATGTTCACCAACAGCTGAGACAATCGAGATCGCTATTGACTACCCGCTCAAGACACATATCATAATGGAAGTGGAAATGTGACACCTGATGTCACATTTCCAGAACAGTTACTATCCCTCAAAGCTGGGGAACAGTATGCATGGTGTTGTGAGACGTGCGTCATCGGTTCTTTTGCATGTTCTCTTCCGTGGCATATTGTTTTCTTTCTGACTCGAGACGACGCTTTTTCTTGGCTATTTGCGCTACAGTTTGCCTGTGTTGACCAATACCTGTAGAACCAGCATTCGGACTCTCGAAACCATCCAGGCTATGGCTCTGCGAGTTTGTCTGGGGCTACCGCAATGTTCACCAACAGCTGAGACAATCGAGATCGCTATTGACTACCCGCTCAAGACGCATATCATAATGGAAGTGGAAATGTGACACCTGATGTCACATTTCCAGAACAGTTAACTACCCCTCAAAGCTGGGGAACAGTATGCATGGTGTTGTGAGACGTGCGTCATCGCTTCTTTTCCATTTTCTCGTCCATGGCATATTGTTTTCTTTCTGACTCGAGACGACGCTTTTTCTTGGCTATTTGCGCTACAGTTTGCCTGTGTTGACCAATACCTGTAGAACCAGCATTCGGACTCTCGAAACCATCCAGGCTATGGCTCTGCGAGTTTGTCTGGGGCTACCGCGATGTTCACCAACAGCTGAGACAATCGAGATCGCTATTGACTACCCGCTCAAGACGCATATCATAATGGAAGTGGAAATGTGACACCTGATGTCACATTTCCAGAACAGTTAACTACCCCTCAAAGCTGGGGAACAGTATGCATGGTGTTGTGAGACGTGCGTCATCGCTTCTTTTCCATTTTCTCGTCCATGGCATATTGTTTTCTTTCTGACTCGAGACGACGCTTTTTCTTGGCTATTTGCGCTACAGTTTGCCTGTGTTGACCAATACCTGTAGAACCAGCATTCGGACTCTCGAAACCATCCAGGCTATGGCTCTGCGAGTTTGTCTGGGGCTACCGCGATGTTCACCAACAGCTGAGACAATCGAGATCGCTATTGACTACCCGCTCAAGACGCATATCATAATGGAAGTGGAAATGTGACACCTGATGTCACATTTCCAGAACAGTTAACTACCCCTCAAAGCTGGGGAACAGTATGCATGGTGTTGTGAGACGTGCGTCATCGCTTCTTTTCCATTTTCTCGTCCATGGCATATTGTTTTCTTTCTGACTCGAGACGACGCTTTTTCTTGGCTATTTGCGCTACAGTTTGCCTGTGTTGACCAATACCTTTAGAACCAGCATTCGGACTCTCGAAACCATCCAGGCTATGGCTCTGCGAGTTTGTCTGGGGCTACCGCGATGTTCACCAACAGCTGAGACAATCGAGATCGCTATTGACTACCCGCTCAAGACACATATCATAATGGAAGTGGAAATGTGACACCTGATGTCACATTTCCAGAACAGTTAACTACCCCTCAAAGCTGGGGAACAGTATGCATGGTGTTGTGAGACGTGCGTCATCGCTTCTTTTCCATTTTCTCGTCCATGGCATATTGTTTTCTTTCTGACTCGAGACGACGCTTTTTCTTGGCTATTGGCGCTACAGTTTGCCTGTGTTGACCAATACCTGTAGAACCAGCATTCGGACTCTCGAAACCATCCAGGCTATGGCTCTGCGAGTTTGTCTGGGGCTACCGCGATGTTCACCAACAGCTGAGACAATCGAGATCGCTATTGACTACCCGCTCAAGACACATATCATAATGGAAGTGGAAATGTGACACCTGATGTCACATTTCCAGAACAGTTACTATCCCTCAAAGCTGGGGAACAGTATGCATGGTGTTGTGAGACGTGCGTCATCGGTTCTTTTGCATGTTCTCTTCCATGGCATATTGTTTTCTTTCTGACTCGAGACGACGCTTTTTCTTGGCTATTTTCGCTACAGTTTGCCTGTGTTGACCAATACCTGTAGAACCAGCATTCGGACTCTCGAAACCATCCAGGCTATGGCTCTGCGAGTTTGTCTGGGGCTACCGCGATGTTCACCAACAGCTGAGACAATCGAGATCGCTATTGACTACCCGCTCAAGACGCATATCATAATGGAAGTGGAAATGTGACACCTGATGTCACATTTCCAGAACAGTTAACTACCCCTCAAAGCTGGGGAACAGTATGCATGGTGTTGTGAGACGTGCGTCATCGCTTCTTTTCCATTTTCTCGTTCATGGCATATTGTTTTCTTTCTGACTCGAGACGACGCTTTTTCTTGGCTATTTGCGCTACAGTTTGCCTGTGTTGACCAATACCTGTAGAACCAGCATTCGGACTCTCGAAACCATCCAGGCTATGGCTCTGCGAGTTTGTCTGGGGCTACCGCGATGTTCACCAACAGCTGAGACAATCGAGATCGCTATTGACTACCCGCTCAAGACACATATCATAATGGAAGTGGAAATGTGACACCTGATGTCACATTTCCAGAACAGTTAACTACCCCTCAAAGCTGGGGAACAGTATGCATGGTGTTGTGAGACGTGCGTCATCGCTTCTTTTCCATTTTCTCGTCCATGGCATATTGTTTTCTTTCTGACTCGAGACGACGCTTTTTCTTGGCTATTTGCGCTACAGTTTGCCTGTGTTGACCAATACCTGTAGAACCAGCATTCGGACTCTCGAAACCATCCAGGCTATGGCTCTGCGAGTTTGTCTGGGGCTACCGCGATGTTCACCAACAGCTGAGACAATCGAGATCGCTATTGACTACCCGCTCAAGACGCATATCATAATGGAAGTGGAAATGTGACACCTGATGTCACATTTCCAGAACAGTTAACTACCCCTCAAAGCTGGGGAACAGTATGCATGGTGTTGTGAGACGTGCGTCATCGCTTCTTTTCCCTTTTCTCGTCCATGGCATATTGTTTTCTTTCTGACTCGAGACGACGCTTTTTCTTGGCTATTTGCGCTACAGTTTGCCTGTGTTGACCAATACCTGTAGAACCAGCATTCGGACTCTCGAAACCATCCAGGCTATGGCTCTGCGAGTTTGTCTGGGGCTACCGCGATGTTCACCAACAGCTGAGACAATCGAGATCGCTATTGACTACCCGCTCAAGACGCATATCATAATGGAAGTGGAAATGTGACACCTGATGTCACATTTCCAGAACAGTTAACTACCCCTCAAAGCTGGGGAACAGTATGCATGGTGTTGTGAGACGTGCGTCATCGCTTCTTTTCCATTTTCTCGTCCATGGCATATTGTTTTCTTTCTGACTCGAGACGACGCTTTTTCTTGGCTATTTGCGCTACAGTTTGCCTGTGTTGACCAATACCTGTAGAACCAGCATTCGGACTCTCGAAACCATCCAGGCTATGGCTCTGCGAGTTTGTCTGGGGCTACCGCGATGTTCACCAACAGCTGAGACAATCGAGATCGCTATTGACTACCCGCTCAAGACACATATCATAATGGAAGTGGAAATGTGACACCTGATGTCACATTTCCAGAACAGTTAACTACCCCTCAAAGCTGGGGAACAGTATGCATGGTGTTGTGAGACGTGCGTCATCGCTTCTTTTCCATTTTCTCGTCCATGGCATATTGTTTTCTTTCTGACTCGAGACGACGCTTTTTCTTGGCTATTTGCGCTACAGTTTGCCTGTGTTGACCAATACCTGTAGAACCAGCATTCGGACTCTCGAAACCATCCAGGCTATGGCTCTGCGAGTTTGTCTGGGGCTACCGCGATGTTCACCAACAGCTGAGACAATCGAGATCGCTATTGACTACCCGCTCAAGACACATATCATAATGGAAGTGGAAATGTGACACCTGATGTCACATTTCCAGAACAGTTAACTACCCCTCAAAGCTGGGGAACAGTATGCATGGTGTTGTGAGACGTGCGTCATCGGTTCTTTTGCATGTTCTCTTCCATGGCATATTGTTTTCTTTCTGACTCGAGACGACGCTTTTTCTTGGCCATTTGCGCTACAGTTTGCCTGTGTTGACCAATACCTGTAGAACCAGCATTCGGACTCTCGAAACCATCCAGGCTATGGCTCTGCGAGTTTGTCTGGGGCTACCGCGATGTTCACCAACAGCTGAGACAATCGAGATCGCTATTGACTACCCGCTCAAGACGCATATCATAATGGAAGTGGAAATGTGACACCTGATGTCACATTTCCAGAACAGTTAACTACCCCTCAAAGCTGGGGAACAGTATGCATGGTGTTGTGAGACGTGCGTCATCGCTTCTTTTCCATTTTCTCGTCCATGGCATATTGTTTTCTTTCTGACTCGAGACGACGCTTTTTCTTGGCTATTTGCGCTACAGTTTGCCTGTGTTGACCAATACCTGTAGAACCAGCATTCGGACTCTCGAAACCATCCAGGCTATGGCTCTGCGAGTTTGTCTGGGGCTACCGCGATGTTCACCAACAGCTGAGACAATCGAGATCGCTATTGACTACCCGCTCAAGACACGTATCATAATGGAAGTGGAAATGTGACACCTGATGTCACATTTCCAGAACAGTTAACTACCCCTCAAAGCTGGGGAACAGTATGCATGGTGTTGTGAGACGTGCGTCATCGCTTCTTTTCCATTTTCTCGTCCATGGCATATTGTTTTCTTTCTGACTCGAGACGACGCTTTTTCTTGGCTATTTGCGCTACAGTTTGCCTGTGTTGACCAATACCTGTAGAACCAGCATTCGGACTCTCGAAAACATCCAGGCTATGGCTCTGCGAGTTTGTCTGGGGCTACCGCGATGTTCACCAACAGCTGAGACAATCGAGATCGCTATTGACTACCCGCTCAAGACGCATATCATAATGGAAGTGGAAATGTGACACCTGATGTCACATTTCCAGAACAGTTAACTACCCCTCAAAGCTGGGGAACAGTATGCATGGTGTTGTGAGACGTGCGTCATCGCTTCTTTTCCATTTTCTCGTCCATGGCATATTGTTTTCTTTCTGACTCGAGACGACGCTTTTTCTTGGCTATTTGCGCTACAGTTTGCCTGTGTTGACCAATACCTGTAGAACCAGCATTCGGACTCTCGAAAACATCCAGGCTATGGCTCTGCGAGTTTGTCTGGGGCTACCGCGATGTTCACCAACAGCTGAGACAATCGAGATCGCTATTGACTACCCGCTCAAGACGCATATCATAATGGAAGTGGAAATGTGACACCTGATGTCACATTTCCAGAACAGTTAACTACCCCTCAAAGCTGGGGAACAGTATGCATGGTGTTGTGAGACGTGCGTCATCGCTTCTTTTCCATTTTCTCGTCCATGGCATATTATTTTCTTTCTGACTCGAGATGACGCTTTTTCTTGGCTATTTGCGCTACAGTTTGCCTGTGTTGACCAATACCTGTAGAACCAGCATTCGGACTCTCGAAACCATCCAGGCTATGGCTCTGCGAGTTTGTCTGGGGCTACCGCGATGTTCATCAACAGCTGAGACAATCGAGATCGCTAATGACTACCCGCTCAAGACGCATATCATAATGGCAGTGGTCAGAGCACACCTGAGGCATCTTACTCGCGCCCCTGCCCATCATCTAGCTTCACTGCCAGAAAACCGACTTCGTGTCTCATTTTGCCAGATAGTCTTGTCATATCGCACACGCATTCCTACGGGATATACAACTCCATCCAGAATTTCAACTCCCCCATGGAGTATGACCTATGCACATGTTGAACTCACGGTTCTACGCATAGGGTCAAAAGCCTGGCTCTCGTCTCCAGCGCTAAAGCAGCTTTCTCTTCTCTTGTTATATGAGAAGTACAGTGAGCATACTCATCTATATACTGACGCTTCAACTAAAGTGGATGGGTCTGCAGGGTCGATGATCTTTCCTGTAACAGCGACAACGGTGAAGTTTCGATTATCGTGCCAGACATCATCGACAACTGCGGAACTTGCTGCTCTACGTAGCGCAGTTAAAGTCTATAAACACCAAGAAGCCAAGAAATGGAGGAGCGTGTTCATGGACTCGAAGGCAGCACTATAGTGTTTGATATTCGTCTTACGCCGGGGACCTCATGAACAACTAGTGCTGGAAATTAGAGAGCTACTTCACCACCTCTTCGACGAAGGACACAGAATCACGTTTCAGTGGCTTCCAAGTCACTGCGGCTTATTGGGCAACAAACATGCCGATGCAGCTGCTCGATCAGCACACGAAGATGGTGAAGAAAAATTTATACCATTTTCAAGGACTGATGCTGCAATGACAATCCGAAAAATCGCTAATGCAGAATTAAAATCCCTGTGGAACGCCGAGGGCTTACGGCACACGTGACTGCTTAGACTGGACACGTCTCGTCGACTCCGCCCTCCGTCTGGACTCTCTCGACTCGAGACAACGGTGCTTTGCCGACTATGGCTTGGTATCGCCTTCACCGACGCTTTCGCCTTCCGAATCGGCATGGAAGACAGTGCTGCTTGCGGTCATTGCGGCAGCGATGAAACTATAGAGCCTGTTCTCTGTCACTGCCCTCGTTACAGCGTGCAAAGACAACTAGCTGCCGCGTTAGCTCGCCTTGACGACAGACCTTTGTCTGAACAATCAGTGCTTGAAAGGCGACATGATTTGTGTGCTCACAGAAAATCAGTGAAGGCCTTACTGAACTTTTTGCGTGGCAGTGGCCTATTGTATAGACTGTAGCACCCAAGCCCCCCTTTCTTTCTTTTCTTTTTTCTTGCGCGCGTCTATTTCCCTCTTCGCTTTCTTTCCCATCTTTCTTCCCCATCCCTCCTTTCCCTAGTGCAGGGTAGCAAACCGGACGCTCCATTTTTGGTTAACCTCCCTGCCTTTCCCTCATTTTATTCTCTCTCTCTCTCTGTCTTCTGACTTGAGCATTGGCGCGCGGGGCTGAGGCATTCATGCCATCGGAAATGGGTAAAAATTTTGACCATCTGGATTACTCAACGTGCGCTGACATCACCCAGTACGCGGGTCTCAAGCATTTCACATCTGTCGAGAGAAAGAGACAGAGATATAAAAAGAAGAGCAAGGCTGGGAGGTTAACCAGATGCTATAGGATCTGGTATGCTACCCTGCCCTGGGGTTGGGGAAAAGGGGGCTGCAAGAGAGGGAGAGTAAGAAATAGAAAATAAATGATACAACAAATGAATGGCATTCACACTCATACACACACATGACAGCGTTCCACTCAAGCCTAAATCAAAATGTGACTGCCACGGTGGGGATTGAACCCACTACCTTCGTGTGAGCTACCTAGCCACGTAACCGCAACACCCACAATATGGATGTTTTCTCGTAATATGATTGGGAACGTCGGGCCTCAGTATCATAACCAGCACTATAGTTGATGACTAACAAAAACTTGACATTCGACGGCACGAACAAGGCCTCATTAGTGTTCACCACGCTACACTGCTTCGCCTTCGCAGCCCCGCATGCGGTACTAGCGCAAACACGCGCAATGATGCCACATCACCATCGTGGTTGCCTCTGCGCGGAGGCGTCACCTTGACCTTGGGGCTACCGTCTCAACTCGGCGTGCCGGCGTCTCGGCACCGCGGACGTGGGGGTGGCTTCTTTTCCGAGATCCGCGTCGCCGCCTCGTAACGACACGCTGGTTCCTGGTTTTCTATGCCCCGTCATGCGGACGCTGCCGACGTGAAGAAGCCTGTGCTGGCGACTCCGTGTGCGTGGAAGTCATGAGCGTGGAAATGTCACGGATGTGGGCGCATTGTTGCGATTCCGCCAGCACTTCTCTCCCGCCTCTCTTACGCCCCGCGTTCTTTAAACCTCCTCTCCTGGCGTCTTTTATGCATCTTGGGGGCATAACGAGAATCGTCACGAACAAAGTATTACAATAGAAATGGCGGCACCCAGAACGAAACTTCGACCCAGAGCTCTCCATGCACCATCCGTGCTTCTTTCTTTCTTTCTTTCTTTCTTTCTTTCTTTCTTTCTTTCTTTCTTTCTTTCTTTCTTCCTTTCTTTCTTTCGTTCTTTCTTTCTTTCTTTCTTTCGGTGTTTCCTCCTCGCATCTCATTTCATCTCGTTACACAGAGGCAGTGTTGTGTGCTCTGGTTGCTGCAAGTACAACATGGCACGTGGCATCACTCACAGCTCAAGCGCGCGAGGACCTTGTTCGTCCGACGGGCCTGTCAAGCTGGGTGTTGGCCTTGTTAGCGTCGGCATTGATATGCCTTCTTAAACACATTGTCTTCATGATTTTTTTTCTCTCATGCGAAGCTGTGTTAGTGTAACGCCCCTGTGAGGTGCAGCTGATTCACGTCCGGTCCAAGCGTAATCTGAACGTACGATAGCATGGCACGCAGTAAAAACAGTAAAGATACAGCAGTATTTTTTCGCCCATTGTTGCATGTGATGCATTTAGGAAGACGGATGGGTCACACAGATGTATAGTTGTTTTGCTTTCATGAAAGCGGTCAGATGGTGATTAACCCCCGTATTCTAGAACGCCCCTTCACTCCACGCTCCACCTTCACTTGAGAAAGCCGAGGGGAGCGCCATCTTTAGGCAGGACAAGTCACTGCATATCAGTGATAATTTTCTGCTATTCACGAGTAGCGCAGCGTCATTTTCAGCCTAGCAGCGGCGCAGTGCTCAACTCTGTCAAGTGAAGGGTGAATGTCGAGTCGAGGAGCGTTTGTGAATACGGGAGTAAATCACAGAAAGTCAAGGTTGATTGGGAGCCTCCTTCTTTACTAAACGTTGGACCCAATATTATAATTAACTGATGATACCATTGTTCGTTTATTATAAAAATATTGCGTCCAACAGAGAAAGAAACGAACCCTTAATTTTTCATTTCTTTCCTGCAGCTATATGTGGCATTCACTGATTCCCCGGTTATATGTTCATGAATTTAATCATCTGTATTCAGTTTACTTCGACTAGGCATCGCCAAACTTGCTGGTTCATCGTCTATCACACGCGTTGAGCCAAATGAGGAGTTACAAAATTTCACAAAACAGCGTTTTAGAGCGCGTTGGTAGAGATTCAAGCTTACTTGAGCAATAAAAACCTAATAAACAGTTATGGCAGAGGAGGATGAAAAGAGTAATACGAAAAAAGGATTGCCGCTAATTTTCAACTTGTTGACAGTTGAATGCTGATCAGCACCGCGGCTATATCACGTGTCTCTCTCTGACCTCATCGCCTCCTAGCACTGAAAGTTTTCTTTACCACGAACCAACTATAGCCAACAAACTCCGCCTTCAGCTTAACTTCGAAGGCCATTCTTAGACCTTATGCAAGCAGCCCTGTTTATGGTGGCCCCACTGTTCCAGCTTGTCGATACGAAGGAGGCGTTCAGCGTCCCCGCCTGGGCTTCCATATAACCAGTGTCCGCGCATAGCGAGCAGCTGTTGTCGGAACAAATCTTCGCAGTCTGGGACACGCGAAGCGCGAAGGCATTCGCGCATCGCGTTTCGGCAGTGGCCCACATTCCAGGGGAGGGGGGCGGGGGGAAGAAGACGTGACGCTTGACAGCACCCGGGCATACCAGAACGCCTGATCGGGCTTTTGATCTTACCGCGATCCTCCTGAGGCGCGGCGTTCTTTTGTATATGATCCTCAGGATAGCGCACGCGGAAGTTTTTGCGTCGCGTGTTTTGTATTCTTGCTAAGCGAATTCGTGAAAAGCTCGCGGGGCAAAAAAAAAAAGCAAAATACTCTGGAAGGAAAGGTCGTGCGTTTGTGCTTATATAGATTCTACCATGATTAACCAGCAGTGTTTTCGTAAAAGTCACTGGATAAAATTCTTCAGCGAATAATTTATATCTGGGCACTAAAGATCTTGCCACTGTTACGGGCGTTTAAGGAGAGTTTTTTACAGTCCCATGAATAGAACCAGACTGTTTAAGAGGCAGCATTTATAGAGTCGAAGGTGTAAACGATCTCAAGTTTTGGATTTCAATGACAGTAAGAACCAACATGTCTAAGCTGCTTTCCTGAAAGCCTGTCTAGCTCTCCAGACGGGTTCTAAAAGTGCAGCAAAAAATATCCATAGCACTCACTTTCAAGTAATCGTATCACATATTTCTAAGCACACCATATGGTCAAATACTTTTTCAGTGACGCATTTTTTCATTGTACGGGTGGTAAAGTTGACAGTGTAATGAACGGCAGTTTTCCTATAGCCTTAAAGGGGTCATGCAACACTTTTTGAGCATAGTCAGGATATGCTGCCGGGCACTAGTAGAGGCTCTCAACAACAAGTGAGCCAACTATTATAGCGCCCCACGCGGCCTCGATTCACAAAAAAATTATCAAATTCTGCTAAGCATTGCTTGCTCTTCTCTCAACTAATCATGAAAGATGCCCAAAAATCACTCATAAAAAATGCATCTGTCACCCATTGACTGATTTGAACATGGCGCGCTCGGTCCTTACAAAAATCGCCGCGTGAGGTCGTGACTCGTCCACGCGTGTACGATTCCGAAGTGGCACTAATATCTAAGATAGGTAGAGTCCGGGGCATAAATAGACGTAGCCACGAGCGCCGAGCCAATTCAGACATAGGGTATATTAACATGCAGTGTGGTAGGAACAGGCTGAAGTGGGAAGAGATAGAAGAACAGCTAAGGGAAGAGAGGCCGATGGTGTACGGTTTTGTAGAAACACATCTCAGGGACATGGAACAACCTCCGAACAATCCGGACTACGCGTGGGAATATTGTAATAGAACAGAAGGCAGCAGAAAGGGGGGTGGTATTGGGGCATTCATTCATAAAAGTACAGACTGGCAAAGGGTCAAGCAGGAGTGCAAGGAACATTTATGGCTAAAAGGGAAAGTGGCAGGTCAAATGACACTCCTTGGTTTCGTGTACTTGTGGACGGGAGCAAAGGCCAGAGAGGAAAACCAGGCAATGGTAGAGTGTATATCAAAGGACATTCAGGAGTTAGGAAGAGAGTGCGAGATAATTATACTAGGTGACATGAATGCGCACATAGAAGATATAGATGGGTATACCGACCCGACAGGCAAAATGATCGTGGATATGTGTGAAAGGCTTGATTTGATCATTTGCAACAGTACCGAGAAGTGTGAAGGGCAAATAACATGGGAGGTAGGAAGGCTTCAGTCGACGATAGATTATGCACTGATGTCACATAGGATGTATGATAAGCTCAGGGGAATGCACATAGATGAAGGTGGCTCCAGAAGTCTGGGTAGCGATCACAAACGTATCAAGCTAAGTTTTGGAAGAGCAGTGAAAGTGGGAAGGAGACAAGATGAGCAACTACAGGAAAATTTTTATCCAGAAAGGCAAATTGAAATAGCCACTAAACAAATTGAGAAAGTAATCACGGAGGATAATAGGACAGTGTGGACATACACGAATCTAATTAGACTCTTTGAGCTAGAGCATGCTAAGACGCGTGACATGTCACCCGGAAAAGAAGACACAAACCCAAAAGTTGGTGGAATGAGGAAGTTAAGAGAGCCATAGCAAAACGTCAAGAAGCCTCTAGGGAACACAGACATGCAAAGCAGCGGGGTGAACCGACAGATGATGTTGAAAGAAAATGGGCAAGCTTTCTAAGCTGTAAAAGGGATGCATCCCTTCTTATCAATGAAAAGATTAGAAGGAAGAAAGCTCAGTGGCTGGCAGAAGTACATAAAAAAGATAAAAAGGCAGCTGCGAAATTTTGGAACCATCTGAACTCCCTAAGAAATGAGACGAGCCTAGAGCAGAGTTTTATAATTACAGCCCAAGGTGCTAGGCTAGAAGGGGACGAAGCTATTGAATATATAAGAACAAGGTGACAGAAAAATTTCAACAAAGAAGTACTTTATGCACCACAATAGACAAGGACGAATCAAGTGGTGCAATGGCTCCATTTTCACAACAAGAGTGGGAATGGGCTGAGAAAAGGGTTCCTAGTAGTACATCAACAGGCTCAGATGGCATTCCAACTAGGCTGATAAAGACATTAGGTCCGAAGTCTAAGCAGGCTTTGAGAGAGGCAGTGAGCACAATATTAATCGATGGTGAAGTTCCCGATGGATGGAAACTTAGCAGGATGAGCATGATCTATAAAGGAAAGGGGGACAAAGCTGACATAAACAACTACCGTCCTATAACAGTGACATCAGTGGTCTACAGGCTGGCGATGCAGATTATAAAGGAAAGACTGCAGGCGTGGATAGAGGATGAGGGGGTGCTGGGGGAACTGCAGAATGGGTTTCGGAAACACGGGAGGTTGGAAGACAATCTGTTCTCACTGACGCAGTGCATCGAAATAGCAGAAAAGGAACACAGGCCCCTGTGGCTAGCATTTTTGGATATCAAGGGAGCGTACGATAGCGTGATTCAAGTAGAATTGTGGATAATACTGGACACACTAGGCGTGGAACATGTAGTCACTAATATTTTAAAGGGTATCTATAAAGGTAACAAGGTAGTTTTAAAGTGGGAAAAACGGGTATCCAAGCCTGCAGAGGTAAAACGGCGGCTTAGGCAGGGGTGCCCCCTGTCACCCTTATTATTCATGCTGGACCTGCAAGGATTAGAGGCAAAATTAGAGTCAAGTGGACTGGGCTTCAACCTCTCTTTAGTCAAACAAGGAAAAATTATTGATCAGGCACTACCATCATTAATGTACGCAGATGATATAGTGCTAATGGCCAACAACAAGGGAGATTTGCAGAGATTGATGGACATCTGCGGTAATGAGGGAGATAGGTTAGATTTTAGATTCAGTAAGGAAAAATCAGCAGTCATGATTTTTAATGACAACGAAGGTAGTGAGCTTAGAATACAGGAGGTCACGCTAGAGATAACAGATAAATACAAATATCTGGGCGTATGGATAAGCAATGGAACCGAGTATCTGAGGGAACACGAAATATACGTGACGACTAAAGGTAACAGGAATGCAGCAGTCATGAAAAATAGGGCACTGTGGAATTACTATAGGTATGATGTTGTGAGAGGAATATGGAAAGGGGTCGTGGTTCCTGGGCTGACGTTCGGCAATGCGGTCTTGTGCATGAGATCAGAAGTTAAAGCAAGATTAGAAATTAAGCAACGTGGAATAGGTAGGCTTGCTTTAGGAGCTCACGGGAATACACCAAATCAGGGAGTACAAGGGGATATGAGATGGACATCATTTGAGGGCAGGGAAGCTAGCAGCAAGATAAAATTTGAGAAGCGATTGAGAGAAATGGGGGAAGAGCGTTGGGCTAGGAAGGTTTTCAGCTACTTGTACATGAAGAATGTCGATACAAAATGGAGGAAGCGAACCAGGAAGTTGACTGGTAAATACTTAGAAAACAGCAGGTGGCCAAACCAAAAAGAACTATCGGTTAAGAAGAAAGTGAAGGAAACGGAGACTGACATGTGGAGAATGGGCATGATTAAAAAGTCCGCACTTGAGATCTATCGAACTTTTAAGCAGGAAATTGCCAAGGAAAGGATCTATGATAATACTCGGGGTAGTTCTCTACTGTTTGAGGCCAGGACGGGAGTACTGCAAACCAAGACATATCGGGCCAAATACGAAGGGGTAGACACAGTATGCAGTGTGAGTGGAGAGGAAGAAGAAACTGCCGAACACTTGATAACGTTCTGTAAAGGGCTTCACCCTATAGCTCAGGATGATGGCGCAGAGTTTTTCAAAGCACTGGGGTTTAGGGACCGGGAGGGCAAAATAAACTTTAAGCGGGTAGACTTAACTAGAAGGAGGTTATCTGATTGGTGGCTAAAGTCAAGGCACGAGTGAAAATTAAACTCTTCACTGCAAAGTATGAATCCTCAAACTCACTCTTTAAGGAAAATAAATAAATATAGTTTTTGGTTCATTAGGTATTACGGCTTGGTGGCGCTAGCCACCGCCCGATCTAAAGGGTACAGCCATATCCATCTGTGATTAGTGAAGAAAACGACAACGACGGAAGTGCGGGGCAAGGCGCGTGTAATGTGCGCGTGAGTGTCAGCGAATCAGCTGATGACCTGTGGTGGCCCATAGAGGTGGCGTGCCACAATTGTGCCACGGGCGACCATCACGTGGCAGTGGGCTTTGTGGCTGGGGACGAGCCGAAGCAGCGGCAGACGGGAGACAGCGGGCCGAAGCGTCGGACGCAGGCGATCCAGGTTCCGGCCAGGGAACGCAGCCGTCCACGCTCCTGCCGTCCAACCACCAGCTGGGGCGACATTGCCGGCACGAGTACTGCATCTCGGGGCACGGCCTGGCCTGCTGTTCTCTTCCTTGCCGAGGGCATCGCGGATCTCGGCGAGGCGTCTCCACGGTCAGCCGTTCGACACAGCGATGATTGTGGCCTGGCTAATGGTCACGGTTGCGTCGAGCATCGCGTCTCGGCGCACGCTCTTCGCTGGACGGGCTGGCCATTCCCCGCATGGAGCATCGCGTCACCGATGCGGGTTGACTGCTCAGTAGTCGCACCCATGCCAACAAGCGCCGGTGTCACCTGAGCGTCGCACATCGGCAAGAGACGAGCGAGACGTTCTGCCAGGCGAGACGTGGGTGTGTGCACGGACCACGGAGCCTTGCAAGGTCCAGGGTGGCCGAGGATCCAGGTGCCAGGGGTGGCATTGCCGGCGGAATCGAGGATCGCCGAGCGGTGCCGAGCCGTACCGAGCGACGCGCCAGACTCGGACGTGGGCCGCGAGCTCATGAGCTGCAGTGTGCACCCGAGGGTACCTGGCGGTGCCTGGCCAAGGCGAGGAGAAGAAGGAACGTGCGAAAAGGAGCTAGAGGGTTGAGGCAACGAAGGCAGAGGAAGCGATGCGCCGCTCGAGAAGACGAGTTCCTGGCAGCGTTCCTGAGCCGGACGTGAGACCCGTACGTGTCGGCCAGGTCGAGCTCCGGTGTGTCTGTTCAAGGTCCAAGGCCGAGACCTGCTGAATGGCTCCTGTCTGAGTGCAGTGGCTGGGAGCGGGTTCGTGGACGAGGCCTACCGGGTGTGGTCCTCGTGAGCCGTGGCCTGATCTTGGACCTCCGGAGTTGCGACCCTGACTGCTGGGTTGGCCGCGACGTCCGACTCGACGGCGCTGCACACGGTAGCATATCCGTGCGCCGTCAGCCGTTCCACTCATGCCATGAAATAAAAAGTTCATGTTAATCCTTTCTCGTCCGCTATCAACAAACATAGTGACGAACGTTCTTTAACCATCACACCATCCATCCATCCATCCATCTATGTGCGCGCGATCACACTGACAAAGCTGCGCATTCGAAAAAAAATCAATGTCACGAGGGGCACGTGACTTTTTTTTTTCCTGCCATGACTTTCTGTTTAACTTCCAGTGCTTTCGTCGGGCCGAGAGAACAGAAAATGCTGCAATTGAGCATGGAATGAAATGAAAAAACTTTATTTCAGTCCTGCAGGACGCGCTTAGCGCGTAGCGGGCGTCTCCCACGTAGGGACCGACAGGGAGTACCTGGCAGCCGCTTCGTGGGCCTGCTGGACGGCCCATTGCTGGTCGGCGAGAAGTGAGCTGCTGAGGGACCTCTCCCAGTTGCTTGAGGTAGAGTCGGGAGGAGTTGTTCTACACTCCCAGAGCATGTGTGCGAGTGTCGCTGTGTGTCCACATGATGGGCATGTGTTGCCGGGGTATGCATCGGGATAATAAACGTGAAGCGTGGCAAGGTTTGGGTACTTGCTTGTCTGTAATAAGCGTAGGGTTAACGCCTGTGGTCAATTAAGTTTCGGATATGGAGGTGGAAAAATGCGGTGTTCCAGGTAAAAGTGCTTTGTAATTTCATTGTACGTAATTGGTGCATCCCGATTGGTATCTAACCCAGCAAGATGAGGTTGCCCTGTGGCAGTGCGGTCGGTAAGTGCGCGTGCTGCATCATGGGCGATCTAGCGTGTTATGTACTCCAACGTTACTTCTAGCGTACTTCTAGCCTTCAAGAAGTGCACTTCTAGCGTGTTATGTACTCCAAGCTCGAGGAGTTTGTAAGTTGGAGTGGTGATAGGGAGGCCAAGGGCTCGTTTGACCACCTTGCGAATAAGTGCATTCAGTTGATCGCGCTCAGCATGTAGCCATTTGTGTATAGCGACAACGTAGGTAAAATGGCACAAAACAAGCGCGTGTACGAGACGCAGCAGGTTCTCATCTTTGAGGCCATGGTGCCTGTTGACTACCCTACGTACGAGTCGTATGGCATTCTCAGTCTTAGTCTTGAGCGTGTGTACTGTTTGGGTGTTGGTTCCGCGGGACTCGATTATCATGCCGAGGACCTTGATGGTTTCTACCCTGGGTATAGTACGACCATCTCTGGTGTGGAGGGAGATATTGCGTTCCGCCGGAGGTTTCCACCCTTTGGGCTTGGCACCCCGGCGTTTGGGCAAATATATCAACAGCTCCGACTTCGCAGGTGAGCACCTGAGACCGGTGTGGTCGAGGTAAGACTGGGTGATGTCGATAGCCTCTTGAAGGGCGGACTCAATGAAGCCATCCGACCCTGTGGAGCACCATATGGTTACATCATCCGCATAGATAGTGTGGTTTAGCCCGTCTATTTTTGAAAGTCGTTCGGAAAGCCCGATCATCACGAGGTTGAAGAGCGTGGGTGAGAGGACGGATCCTTGAGGAGTGCCCCGCTGTCCGAGCTCCACTTCTTCCGACACTAAGTCTCCTACGCGGAGGATGGCTCGGCGTCGAGTGACAAAAGAGCAGATAAAGTAGTAAAATCGATGACCTAGGCCGAGGGCTGCGATCGCTTTCAAAATTGACGAGTGCGTTATTCTATCGAAGGCCTTTTCTAAATCGAGACCGAGTATTGCACGAGTGTCCTGAGTGTTTCCGCCATCTAGAATTTGATGCTTTAGGAGTAACATGGCGTCTTGAGGGGATAACCCTGGTCGGAAGCCAATCATGTGGTGCGGGATGCAGTAGTTATCTTCGAGGTATCGTCCAACCCTGTTGAAGACGATGTGCTCAGCCACTTTGTCTACGCACGACGTGAGAGATATGGGGCGTAGGTTATCTAGGCTAGGCACCTTTCCCGGTTTGTGTATGAGAACCGTGTGAGCTAGTTTCCAAGCATCGGGTATCTCACGCTTTTTTCCATATCTCGTTGATAGTGTCGGTGAGGTAAGTGACAGAGGAATCGTCCAGGTTACGTAGGAGCTTGTTGGTGGTGCCATCGGGGCCAGGGGTGGAGCGGCCATTGAGCTCATGGAGAGCTCGGCGCACATCTTCAATAGAGAAGTCGGCGTCTAAGTGTTGTCGCTGCCAGAGTAATCAGGGTGAGGGGTCACAGGGCCCATGGAAAGCGGGAGATATTTTTCCACGAGGTTCTTGACAACATCTTCCGGTGACACTGTCCGTTTAGCCTGATGAAGTATCTTCACGATCGAATGACGCTGATTTGTGCGGGTGTTGGTTTCATTGAGGAGGTGTTTAAGTTCCACGTTTTGCCATTTTGAACCAGACCATCAATCGAATTACAAATTTTGTCCCACTGCTGGTTTGAAAGAATGCGGTAGTGATCCATCATGGTCTTGTTCAGTTGAGATATGCGTTTGCGTAACCTCCGATTAAGGCGCTGGCCCTTCCACCGGGCCAATAGAGACTGTTTGGCCTCTAGTAGGTGGGCGAGACAACTGTCCATCTTTTCGATTGGAAGGTCTGTGCTGATAGTTTTGGTTGCCTTGTTTACATCAGTTTTGAGCTGGGCCGTCCATGTCTCGAGGCTTGGTGGGGTATCGGGAGGAGCTCGTTCTGCGCGGGTCTTACGAAGGAGGTCCCAGTCAACCCACGTGTACGACTTGGTCTTCCTGCTTACTGTGGGGAGGTGTACAGCCAATATGAAGTGGTCGCTACCGAGATCTACCGCGAGGTTGAACCAGCTGGCGTTGGAGTTATTCTTGACGACGCATAGATCCGGCGTAGTATCTCTTTGCGTGGGCGTGCCAGTGCGAGTGGGGAAGGCCTTGTCTGTAATGAGAATAAGGCCCATGTCATTCGCATTTTTCCAAAGCTCATTACCTTTGGGTGAGTCGTACGTATAGCCCCAGACGCTATGCGCGGCGTTAAAATTGCCTGCAATTACTAGCGGGTTAGGCCCCGCGAGACGGACAGCTTTCTGGAACAAGCGTGTGAATCTTTGTTTCATGGTGGCAGGGACTACTGTATACATTGAGCATGTATACGCTTTGTTGTGATATGTTGCCAGGGAGAATTTCGACCATAACGTGCTCAATTTCGGGCACATTGAGACTGTGCGCTGTGCAGGTAATCTTGTTAGCGACCAGGGTGGCGATACCGCGTCCTCCCGAGGGGCCGGGCAACCACTGGTATCCGGAAAACGTGGCGGTTGGTACTACACTCTCTTGTAATAGCATGATGTGAGGTTTGGCTTCGGCAATTGCAGCATGAGAAAAATTTTTGTGCCTCCACTCACACCGGACGAATTCTTAAAATTTTTGTCGCGTTGAATTCGTAAAGCGATATGCTCTTACAGTGAATTCATTCCGTGGTTACTTGAAAAAGTGTTTCAGGGCCCCTTAAGAATAAGGGCGTCACCTACGGGACACAATAACATCTCCAGAATTTAAGTGTTTTCAGCGTGTGTACGGCACGAAATTCTGGGGCGTTACGTAGTTTGATATTGTCGTGGTACAACGCGAATAAAACACAGGTACACCTTGAGGCAACGAAAGCAGCGTGTTTTTAACAGCTGAGCCACAAGATCGTCTTCTTCGGTCTCGAGTGAAGCTAGAGGCCCACTACCTCGTGTCCACTAAATCCCCCATCATTGTTTTCGTCCACATGTAGACACGCGTCATTTGCCTTCCTCTCAAAGAGCATCGCCCCGATGCAAAGTCTGTAATGAAATTTTTTTTCCTCAATAAAAGTCTCACATCACTCGCTGACGTAAGGCTTCATGCGAACTACGTGAACGAGTTCAGGATGGTGCTGGCGACGCCTTGTACTATGCGAACTGTCGGGAACAACTTCGTAAGTGACGTCACTCAGTCTTCGCAGCACTAGGTACGGTCCAAAAAATCTTAAGAGTTTTTCGGAAAGTCCTTGTTTCCGTACTGGCCTCCAAACCCATACTTTGTCGCTAGTTTGGTAGACGACTGTTCTGCGGTGAGCATTGTAATGGCCTGCATCATACTCTTGCTGCTGGCTGATGCGTAAAATTGCAAGTTGCCTATCTTCTTCCGCGCGTTCGGTAAACGTGTCGGCATCCGGGACGACGTGGTCGCCTTCGTGCGGTAATATTGCATTTAACATGGTTCGTACTTCCCGTCCATAAACGAGGCTGAACGGTGTCATGCGGGTCGTTTCTTGCTTGGCCGTGTTGTATGCAAACGTTATGTACGGCAAGATTTTATCCCAATTTTTGTGTTCAACGTCTACGTACATTGAAAGCATGTATTCAATGGTGTTGTTTAGACGCTCTGTCAGCCCGTTTGTTTGCGGGTGGTAGGTGGTGGTCTTACAATGCTTTGTTCCACTCAACATCAAGACATGGTCTAAAAGAGCTGCCGTAAATGCGGTACCTCTGTCTGTGAATACGACGGTTGGTGCACCATGCCTCAGTACAATATTCTCAATGAAAAATCTTGCCACCTCCGCTGCTGTACCTCTCTGGATAGCCCTTGTCTCGGCATAACGGGTCAGATAATCCGTCGCGACGATAACCCATCGGTTGCCGGCAGTAGAAGTAGGGACTGGGCCCAAAATGTTCATGCCAATCTGGGGGAATGGAGTCACTGGGATCTGTACGGGTTGCAGGAGGCCAGCTGGTTTAGTTAGTGACTTGCGTCGCTGGAAGTCGAGACAGGTACGAACGTGGTTCTTCACGGCTGTGGTTAGTCTTGGCGAGTAATACCTTTGCTGTACCCTGGCCAATGTTCTTGTGTAACCCAAGTGGCCAGAGGTAACCTCGTTGTGGCGTGCTTTCAGTACTTCGGTGCGAAGGGCTGCTGGGATGACGAGTAAATAAGCAGATCCCGTCGACAAAAAATTTCTTTTATAGAGTACTCCGCCACGTAAACAAAATGATGACAACGCTCCTGCGAAAACTCTTGGCGCCTTCCGAGATCTGCCATCCAAGTAGGTAATTAAGCCAAGCAACTCAGCGTCGTCTCGTTGTTTCTACGCAATGGTGGTCGTGTCGGGGACACCTAGAAATGATGTTTTTTCCTCCTCGCGTACGGTTGCCAACTCAATGGGTGAACGGGACAAACAGTCGGCGTCCATATGTCGCTTCGCTGACTTATGTACGACTGCCATATTGAATTCCTGCAGCCTGAGACTCCAACGCGCTAATCGGCCGGTAGGGTCTTTAAGATTTGTTAACCAACACAGTGAGTGGTGATCGCTAATTACATTGAAGGAGCGACCATATAAATACGGATGAAATTTTGTAACCACCCATACCTCGGTGTGACATTCCTTCTCAGTCGTGGAGTAATTAGCCTCAGCGCGTGTTAACGTTCTGCTTGCGTAAGCGATTGCCCTTTCTGTGTTTTCTTGCTGCTGCACAAGCACAGCTCCCAGACCAACATTGCTAGCATTGGTGTGAAGCATCGTAGGGGCTCTCTCGTCGAAGGGGGCAAGGACTGGAGGTGTTTGTAGTCGCTGGCGAAGATCGTTAAAAGCAGCTTCCTCTTCGTTATTCCATTCAAAGGTGACGTCTTCTCTCGTGAGGCGAGTTAACGGTGATGCTATGCGTGCGAAGTCGGCGATAAATCGGCGATAATATGCACAGAGGCCGAGAAAGCGTCTGACAGTCTTTTTATCGGTCGGCATAGGGAACTGTTCTACGGCTGCGATTTTTTCAGGATCGGGACGAACACCTGCATAACTGACGACATGACCGAGAAATCGCAGCTCTTCGTAGCAAAAGTGGCACTTCTCAGGCTTCAACGTCAGGCCCGCGGACTGTATGGCTCGTAAGACCACCTCAAATCTCTCAAGGTGCTCGTCAAACGTTGCGGAGAACACTATGACATCGTCCAGATGTACTAAGCATGTTTTCCACTTTAACCCAGAAAGCACAGTATCCATGAGTCTTTGAAAGGTAGCAGGCGCTGAGCCCAAACCGAATGGCAAGACCTTAAATTCATACAAGCCATCTGGTGTTACAAAAGCGGTCTTCTCGCGGTCTCTCGGGTCCACCTCGATTTGCCAATATCCACTCCGCAAATCCATTGAAGACAAGTATCGAGCGTGTCGAAGTCTGTCGAGAGAGTCGTCTATACGCGGTAGTGGATATACGTCTTTCTTGGTCACCTGATTTAGCTTCCGGTAATCCACACAGAAGCACAGGCTGCCGTCCTTTTTCTTAACGAGGACTACAGGTGACGCCCAGGGGCTCTGTGAATGCTGAATGACGTCATCTTCAAGCATTCTGTCTACCTGCTGTTGTATCGCTTCACGTTCTTTTGGAGCCACGCGATAAGGGTGCTGGTGAATAGGTCTCGTCGTTTTGTCGGTAATTATTCGATGCCTGCTTAGAGGCGTGCGGCCAACTTTTGATGTTGTCGAAAAGCAGTCTTGAAATTTGGCCAGTAGCTCAAGGAGTCTGCGTCGGTCGTCTTTCGGCAAAGTAGTGCTAACGTCCAGAACATGCGCTGAATCAAAATTTAGCGACTCATCGACTACCGCCAAGCAGCCTTCGTCATCTACGACATCGTCGAAGTAAGCGACAGCTGTCCCTTCAGGAAGGTGCCGGCGCTCAGCACTGAAATTGGTCAGCAGCAAGTCCGTGCGTCCAGCAGCAACTCTGACGATACCTCGTGCGACGGAAATGCCGTGGATGAAGAGCAGCGAGCTTATTTGGTCTGCAACTCTTTCGGCGTCAAACTGAGAAGCGGCGGCCACCGAAACAAGCGCGCATGATCTAGGAGGGAGAACCACGTCGTCATCAGTAATACGCAGTTGGTTTGATCGCGCCTCTGGAGAATTGGGTAAGCCCGAACTGTTGCAAAACGTAATCAAGCTCTCTGGTATGTTGATGACGGTGCCATATTCCCGTAAAAAATCCATGCCAAGAATTACATCTCTGCAGCATGCGGCGATAACGACGAACGACGCAGTGAAAGGAGAACTTCTGATGCCACCTCTTGCGGTACATCTTCCAGAGGGAATCAGTAACTGGCCCCCTGCTGTTCTTATGTGAGGGCCCGTCCACGGTGTCTTCACTTTTCTGAGGCTGTCGGCGAGGTCCTGATTGATAATAGAGAAGCCGGCACCAGTGTCGACTAAAGCTGTCACTTTCTGACCGTCAAGAAGAACACTAAGGTCGGCAGTCACAATTTCATCGTTTCCACGGCTTATCGGCTGTAGGACGTCATGCTGTGGGGGCTTCTTGTCATATTTATGGCCTGCAACCTTGCCCCCGGAGGTCGCCGCCCTCAGTTTCCCCGTCGTGGGTTAGGTGACCTTCTTGTATTAAGGTCCGCGTATGTGCGGCGGTGCGACAAAGGCGAACGCGTGGGGGACGGAGAGCGGGATCGACGTCTCAGACTAGGAGGGTGAATAGGCATTGCTTCCTCTGCAGTGGTACAGCCATACTCAAAGTGAGAACGGGCTCCATAGAAAGGGGTCTCGTCACGGCGTGGTGTGTATTCGTCGTTGGCACATCGACCGTCAAACCAAGGTCGGTGAGAACGGAATGAATCACCTCGATGCTAGCAATGACGGGCAATATGGCCTGCACCTCCGCAGTGAAAGCATAGTGGACGTCTGTGAACTGTGCGCCATGCATCGGTTTTCCGGGTCGGTGGATGTCTGAGCATCTCCCCTGGCTTCGCTGCCCATGGGGTGGCAGTGGACGGCTGGTTGTATGACCGTAGCGTGGGTGGTTGATGCAGTGTCGGCTCTTGCAGCAGAGACCAAGAGATCATCAGCACCTGGTGGTACTGCGTCGGCATAGCGGGTGGTGGACGTCGAAGAGCGGCAGCGTAGCTCATAGGACGCTGCTGAGTATCAGGAGCAGTCGTAGACAACGCTTGGTGAATTTTGTCGCGTACGACTTCAGTGATCGATGTGATGGGATTTTCAGCAACCGGAGTCCGTAACCTTTGCAGTTCTTCGCGAACTATCTCCCTAATCAACTCTCGTAAGGAGGTCTGATTCTCAGACGTCATGGCGTTAGCGTTGATTGGGACATTGCAGGACATGCGGTCATATTGCCTGCAGCGTTGATGAAGGGCCCGCTCGATAGCCATAGCTTCCTTAATGAAGTCAACCACGGTACTTGGAGGGTTGCGCAGTAGCCCGGCGAAAAGCTGTTCCTTGACACCGCGCATGAGGTAACTCAACTTTTTATCTTCCGTCATGTGCGGGTTAGCTCGATGAAAGAGACGAGTCATGTCCTCGGCAAACATTGCAACGGTTTCGTTGGGTTTTTGAACCCGTATCTCCAATAACTGCTGCGCACGGTCCCTTCTATCGACATTGGCGAAGGTATCGACGAACTTCTGTCGAAATTCAGGCCAAGTGGACAAATTGCCTTCTCTATTTTCATACCAAGTACGAACACCGTCGTCAAGATGAAGAACGTACAGCGCGAACACAAGACGGGAATACTAAAGATGGGACACAGACAAGCGCTGTCTGTGTCCCATCTTTAGTATTCCCGTCTTGTGTTCGCGCTGTACGTTCTTCATCATGCAATACCAACTAGCCCAAAGTTTCACACCGTCGTCAAGGTAGAAATAGACGCGAGAAAGCTTTTCTTGTTCCAACCACTGATTGACCTTGGCAACACGCTCGTAGTTGTCAAGCCAGTCGTGAACGTCTTCATGGGCACCGCCACTAAAGTGATCGGGAACGAGGGGTGGAAAGATGGTCACCTGAGGTGGGAGCGTCGGAAAGCTGCCTTAGGGCACCTGTTGTGGGCTTGAGTTGGCCATTGGTTGAGGTGTACGGTGCCTAGGAGGTTCCGGCGAGTGAGTGAGCTCTGGCGAGAGGCCTCGCAACCGTCGACTGTAGCGATGCACCAGAGTTGCTACCGGTGGCAATGATTCTGGACTCGATGAACGGCTCCCAGTGGGCGTGTGGAGCATCAGACAGGGTTTCGTCCCAGCACCTCCACCAGTGTCACGTTACAACGCGAATAAAACACAGGTACACCTTGAGGCAACGAAAGCAGCGTGTTTTCAACAGATGAGCCACAAGATCGCCTTCTTCGGTCTCGAGTGAAGCTAGAGGCCCACTACCTCGTCTCCACTAAATCCCCCATCATTGTTTTCGTCCACATGTAGACACGCGTCAATATGATTATGAGGGATACCGTAACGTGAGGTTCCGTACATAGTTTGGCCACCTGGGGTTCTTTGCCCAGACTCTCGTATTTTGCTCAGTTCGCAGTGTGACTGCCGTGGGTCTTAATTTAACCCGTGGCTTCATGACTAACAGCACAATGCCATTGGAACTGAACATCCACCAATGAGAATTGTAAATAAACGGAACGGATGTCAGTACGCCGATTTGCCTTGCATTCTCTTTTTTGCTACGGTGCCAAAGATGACTGCGCGTGTTTACAAAAACATGCCCCCATCTTTCCGAAGGAAATCGTGAGGAAATGCGAAATTATTTATTGCGCCGAGGCGAGATATTGTTGCCGTCAGGCATTCACCTTCACTGACTTCTGCCATCACCTTTAGAGGTAACCAGCCAGTGAACGGTAGAGAGTGGAGCTAACGGACGGAAGAGTGGGGCGCCAGCATTCTCGGCATTGGTGTTTCACAGCAGCGCCTCGAGCCCACACTTCCGCATGTTCTGGAGAGGCGCCCAGCCAGCGAATGGTCGAGAGGGAGCGGATGGGAGAGTGGGGCGCAGCAAAGAGAGAGCGAGTGGTAAGAGTATGAGTGGCGAAGCAATGCACCTACCCTATCCTACGCTCTCTCGCAAGACATGCTTTGGTTGCTAGGGGGGAGGATAAGCGTGTGTGCCCGCAGCTGTTGCTAGGGGAGACGCAGGAAAAGCCAAGAGATAACACCTGCCGGCACGCAGACGCCACCGTGGACAACGCCGGATGCCTGACATAACCCAACTAAGAAATGAATTCACATTTAGGAGTTATGGGACCATAAATGTTCGCCTTTAGGATTTGAACGCAATAGCGTATACTCTTTCTAGTGCGTACTTCAAACACATAGTGCATGCAACTTTTTTCAATCTTGCTATGCATGCACTATATATATATACGGGGCCGGAATAGGCGCAGTAACCTGTATGACTTTTGTAATGGGTGAACGGCTTAAAACCATGAAGCAACAATTATATTCACGTCTTCTGACGCCCGCTGGCAATGAGCGCTTCTACCACGCATTAATACTGCAGTAGTTCATGTTGCCTCGTGAAGCATGTATACAGGACTCGTGTGTCTTTAAAACGTGCACGATTTGACTGCATTTGCAAGCAGAAGAAGTTATTTCCTGCATTCACAAGCAGGCGCATTGTTTTGATAACAATCATAATATGATAACAATAAGCATTGATAACAATCGTTTGTCACGCAAGCGACCCTGGTTCGGTCCCCACTCTGACCCAAAATTTTTAAATCATTTACTTCATTTGCATCGTTCTGGATTTTTCGGTCACGCATAAGATGATGATTTTTTGCACACAACCAACGACACCGAAACCGACGCCGGTATTTCTGCGAAACGAGCTCTATAACGCTCTCTCGTTAAGATGAAATATTGCGTTGCATGTGCACCTATTCGCAATCCTTACGCACCTTTCTACTTCTCACGTTTTAATAACTAGGTATACGGCGTATACCTGTAGGAAAGTCATTTTTGTGTTGAGAACACGAAGAATGTAAGCAAAGTGGCGCCAACATCAGAGCTTCTGAGGAGAACAAAAAAAAGTGTTTCCCTGGCTATAAAACGCAAAGAGTGTTTTGCAAGCAGTGGTATACAACCCGCCGTGATAGATTATATAGTCAGGGAGTCGCGCAGCTAAGCTTGAGTAGGTGGGTTCGA
Source organism: Rhipicephalus microplus (assembly GCF_043290135.1). Lineage (NCBI taxonomy): Eukaryota > Metazoa > Arthropoda > Arachnida > Ixodida > Ixodidae > Rhipicephalus > Rhipicephalus microplus. Next base: position 61,115,399 of record NC_134708.1, read on the forward strand.
TTCTCGCCCACGGCATTCACATTTGGATAAGGGCGAAATATAGGTGCACGTTAATTAAACACAAGTGGCCAAAATTGATTCATGTCCCTTCCCTCTCCCTACTTACTTTTACGCTGTGCCCCATGCTCGTAATCATGTGGTGTTTGGTTTTGGCATGTAAAACACCATAATTGTTGTAGATAGCAGTCTGCAAGCAAGCTGACTGGATAAAAAAACGACAGGAGTCAGATATTTTTATTGCCCTTTCGAGAACAAAGTGGCAGAGAGGGGGGGGGGGGGGGTCGAACGTTGCGTTGGACTGACAACCAGTAAAGTGTGAGAGCGACGGCATTGAGAGCAAGAGATGGGGAAAGCTCCGGAGGTTAGAGGATATAGAAATTCGCAGGCCTAAAATGAAATCTGCTTGAGCAAGACCGAGTAAACTGGAGTACAACGGGAGAGGCCTTCGTTCTGGAGTGCCCTTGGAATACGCTGTTCATAATGACGATGATGAACACCAAAAGGCTTTATTAACACTTTCGCTTTCACAAGAGAGCAAGTTATTGCAGCGACACCATGGAGAAGCACCTCTACTCCTCGAGCTGCTCCGCTTGTAGCCACACAGAATTGATTCGAAGGCGTCACACTGATTTATAAGTTCCTTTGCGATGCCTTAAGACATCCCTAACAAACATGCAGCACGAAATTTTGGACACAGATCTGACAGGCGAGTCAATACTTGACGATTAAACAACAGCGTAGGTCTATCCTTATTTATATAAATTTTTTGTTGCTTGCAAACTCTTTGAGGCGATAGCGTCGGGCAATTGTGCGAAGGACTTTCTGTGTACCAGCCGGCCGGCCGTTGTTTGCTCAAGAGTTACGTGAAGCAAGCCTTGAAAGAATTTTCGAACTTCTTTGTCCAAGTGAAGACAGTTCATGGTTCTTGGTCGGTTTGCGATTCCACCGGTGTCGCGTAAAATGAGACAAAAATAAGAAACCTGGAAAAACATCTACAATGTTTGGCGATTTCACTTTTGATTGATAAGGGCAATAATTACAACGAGCCAGATGCTTAGTAATCGTCCTTTTTTTTTCGTCCGAAAGCACTCCCACAATAATAATAATAATAATAATAATAATAATAATAATAATAATAATAATAATAATAATAATAACATGACGAATTTTTTCTTACGGCTTTCTGAAAATGATCGCCCCTCCGCGGTGGTCTAGTGGCTAAGGTACTCAGCTGGTGACTCACAGGTCACGGGATCGAATGCCGACTTCGGCGGCTGCATTTTCGATGGAGGCGAAAATGCTGTAAGTCCGTGTGTTTAGATTTGGGTGCACGTTAAAGAACCCCAGGTGGTCAAAATTTCCGGAGCCCGTCACTACGGCGTCTATCATTATCATATGCTGGTTTTGAGACGTTAAACGCCACATATCAATCATCTATTTCTGAAAAGGATCAGCGTAGCCTAGCTGCGCATTTGCCATTGGTGAAAATTCTTGATGACCTTCGCCTAATAGGAAATGTTAGGGATATAGGCGTCAAATGAAACCACAAAAGCTACAAGCATTCGCAGCAGTCATTATTCGCCCCGAGATAGAGCAGAGTCACCGCCTGGTGTCCACTGTCTGAAGCATGGCTAGTGTGGATAGCTCCCTGCGCTGTCTGCCATCCACATAAGGCTAGCATGTGCGCGTACGTTATGTCCAACGTTAAAGGGCAGTTTGTCACACTCTCTGTTAGCGCAAGTTCAACTGCTTGTATGTTATTCTAGCACTATCTTTTGACACATTTGGTCTTGCTCTGCTGCACATGCACGACAATATGATCTGTTCGATGCACTTACCGAGAGTGCTGTGTATCGTCGTCATACCCTCTTAACGCCAGGATCATTTCGGCGTAGGTGCCGCTCCATCGTTGGGGCACATACATTGTGCATTTGACGTCGTCCCAAGTATGAGGAACGTGTGTTATGGCAGCCTTTTGGTGACTCAGCGATTAACGGTGTTTTGCATTGTAGTTTGTAATTTAGCTGTGGTGCTATTACCTATAAGTATATAATTTATATGATGAACTTAAATTCTGCTTGAGAAAATTTTTTACTATGGTCCTGATCGTACTACAGCGAGATATTTCTGTTTAGTGAATTCCGATACTTCGATTATTGCTGCTTAAAAGGAACAGAAAATGGAATGACAAGAAGTTCATTACAACTTGAGTCACCACGCGCAATTTTACTATTGTGCAAAATTTATATAGACACACTCGTGTGCTTAGGTTAGGGTTCACAATAAAGAATCCAGATGATCGAATTTTTTTCCAGAGTACGTGTTTCAATTGTTTTACCAATGCAGTATTTGCTGCCGAGTAATTTCATGCAAAACGTCATGTTTTTGTTACTTCTTGAGTGCCTTTGTGGCGCTGTTATAGACTGCGGAAGTAACGGACATCATTCGTTTAACTTTTGTTCCATCAATTAAGCGAAACTTTGTTGCATCACTGTCGCGCAGATATAATCAATCGAAGAAAGCCGCGTGCTGAATGGTTACCTTTTGATAATGTTATTGGAGTAAGAACGAGCACACTGGAGCGCTGTCAGCCCCGGAACTTTCCTGAATAAACTTATAAACTATCCTACGTTCATTTCATGAAAAACTGAATCGGAAAAAAATGCGGACAGGTATTCGCGGTTATTTTAGCTCATCGCCCAAAACTATGGGATTTCATTCTCATCCTTTTAATTTTTGTTTTGGTATCCCAGACCAGCGTGCATGTGGAAAACAATAAATTTAGCCTCGCTACAGCAGTGTGTAGTAGACGGGACACAGTCTAAACATTACAAATAAATATACCATAAACGTAACATAGTGTGAAAAAAGCAGACAGAGGCCGAGCGCAAACATCCCTTTCAAAGGCAGGTATAGCGTTTCTTTCACAAGTATAGTATAGTAACATTGGGCAGCCTCGGTGTATTCATTCGGTAACGAACAACAAACATATTGTGAGTAAAGTGCAGTCAACGCATTTTATTCGCCGACAAGTGGCTTACACAGCTCACAAAAAAGCGCCTCTGCGTATATTTGTGTGCGCGCTGCCGGCCGAATATATGGTGCAAAATCAGAGCGCAGCTAGCCTTTCAATTGTGATTGACTTTAGAGCACGGGCTGCACCTTTTGTCTATTTCTAATGCTTGCCACTGTTCGGGTTCGATTTGACGCTGATAGTAGCTGTAACACACCGGAAGCAGCGGTTACAGTATTCAAGAGAGTGAGCACTATCTGAAAGTTAGTACAGATGCACGCATAAACAGGCACACAGCAACAAGCAGCAATTACTTTAAATACAAAAAAAACAAAGTATCCTATATAATGAAACTGAGTAGTTCCTGCTAGATAATTAAACCACGTCAGTAATCGTTAATCGTGCACGAAGTAATGAATGGATTCCTAAATTTGATCTGAGTGGACCAGTTTCTGCGGCCGATTTCTTACTCGATGTGATTGAAGCACTCTCTTACTTGGTATGATACCTACACTCTAAACCAAAAGGGAGCAACAGGGGTATAGGGGTTGCACCTTTCAGGGAGCAATTGCATTGCCACTCCCATTACTCCCCTAAAAGGAGTAACTGCAGAGGGACGAACCGTTGCTCTCCTTTCAGTTCCTCCTTCGGGAGATGAAAAGTTACTCCCCCCAGTTCCTCCCTGCGGACCAACAGTTACTCCCACCAGTTGCTCCCTGCGGACCAACCATTACTCCCACCAGTTGCTCTTCTAAGAGCAACAGTTACTCTTTACCGTTCCTACCACGTGTTCGCAGTTACTCTCTGAAAACCAACTGCACATGCTTCCAGTTACTCCTTGGGGAAATGACTATTTATCTCGAGTATGCTTGTCACACGCTTAACACATGGCGAGAGTAGTAAACAACTTTATTATTTTTTAAACAACTTTATTACACATGGCGAGAGCTACTTGGAAAAGCACTGCTTGGGTGCTTCTAACACAAAAAGTGGACAATATTGAAAGGAAAATAAATGCTTTATTGTTATTTTTATGAGGCGACGTGTGAGCACACGTAAAAGTAGACTTCGCCACACCACAGCCAGCAGTAAACAAGCGCCATAATACATCAAAGGTTTTCTGCGTCTTCCGTGGAAAACAGTCTTGAACTTCTGGCGTAGGGCAGTCTGTGTCATCATTGGTGAGAGAAGGGCAACTTCTTCAATTTTGAAGGACTCGAGTTTCCCAGCTGGTGTTTCCATCAGGCTAGCGCAGCGGAATGTCACCACAGGCATATGTGAAGCATCTCATTGCTGCAAGAAAAGAAAAAGAAGTGTGAGGTTTAACATGCCAGTATCAATACATAACAATGAGTCACACACACTGCAGCAGCGCTTACATTCTAGGATGTCTACTGCAAAACGAAATTTGAAAAAAATGGTAGGTTCGGCCAAACGTTACTTGGCAAGCTATATAAATGCTGATGTGGTAGACACTCTTCACATGATGTCTCAGATAGCAATATTCTGAAAGAAAATGTGCAGCACCTCAAAAAGGCATATTTGTAGCAGTTAAAGATACTCTTAGGTTCAGTTAACTTGTTTCCTATACACAGCTGAGTGACATTTCTATGAGCCCATTCACCAATGGGCATTCTAAGCGAGATCATGTGTGTGGCAAATAACACGAACCGTCCGCTCATGTTAAAATACATATTTAGCTCGTGCACATAGTTGCTCTCGATTCTACTATTCTATCATACGCTGCTGCGTCTTGAATTGTGCAATACCTGTAGGCACAAGCCAAGCATGCAAAGCCTGTTTGAAAGCAACCATTTGCAGAGGCTACATGATAATCTTCAGTATATTTCCTTGTACCTGACGCAAACGGCTGGACAAAACTATAGACAAATAAATGTAGACCGTGCTACCTTCAAAAAAATGCTTTAAATTTAGGAAACTAGGATGCACTTGTTCACTCGGTTGACGAGTCAAAGCCACGAGATATGTGAATGAAGGAATATATCTTAAGGCATGGCCAGATAATCTGATTCTTTGTTTGACAGTGTCACAGATAGCTTACCGATACATATATATCTGAGCGCAACAACACGTGAAGCTTTTATTAGTCAACGTCTTGTTGGTTCACAGCCGAACAGGTTACTTCTCTGTTAGACAAATTGGAATAAGCGCATGGTGGTTTGAAAAAAAGCATTATTAGAAGTTAGCGCCTGGAGTGAATGTCCTCCTATTTATTTTGAACTGCCTTCTACATGTGCCACAAATACATTTGTTGAGGATGTGCTACCAGTCAAGCTAAGATCGCATACTTGGTCAATGTGATGGAAATACAAACATTAGAAGCACTGCCACCTCTAGTAGGAGCATAACACTTCAGGATCTTGGAACAGCAAGGAGGTGCACAAGAAAGTTAAGCCCACTCTTGCAGAACTTTGAACGCGAATTTTTCAGAGTGGGGAAGGTCGACATGCTGTGGCACTTTTAAATCCACGAAATATCTGCAGAAAACAGGATAAAGGCAAGTCAAGAAACACTGTTATGAAAGCCTGCGCATGGAGAGCTTTGAGAATCTAGGCCCAAGTGTTATGCTTTGTGCAAGCCAAAATCCATGTAAATAGGGAAAGCGTACTTTTAGGAGCACCAGCGTAAACAAATCTTGCCAGTTGGCTTTCTAGTACAAACAGCAATCCCTGCAATGAAAACATCAACATTTTATCTTAACGGTAACAGTGTGAGCACACACGAGCCAGCGGAGCCATGTCAAATTGTCAGTGCCAGTGTAACCATGTGGCATGATGAACTATTCTCTGGCCAACACATGTACAGTTTGCCCCTAAAAAGTGATGCTTTCATATACGTAGTACAAAAAGTCTGCACTTACCAAAATTCACTTGCTTTCTGTACTTTAGCATCGTTGGGAGCATCTTTATCTGCAGGATAACCAAATTTGTGTCATATCCCTGAAAAAAAGTAGTAAAAGACATGCAGCAAATATCGTTTCATTTGGTAGCAGTGAAGTCAGGTTAATAACTGCCAAGTGGGAATCAGCGTAATTATGTGCATGCGGCAAATCCCAAACGGTGTTATTGAGGTTGTCGAAATCTTCTTCGATTGGTATTAACATCGATATGTGACTTCAACGGCATGCCAAGTTTTCACAGCGCATAAAGATTTCATGATGCAGAATAATGACAATGCTAACGAGAACATACAGCATTTATGATTGTCTTTTACAATATTCAGTTTTGCGAAGGTTTTGCGTCACTAAACAAATCTGAAAGATTTGGGTCATTCCTCCTCCAATTATTCTGTCCATATGTAAACTGCTCGCTTGATGGTGCACTTATAAAATAGTACGTTCAGCACAGAGGTGAAGCAAGTGACGCAGTTATGTAGGCAGATTTTTTTTTAGGCGTGCGGGGAGGAGGAGGGGGGGGGTCCGCTTATCTGAATTGGAGGCCGGGCAAGCGAATATGGTCGTCATTAAGGGCTCGCTACGCCCGGCCTAAAAAAATTCTGTGCGCAACCGCCTGGCTATGCCAGGGAAGGGATGCGACAATGATTTGTTCACTTACTGATTTACATACACTTTACAGCTCTAAAAAATGCGGCCCAAGGCCCCAACACTTAGCCGTTAACGTTACATGAAGCCAATGGTAGAAAAGTGCCAGTATGAAGGCAGCTACAACCCAACCCAATGTTTTTTCAAGCGAGGTAGTGTTGCGGAAATGAACTTTTAATTGCAAAAGTACACTGGCACTGCAGTGGTGACAGGGGAAGCAAGAGGGTATGCAGGCGGTAATAATAGAGGTAATTTAGTCCGATACGGCTAGCAATGGATACGGTAAAAAAGAAAGAGCAAATCATTTCTCTTTTAATAGCGCAACCACTCAACAACGTATTGTAGGAGCATTAAATGTTGCTGCAAATGCCACTTATCTGCACGCTGACGCATGCACAGTCCTTTGTCCGACGAGCGAACAGGCTTGCAGATAGCTGAAGACGTGTTTACGATGTGTTTGTTCCACCCAGCAGCAAAATCCACAATAACTTCGCGCTTCATAAAGATAAATATTGCTACGGGGCGCCACAAATGAACATTCTAGAAAAGAGTACGATGTTTAGCGCGAGCTCGTGCAGACCGGGCTCCATATTGTATGCCTGCCTGTTTACCGAAAGTAAAGGCATTTTTCAGACGTTTTCTCCCCGTAACATTTTGGTGGAGAGTGCGGGTCTTCCCACAGTCAACACCACGACGATTCTACGCAGCGGACGTTCCTTGGCTGCCTGTGCGATGCCTGATCAAGACGAACACGAGGATTCTTCGGAGATTACCCCAAGCGTGCTTCGTCCAACTACGCAGCCACCAACAGCACCGCATCCAGCTGCTACTAACCGCACCATCGTCCTGACTCAACCGCGTGACCCAGGCACATTTTCGGGCAGTGACAGTACTGACGTGGAGGAATGGCTTCAGCTGTACGAAAGGGTGAGCGCTCTTTACAACTGGGATCCGACGCTCATGTTGGCCAATATTATTTTGTACCTTGATGGTACAGCTAAACTTTGGTTTTCCAACCACGAGGAAGATATCACGAGTTGGGACATCTGTAAGCAAAAACTCATCGATCTCTTCGGCAAGCCCATCAGGCGTCGTCGTGCTGCGCAGAAAGAACTAGCGTCCCGACTACAGTCCGGCACCGAGTCGTACGTCACATACATACAGCATGTGCTCGCCCTCTGCCGGAAGGTTGATGACAAGATGCCGGAATCTGAAAAGGTCGCGCACATCCTCAAAGGAATCGCCGATGACGCTTTCAATCTCCTCGTATATCAAAACTCATCGACCGTAGATGACGTTATTAATGAATGCCGACGCTTCGAAGACGCGAAAAGTCGCCGCATCACTCCCCACTTTTCGCGTCTTCCCAACACGGCTGCAACATCAACCTGCGAGGACGCCCGTTTGGCACCAGCCCATGCTGCTTCCGACAATATCGTGCGCATCGTGCGCCACGAAATCGAAGCAGCATCTCCTCTGTCTGACCAAGTCCAGGCCCCTGACGACTCTCGCTCCACGATTTCCTTAATCAAGAGTGTCGTACGCCAGGAACTAGCCAACGCCGGACTTCAGACGCTATGCCCCGTTAACCGACCTGACTACCGACTGCCCAGTACACCTAATATGTACCGCGGACCGAACAACCGCCCACGTTACCGGAACCTGGCAGAATGGCGAACTTCCGATGACAGACCGATCTGCTTCAACTGTGGACGAGTGGGCCATATTTCACGTCATTGCCGCTCTCCGTCACCCTCTGGACGCATGTCCCGCTCAACTAACCGACGTCGCTCCCCCTCGCCCTCCTACCACCAGTCCTCGGAAAACTGACGGGCGCAGCTCCTAGAGGTGAGCCTGCTTCGACGACCCGACCCAAAATTCCTCTACACACGATACCCGGACACAACAACTTGATTAAAGTAAATGTTGACGGTACTTCTGTGGCAGCACTCATTGACACCGGCGCTCACATCTCAGTCATGAACTCCAGCCTTTGTGCTCGACTCAAGAAAGTGCTCACTTTTGCTCCGATCACTCTTGTCCGAGTAGCTGATGGTGCAACACCAGCGGTCACCGGGATGTGTGCCGCCCGTGTCACTGTTGCTGGACGTCATACCACTGTTCTGTTTTACGTACTGGACCACTGCCCACATGACATCATATTGGGACTCGATTTTCTGTCGGAACATTCCGCCCTAATTGACTGTTCTGCTGTTGTTGTTCAGCTCGTCCTACCACACGCCGTTGACCCTCCTGATCCTGCGCCGCCAAAGCTATGCTCCGCCGACTTTGTTCGCCTATCTTGCCGAGCTGTGACGTATATTGACGTCTCTTCTGATCCACCTGTAGCTGACGGCGATTATGTCATTTCACCTAATCCTACAGTACTCTGTTCGCTCAATGTTGCGTTCCCTCACACCATCATCACAATGAAGAACAACGTGGCATGTCTCCCTATTGTGAATTTTGGACTTTGCTCTGAAGTGCTGCCACGAGGAATATCCCTTGCAACCCTTGCCCCGGCCGGCGACTTCCACATATCGGCCTTAACAGAGGATACACCGTCATCTACAAGTATTCAGTCGCGCAGTACACTAGACTGCATAACTGGAATGATTGCCTCTGATCTCCCGGCCGAGCATGTGTCTGCGCTTCGTGGCCTTCTTGCGTCGTATGAAGACGTCTTTGATCTCTGCGACCGACCCCTAGGTCAAACGACCGTCGTAAAACATCGGATCAACACCGGTGATGCAAATCCAGTACACCGGCGACCCTATCGAGTTTCCTCCACCGAGCGCCACGTGATCCAGCAAGAAGTCGACAAGATGCTTGCCCGAGACATCATTGAACCTTCTTCAAGTCCTTGGGCTTCGCCCGTTGTGCTTGTGAGAAAGAAGGATAACAGCTGGCGCTTCTGTGTCGACTACAGAAATCTTAACAAGGTTACGAAAAAAGACGTATATCCTCTGCCGCGGATAGACGACGCTCTTGACTGCCTTAGTGGCGCAAATTATTTCTCTTCCATCGACCTTCGTTCCGGGTACTGGCAGATATCAGTTGATGACCTGGACCGTGAAAAGACGGCATTTATAACTCCCGACGGGCTCTATCAGTTCAAAGTAATGCCGTTTGGTTTATGCAATGCCCCGGCTACATTCGAACGAATGATGGACGCTCTTCTTCACGGTTTCAAGTGGTCAATCTGCTTATGCTACCTTGATGACGTCATTGTTTTTTCGCCAACTTTCGAAACACACCTCGAGCGTCTCTCAATAATTCTTTCGGTTTTCCGCAAAGCAGGGCTCCAACTAAACTCTTCGAAATGTCACTTCGGCCGCCGGCAGCTTACTGTCCTTGGACACCTTATCGATTCTTCTGGTGTTCGTCCCGATCCTGAGAAAATCCGTGCCGTCAAAGATTTCCCTGTGCCGACCTCTGCGAACGATGTTCGAAGCTTTCTGGGCCTTTGTTCTTACTTTCGTAGATTTGTGCGGAATTTTGCTGACGTCGCACGACCACTCACGGAACTACTAAAAAAAATGTGACTTTTGTGTGGGGACCTGAACAAACCAGAGCATTCGTTGAACTGACGAGTAGACTTACGACGCCACCGATTCTCGACCACTTTGATATATGCGCTCCAACGGAAGTGCGTACCGACGCCAGCGGCCACGGCATCGGAGCCGTTTTGGCACAACGACAGCATGGCTGCGAGCGCGTTATTGCATACGCTAGCCGTCTTTTATCGCCAGCAGAGCGAAATTACTCCATCACAGAACGCGAATGCCTCGCACTCGTCTGGGCAGTGGCTAAATTTCGGCCTTATTTGTATGGACGCCCGTTCACGGTTGTCACTGATCACCACGCCTTATGCTGGTTGTCGTCCTTAAAAGATCCTTGTGGACGTCTCGGCCGGTGGGCTCTACGGCTACAGGAATATTCCTACACGGTTGTCTACAAATCAGGTCGCCACCATGAGGATGCTGATTGCTTGTCGCGTCATCAAGTAGACCCAGCAGACCTTTCTGAGAGCGGTGAGTCTACTGGCGTTTTGGCACTTTCCGCGTTTAGCAACATCGGAGATCAGCAACGCCGTGATCCTCACCTCAGAGATATAATTCTTCGGCTTAGTGGTCCCACAACTCCTCCTTCTCTCCGTATGTTCCTGCTCCAAGATGGCGTCTTATATCGCTACAGCATGCATCCTGACGGACCTGAGCTGCTGTTGGTCATACCACAACATATGCGTCAGACTGTCCTTGCACAGTTGCATGATATTCCGACAGCTGGTCACCTGGGAGTTTCAAGAACTTATGACCGCGTTCGACGTCGCTTCTTTTGGCCCGGTATTTACCGATCCGTCTGCCGTTACGTCGCCTCATGCAAATCCTGTCAACACCGCAAAAAACCAGCAACCCTTAAAGCGGGACGCCTTCAACCCATTCAGATCCCATCCGAACCATTTGATAGGGTAGGTGTTGACTTACTAGGACCGTTTCCTTTATCCGCGAGCGGAAACAAGTGGGTAGCAGTCGCCACGGATTACACCACTCGGTATGCAATCACACGGGCCCTTCCTACCAGTTGTGCGACCGACGTCGCTGACTTTCTTCTAGAAGACGTCATATTACACCACGGCGCTCCTCGGCAACTGCTCACCGATCGGGGTCGCTACTTTTTATCACAAGTTATCCAAGACATATTGCACTCTTGCGCTACAAAGCACAAGTTCACAACAGCGTATCATCCTCAAACCAACGGGCTCACGGAGCGGCTAAATAGAACCATCACGGACATGCTCGCCATGTACGTTTCTTCCGACCATCGTGACTGGGACTTCGCCCTTCCATTTGTAACTTTTGCCTATAATACGTCTCGGCATGACACTGCAGGTTTCTCGTCATTTTTCCTCCTGTACGGACGAGAACCTACGTTGCCTTTCGACACGCTCCTTCCTGCCGTTGGCCACACGTCTGAATATGCCCGTGATGTGATTTCTAGAGCTCTAGAGGCACGTGAGATTGCTCGCCGGCGTCTGAGCGATTCGCAGGAGCGACAACGACAGGTCTACAACGCGTGCCATCGTGATGTCCACTTCAGTCAAGGTGACACAGTCCTTCTCTGGACGCCGTCGCGGCGAGTTGGCCTGTGCGAAAAGCTGACTTCACCGTACTCGGGTCCGTACCGTGTGGTGCGCCAAGTCACTGACGTGACATATGAAATTGAACCCCTTAACGCCACCAGCGCGCGATCGTGTTCTGACGTTGTTCACGTCACTCGGCTGAAACGATTTTACTCAGACCAACCAAGCACCGAGACGGTGCCTTCGCCGCCGGGGGTGATGCTACGGGGCGCCACAAATGAACATTCTAGAAAAGAGGACGATGTTTAGCGCGAGCTCGTGCAGACCGGGCTCCATATTGTATGCCTGCCTGTTTACCGAAAGTAAAGGCATTTTTCAGACGCCTTCTCCCCGTAACAATATACACTAACCTTCATCACGAATAAGTAGAAGTGTACTCAGATTTGGGTGCACGTTAAAGAACCCCAGGTGGTCAAAATTTCCGGAGCCCTCCACTACGGCGTCTCTCATAATCAAATGGTGGTTTTGGGACGTTAAACCCCACAAATCAATCAATCAAATCGAATAAGTAGAAACGCAAATCTGCGACACACACACACGATCAAAACATAGCTCACAAGCTCGCATGTCCATGTGCTCGCCGACCTCACAGACCTTATGAATATGAGTAGTGCGAACGCGAACCTAGTTGCGCTGAAAAAAAAAAAACGTCGAGCAATGGCAGCACAGGCGTCAGCGCAATGCTTTCAGTGTGTTCTCCTAATACACTTATGAAAAAACTGAGGTACACTAAAACTCATAATTAAATAGAAAAAATTGAGTGTAATTTTTATTTAGTGCTAGAAAACATAAACACTGACTAAAAATTACTTTGTAAATTACATTGCTTGCTACACTAGCGCCACACTTGTTGTGCGGGCGCAGATGGCGCAGATTTGTCATTCTGCCCTCCAACTACACGGTGAAGCGTGCTACTAAGTGTACAGCTGATGAAAAGCGCGTCTGGGTCCGCTTTTTTTTTTCTTCTCCGATATATCAGGGGGGGGGGGCTCCTCATGCACGTGTTTCGGTGCGTGATCGACTTTGACGCCCTTCCTTCGCGGACGAATGGCGTGTCTAGGCTTTTTTTTTATCGTTGTTTTGCACGTGTTTCGGCGTTCGGTCCGCTTTGACGTGCCAACTCTCCATTCTGCTGCTGCGTGTGTTAGGTACTTGCCGTAGCTGTATTCTCTGGCCTTCTGTGTTCAGCCAGCGCTGCTATCTTATTATCTGCGGATGCTAAAATAAATCACTGTTTTCGTTTGGTGAAGTTTGGCACACAGAACAAACGATAATCTGGCCCATGAATATCAATGCGGGTGGCATGCATATTTGTGTGCGGTGTCCTGCCGGGGAGTAACCGTTGTGTGACGACAGCATTTACAGCGGTTCCTCCTTCCGTTGCTCCATTACAAACTTAAAATGAATACAGTTGCTCCCCCATTCTCGAACAAGTCGGCCACCTTGTTCCGCTTGGTCTTTTCGGAGAGTAACAGTCGGTCTGAAGGAGTAAAAACAGCCGTTGCTCCCATTTCGGCCGTTTTTGGCTTAGAGTGTAAGTCAAGATTACTAATGTCAAAATAAGTATACGCATATGTAAATAAGGCTGTTTCTTCAATATTTACGTCAATATATATCACGATAGTATGGAATACTTGTTGCTGTCTGACGTCGCAAAACCATCATATGAATATGGGAAACGCCGTGTAGGAGGGCTCCGGAAGTGTCCACCACTTTGAGTTCTACATATATAACGTTCGAGAAAGTCAACGTACACGGACGTCTAGCATGTCGAGACCTCCTATATGCGGCCGCCGCAGCCGCTATTCTATCAGCACAACCTTCGGGTGAAGATGTCCGTGTCATCACGTGAATACGTTAGGGTGAAATATGTTCTTACACGAAGCACTATACATAGGATCGTCTTCGGACGTAGGTCTCAGTCTGCGCTAGTTTGCGATCACAGAAATAGCTTTAAATTTGCTTTAAAATGGCAAATAAAAAAGCCGGTTTGAGTTAAACAGATACGAGTTTTCGGTCTTTTATTGTACATTCCACCTGCATAGTGTTAACATATTTGCCATAGTGGTGCGCGAACAAGAAATTTCGCAACCGAATCGCTTCATAAGGTGGCGATAGAGAGTAGTTGGAAAGACTTTATGCTTGTCATGCGCTACAACATAGGACACAGACTACAGAAAACCGAAAACACAGGCTCTAGTTTGTGTCTCAATGTCTTATCTTGCAGCGCATCATAAACATGTAGACGATTCGCTTCCGAATCGAATAGCGGGAATACCGAGTCGAATATGAATGCGAACAGAGTACTATTTGAATAGTTTTCAAATGGTAAACCAACCACTTTCTATAGGCAGCTCTAAAATGTCACTGTTTTCGAAACAGCCTAAGAATTTCAAACGATTTTATTTAAATATTCAAACATTCGAAAATTTCAGAAAAGAAGACTTTGATTACTTTTAACCTACAAAATATAACCAGAATTCTTTCAGCAGAAGGATACTGGTGTGCAGTACTAAAGACCTGTAGGAATATTTTTAAACGGAAAATAAAATTACAACGGAGAATATAGCACTGTGCGAAGAGATTTTGAATAAAAGTAATGTATAAATATGAAACAATACTCACGAGTCAATGTCATAAGGAGTTTCATGGTTATATGATGATTATAGTGAATTGAAGACTGTGTCGTGTTAGCAATACTGGTATATTCAGCGAAAACGTCTCCATCCAGTGATCAGTATATGGTGGATAGTCCCGTAAGGCTGTCGGTTGTATGCGTCTTGTTTATTCACCGAATAAAACCAGGAACGTTAGCTCTGTACGTTCAACGTTTCGTTATTTTGAGATTTTTTAACAAGTGCTGATTATTAGAAACTGTTTGGTATATGGTGTATAAAGTTGCAAGGTATACGTCTTTTTTATGTAACGTATTGTGTGCCTTACATTTTGTTTCTGGATGACAATCGCTTTGTCATGCTCATTTTCTACACAGTGTAATAATTTCGCTTGCAATCTGCTGTTAATATATGTAATAAATCATAACTACATTATGAACGCGTGGTTGTGGCGCACTGCCCGTGAGGTGCATGCTATATCTCCGTGTTAACCAAGGTGCTGCTATACCACTCCGACTTTTTTATTTGTAAGTATTTTTCTGCAATTTTTTGTATGAGGCTGTCAACTAGTCAAACTGTTTGAAAACAGTGCCATTTTTTTGGCGTGTTGGTAAACGAAACTTGACATTTTAAGCGCTAAGAGACGGGGGACCTGAGAGAGAGAGAGAGAGAAGACAACACTTTTTTTTACATTCCTTTCTTACAGTACGGCAGAACAGAAAATAAACTTTGATTTCATTGAATTTGACTCTTTACAGTATGCTGTATTCAGTTCAAGTAGCGAATCGAATGAAAGTTTTCAAATATTCCCACACCACTAATCTTTACAACTGAAACTGCGCAGGACAAGTGCTACTTGATGTGCACAAGACAAGTGTCTATCCTGTGCAACAATGTTCTTTTCCTTTCCTGTGTTGAACCCACGTTATCCAGTATTTAAGATTACGATCCGAGTATCACGACAACTAAATTTGATTGTCTTGAAAGATCTAATGAAAGAGTTTGACAAAAATACAGTGAATCAGTATACACTTTATTTGTGAGGAGAAAATTAGCAAACGCTTCATGAAAGCATGACCAAAGCAAAGCAATTATCACATCTACACCAGAAACAATAACAGGTCATGTAAACAAACGTAAAATATGATTAAAGCAGTTTTCTTTATGGCAGTGTCAACGCTTCACTAGAATTCAAGCTCGTGATACAAACAACAAACATTCATTCCTGCGTTTCGCCATAGATGTCTTCAGCAACAACACAGCGAAGTGCGATTTCGTTTTATATACATGGACAACTTGAGCTCAGGAACAACGCTCAGCAGAAGCGGTGAGGTTAACTGACGCCGGGATTGTTAGCACTTGTTATTTGCTGTACCTGAAGACGTATTATTTGCAATATTACGTTGTGTTTTTATTGAGCAATCATAAGAATATTCAGATGTCTTGAAATCATAGATATTGACACATATACGATCAGCTAATGGTGAACTCCCCGGTACACACATTTCGTCTGTGCACCTTTCTTTTCTTTGTTATTAATTTTTTTAAAAGCCATAGTTCGTCTCTGTTTCACCACTTCACTGATAACAGATAGAGGAGCTGTGTGATCCTCGGGAAACGTGTTTCAGCGGAAGCTACTTTGAATCTGCTCTGCTTTGGAAAAAGAATGCTGTTGTGGAAGTTATTTGACAATCTTGAAGTATGAAATGTTCACAGAAGAAGCAAGCTTTGAAATGTTCAAGATGCTGCTTTGGAAGTTATGGTGCTGCTACGTCACCCACCTCCTATTATTTTTTTGGACGTACGCAAAAAAAAAAAAGATCCTTGATTTTCAGTGTGAATCAATCTTACACATGTTTCTTTTTATGCTGCCGATTGAAGGTGATATGGCTGGTGCGGCCTGTGATGTCTTCAAGGTTTTTGCAAGATTTGCTAGTGAAAGTTGCGTTCAGAGATGAGATTGTCGCGTTTGATGAACTGAAACAAAATGCCCACAAAACACAATGTGAGTGCTCCTGCAGGCTAAGCATGTGCGCTCTGCTGTCGACTTCCACGGAGACTTTGCGCGGAAGACCGAGTTTTCTTTGCCTTGAACTTGCTGCGAACCTCTGGGCATTCTGGGTCTAAAAAGAAAAAATCAAAGAAATGTGACACATTTACAAGTTATTTGATAATTATACCACTTGTGTACAAAATTGAAATGTAGGGAATATCGTTGTAGGCATTTATTTGATTGATTGATACGTCATATGATTATGAGAGACGATCAAAACGACCATATGATTATGAAAGACGCCGTAATGGATGGAGTGCTCCGGAAATTTCGACCTTCTCTGGTTGTTCAACGTGCATCTAAATCTGGGCACACAAGCCTACAGCATTTTTACCTCCATCGAAAATGCAGCCACCGCAGCCGGGATTCGATCCGGTGACCTCCGGGTCAGCAGCCGAGTATTTTAGCCACTAGAACACCGCGGCGATGTGTGTAGGCATTCAAGGCATTGGGAATGTAAATAAACGGGAGATTTTCGGTGACGGAAAGCATCACAGTTTTTTATCTGATGGCCAAATCAGGTCTATGGAGTTCTATTAAACATGCAGAACACCAACATACCGTAGAATTCGAAACGTGCTCTTGCAGTGGCTTTTAGTGACAGGAAATATTTCGAAGCCTAGTACCCAGCGCTTCCGCAGCATGCATTTTATGCCCCTTATCTCGCCCCCCTCCAAAATAAGCCACTTAATACATCTGTGATCCCTGATTATGATGATAAGCGATAGCCATAAATTTCATTTTCGTCTCCAGTCATTGTACTAACACCCCTCCCCCCCAAAAAAAAGCTTCTTGCAGCCAACGTGGTTTCCCTCTGCCTCCGACATATAGACCCACCTTTGACCTAGTGACGATGTCATGTAATCGCGTCATGATACAGAGTCAACCAATAGTGATGCTGAAATGACCTCGCGTCATGGGGCACTGACATCGCATCATTATTATTTTTTCATCATTCATGTTGGCGACGACGACCTGTTTTCACCATTTGATTAGTCATGTGGGAGGTTCCACTTCAATAAAGTAAAGTGAACGTCTGAGCCCAGCACAAAGTTACACATAAATAATGTGATAATTTTCTTCCCCGTTGCCACTTTTGCACTCTTGTTGTTCTTGGCACGTGAAGGAAAAATGTCCAGGTGTATAATGTGCTTTTTTAAAGACGAAAGCCTTGTATGGCCTCATCAAATGCTGAAATTTACGTCGACATCAACATAGGTGACAAAAAATGATCACGTGATGACGTCACTTAATGACATCATCATTGCGTTACGTAACGTGAAGCGACCACATGACGTCATTGCTTGCTCAAAGGTCAGTGATCACAAAGGCAGCCCCAGCGCACTCGATGGACAACAAGCTAGAAATGCCTCCGATCCCGAAGGCATAGCGAAATCACGTTAGCCGCAGAAGGCTTTCGAAGGGTGGCGCTGAAGGTTTAATACATAGACCTAAAAGTGAAGAAGAACAAGGTATTTGCCCTTGAATCGACGCAGCCGGAGGCTTGAAGAACCATTCGAAAGCTGTTGTACACATCGGGAACAGCCATTACATGCGAGTGCTACGTGTCGTAAGCACTTTCTACGCTAAACAAATGGTACTTGTTGCCGCGCGTCCTCGGGAGGCTGGGAAAAGTGTGGGTGCACTCACAGAGCGACTGAACTGGCGTGCGTACCCAGGTGAGCCACCTCCGCCAGCTCCCACGCACGGAAGCACTCCCGTGACGGAATTTAGAATCTTCGCGTGGCAAAGAAAGTGCAACTGGCAACGCGGAAGCGAGCAACGCGTCCCCTCTTGAGTTGCCAAGAAGTACTGGAGCATCGCCACACAACCCCTCAACTTCTATGTTGTTTTTATTCGTCTTGTTCACCAAGCGCTCATTGGCGTGTTTAAAAAGAAGCTCCTTCGTACGTGAGTACAACGCGAGCGTAATTCACGGCATGATAGTTTCGTCTAAAAAAGCGGGCACATAGGACTAATGTTTGGACACAAAACCATATTTCTGAGCAAGAACATCCCCGTTTCCCGGTTCAAAGCCAGCCAGGCGTTCACCGCCGAGGTCCTTATGAGTGATTTAGCCCGGCTTCATACACAGGCCAACTGCGCTACTTCAATTCCTCATCATCACTGCCATTTTGAAAGTAAAGAAAAAAGAAAACTCTGCTAGACCTTTATCTTTGCGTTTGCTCGTTTTCTTGGTTAATGTTCTAGCTTTTCTATTTTTCTATGTAATTGTTATTTTTTTACAATTTAATGAGGCAGGATGTTCGCTGAAGCTCACAGAAACGGTCACAGCCTGCGCGTAATTAGAGGTGCATGTTTTGGTCCCCATCATGCCGCTTCGTGTGGTGACTCATCGGAGCTGGGCACGACGCATGTACGTCTTTTTTGTTGTTAAGCTCTCTCCACGGTTTCAGATCGGCACCAAAAAATAAGGAATATATAGTATTAATATATACCCTCTTTACAATTCCGTATTCTGTTGCGTTGAGACCGAGGCGCGAGAAGAAAAGAAAACATCCCCACCCAAGTACTTCACGCAAATGATATAGTGAAGCTAGAACACGCAGATCAGTGTTTCTGATTGGGCTAACCTCGAAGGTTAATAACTATTTCACGTTAATTGGTTAGGTCTGTTTCGAATCCTTAAGTGGTCCATCGCCCATGTGTTTTTTTCATTATTAGTGGACCAGTGGTGAGTATTAAAATTTGCTAAATGGGTGGGACATGTAAGCTTTCGTCCGCAAACGATTCCGTCCACCTTAGCATTGATGGGTAATGTGTTTAGAAATAGTGGTTAGCGATTTACAGTAGTTAGTACTCTACTATGGGTGAGATGAAAGCCGTCCCAAGAAAATAAGGCTTGATCAACTTCTGCAGGATACGACAGACAAGGGCTGACAGGGCTGTACTGCATCAATATAACCGAATTTTTATGGTCCATGTGTGCTTGGAGCTTTAGCGCTCCTAGCGAAAAAGCTATAGGCCCATCTGCTTAGACATTTGGTGCACGTTAAACAAAACCCAGCTGGTAGAAATTTTCAGAGCTCTCTGCTGCGGTGTTTCTCACAGTCATATCGTGGTTTGGGACGTAAGACCACGACACTCTTCGTTATGACATATTGTTATTATATTGAAGTTCATCTGTATGAGTTTCGGTTTCATTTTTCAAGAAGTGTTTGGTTTAAATAGTCTTATTCAAGGAAAACTTGTTACAAGATTCTCTTGGGGCACACCAGTCACACAACTAAAGGCTGAGTAATTGCCTGAGTCAGTCGTGCCACCCTGGCCACAAAGCGGAAGGAACACATCAGTAAGCAGAAAGACTATAGGCAAAAAACACAACACAAATTGTACGTATTGTTCTATATGCCTTTCACGGCAAAAAAGAGAACTGAGAGAATACCGAGACCACATATATCCACAGAGCTCCCCCTGAAGGGGTTGCAATACAACAAATGCATGCTTTCAATCATCATTAATACAAGAAATTCTTTGACTAGGGCTTACTCATGCTCTGCAGAACAAATTAGATTATGCTCTAGAATAATTAAGCTATAGTAAAAAACGTGTCAAAAGAGGAAGAGATCAGTGTTTGCAGAATTTTAAAAACCAAGCAAAACATCACTTTGTTCAGGTAGGAGTTCATTAGCTACTTTTTTTCGATGATTTAGATGACATTTCACCCTCCAGTGAATATAGTAAGCTTAGGTACATGGCTTACGACGTCTAGACCAGCATCCAACCAAACACGTAGGATAGAAGCGATTAAAGCAAATATAACTGATAAACGAGTGATGAAAGCAAATAAAAGCGGCAACAACAGCGGACCTGGTGATTGTTCCCTCCAGTGGTCGAGGTTTAGGGAAGGTATCTCCGTGCAGTGGAGTATGCCCCCGTGTTGCCGATCCGGTAGGGTAAACACGTCGCGAGTGACGTGCGTAATGTTGTCACCATTCTCGCAGAGTACGCGCGCCAGTGAAGAGCGCTTCAGTTCCTCGCGTTGTTCAGCAGTGAAGGTGCCCTCGTTCAGGTACCACAGCCTGGTAACAATGAAAAAAGCACGGGAAAAATACGATGAGAGAAGACATTTTGTCTCACATGATAAAAATACTCCTGATGACCAAATAAATAATGGTGCTCATTAATTTTCTTCTTTTTGTGGTGAAGCTCCTTGAGGCGTGGGTTGTGCATCCCCTGTATGTAGCCACCTCTCGTTTAGTTCTTGCAGTGTTCACTAGATGGCGGCACTTGCAGCTGATGATGAAAAGATGCAAGATGTTATAAACTGGACGGCTGTACTTGTAGTTGATAATGAAAGATGCGAGATGTTATAAAATAGGAATGATGTCACATATGGTGCGTGTCATCAGTGGAAGGCAATCGTTCGATTTAGTGCGGCGACGTACGATAGGGAGAGCGTTGTAATAAAATCGAGTAGGCATGCAGAATGTACGGGGGATTCATGATTTGCAAGGTTTACCTACGGAGCTTCGTCTACTCATCATCATTCACTTCGTGCATATGGTGGCACTTTTTTTAAAATGCGGCTAGGGTACATTGTTGTGGCACATGGCCCCACGTCGGGCGCCACGTGTCTTCCAAGGGACGGTGGTTGGCCGGAGCCCTTAGAAGAGAACGCGGAGGTGACGAGCAAAATCATGAGACACCCAGTTCACACTGAACCAAAATAAACTGAGGTAACCTGGAAAACGCTGTAGACTGCTTGTCTTCAGCGCATTTTCTTATGTGTTTTTTTTAACGACTCACAAGTTGAAGTATAAGTTTACTCTTATGCTAACCGAGTTGTTGAACGTAGGAAGGGTAGTAATTATTTACCACACCGAGGCTATGAGCGAGTATAAACAGAGTAATTTTTTACTTTCTTTACACAGTTTTAGGGGGAACTTCTGAGAACTATTTAAAGAAATAAATAAAAGGTGACGGTTCCAATCGCACAATGAGTCCACAAATTTATTATATATCCCATGACGTAGAATTGATGACACCTACAGATACTACATAGACAAAAACATACACTCACACAACTAATGTGGAATAAAACACCACCTGAACTGATTTCTCGTTGTTTAACGCGAGAGCGTTAAAGAACACATTTCGTTGAAATTTCGGCATTGGCTTCGTAGGTTATGAGCGAACAAACCATTATTTGCGTGACCGAAAAATTGAGCATCTTTGCGGGACCAAAAAAGCCAGAAAGATGCAAATAAAATAAGTAATAAAAATTCTGGGTCTGAATAGGGATCGAACACTGGTCGTTTGCGTGGCCACACCGCCACGTCACTGCTTGTGAATACAGTGAAAACAACTTCCTCTAGTTAAAAATGCAGTGAGAGTGACTTTCATGTTTTACAAACACGCGCGTCCCGTCTACATGCTTCACAATACAACCTGAAGTATTGCCGTATTAATGCGTGGTACAAGCGAACATCAGCATCGGGCGTCAGAACATGGGATTATCATGACGACTTCGTAGTTTAAAGTCAGTCCCCCACTACAAAAGGCACAGACGTTACTGTACCCACGTATAGTGGATGCACCTATCGAAAGTTCGAAAAGGTTTCATTCACTAAGTTTTTTGAAGAACACACTATGAGAACGGAATAACGCTAACACGTTCAACTCTTCAAGGTGAAGCTAAAGGGTACCCCAACTTCTTTTTCGTATTAGAATGGACCGCTCGCGTTACCCAACTGTACTTCGACAACCCGGTATAGTGCCGGTAGGAAAGCGCTAAGTTTTTTTTTTTTTTTGCTTCGATGAACAAATGAAGTTTCATAGCTCACGCGTAAACATAAGGTGCGTTGCGAGCCGCCGTGAATCACATTAGCCTTTTAGTATAAACCCGTCCGATATCATCTTTTCAATTATCCAAAAGTTGGCTGCAATTTCGGTCTGTTGGCCCCACCCGCGTTAGCACAGCTGATGCACAAGTCCACAAAATATACATGTGCATACACGAACCACGGCAGTTCGGTCATTTTCATTGAGCGAGGGGTGCACAAACACCGTAAAGCAGCCCGTATTCAGGAACGTGAGCGAAGACCGGTCACACGCCTGTACAGGCTTCTTTCCGACGGCATCACTAGGTCTTCTCAAGGAGGCCAGCTATGCGATGAAAGACAGTTGGCAATCACAGAATGCATCTCCTGCGCAATTTTTGTCGTCATTTGAAACGCAAATGAAAAAAAAATTAGCCCCGTATCTGCATAGAATCTGCAAATGTCGGCGAAAGACGATAGTCTTGCGTGTGGAGAGAGTGAAAAAACATTTATTTGATGTTCTGTGCAAGAAAATCGGTGAATGGTATTCCGGAGGCGCTGCGTTAGAGTGCCTCGAGCGTGCAGCGGAGGCGAACGAGCACATCAAGTCACGTCACGCGTGAGACATGAGTGCCATCTGGCATTTTTTTTTTTTTTGTAAAATGAAGCGCGTGGCCTGGAGACAGTCATGCGCGCCCGTCTAGGAGGCGATAAGGTGTAGAACGCAAAACGACGGGTAGGTGCCACCACCGTGTCGTCTTAGCAAAGCGTTGGAAACACTCGCTTCTTTGTGCAAGCGTTACATAGTCAGCGCAGCGTGATGAACGCTACGGTCCTTAGAATTACTTATGTATGCCTTTTCTAGTAAAAGACGCACATGCAGAATATATACGTGTTGTTATCGTGCCTCAGATATGCGAAATTATTGCTTTTTAATTGACAATCGCACAGGTATGAACGCTGAACCTTAAGCAACATTGGTGGGCGCTGCGGATGGGGTCGGCCCAATCCGTAGCGCCTGGTGCTGTTTGTATACATCGTCTGGTGCTGTTTAGAGTACCCGATTTGCGTTAAGGGTGGACAGGCAGACAAATTTACAGGCAGATAGACCAGAGTTTTTGCGTCAAAAGTGCCCTAGAAAAACTATCGTCTTTAAAATTATCATCATCATCAGCCTGACTACGTCTATACTGCAGCACAAAGGCCTATCCCATGTTCCGCCAGTTAACCCGGTCCTGTGCTTGCTTCTGCCAATTTATACCCGCAAACTTCTTAATCTCATCTGCCCACCTAACTTTCTGTCTCCCCCTAACCCGCTTCCCTTATCTGGGAATCCAGTTAGTTACCCTTAATGACCAGTGGTTATCCTGTCTACGCGCTACATGCCCGGTCCATGTCCGTTTCCTCTTCTTTATTTCAACTATGATATCCTTAACCCCCGTTTGTCCCCTAATCCACTCTGCTCTCTTCTTGTCTCTTAAGGTTACACCTACCATTTTTCTTTCCATTGCTCGCTTCGTCGTCTTCAATTTCACCTGAACCCTCTTTGTAAGTCTCCAGGTTTCTGCTCAGTAGCTAAGTACCGGCAAGATACAGCTGTTATATACCTTCCTCTTGAGGTATAGTGGCAATCTACCTGTTATAATTTGAGAGTGCTTGCCGAATGGGCTCCACCCCATTCTTATTCTTCTAGTTACTTCAATCTCGAGGTTCGGTTCTGCGGTTATTACCTGCCCTAAGTAGACATAGTTTTTTACAACTTCAAGTCCACTATTACCTATCTCGAAGCGCTGCTCTTTTCCGAGGTTGTTGTACACTACTTTTGTTTTCTGCAGATTAATTTTAAGACCCACCTTCCTGCTCTCCTTGTCTAACTCCGTAGTTACGAGTTGCGATTCGTCCCCTGAATTACTCAGCAATGCAGTGTCATCGGCGACGCGCATGTTACTAAGGTACTCTCCATTAACTTTGATCCCTAACTGTTCCCATTCTAGGCTTCTGAAAACCTCCTGTAAGCACGCGGTAAATAGCATTGGGGAGATTGTGTCCCCCTGCCTACACCCTTCTTGATTAGTATTCTGTTGCTTTCTTTATGAAGCACTATTGTAGCAGTTGATACCCTGTAGATTTCTTCCAGAATGTTTATATATACTTCATCTACGCCCTGATTCTGCAGTGTCTGCATGATGGCTGATATTTCTACTGAATCAAACGCCTTCTCGTAATCTATGAAGGCTAGGTATAGTGGTTGGATATATTCTGAGAATTTCTCTATTACCTGATTGATAGTATGAATGTGGTCAGTCGTTCAGTAGCCTGTTCGAAGTCCTGCTTGTTCCTTTGGTTGACTGAATTTTAATGTTTTCTTTACTCTGTTAACAATTACCTTTGCAAATAGCTTGTATACTACAGAGAGCAAGCTGATCGGCCTGTAATTCTTCTAGTCCTTGTAATCGCCTTTCTTATGCATTAAGATGATGTCTTTAATATACGTGTCCTCTATTCCCGGAATTTTATGGAGTGAATCACTCCCAAAATGAACGAGATGGCTCACCATCCGGACTTTCACCAGGTTTGCCAGCGGCCACACGTTGGTTTCACCTGTACTTTACTCCAGCAGACCATCTATTGTCCGTGCGCCCGTCCGACAACCCGCCCGTCGATCTAGCGAACACTCCAAGTACCACCATTTCGCATCTTTTCATGATATATTCATCATACATACAAGTACCGCCATCCAGCGGAAATTCCAATGACTAAACGAGAGCTGGCTACCTACTAGTACAACTACAACCACTACCACTACTATTGCTACTACATACATCAAAGACGCACAGCCTACGGCTAAGAAGCTTCGCCCTTAAAATTAAGTCATTGCCAGCTTTTGTCGTATCTAGCAACTGTTCCAGGCAGTTTCTTGGTCAAAGGCATCGTTTCCATTTTTGTAACCCTGTTGAGATCTTCATTTTAGAGGGAAAGCTCCTTAAGCCGTTGGTCATCCGTCCGCTATGTATGTAGTAGTAATAGCAGAAGTTATCGTCATAGTAGTAGGCAGCCACCTCTCGTTTAGTCCCTGGAATGAATGACGGTACTTCTATATAGATGAATGTAGGATGAAAAGATGTGAGATGGTGGTACTTCATGGAGTGTTCACTAGATAGATGGACGGACGCATGGAGAATGAATGGACGGACACGTGGACTTACAGACAGACAGACAGACAGACAGACAGACAGACAGACAGACAGACAGACAGACAGACAGACAGACTGATGCACGGACTGACGCACAAATGGATGGATGCATGGACGGACGCACGAATGAATGCACGATTGGACGGGCGGACACAAGGACAAACGCAGGGACGGAAGGACGGATGGATGCACGGACAGACGGATTGACGCACGGACGCGTGCACGGACGCACGGAGGGACGCGCGAAAAAACGCACGGACAAACGCAGGGATGGACGCATGGACGCACGAATGGACAGGCGCACGGACGGACGGATGAACGCGCAGGCGGTTAGATGCACAGACGAACGGACTAATGGGAATGCGGAAAGCTGATGGACGTTCCGCCCCAATCATCCTCATTCATTCACTCCGTGGATAAGCTGTTAATTTTTTTTTTCACAAGTCTCCCTCATATCGTAAATGCATGCTCATTTGAAGTGTGATTTGTTAAAATCTTTTGAAATAAGCCATAAAAGCAAACGAGCTACGTAGTGGACGTCAATCAGCGAATGGAACGGATAAACGACAAAAAAGGTGGCTCCCTAAATGAAGCTCGGCAGAGGGTTTCGAGAGATATGTTAGTTTACTTTTAAAAAAAAAGTGCCGCTGCGGGTTATCTGCTAGAAGTAACATATCATTTGTATGCCAGAGAAAAAGTTGGCAATAGAAATCACATGAAAGCTGCTGAAAAGGTAGGAATGAAGACCGCGTGATCTGTGTTCTTCTTGGCAACTCGCCGCGTAGTTCTTTGGGTTCAAATTTGTCCTTCTCAAGCTGAACAAAACGCGCAAGTGCGCAGTCTATTCCTACTTTCACAGTGAGCGTGAGGCCCATGGGACGGCTTTATGCTCTCCCATAGTAGGGCACCTAGTACTCCGAATAGTGGCAATGATTCCGCACAAAACGCGGCTCGCACATCGCACCAAGAAGAGTACATCCTTCCGATTCCTTTGTCAAGGACTGACGCTGCAAATCAACTTCGTCACCTGGCACGTCGTCTGTGTCTGCAGGAGTGGAACACCCCAAGCATAAGACATACGAGACTATACCAAATAAACCCTCGACTGGAACTTCGGCCTCCATCCGGACTTCGTCGACGTGAAGCTTCACTTTTTTGTCGCCTATGTTTGGGGGTTGCCTTCACAAAAGCATATAGAACCCTCATCGGATTGACCGACAATGCAGAATGTGACGTCTGCTGCACCAAACAAGACATCGACCATCTGATATGCCATTGCCCTCGATTTGCCTCTGAAATACAGAAGCTTTCGGACGCATTGCTATAATTGGACGATCGGCCACTCTGTATGCAGATGCTACTGGAACACCGTCCTCACCTTTCGTCGGCTAAAAAAGCAGTCAAAGCTGTCTTGTGCTTTTTGAGGGCTACAGGCCTATGTGACCACCTTTAACTTTTGTGTAGTGCCACTGCTGCATACGCGCCAGCCGATTGACGGACAATCTTTTTTTTTTCTCTTTCTCTTCTCTTTCCTCCCTCTCTGTTATCTTTATGCCCCCTTCCCAGTCCCCCAGCGTAGGGTAGTAAACCGGGCATCTGACTGGTTAACCTCCCTGCCTTCTCTCTTGTTGTTCATCCCTCCTCCTCCTCCATCCAAATAGTTAACCCTTTTTTTCTAAACACAACACGGCTTTCTGCTCTCCC
The DNA here is from genome assembly GCF_043290135.1 of Rhipicephalus microplus. Lineage (NCBI taxonomy): Eukaryota > Metazoa > Arthropoda > Arachnida > Ixodida > Ixodidae > Rhipicephalus > Rhipicephalus microplus. The sequence goes on from NC_134708.1 coordinate 61,142,466, forward strand.
ATAGTAGAGTACCAAGTACTCTAAATCGTCGAACACTTTTTCTAAACACCGCACACAGTACGATCGAAGCTTTTAGTGGGATGGCTCAGTGCTCTCCCATATTTAAGTACGAAGTACTCGAAATCGTTAAACATTTTTTCGAAGCAAGTAACGTTGGGACAGCGAAAAGTACCTCACGGGACGGTTTTATGCTCTCATATAAAAGAGTACCTAGTACTAGAGATCATTATCCTCTTTTGCTAAACACAAGTGGTGATTCTTAGAGTTGCGGCCTCATTGACTGTGAGGCCGAAGGAAATGCTTTCTGCCCTCTCATATATAGTAGAGTGCCAAGTACTCTAAATCGCTAACCACTTCTTTTAAAACACATTTTGTTCGGCCTCATCAAGTGTGAGACCCACGGGACAGCTCCCACAGTAAAGCACCTACCACTCTTATTCGTTAACCGCTTTTTCTAAACACACATTGGCGGGAAGCTTATTGCACTCAAAATCGTAAATAAATTTTATGTGTGGAGCATTTCTTAGTCGCAAGATGTCACACGACGTGCGTCGGCGGTGATGTCCACATGCCCACTGCGCATGCTCGCGCCTCGCGTCGCATGCTTGCGTCTCGTGCTGTCTTCTTCCCCTCCCCCCCTCTCACGCCTCGCAAGGTCGACGCAGGCAGCGTCTGCTAGTAAAAACCGACTGCTATAGCGGTGCAACTGTTCACGGCACCCCACCTTGGTATGTGTAGGCCCTGGATCGCACATCAGCGTCCCACGACTCATTGAAGGCAACGCTTCTCCTCCATTCAATAAATAAAAATAATAAAGGCGGAATAACAGTTTAGCATTCCCGAACCATACCCAATTACGAAACGTTCTCGCAATACCCCTCCCTCACCCCTGTCTGTGACGCATTTGCTCGAGTTTCCCCGTGGGAAGATGCGGGCGGCCATTTTTCAGCTGTTTTGCTTTGCAAAAGCCCTGCCTTAAAGAAAATAGCACTGTCTCTTACCACTTGGGGCTACGAACGCTTTCGTATGAACAACGGTCTTGATTATATTTGCCAGAGTCCTTTTTGCAAACATGTAGTGCTAGGCTTTTTTTTCTAGTAGTAGTGTGTGACAAAAGGACGCGCCCACGCTACCAACGCGCTGGAGAGCTATTGATCAACGTAAAGACGGTGTGCTGTAAATCACAAGTTTCCGCATTTTATTTAATGCGACGGCAAATGCGTCCTCACCAGTCTGTTAAGGGCAAACAACTCGACGGCAAACGCGGTGAAAATGCGGATATTTATAGGGAAAAGCCATTCCTCCACATTTTTCACCGCTTTTCACCAGATTTGTCTGGTGTATCTGTTCTGCAACCTCAACACCAGCATTCTGCAATTTTCACCAGGTTTTTCGCAATCTGGTTGTCTGGCAACGCTGACGCCAACAATTTGCAAGAATCTAAAAAAAATAGAGAACAACTTTGCAGCAGGCTTTTATTTTGCGCGGAGGGGGGAGTAGGCCCCTCTTTTTCTTTCAGAGGATGCTTTTCCAGCTCGTTGTATAAAGGTGCCTGTTCATGTGAAAGTGCGCTGACCAGAGGTCAGCCATGAGGCGCAACGATGTCATACCAATCCTTGAAAAAAAAAAAAGTAATGCTTGCATACCTTCAGGATTCACGATAATGAAAGCGCGATTCGATGGGGGGGGGGGGGTGCAAAAATCACCGAAGCAGCTGCAGGTTGCAATCGCGAAGTCAAAAAACTTCCAAATGATGGTTGAAAACCACGTCATAGAAAACACCCCACAGGAAGTAAAACTGTATTTTGACATTCCATTACTACTGCCCCCTCAGAGGTGGTGGTAAATGTATGTTACGTCCAACCTTTTACGCTAACGCGAGGGAGTCATTCTAAACACGGGGGAGTTTTTAGAGGTCACGAGCCTCAAGAACTCCAATCTTGAATAGTTTTTGCTTACAGTGCGGAAAGTGGTGTAGGCAAATGTGTGGCCATCTAACCAGCTCGAGCTCATTAGGTTGGTACACGCTAAACCTTGTACCGTTATCTTAGCACCACTGTTCTTATTTTCTTGAATACGTTGGTGGTTACTTTTTGCATTATTCTTTGATTAATAACTATGTTTGGGAACCCTTATTCTTCATCAAGTTCTTAATATTGCATCTTCAAGTGCGCAGAAAAATTTGCATTGCGACAAGTATTATTTTGAACATATACTCTTAGAAAAAAGGTGGTAGTACTTGCTAACTTCGGGGTAGTAATGGTTCGTCACATATGTTACAACCCTGGTAGTAAGCGCAGCTAGTAACGGGGAGGTTGGTAACAGTTACTACCTCTTCTGTTACTACCAGCTTTTAATAACTATTACTTCCCTAGCGGTTACCAACCATGGGAATTAACTTTTTTAAAGAAAAAAAAGTAGTAACCGATACTACCCTGTTCATTCATTTTGGCATATTATTTCTCCGCTGTAATGTTGGCCAATCAATGATCTCATTGCTACACAACTTCGGATAATAAAGTGTGGTGTGCCATGAACGCGAAAAAGCGGAAGGCCTTCCATCAGGCTAAGGGGGGGCAGGTTTAACCAGAGCGCTGCCCCTAAATACACACACGCATTCGCACGCACGCACACACGTACGTACACGTACGAACGCACAGACACAGCACACGCACGTGCTCGCTCGCTCGCTCGCTCGCTCGCTCACTCACTCACTCACTCACTCACTCACTCATGGCGAAGGCCTAAACTGTGCTTAGCACTCACGAAGGCCTAAACTGCGCCTAAACACAAACACAAGAGCACGCACACTCACTCACTCAATCACTCATGGCGAAGGCCTAAACTGCGCCTAAACACACACACGTGCACGCACGCACGCTCACTTACTCACTCACTCACTCACTCACTCACACCAAATAGGTTGAGTCCTTAAGAACACTAGCGTCACAATGAATGCGAAATGGAAGTGATGCGATAACGTGGCTCTCAGAACGTCCTTCCTTAGGTCCCGGCTTTTCGCGGAAAAATGTGGGAGGTAGACTGTACGAATGTTGAAGATTGGGCGAGTTGGTTCGACGTACTTGAACTGGTATAGCGCATTACGGGGAAGAAGAAACGGCTGAGCAGAAGAAACGTCCGAGTCCTCTTGTGTTGGTCTGCTCGGCCGTTTCTTCTTTCCCGTAATGCGCTATACCAGTTCAAGTAAGACTGTACGAAGGATGCGAAATCAGGGGGCCCTGGGCCACCAGTATGATGAAAGACTTGCATGGTCATTACTTCGTGCAGTGGAAGTACTGGCCTGTCTATAGGCAATCTTGACACCATTTTTGCTTAATTAGGGCCCCTTATCCTTTGCCCCTCTGCATGCGAGCCTACGGTTTTGAAGACTATTTGAGAGGTTTAGTTTGAGCTTACCGGTCCGCATCACGCAGTTTTGCAAACTGCAGACTCAATAGGCAGGTCAGCGTCGGTCCCACCTTGGAACCCGGCAATGGCTCCTCGCCGATGGCCCCGACCCAAACGTCGATATTGTCTGAGAAAAAGTAGACGTACGTGCTTGATATGGCAAAACAACAAAAAAAGATAGTTTTACGCTATAGAAAATTCTTTCGCATCAATACATCAACTGTATCTCACGAGTTTGTTGTTTTTTAGATTTGATACCAAAGTATAGGAGGACACATACTATCCGTACTGGAAATAAAATGGCTGGCAACGAAGCTGAGGTTAAGGTTTGCTCTATCTCTAAAGCTCCCTAATTCTGGCGTGCAACGGAGTTGCAATATTATTTACATATGTGTTTAGAGTGTAAGTCCTTATGACTTTTCACTTTTGGTCAAGTGCGCGATTGATATTGAAAAAGAGCCGTAACACTCCCCATAGAAAAGTTTTTAAGAAGTCGAACCGACATTAACACACTATTCTTCGCCAATCTTAGAAGTCTGAGTAAAGCGATGGTGACGCCAAGTATATATTACTGCGATGAGAAAGTCATTTCAAGCTTAGACGTTGCTAAATATAGCTGCGGAGTTTTTCGACACATCGATCAACTTGGCCGTCAATGTGACTTGCTAGTCTACAGGCTAGGTCATATAGGGCGGAACATTCGCTTTAAAAGGAGCATTTGACGACACTAATGAAGTAATCATTTCTTCCAACGAATAGTAATTCTTTATCAGCTGTGGGCTGCCTTGATTGGTAGCTTCGTGGTCTCATTCATCTCTTTTGACCACACTTGTTATGCGCACCATGAGCTACCCACTTTCAGTAACCGCGCTACTAGTAAAGTATAGTCGCGGCATTGAAGAGGACGAATCCGCTTGCCGAAACGTCATCTTCAGCGACGTGTTGTGTCGCTGGAGATAATAAACGGATGATAATATTTATCAACATCCCTACTGGAGAAGTGTTGGGCCTTGTAATCACTTACCCTGCCTGTGACTGCCATGTGCCACTCCATCTATTACGGTATAACATACGGCTGCCTTGTTTTCAAGCAAGCTTCTGTTATGATGCTCAGTTATGTGCTCTGTATTATAACGATTCCGGTTCTCTTAATCTCTTATTCGCCTTTTTTCATTCATATTAGAAGAGTCTGTCGCTTATAAAAGCCCCTCACCAGCTAACACTTCAAAAATATCCAAAAGCACAGCCTCTTGAAGAACCCCTTTCATTGGTGTTGGATAAAAAAATGTTGAGATTCCCTTAGTTTGTCAAGCTATGACAACTATTCTGGTTCGTATATAACTGAAGACACCAGTAGTACAGTTGCTATGCGGTACAAGAAGTATTTAGCCCGACGTTAGTTAAATGGGAAAGCTTATAATAATAATGACAGCGCGTATTCGAGCTGCATGTATCGTACTTTTCCCAATCTGTAGCGAATGAGCCTTAATACTTAGAAGAATTTGACTGGGCAGCACGTGCCGACGAATCGTCACTGTTTGAAAATCGGCTCACCGGGAGTCTTGTAGAGGCGCTCCAGTTTGCGTCTGAGCTCGGCGCTGGGTATTTCGCGACTCAGGTCGTTGAAACTCTCGGCCCGCGAGAGGTTGCAGAACTGACGCCACTTGTTGTATCCCGGCATTCCGTGGTCGCGACCACGTTGGATGTTGAATGATGCCAAATCTTGAGCCACTACCAGGGCGGGCTGCGTTATGCAAAAGTAGTTTTAATAAATAAATAGTATTACTTTACAAGCCGGGTATCCATGAACATCATATACCAGGGTGATCTGTAAAAAGGGACACATGAAGGAATGAGACGAGCACACTCTGTCAGATGAGTTAATGCAAGTTTTGGAAATGTTGTTATTCTATTTAGGCATCTGGCGTAGCCCACGGCGCCAGCATACAGTGAAATAGGATGTCCCATTCTATTTTACTCTTTCGTTTTGTTCTATGAACTACGTCATTCTCAGTGTCGTACCCTATAGCGTGCGCACCATTGGCTGCGTTGTGAGTGACATGGTCAAATGCTCTAGAAAACGGGCGCTGCGCGGGGGCTACAATTACTTGCTCGCCATATCACTCTTCTGGAATGAAATACGCAGGGTTTCTCCAACGTGTGCCTGTATTCGATTGACCCTAACTTAAATTCTTCGTTTGCTACCCGGGCTTTGACGGCGCAATGAAACTTTGCTGTGTCCCGTGCACGTGGTTGGGCGTGTCATTTACGAATGCGTATTCTTGTCCCATTGGATTGGCCAGCAGTGCGGCATGCAACATTTGCGTCTACGAGGAGACGCTTGAGCCCATTTTATGCCACTGCCCATCATACCAATCTCAACGACGGGCTATAGAAGCCAAGCTGCGTCACCTAGACTCACGACCACTTACATAAAAGAAGATCCTGAGACCCTGGCCAACAGTCCCGCACACGCACAAAACCACGAGGGCTTGTGAAAGAACAACGCGAGACCGTGCTGTGTAGTCTCGAACTGCCTATTTAACCGTCTCTTTCTTACTCTTTTTTTTTCTCTCATTCCTTTCTACTATGGCCCCTTTCCCCCACACCAAGTGTAGGGTAGCCGACCGAGCCAAGCTTGGTTAACCACCTGTCATTCTCCTTTTCTTTCTTTCTCTCTCTCTCGAAGGTTGGTATGAATAGGTTTCTGGAATCCTGACGCGAATTAACCTAATGAAATAACCCGTATATCAGGTATGGGAAAGACCTACTTTTAAATATACACGCACTGCAAATGAGGCCATCGTCAGTATTTGGTGCACATAACGCCATCTCTCAACAGCGTTCACATATCACAGGAGCTGCAGAGTAATTATCAAAACAAAAATCATATGTCAAAGAAGAAAGCTCCGCCTTCGAATCGAAGTCAGACTTTATGTATAATACAGAACCATTCAAGCATTCTTGTGAAATTATGATTTCACGACACGCAGCTTGTTGCTTGAACATTTCAACTAAGCCTATACTAGCGTTTCATTGATGATGCAGTAAAGAATTCTAACCTCTTGGGAAACTTCGTGTTAAGTTGCACGCTAGGAAAATCTTGCCAGCCTGTTCAAGTGGTTCACTTGTGTTGTAAGAGTGAGTCAATTTTTATAACCAGCTTTGTTTGCAAGATTTGATTTTTTTCACGTAATTTCTGCGCAGTTACAGCGCAGCGTGAACATAGGGCCAAAATCCTTGTTATTTCAATGACAAATGAATATTTGTCCTATTCAGAACAGGATCAATCGCAGTCGCATTTTCATGAATGCTCAATTGTAGAGGCTCAATTGTACGCTAGCTGTGATGCGCTCATGAGTTAAGAGAGGGAGGATGAGTTGGTGTGGCTTGGGAGGTGGGAAGGAAAATTCTTTTTTTTGCAATCTCTCCAGCCGACCGCACGGATCTTCAGAACTACGGCATCTCGTTTATTCACAGAAACACGTCGCAATATATAGGAACCTATGACATGCGCAGAGGCCCTTTAATCTACTCATCAGGCTAGCGGGGCAGTGGCTTATAAAAAAAATTCTACACCAGGTTGAAATAATCAAGTAGATGTATCGCTTGCACAGTGACCACTTTCTTTCTAATACAATAGACCCACATTAGCTCTCGAACTGTCTTATCTTGACTACTGCCCAGAATCTCAATATCCCAAAACTATTGTTCACAGGCAAGTGCGCCAGATTGTCTTTTTAAAACTTTTATTCGTGATCCCTGGCTCGAATATTTAAGCACTACCGCGTCTACACTATGTATATGACTTGCCACACATCAGGGGGATCTCATGTACAACTCCGCCCGTGTCGTCGTATCTCGCGCTATCCTTGTCTCTTGTGTAGAGTTGAGATGTCAAACAGTTAGCGGCAACGAAGCCAGACTCTAGTTTTTCTGATGGCATCGCCCGCAGCCCTCGTTGCTCTGAGAGCTTAAGTGCCATAGACCAATCAACCAGTCAACCAACCAGTGCACACGTCCAGCATTGCACGTGTCCTTCGAATTTCCGAGCCACTATATGGTTTTGCGCTGAAGCCATCGTAGTACGGCCAGGGAAATGATGGGAGCCTTCTTTATTGCGACCAGAGGTGAAGCCTGCGTTAGCAAATCCTCAGTTTCTTTATTGGATGGTGAATTCATGCGTGGCCTGTTTCAATCTGCAGAGTGGGATAATGCGATGACTGTTGATACCCATCACGTAAGAGATGGGCGTATTTATTGACTATGAAAGAAAATTAAAGTTGTAAGTTTGCGCCCGTCCATGTCTTTCTTGTCCTTGTTTTATTCGTGCTCAACCATTGTTATACCTTCCAAGCGTCAACCAACTCACCCACCTGCAAGTTTTATTGGACCAACCAGGATATAAGAAACGTCAACGCACCTCGAAAAGGTGATCAGTGAGCTCCGAGTTGAGCAGCTGATTGGCCTTTCTCAGCTTGGCGGGAGCTAGGAGCAGGCCTCTCATGAGTGGATCGATGCCACCTTCCCTGAGCATCAAGTGCGGTGCGAAAAAGGCCCTCCTGAGAGGCACCGGGCCTTCGCGCACGGGTCTCCAGTCGGGGCCCAGTCGAAGTAGCACGGGGTTGATCAGGAAGTGACCGAAGCGCATGGCCGCCGTGGCAAACACGTTCACCACTGATGGGTTCAGGTCCTCCATGTAGCCCCTGAAGCAAAATAGCGTTTATATATGAATGACTGCTTCATATAGGGTGCCCCAGATGACGTTAGTCAAGGTGTCGTTTATCTCACTTCGGAGTCATTTATCCATGTCATCATCATAATCAGTCAGACTACGTCCACTGCAGGACAAAGACCTCTGCCATGTTTCCACATGCATACGTCAATTATCCAAGTCACGGGCACACAAAAATGGTATTGTTGACAACGTTGGAGAGAACATCAGAAGCGTAATTGCTATGATAACCCTACATGGTATGAATTTTTTATTGTCGATCACTTATTAAAACTTGGTGAAAATAAGCTGGAATAGCCTTTGTAAGATAGAAATGAAAGCACAAATGGTGAAGAGGTGCCAGCAAAAAAGGTTCGTAGTTTTGTCCACGCAGAGGCATCGTTCAGAGCAATAGCAAGGTTAACTTTTCCGCATGAAGTCCCCAGATATTTCATATATGGAAAGGACGGCGCAGCACTACCAAAATGTGACTGGAAAAGAAAGTTCTCCCTCGCGTCGCGTAAGTATCGCTATTTTTCCAGTGTCAATAGTTGGCCCAGGTCAGTGGAAGGCCATGCACCGTGCCGCTTTTTGGTTCACCCTCGTTTGCCAGGAACACTGTAGTGCAAATAACAGAGTTGACAGTGACGTGCCCTTCCGACGATCAAGTATCACGTGACGTCTCTGCTGAGGTTTCGTGGCTGCATGTTACGTCCCGCATGTGGCAGCGACCGGGCAGGGGCGTGAGCGGATTTTTTTTTCTAGGGGAGGGGAATTTTCTCATTCTCAGCGAGGGGGTGCAACTCTATAAAATGGGTATTGCAAAATAATTTTTTGGGGGGGGGGGGGGCGGGGGAGGTGATTGCACAGGCCCTGTGTGCCACGCCCTGCTAAGCCCCTGCGACCAAGAGTTCTGCCAGAGCGCCTTTTAGCGTACAATACGCGCAATGCTATCTGCTAAACTGGTCAGCTACATTTAATATACCTTGTCAGTGTTATCTGTAAGACCATATGTTTAGAAAAGCGGTACAAGGTTGATCACTTGCACCCATATAAATAAATGAATAAGTAAAAACTTCAGATGCGGGTTTTACTGAATTGTGTTCGGTCAGAAAAATGTATTGCGAGAAATAATGACTACTGAGCAAACACTGAAATAAGAAAAGACGTTTTGGCCCGCCCTACCGGGGCATATTGTTCTCAATTTGGTGACGAAAGGTGAACCACACGCCTCATCACTAAATTGTGAACAAATGAATTTCATTGCACATCGCGAGGCGTATGGCCAACCGGTCATCACCGAACTCAAAACAAGCCACCGCTAGTGTGGCTCCCATAGCATCTATTTTTTTTAATATTTCAATTAGTCCTCGGAGCTTGCCATTTCCCGCCAATGTACAACTTACTTGTACGGTCCCATGGCAGCCATCCCCGCTGGACCGAGAATCTTGGGCAACCAGTGCTCGTAGGTGACGTGCTGCATCTGCGCACCGACAATCTTGCGTGCCTCCTGGTACAGCCGCTCCCCGTCCCAGTGTGGGTTGATCTCGCTGAGCGCTTCGGCTAGACGGTTGTGTTCCCGAAACCAAAGCGTGTGCATGGCGAGCAGGCCGAGTTGCTCGTTGGCGCGCACGTCTCCCGAGAGGAAACAGTCCACGTCATTTATCTGCACGTATTTTTTCTTATTGTACTCAGTGAAACGCTGTAACCAGAGACACGGCAACTGGAGTAGCACGTCAGGTGAAAAACCAGGCAAACCTCTCCAGCTACCCCGTAAAATAATTCTCTCTCTCTCTCTTTCTTTCTCTCTCTCCAGAGACAGCACTTATATGGCACCCTGTAGGCAGCCACCAGAATTGGAGATTTTCTGCACTTCACACAGTGAATTAAGAACACTTTTGAAGTGGGTGCGACTACGAACAAAACAAGACAGAAATTTGCAAATAATCTGCACTTGCTAGCTTTTGGTCAGCCGAAAGGTAACAAGAGTAGCACCACGGCAGACTCCTGGCGACCAAAGTCTACATAGGCAGAAGTATCCTTTACGACGACTTTCACATTCCATTTGCACTGAATGGCTGACAAAGCTTTCACCAACCTCCGAGTTTCTCTTGCAGTCATTCGGTTGCCCATCGTTGAAAGGCAGCAGGTACTTCCCAGAAGGCATGCGGGGTCCCACCCTCAGTAGACCGCGGTCGCTGGTCAGGTTGCGCAGGTGAATGGCTTGCTTGGCTCGGCTGCCGTACACGTTCGAGGCGTCGATGAACGCCGTCAGCTGATTGGTTTGCTCGCGCGGTGCCAGCGCTCCGTAGAACACGGACGTACGACCCGATCCGCAAGCCGTGCTTGAACGGACGAACTCGATGCACCGGTGGCCACGGACACGGCGGTCGTCCGCCGGCACCTGTGTAATGAGATCGCGATACGAGTGAGCGGTAGCTTTTTTAAGTGTGAATACACTTTATAAGCAACCCCAAACCATCCACCGCCGTCGGCGGCGTCCGCAGTCTTCTCTCTATCTTTAAAAGAAAGAGGACTTGGCGGGCCGCAGCGCGACGCTCTACCGAATAAGCCACGGACGCGACGCTGATATCGGTGTCAGTAACGCGCCTTATACCCCCTCCCCCTTCGCTCGCTCCTCTGCTCTCCTCGCTCGCTGCAGCTGCGCACGCACCCCTCTCTCGCGCGCGCCCGCCTTCTCTCTCAGTCTCCCGTCGAGAGCGGGTCATGAGGGGGAGTAAAGTTAAAATCCGTTGGCATTCGCCAGTGAGTAAACGTAAACTCCCCCGTGTGATCAAATTGCGATTCCCAGGAACCATTACACCATAAAGGCACCATATAGTGTGGTTAATAAATATAATAGTGCGAATTAATAAATACCCCTCATAGCATCACCCAGTGTATTCGCACTTAACCATGTTCACCCTCGGGGAAATGCTTGGGAGTTTTTAGAACAATGTCGCTTGCTTTTATCTTGTTTTGGCTGTAGAACATTGACGAGAATAATTCCATGGTTGAGACAGTTTCGGGTCTTCGACTTGGGACCTACTGGCAAAAAGAGATTAAAATAAAAAAGTAAACTTACGTCACTAGCTAACGCTACTGTTTACGCCACGATAAGCGAGTTTGGTATTGTGTAGAAAAATAACGAAGGAAATCTGGAATGAGCATTTGAAATCTTCCTGCATGTTAAGATGACATCAAGTTCAGGGCTTCTTCATTTCAGCAGAATATTTTCATGTGTTAAATGGTAAAATGATAAGACGGAAAGGTTAGAGTAATAAAGAAACAATATAACAAGGACCTTTACGCATTCAGCTTAGTCGACGTTGAAGTGAAAGCCTTCGAATAGTCATTTTATTTGCAATTTTTATATTTAACTTGCCTCACCTGCCCTTCCATTCCGCCCATAATGTTTTTTTTTTTTCAATGCTTCTGCGATAAAGTTCATTGCAAGCTTTTTGCACCTCACCTGATTTTTACACTGCATCCGTAATCGGGACACCTTTGACCAAGGATTATGTCCGTTCATGACATCACTATGTGAGGTCATGCAATGTATTTGCATGGTGACGTCCCCCCAGAACATTATAATGACTTCACATATTTATTACGAGAGCTGGTGTCATTATGATGTCGTGGGATGACGTCATGGCATAATTCTTCGCACCACTCGTGTTGAGGTCGACGCTGCGGCATACTCTGCTGGCACTGCTGCGGTCAATTTTCGGGTTTAAGAAGGCATCCGAAGCCGTCGGCTTCAAAACTAATATTCAAAGAGGGGCAGCCTGATGAGTCTAGCACTGCCCGAGGCAGATCCTATTAGGCACTCGTAATATCCTTATTGTAAATAAAAGGAGCAGAAGGTAAGAAAAGGTCCAGTTAAAAAAAATAAGTACAACAGCGTGCTATGTTGCGATAGTTGGTACGTATCTCAATATTAACTGTGTAGCGCGCATGTTTAACTAAAGAAGAAAAAGAGAGGGCGGAAAAAGAGTGCTCTTTCTGTTTCCTAGTCTTTATTTTAACTCTTGCGCCTTAGGTCTTTCACATTTTTCTATATATACCAACTAGCACAACATCGTGCGTTGCGGAACCTTATTTATATGTGACTCAGAAAACGTATTAGAGTAAGTTATTTTGCGTTATGGTATCACGAGGTGTCAAGCTAAATATTACAGTTGTGCCTTCATCTCTGTGCTTGTCGTTAGAGTAAATGTTTGTTTCCCTGTGCTGTTTGTTCTATTATTACGAGGCAGTGGGCATGGCTCTACCGTCGTGGACAACAGTTCGATGAAAAAGAAGTGGACTCGCCGCGCGAGAGACTGGCAGCTCTGAAGCGTCACTTTGGCATGTAAATATAGGAAATACGCTCATTCCTCTCTTCCGTGTGTTTGCGAGCTCCGTAACAAATTGGTGGGAGTGCTGGGTAACGAAGCGCCATACAACGGAGCTCCGCAGTGGTCGTCAAATCGGAGTTTCCGTGATGGAACACGGGACTGATCCCACGGCCACCTCTCCATCGGCTTCGGCGACGCCCGCACCATCCACGGCAACGCCTCCACTGGCCCCACCCCCACCCACGTACGTGCTGACGCATCCGAAGCATCCTGGAACGTTCTGCGGTACGGACCAAGTTGATGTCGACGACTGGATAGCCGACTACGAACGCACCAGTGCTCTCAACCGGTATGATCCGACTCTTATGCTGGCCAATGTGCTGTTTTACCTGAAAGGCACGGCCAAAGTCTGGTACGAGAACCATGAGGAGGAGATCGGCAGTTGGGACACCTTCAAGGAAAAGCTTCGCGACTTATTTGGGAAGCCCATCGGTCGAAAGGCGGCTGCAAAGAAGGAGTTGTCTATACGTGCTCAGACGTCCACAGAGCCGTATATCTCATATATACAGGACGTGCTGGCTCTATGTCGTAAAGTTGACAACGACATGTCGGAGTCTGACAAGGTTGGCCACGTCCTCAAGGGCATAGCGGACGACGCGTTCAACCTGCTAATGTGCCGGAACTGTGCGACCGTCGACGAAATTATTGAGCAATGCCGGCGTTTTGAACTGGCCAAAAGCAGGCGGATTTCAAGATCATTTACTCGACTGCCGAACACCGCAGCGACGTCCTCCTGCGAAGATGGACTGTCCTCCCATCGGCAGTCTTCACCAGCGTCTGAAATTACGCGAATTGTCCGGCGGGAAATCGAAGCAATTACACCTACTCTTCCCGCCAACGGCCACGTCGATTTGCAAATACCTCAGGTTTGCTTGGTACAGTCGATTGTGCGGGAAGAACTGAGCAATTTGGGCTTCGATGTCTGCGCCGTTGCTCAGTCTCGACCAATTGGCTTCCGTTCAAGGTCGCCGCCTCGCCCCAGGTCACCACCCCAAGAAAGGTCTTATCCACGCTCTCGCAATCCGGCCGAATGGAGAACTGCGGATGATCGGCCGATCTGCTTTAACTGCCGCCGCATAGGTCACGTCGCACGGTATTGCCACAACCATTGGTCTTCGTCCCGAAACCAGTATAACACTGCTCGCCGCACCGATAGCTACCGTCGTTTCCAACCTCCTGAGCCGATCGCCGACAACTACCGCCGGCCTCTGCCCGTCGATTCCTACGCCTGCGATGCCCCTGATACGCAGCACAGCCGCTCACCGTCGCCTCGACGTCACCAGTCTCGTTCGCCGCCAGGACGTCGCCCGTCGTCCCCTTCTCCTCTACGACGACGCCCGACCTCCCCGCTCAATTCTCACCAGGGAAACTAAGCGGTGCAGCTCTTGGAGGTGAAGCTGCATCCTCGGTACCGACCTCAAATCCTCTCCTTGTACTGCCGACACGACGAAATTTGATCGACGTCGACGTTGACGGCCTGACTGTTTCTGCACTTGTTGATACTGGGGCGCATATTTCTGTGATGAGTGCCCGACTTCGTCGCCGCCTGAAGAAAGTGCTCACACCGGCTGCCCCTGGCGTTATTCGTGTCGCCGACGGAAGAAGTCTTGCCATCACAGGAATGTGCACAGCACGCATCACTATCGCCGATCACCCCACATCTGTTCTCTTTGCAGTTATTGAGCAGTGCCCAAATGACCTAATTCTTGGTTTAGATTTCTTGTCCACCCATGCTGCTCTCATCGACTGTGCAACCGGCGTTCTTCAACTTGAACTGCCTCGACTTGGACCTGTGCCGTCCTCACCGTCACACCGCTTGTGCGCTGTTGATTATGTTCGGCTGTCACCGCAAGCCACCACGTGTGTTGCCTTAACGATATCACCAGCTCTTCCTGACGGTGACTACATAGTGTCTCCATTGGTGGATGTGCTCTTGGCTCGAAGTGTTGCTGTGCCGCATACAATCGTGACTATTGTGGACAACTACGTTCAGCTTCCGCTCCTTAACTTCAGTAGTTCGACCCAAGTTCTCCCGCAAGGCATTTCGTTAGCCCACGTTTCCCCACTTGATGCATGTAGCATCGTGGCATTGGACCCTGAAGACTGTTCGTCCCCTACTGCAGCCAGCCGAGCAAACGCACCTAGCGACGAAATCACGATGATGATCGCCCCTGATCTTCTGCCCTGTCAGTTGGCGCAACTTCACCACGTTCTGACTACCTACCGAGATATTTTCGACTTCGATGACCGCCCTTTAGGGCAAACGTCCTTCGTGCGTCATCAAATACATACCGGCGATGCTAATCCTGTTAGACGGCGACCGTATCGTGTTTCCCAGTCCGAACGCCAGGTCATACAACGAGAAGTCGAGAAAATGCTCTCCAAAGGAGTCATAGAGGCCTCTTCAAGTCCATGGGCGTCACCTGTTGTTTTAGTGAAAAAGAAGGATGGCAGCTGGAGATTTTGCGTTGACTACCGTGCCTTGAACAAGATAACCCGCAAAGACGTATATCCGCTGCCACGAATCGACGACGCCCTTGATTGCCTTCATGGCGCGCGATACTTCTCATCTATTGATCTGCGTTCGGGCTACTGGCAAATTTCTGTCGACGACTTAGACCGAGAAAAGACTGCCTTCATCACACCGGACGGCCTTTATCAGTTCAAGGTTATGCCTTTTGGGCTGTGCAACGCCCCGGCAACGTTCGAACGCATGATGGACTCTCTTCTTCGTGGTTATAAATGGTCCATCTGTCTTTGCTACCTCGACGATGTGATTGTTTTTTCCCCAACATTTGAAACTCACTTAACTCGTTTGTCGACCATTTTAGCCGTTTTTCGTCGAGCAGGACTCCAGCTGAACTCGAAAAAGTGCAATTTCGGCCGACAACAAATCACGATCCTTGGTCATCTTGTAAGTGCTGCTGGCGTCCGACCTGACCCTGACAAGATTAGCGCTGTCAAGAATTTCCCTCTGCCTTCTTCAACCAAAGATGTTCGGAGTTTTGTGGGCTTATGCTCGTACTTCCGCCGCTTTATACGAGATTTCGCTACAATTGCACGACCACTAACTGATCTTCTCAAAAAGAACGTGCCCTTCTCGTGGGGCCAAGACCAAGCAGCTGCGTTTTCCACGCTGATCGACCTGCTCATTTCACCACCAATACTGGCTCACTTTGACCCGTCTGCGACGACTGAAGTACGCACAGACGCCAGTGCTCACGGAATCGGCGCCGTCCTCGCTCAACACCAGGGAGGCCAAACGCGTGTTATTGCGTATGCCAGCCGCCTTCTCTCCACATCTGAGCGAAACTATTCGATAACAGAGCGCGAGTGTCTTGCGTTGGTCTGGGCTGTAGCGAAATTTCGCCCCTACTTGTATGGCCGCGAGTTTTCAGTTATTACGGACCACCACGCTCTGTGTTGGCTGTCGTCGCTCAAGGACCCAACTGGTCGCCTAGGTCGCTGGGCTCTACGTCTCCAGGAGTATAACTTCGACGTAATTTATAAGTCGGGCAGGTTGCACCAAGATGCTGATTGTCTCTCGCGTTATCCGGTGGACCCTGCTAGCCTCGCTGTCCATGAAGGCGATTCTTGTGTGCTCGCCATATCTGATTTGCACGACATCGGCACAGAGCAGCGCCGGGACGCAACCCTCAAGAAGGTCATTCAGCGAGTATCTTCAGGACATTCCGACCCTTCTCTCCGTCAATATGTCCTTCGCAACGACATTCTGTATCGTCGCAACATGAAGTCTGATGGCCCGGAATATTTGTTAGTTATTCCCCAACATATGCGTGCCACTATTCTTCAACATCTGCATGACGCACCGACGGCGGGACACCTGGGTTTTTCACGCACCTATCACCGCGTGCGGCAACGGTTCTTTTGGCCTGGCATGTATAAATTTGTGCGCCGTTATGTCGCTGCTTGCGAGCGCTGCCAGCGTCGGAAACGTCCTGCTCTCCGTCCGGCTGGCCTGCTCCAACCTATCGACATTCCCCCGGAACCATTCTTCCGCATCGGCCTCGACTTGCTCGGACCTTTCCCGACGTCCGTGTCAGGCAACAAGTGGATCGCTGTCGCAACCGACTATGCGACCAGATACGCGATAACTCGTGCATTGCCAACTAGCTGCGCTACAGACGTCGCAGACTTTCTCCTAAATGACGTCATTCTGCGGCATGGAGCTCCGCGCCAGCTTTTGACGGATCGGGGCCGCTGCTTCCTCGCAAAAGTTATCGACGAAATCCTCCGGAGCTGCTCTACCGAACATCACCTTACTACTGCCTACCATCCCCAGACTAACGGTCTCACGGAGCGTCTCAACCGAACTCTTACAGACATGTTGTCTATGTACGTCTCTGCTGACCACCGTGACTGGGACGCAATGCTCCCCTACGTTACATTTGCATATAATTCGTCAAGACATGACACCGCCGGCTACTCTCCATTCTTTCTTTTGTACGGCTGCAACCCTGCGTTGCCATTCGACACACTCCTTCCTTCTGCTACTATCCAACCAACGGTGTATGCGCAGGACGCTGCTTCTCGAGCCCGCGTCGCTCGCCAAATCGCGCACACTCGGCTCAGTGCTTCTCAGGCCGCACAAAAAGTCCGCTACGATGACTCGCACCGCGACGTTGACTACCCTGATGACTCTCTTGTCCTACTCTGGACGCCGTATCGACGTGAAGGTTTGTGCGAGAAGCTCCTCCCACGATACACAGGACCCTACAAAGTTCTCCGCAAGGTCACCGACGTCGACTACCTCATCACTCCCGTTCAACCGCACTCATCCTCTGCTACACCATCTACTGATGTTGTTCATGTGTCGCGCCTAAAGCCCTACTATACTGCCAGTCCTGATTGACTTAGGGGCGCCGTGACGGCGCTTTGTTCGCCGGGGGTGATATTACGAGGCAGTGGGCATGGCTCTACCGTCGTGGACAACAGTTCGATGAAAAAGAAGTGGACTCGCCGCGCGAGAGACTGGCAGCTCTGAAGCGTCACTTTGGCATGTAAATATAGGAAATACGCTCATTCCTCTCTTCCGTGTGTTTGCGAGCTCCGTAACACTATAGTGAACTCCACGCTCAGCATTGTTCGACGAACTTCCCCGATTTTCAATATCCGCTTCTGTGAGATATGCTGAACGAAGAAAAAAACGCTTAAAAATTGAACTGTATTTATCAATCAACTTCTTTGTTAGCTTCCATGAAATGAGTGGTAATGATACATTTGTGCATGGATGTTCTTATTTCGCGTGTGTTAGAAGGTCAGTGAAGGTGCGTTAGCTGATTGCGCTGGTGAGGCATCTTAGGCTGCCATTCCGTTAAATTAAACTCATACACCTTCAACGTCTTAAAGAAGCATGAATAGTCCGAAATCGCCTCATACAATTATTACAGCTATTGAACAGCCAGCTCTAGTCTGGTTTATTATAAGATGGCTATTGCGACGTGAATGCGAAGAAAGTCGGGAAGTATGGGGAGATCGACATTCTCTAAATGACTGAACCACGCCAGTGAAAGAAAAACTATCGTGAACATTAGACAGGCTATCGTACTAAACTGCTTGAGCCCGTATCAGGCTTATTTATACATGTTGTTTTATTTCATTTCATTGTATTTATTTACTACTTCAGAAAGCAGAGGGCTTCGGAAAGAAAAGATCAGTGGAGCTTAACTAGGTTTGCAAACCTTCTACAGTCCAACGTCATCCCGCTGAAATACACACATTTTTTTACAAAAATATACATTAACAAAGTGAGAACAATCATTACGCGCACAGTCATCAGCATTTAAAACAAATAAGCTCCCAGAATATTCAGGAAGGCCACACCATGCGAGAAAGTGCACACATCAGTTGCGTGAAAAAAAAAATACGCTAGAAGCTGAGACATACCTTCAACGTTCAATAATGTAAAGATAATTCGTGCTGAAACATTTAAAGCAGAGAGTAAACTAATTCTTCACATTTGTGAATATTAATCTGCACGTGAATATTTAACTTTTTTCGTGAGGCAAGGCCTCTCCATCCCTACGTGGGAGCGGCCCGCGATCCTACCCCTATATAAAACGGGGGTGGAATCTTTCATGACCCAAATAAAGTTTTTCACCAATCCATCCGTCAGTCTTAGAGGGTACACAAGCACACATTCGACTAGTTCTGCTATTCCTTGAAGTATTGGCATATATTTTTATTTCATTTTTACATCAAAGAACTAGGCGTGATTTGTAAAGACTAAATACTTTTGGAATAGCAGCTGTCTGGAAGAGCTGTGCAGAAGGATAATAAATGAGTAAAGCGTAAATAAGTCCCTGGACTTAACACCTACAGGGACAATGTTTCTCAAAGAGCATATCGAAATACGCCGCCAGCCAACAAAGGGAGCGTTGCTTCCACTATGGCAGAATTACAATAAAAAATAAATAAAAGTAGCACAAAAAGGTAATATTTCAAGTTAAATAATGCATAAAATTTACTTAATATCGAAGAATAAGTTTATTTAAAATAAAAACGAGTGAACTGTCACAATAATTTTTGCAAGGAAACTTGATGAATTCATTCAAAAAGGATACTGTTATTTGAAATAAGCTTGGATTGTTACGGCACCTGGCGAAAAAGTTCAGAGCCATGCGCTTATTTATACGTGACCTCTGTGATCCACCTATGCAGCATGACAGCCCGCTGCCGGAGTCAATTTCAAATGTCACACAGAATTAAGCGCAGTTCAACTCATCTAGTGCGCTTCAATTCCGTTTATTAAAAGTGCACAGTCACTTATTACTAGTATGTGCCCTTAAGATCTAACATACCCACAACATAGTTATGTTCTCTCACTCTAAAATCTGCCCAATTGAATCGAAAATTCAACAAACGCTGAATGCTATAGCTCAATTAAAGCTACTTAAAGGAAACATAAGGGAGTTTACAAATTGGGGCCCCAAAAGTTCGGGCCTGTTGCGGCTCGCGGCGCTGTTCTCCAGTTGTCGCTTCGAATCCCAGCGCTGATCACCAGTTGTTGCGGATCGAGGTCTACCCGGTCTTTTGTGGTAGCGTGGTGTAACTTCGGGTGGAGGAAACGAACGTTGACAAAATGGGGATACGAACAACGAACAGGTTAATGGCACTATTTACAATTATTTACAGCATAGAAAGGTTAGGAGTTCACAAACACGAACGTGGTGGTTGAACCGTTACATGGTTCAGAGCGACGTCCCGCACTCTGCGACCTCGTTATAAGCCCTGTCAGGCTTTTCCTTTTTGAGTGGAACACCAATCACACACACACAACAAGCGAGGGGTACGAGCATGCACGGCCCACGTGAAGATCCAATATTGAGTCGTGATCACTGCACTGCAAGGTGGCGCCAGAGGGGCTCTTCTTCGTCGTGTGTGTGCCGCTGGTCGAGGGGTCTCAAGCTCCTGACAGCATACATCAAACGGTCCGCCGATCTGTTCGCTCAATTAGCAGGGCAATTTGTGAGGGCGGCCGCGGTTTCTTCTAAGGAAGATGCTGTCTTTGTTGTCCTCTCTGGAATGGCTTACGGCGTCGTGGTGACACGACGTCTCATCCTCCGGCTAGCAGGGACAATACCTGGAGGGCATAGGCAGCAGGCCAGTCGGCTACATGTTTGAGGATTAAAAGAGCGCCGCTCTCCCGTTAGCTCTGGACGCTGGTTCCGAGAGAACTGGGGTTCCAGGCGTGGGAGCGCTGCCCGGCTACGATTCTCAGCGACAGCATGGCGCCTACTGACGACGGTCATAACAGGCCCCAAAGCACCTTTTTTGTATGGAGTATTTGGGTCAAGCAGAAGCGATGAGCTTGTTAATAGGGTTTGCGGTGCTTTGGACGCTCCCGCTACTCAATGTCACTCCAGTCGTGGCCGAGAGCCGTATACTTCAGTGGTGCCGTCACATTTGTCTGACCCAAAACTTTTGGGGCAGGCTTTGGGGCCCCCACTAAATTCGATGTGTCGCATTGCCAACGCAAAATCTAAACGCGGTTTGGGTTTTCCGCATGCGCAGTGGCCTTAACGCTATTTCGTTGGGTCCCCAAACTTTTGAGGCTCCTATTCGAAAACTCCCTATTAACGTTCCCCAAAGTTCTTTAAGCACCAGACAACACAAGTTTGTAATTGAATGAATACAAATGGAGGTCCCTACTAGTATTATTTTATTCAATATACAAGAATAAGAGAAGAAAAATCTTGCCTCAATAGGGAAACAAGGCATGACGTTGTCGCACGAGTCTGCGCAGTCGACGGTGTCGATGAATCTCTCGTGGCTGATGGCTGGCATCGAGAAGTCCATGTCGTGGTCGAGAAACTGGCCCCACTGCATGAGCATGTGGGAGTGTTCGGAGTCTCCTTCCACAACCTCCGTGGATACTAAACCGGTGGAGACAGCTCGAGCGAGTGGGAGGGGATGCCCATTGACCGGTTTTTCAGCGGTCCATCCTGCGGTAACGACAAAGTGGCGTATATATGCCGAGTGCATGATTGTCAATTAATAGCTAAAAAGGGCTTTTGAGTTATACAAAAAATTATTGAGCATAAAATATGGTTGCAAGTCATATTTTGGCAAAATGCATTGTTATTGTGGAGAATACAAGCACCTTAGTCGACACGTATGCTCCAGCAGTATTTCTCGTTTGGCAATTTCTCATCAATTCAAAGCACTATTTATATATTTCCCTAAGATAATCTTTTTCAATTCATCAAATCACATTAATAGAACTATCATATGACGGCAATGATGTCTACATAGAAACCAATAACTTGCTCTCCTTCTTCCACATTGCCAATAAACGTTTGTTGTTGGCAGATTTTTTTTTTTCAAGCCAGTGTTAAATTTGGCCAGTCTTTTATTTTACGGTCACATTTATAAATACTGTCTGCCGAGTAAACTGCGTGGAATGCTACAGGAAACAATGAAATGAAAGTGTATTGGGTGAATTCGCAGGCAGTTCACGTGTCGAGAATTGGTGTCTTGCTGGGGGAAGGGGGGGGGGTCTCATATCTGCGCAATATGCGTGTCCCAGAGAAACTTTTTGGGTGGCTCCTAACACCAGCTGGTCCAAAGGCAGTTCATCGTCGCAACTTTAAACAATAGGGTGGTGAATGAGCATGCCCAACAGCATTCCTGGCAAGGTCTATAAAGAAGGTATATACACCACTTGAATTTACATTCATTCAACTTATTGTTCCTTCGTTCCTTAAGTACCGCATGATGGGTCTTTCGAATCTTCGTTCATATACTACCTGTGCTTCGTAAACGCATGATCTGAGGAGTTCATTGAGTTAATTTTATGCGCAACGAGCAGCTCACCCACGGGTGTGTTGAATCCGTTCTCGTACTCAGCCGGAAGGAGCCTCTCGAAAGGTGTCAGTGATGCGCCCCACATAGGGTGACGCAGGTTGTTGCAGGTGCCGTCGTACGTGCGGAAGCGACTGTGAAAGCAGGTGTCGGAGCAGTCCGGCACTTGGCGGTGCTGCAGGCAGCCTGACATTTCAGCCAGCAGGTCCAGGTATCCGGGAGACAACAGGTTGTCAACCGACGTGTCTGTGTGTACGAAAAAAAAAGAAGAAAGCCAACACGTTTACTGATTTTTTCATTTCTAAGCATGAAGCCTTAAATGTCTCGTAAATCCGAAAATATGGTGTCTGGTGCTAGCGACAGGCGGTGGCACGAACACTAATGACATTTACTTTCATGACTCCGCAGAAACATGAAATCACACAAAAAGTAAAATGACGATTGACAATCTTGTGACGTCATCGAATGACTATAACTTGGTTAGTTGTGGGTCAATAGTACACACAGATCTTTGGTACAGTAGAACACCGGACAGTTAAGACGAAGAAAACTTGGTGGGTTTGGTGGCGATACAATGCAACTTAGGGAGAAAAAAAAGTCAATTTAGAAAGTGTCTCAAGAGGCCATAGCACTTTGCCTGTGCTCTTAACATTACCTGAACGGATTGTCACTGGACCAGAGCCAATCGAAAGATCTTGTATGGGCACATTGGTATTTATGCACTGCGCTTTCCATTGCTGCACTGATTTTCTATACATATTCATAAGCGCTATAGTATCTGTGAATGACGTCTTAAGGGCCGTCAATCCACCTCTTCGGTGGCCCTGTGCTATCCTCCGCAGTTATGGTAGGGTTTAAGTGGGGCCCAGAACAACCAGTATTGCCAAAACAAAAGCCTCCGAGACCAAGAGCGTTTCGCCGTGTACCATTCTGAAAAAAGGCAAACTGGCACAAAATCAATCGCCTCCTCACCTGAAATGTTGAATCGCATACCGGCCGCTACTTGTTCCTGGATGATGTTGAGCGCCCTCTCGAACACCTCGGCTGCTCTGGCGGAGCGCTGGGCCTCCGAGTCCGGGTAGCGGAATATGCGCAGCAAGTGGGCGTGCCTGTGGCGTCCTCCCACGGTGCTTCGCTTGTTGTTGAGCAAATCTTCGAGTGTACTGTTGACAGCCCTGTCGACTGACTGCTCGGCCTCGTGCAGCGCGGAAAGCACGTACCGGTCACCAGGGTGCGTGCCGGTGTAGCCCTCTATATAGTCTGCGAGATAACGCGTTAAAATGCCCCCATCTTAGGCTGTTGACTTCGCGGTTTCTGTACGTTTAAGGTTTGATTTATCATCACTTCAAGCCTACATGCCTCATTCAGTGGTTCAATTTGAAAAGATGGCGAAAAGGCGAACGAATGCCCTAGAATGGGCCAATCCCCTCTCGGAGCGACATATTGTGCGACTCTCTGCATGCATCTCTATATAATGCTTATATGCATATATAAAGCATAAAAATAACATTAAAATAAGAAAGAATGAGGCACCCAAAGAAATGTTATTTGCGCGAAAAAAAATGTATTTAAAAACAGACATAATTGTGAATAAGGGAATAAGTAAACAGAATAGCAAGAACGAAGACCTTACCCTCATTATATATATGCATGAACGTGGCTGTACACATGACTTCCGTGTTTCATGGCCTTGATAGCGCTTGACGTAACGACAGTTAATCGAGGAAATCATTCGTGGTAAATAATCCGGTGGAACGCCATAAATTATAAATAAATTAACCTTTATAATTACGTTTCATCATTTTAGTGTTAAAAATTATGACAACCTTTATATGCCGCTAGGCAGGCATTTCAACTAGTTTGTTTGGTTCAGTTATAAAGAACATAACGTGAAAGAACAAGAGCTCAACAAGTAACTTGGTACCTTGACTGCTTATTTGCCCAGGTTTTGCGCTAACATTATGTTCTCATTAGAACCAATGATAGTTGCGGCTTTAGAAAATGTGTGGTTTTTCCGCGCTGCTACCGAAACGCTAAACATTGGTACTTTAATGTATTGAATAAAATTGCTTAGTTATCTACTGTTAAGTGTAGTAACTAGGAAAATGTCTGGTTAAGAAGCTTGCCTCTCATGCATTCCTCCACTTAGTGCTGCAGTGATGAACGAAATCAAGGATATGGTTCGAGTGACTTGTTTGTTTTTTAGGCTCACCCTAGCCAAGCCAATCAGCAACGAAGCCAAACAAAGCTGAAAGTCCACTATTTGTACTTTCAAGTTACACGTGATTCGATGGTTGCGTGTTCGGGTGCGACCAAATGCAAATATGTTCACACCCTTCATTTCATTGTCATTTGTGTCATAAGTACTGCATTAGAACTAAACATCTCGAATATTGTCAATAATGATTTCGTTGGCTTCTCGGTCGGTGTCAAGTGGCGTCATCCATTGGCCGATGCGGAGTGGTTGACAAACTCATCGCCGGAGCACTCCACTAAGGTGGAGGGCAACAGGAGGCAATCTACCAATGGAACACACGCGCTCCGACTAGAGCAAATGGCAGGGTCCAAATGGAACACGAAGTGTGCTTCTCTTTTCTGGCATCAGTGGGCGTGCTGGGCACTGAGACGCTACTCTAGCAAAACGTGAGCTCCGACCAAGGAGGATTAAAGAAAAATTGCTGGAGTGGAAGCTCCCGCAACGCCTTGCTAGTAGAAGTGAAGCCAGCTTTTGCCACTGCCAAGATGGCGGAAATATGCTCTTTTCTGATAGTGCCCACTTAAAGATCAAGTGTCTTTGATATGTTATGTAAATGCTGCGTCAGTTCTATATTAAAAGATAGTTGTTCCCGTCGAAATAACACACATAAACGAGTATGGATGACTGAATCTTCAAAGAACTTTGCCTTTATTTAGAGGCTCACTAAGGAAAACTAGTAACTGTAAGACGCACTTGGAGCACTATGTGACCCGAAAAAGTTCCCACATTAAACTCATTGGGCGTGCGAGGGTAACGCTTCGTTTTTAATCGCTGAAGGGTGATGCTTTATCATGCCCCTAGTGAGATGGCCGCCACAGCCGCCATCAATTCTGCGCAACAATTTCCCCTTCAGAATTTTTTTTTTCGATCCTCCTTGGCTCCGACGCGAGGCGCAAGTGACGCGACCGGCGTCCGTTGGCACGCCCGAGGTCGGCACCGTTTCAAGGCACGGGGCGCTCTCGACTTCTGGTCAAATCCTCTGATTTTTTCGGAGTAGAAAAAGTTGCTCCGTGGAGTGGATCTCGCTACTGAGCTGCTCCAGATCTGCCAATGGAACATACAGGTTGCACTCACAATCTGCTAATAGAATTGACTTGCTCCGCATGGAGCAGAAGAAGGAATTACCGGAAGTGCTCCGAATCGGCCAATGTATGACACCAAAGGTTGTGCTGCTTCCCAAGAAACTTCCGGTTACTTCTGTAATCATCTTCTAACGCTACGCAAAAAGCTTCCGTTGTGAGTTGTGCGTCAGTAATGGATAACTTGTTTTCGCAGTTTCTGATAAAGGAAAGGAGCGTAAAGTATAGGAAATAATTTCATGATGTTGTGTGTAGCTCAGAAGAAAATATATTTATAATATTTGGCCAGTTACAGGAACGAAAGTGTTGAAAATAAGCAGGCTAGTTGCTGACGATTAATTCCCTTGCCAAAGCTTTCAGCCTGATCCATAAAAATAACATTGAAAGCTTCTTGCATTTCCAAAGCGTCCTCATTAAAGTGGGACAACTCTAAAGCTACGGGTATTCAGGGTTCATATTGTCACAAACAGATCCTTTTGCCCTGTATTGCTCCTGCTGCGACAACAGCATGCACCTACCCCGGACGAGTATGTAGAAAGGGGCCGATGCTCGGCCCATCTCGTTCTCGGCGACGCACTCGTAGCGGCCTTCGTCCCGTGGTTGTACGTTCACCACGCGAAGGCCATCTGGTCCCGCGCTGAATCGCCCACCGAGCGGTAGCGGTGCGCCGTCCTTGTGCCACGACAGGGTTGGCGCCGGGTGTCCCTCGGCCATGCACAGCACCTCGACGGTGGACCCCGGGTCTGCCTCGGTGTTTGCCGGTGCACTCACGAAATGTGGAGATGCTGCATGCGGCAAAGTCACAGTGTAAAAATCATCACCATCATCATCATCATCATCATCATCATCATCATCATCATCCTGACTACGCCCACTGCAGGACAAAGGTATCTCTCTTGTTCCGCCAGTTAACCCGGTTCTGTGCTTGCTGCTGCCAAGTTATACCCACAAACTTCTTAATCTCATCTACCCACCTAACCTTCTGTCTCCCCCTAACCCGCTTGCCTTCTCTTAAAATTCAGTTAGTTACCCTTAACGACCAGCGGTTATCCTGTCTACGCGCTACATGCCCGGCCCATGTTCATTTCTTCTTCTTGATTCCAGCTATGATATCTTTAACCCCCGTTTGTTCCCTAATCTACTCTGCTTCTATTCTTGTCTCTTAAGGTTACACCTACCATTTTTCTTTCCATTGCTCGCTGCGTCGTCCTCAATTTGGTGTAAAATCACCAGCATGTTATACTCTCAAATATTTGAATGCGAAATATCTCTGTGCAGTTTGGTTATGCGTTATGTTCTACAGCGGTTAGCAAAGCTCAACTCGAATGTGGCGCAGTATAGCCTGAACCAGTTTGACTGACTCCTAGAATCGCTGGGCGCTGTTGCCGAAATAATACCTCGGTATGCATTCGTAATCTCTCGGCAACAAAACCTGAAGCTATGTCGCTCTCGCGTCAATCAAACCGTTTAAGGACACTCTCCGGAGCGTTCGAGTCAAGCTTGCTGAGAACTTTGTATTCGAGAACCAGACGCGCTGCAAGATTTAATTAGGCGCATAGCAAGGTACAGGCAATAATTTATCTTAACATCGTTGTAATCATCACCACCACCACCACAATAATAATAATAATAATAATAATAATAATAATAATAATAATAATAATAATAATAATAATAATAATAATAATCACTAGCAGCAGCAACAGCCTGGTGACTGCGCCCACTGCAGAGAATGACACTGCATTGCCCCTCAGTGATCCTTTTCCTCATTTGCCGAAGCTTTCTGGACTTCAGGTAGCGTCACAGTGTCCCCAGAAACAGCCCGCCATTGACCAACCGGAGATGCTGACTGATGCCGTAATGGTGACGTCAATATGTTTGCCTCGTAGGTCGTCATGATGACGTCACATTGTGAATTCACAACAAACCCTTCCCTCCACGCACCACACTCACTCGGAGAAGGCTACGTGCATTTTTTTACAGCTCCACGCAAGCCGCGTCTGGGAGCCTCGTGAACTCTCGCGCGTGAATTTCGTGCAGGTGAACGCCAGCGGAGGTTAGGAAATGCGCTCTACTTAAAAGTGATGGTTGAGGTCTATTTAAAACTTGGAGTGGGTCATAACAGGGAAACGAAACGTGCCTTCATTAAAGCAGTTGCAGCTTTGTGGCGCGTCAAGAAATAGAAGAATGTAAGCTTGTATGGTGTGAAATACGACTATGTTGAGCAAAATTTTAAAGACGATAGCCTTTCTTAGGGATCTTTGAAGCAAAAATTTTTGTCTATCTGTCTGTACAATTGCCTGTTTGTCCACTATTAATGGTACTTCGTACTTTGAACGGCACTAGCCCATGCCCTGAACGGCCGACCCCATCGGCAGCACCCACCAATGTTGCTCAAGCTTCAGCGTTTATATACATGTGCGGTTGTCAATTAAAAACCAATAATCGCGCATATCTGAGGCACCATAGAAACACATATATTCTGTATGTATGTCTTTTACTAGAAAAACAGACCTCAGTAGTTCTAAAAACCGTAGCGTTTATCACGCTTCGCTGACCGTGCAATGCTTGCACAAAAAGGCGAGTGTTTCCAACGCTTTGCTAAGACGACACGGTGGTGGCTCCTACCGGTCGCCTTGCGTTCTGCACCTTATCACCTCTGAGACGGGCGCACACGCCCGTCTTGTTTTCTAAGAAAACTGCCAGATAACGCTCACGTCACACGTATGACGTCACTTGATGCGCTCGTTTGCCTCCACTGCGCGCTCGAGGCACTCTAACGCAGCGCCTCCAGAATACAACCGATTTCTTGCGCAAAACATTAAATAAATGCTTTGTTCACTCTCCTCACACGCAACACTATCGTCTTTTTACGACATTTGCATATCAACATGCAGACACGGGGCCAATTTTTTGTTATGCATTTTTTTACACACCACTGCATTTATATTACGTTTCACAAGCTGTTTGCAGCCCTGTGAAAGGTACGGCCACTCTCAGCCAATCATGGAAGAGCACACTTCCTTAGTCTTTTCTATACGCGCATGTCGTATCCATTAATTTGACAGGTGGCCCGATCTCTATGAAAATAGGGGCACTGAACTAATTGTCTCTGGTTGTTTTTTTTTTTTGTATTAGATGGCGCTTGGCACTTTTTTGTTGTGTTTTGCTCTTTTTAGACGGAACGACCAGCTTTGCAATGAAACTGGTCCGACGTTTTCTATTTCTATTTATTGTTATCATAATTCGTTCCTATGAGTTTTCGTCACGTTTGAATTCTAAATGCGAAGCATTTCTTAGCGAACTTCGTCGACTTTGAGCGTATCTATCTATCTATCTATCTATCTATCTATCTATCTATCTATCTATCTATCTATCTATCAATCTATCTATCCACCCGCCTATGACGTTTAGCTTTCCTGGCGGTTCCGATATTGGTGTCAATACGAAACTTGGTATGGGATAACATGACTGCATGAAGAACATATCTCACTGGTCATAACATGAAAATCATCACATGTATGCCATGAATGTCATAATTTATATTTCATGTTCCAGCAGCTCTTGCGCTGGTTTCATTCACATGGCATGTTGCAAAACTGGTATTGTATGGCACAATTGCATGGCGAAAAGGCGACAGACCCTAACATGAAAATCATCACATGCGTATCATGTAACAACATGACTGCATGTCACGCCTATGATGCGCTCACGGCCATTTCGCTAGCTTCATTTATACCAGATTTGGTACAACAGTACGTGAATGAATGAAGAAAATATGATACTGGTGCAAACATACAAACATGAGATGCGTGTCATGTAACATTACTTCATGCTACGCTCATGATGCGCTCGCGGCTGTTTCGCCAGCTTCACATGTACCAAACTCGGTATTACGCGACGCGAGCGGATGACATAGGTAAAGGACACATCCAAACATGATAATCAGGACATGCGTGTCATGTAACAACATGACTACATGTCACACTCATGATGCGCTCGCGGCCATTTCACTAGCTTCACATATGCCAAATTTGGTATTGCGTGACGTCAATGGATGATAAAGGTATGCGACTGGTGCAAACATGATAATCATGAGATGCGTGTCATGTGAGAACATGACTACAAGCCACAGTCAAAGCACCAATACATTTCAACGTGGCGTGGTGCGCGTTCTCGCCAGCGTTCATTTTGTCGCGTCACGCCGGCGTTGCCATGCCAGGCTCCGGTCCTGCCATATACTCGCAGGCGCATGCCGCACTTCGTTGCTTTGAGGCATGCGCGTCTCAGGGCGTCCGGCGTCCCTCCGTCACGAAAAAAAAATGGCAGCATATCCACGGAGTGAATGATGGAGAGTGGGGCGAAGAATTCGTCCGTCCATTCGTTCTTGCTTCCGTCCGTCCATGCGTCCGTCAGTATGACCATCCATGCGTCCATCAGCCCGTCTGTGCGTGCGTCTGTTCGTGCGTCCATCTCTGCGTTCATCCGTGCAGCCGCCCCTGCGTTCGTTCATGCGTCCATCCATGCATCTCTCTATGTGTCCGTTCGTCCATCTATTCAACACTCCAAGTACCACCATCTCGCATCTTTTCATCATATTATTCCCCATATAGAAGCACCGCCATCCAGCGGACATTCCAAGGACTAAACGAGGGGTGGCACACGCACACTTTTTTACGGCTTGCGCTTCGGGTCTACTTCCCACCTTCAACCACCTCGAGTTGATGGTATAAACTAGTTCACTGTATTCATGGCACTGCAGCCCAATGCTCGCTAAACCTTTCTAAAACCAAGGAGGTTACGCCCAGCGAGTATGACGTAGCAAACTTTTTCAGTCAGATAGTGCTCAATGTACATGCCAATGGCTGATAATGGGAAATGAGAGGCGGAGATTTCGGCTTTTACTTTCTTACGGCTTGCGCTTCGTATCTACTTCCCATTTTTAACCACCTCGAGTTCATTCATGGCATATACAATTTCATTGTATACATGGCACTGTGGCTCAACACTCGCTAAACCTTTCTAAAACCAACGAGGTTACACCCAGCGAGTATAACGTAGCAACCCTTTCTTGTCAGATAGTGCTCAATGTACATGCCAATGGCTGCTAATGGTGATCGCAGCTTGCGCGTTAACTAAAAGCCGAATGCTGCTGTCTCTCATACCCCATTAGCAGCCATTGACATGTACATTGAGCATTATTTTTTATTGTTTAACAACGCACAGAAGAAGTCTCTCACCGGCACAACCTTGGAGGTCAAAATGTTATACTTGTTACATACTAGGAGGGACGAACGGGTGCCGCTATAAGGAGTTTCGTCCCTAAAAGGGAGTTGCGGTGTTGTCCGCGTAACGCGTCGGCACAAAATGCAGCATGTCGCATTTTGCGCCGGTTGCCGTCAGGCCACGCCGACGGACGCTGGTCGCACCGGCCGCGCCGGGCGTCGGACTATAGAATGCTCGCGTTTTGCTAACGCAGCGCCGGTGTGCCCAGCGTGCGCAGGCGTCAACGCTACATGGAGTATATTGGGCCCTTCAAGATGCGCTCGTGGCCGTTTTGCTAGCTCGACATATACTAAATTAGGTGTCACATGACGTTAACGGATGACGAAATTTATGACTGGTGCAAACATAATAATCCTGACACGCGTGTCATGCAAGAACACGACAACATACCATGCTCATGGCGTGCGCGCGGGCGTTTCGCTAGCTCCACGTATACTAAACTTGGTATCAGGTGAAGTGAATAGATGACGAAGGTAAACGACACATTCAAACATGACAATCATGACACGGAAGTCATGTACGGTGTCATTTACGTCATCCTCGTAACATTGTGCTGATTTGAAAGTGACATATCAACCTTTCTTATTCGTGCGTCGCATATCGTCGATTCCCCGTGTACATGTGATCTTCCAATTTTTTTTTCCACCGACACAGTGCAGCGTTCGCTCGCTCATCTAGGTTGTTTTGCGGTCCTCTTCATGAGTGATTCCACTCTTGCACTGTCCTCGCACTTGACGCGAAGCCCTTCGAGAACGTGTAAAAGTATATGTTTCGCCAGCTTTGGAAAACCGCGTACGTTGGAAGGTTGGCTCACTGGTCGCACAGCTTGAGAGGCATCTTGCACTGACACAACCAACTCGAGCGACGCCTTGTCTCCAAATGGAGGCGAACCATCGCTCCACAGCATGCCTCCACAGAGATGCGCCCTTGCCTTCCTCTTTTAATTTCACAAACGATAGGATCACCCTGCACGCTTTGAAAAAGTCAATCCTAACAATGTTTACGATTTATGTAGTGTAGCCTGAAAAATAGAGTTTTGTTGTTAAAATATTTCAGGGAATATTTGATGTGCCCCTACAGCCCTGATTGAACGAGAGAGCTGTACTTTTGGCTGCTCTGCTTACAGCTTGTGAAAAGCGCTATGCTCGTAACGCTGAAAAAATGCATCTGAAGTATATTTCGCATAGTGCGCTTATTCTGAGCCCCCCCCCCCCCCCAAGGCCGAGCCATTCTGAATGATGAGCTCGATAAAATTTTGGAGTCGTTGATAGATTGATTTTCTTAATGCCCGGAATATTATGTAAGCTCAGATAAAAGTTCTACGCTGCGGTAAAAGGACTCTTGAGCTACTCAAATAAAAAGACACAGCATATTGTTCAGACAAAAAGAGTCAACAAAAGGATAAATTTTGAGAGTTGACAGAGTGGCGTTTGGTGGATGCCATGTGCGATTAACCATTGAAGCACTGATTGCTCATATTATGTCGTCACAAATGTGTAGGGATCCAGGCACTCGGGTTGTGAATCGAGCATCAAACACCACGGGATGGCTTGAAGCTCTCTCATAGTGGAGTACCTCTAGTACTTTAAATCGTTATCCACTTTTTTTAAACACACAAATGTGTAGGCTTTTAGCGAGACGGCTCAGTGCTCTCCCATAGTTGAGTGCGAAGTACTCGAAATCGTTAGACATTTTTTCTAAACACAATTTTTTCTAAACAGTAACTCTGCATATATTTCATGCTAAACACCACACTATAAAATACTTTGTCTAGCCTTGAATCTAAAAAAGAGAAAAACGTGGCCCATCCCCCTATATATGAATAGGTATAAAACGAAAGTAATACGTGTCTTTGCAGAGGTAACTGAGCGTTTCTGCTGGATTGCTTGAGCAACAAATTGCAAATTCACGTTAGGCACGGCAAGCAGCTAAAAGCTTGCAACTTACATTTCAATCAGAAATCGTGCACAAAATCAGCATACACAGGACGAGCGCGGACTGAGAACTGCCACAGCTCGACACACAAAGCGCGCTGTTCAAACAGAAAGACGCGCAAAACAAGCGCACAAGTATACACCGAACAAGCCCGAACAACTGTCACAATTCTTCCTGCGTTGTGTGTCAGCAGCGCAATCCTTTTCGTAGACGCGGCCGTGGCAGCGTGCGAATGAACCTTCATCCTCTGCCGAATCACGAGTCTGGTAAGCCCGCGCGCTTGAGAGACCACGCTCCGTGGAGCCAGGTGGCGCTCAGCGCAGGCGATGTCCTTTAGAGCGCGCCCAACGCAAGCCTGTCGTGCGATTTCACCACTGATTTCACCACTGATGTCCCAGTCCTATAAGCTTCACAGCTAAAGCTTTGAAGCTTATAGGACTGGGAAACACTGTTAGGTGTATATAAATTCTCTGCCGTAAGAATTCTAGACAACGATCGTTTTGTGGCGCAGTGGTTTGCGCCGCACGCTGAGAATCGAGAGGTTGCTGGTTGGACTCCACGTGGCAGATGCTTGACTTTTAATTTTTTGTCGTTGCAATTTTAGTATATATTTTTCAACAGCACTTCCGTGATGGAAGCAAGTCAGTGGAGCCGTGGGAGACCCTGGCATAAAACAATTTTGTGTTAATAAACATTATAAAAATAGCTTTGTACTCTCCCACGGGAGACTACTTTTCCGTGACAGAAAAGTATGCATTCTGTGACGAAAATGGTGCCAGTTTATTCTCTATGGGGCCAGTGCAAAAAAAGTACCTGCCAAAAGGCACTCACTCCAACTATTCTCATGAGTGTGAACTGTGGAAGACGTACTAAATTTTTATGGCGACAATTCTCACCCTTATGTTATGATGCCTAATGTTTATATAGGTACTGGATGTTTGGTGGAAAAGATATGATGTGTATGGATTGAAGCAGGGTCTTGTCGAATCTGGCGCCATGTATGGTTATAACTACATATATAGTGATTACTTAAATATATTAAGTTAATGAGCAATAGGAGGCTATAAGAGTGGAAAACCAGTAGGTCCGGCATTCTTTTTTCCTGCTGCTGTTGACCCCTTTTTAGCAAAACCAACTTATGTAAGGCCAAGGTAATCCAGATTTGGGTGCACGTTAAAGAACCACAGGTGGTCAAAATTTCCGGAGCCCTCCAGTACGGCGTCTCTCATAATCATATGGTCGTTTTGGGACGTTCAACCCTACATATCTATCTATCAAGGTCAAGTTAATCACGCGTTGCCCCGTGCCTGTGCTGGGACCAGGTGAATCCGGCAAAACGCCACGACGCAGCCGTGCAATCAATGCCGCACTGCGTCGCTGTTGTCTGAGTGCCTGTAGCACGGGCTGTGCATTACGAAGCTTTCGACCTCATATGAAACAATAGAAATACGCACATGTAAATAAGACAAATCGCTCATAACATGTCCAATAGTATGAGGTGCTGATTTTAGATCTTTTTTATTTTGCGTTGCGAATTGTATAAAGTGCTTATAAAAGGACACTAAGCAGGAAAAAGTGCTTGGCTTAGTTTGACCAACTGTACCGTGAGAACTCGATTGTCATATGTTTCACCATCATAAGTTCATCATCAGCGGCGAAAATCTAGATTGAAATTTCACTTATAGATATTGTGCCGAAATAGTTTTGCGTGATGTAAAAAGTGGCAAAATGTATTTGGGCAATTTTCGTGGCATTTCCTCAACAAATATTTTTGAAATTTCATATTCTAAGTCTATGACACAAAAAGATGACAATGTACTTCATTTTTATTGATTGGAGGCTACGTAAGATCCAGTTCATACCTTCAAAATTTCTTACGTCCTGATGTTCAGAACAGGCGTCACAAGGTGGCGCTGCTACCCACCTTTTCGTTTCGCTCTATTTTTTTTCCCTCACCGAGCGCTTTGTGACGCCAACAGTGGTGTTTTCGGGATTGGGAAATTGTTCCCCATTAATTCGCGAAAAATAGTTTCGTTCTTAAAAGTCCATAAAAGGCGAAAGCCTTGTATGCCTTGTGAAACGCGAGAATTCACCATTGGTGTGGACCATCGTCCCGTGGTGTCGGCGTCAAGACGTGATAACGTCTCAAGACATCACATATCGCCAAAGTTTGCAACATCACTAAGGCATCACTATTACGTCACGTAACGTAGCGTCCCATAAAGACGTCTCTACCGGATATGTTGTTTTGTCGAACTTAGGCCGATAGGGCAGGCATTACAAAACCAGGAGAGGTGCAGAAAATATTCGGGGGAGGGTGGCGGATGGTCAGTGCATCGAATAAAAAGATGATGGCTGTTGCTTTCAGTTCTGTAGGAGTAATGCGCAAGAATATCTGTGAGTTTTAAGAGCAAAGCTTAATCTTTTTGTTACGTTGCGTAGTAAGAACAAGATTCATCATCATCATGAATTGGTACAGGGCAGTCTCGTCCTCTTCAACTTCTTATCCCTACCACAACACGAGCACTGATTTCTCCGGCGTTGAAAGTAAGAACTATGAAGGTCAACTAGTCACTGGACTGCAATCGCATGTCACGCAAACAACTAGAAACGCAGCTAAACGTTACGTCACATCACGTAACTAGTCACATCAATGGAATCAAGCAACATCACGGAAGAGATCGCATGACTAAACAGTACGTAACGTGACGTAAGCTCTTGTCACGTGACTAAAATCACGTAACACTTAGTCACGTCACCAAAACCACGCAACATCACGTAATAGCCAGTCTTGTTACATGTTACTGCGACTAATCAAATAATTCTTTACTTGACGAAAACAAAATCCTGCAAGACGTAGTCACGTGACATGTCTAGCCAAGTTTAGCCAAGTCTAGCCATACTTAGTGCTACTAGGGAGAGCCTATCTATATATACAAAAGCTTATCATTATTAGCAAAACTAGAGTACACTTAGGCTTGGTGTTTAGGAGTGTAACAGGATAGCGATATCCTCTACCTAGGGCGCATTTCAACAACTTGGTGCCCACTTTGAAGGCCAAACCCCATAATTGCGAAAATGCTCGCGACATCGACGAGCGACGCGACGTAGATTTCCTTCGCGCGTACAGTCGCTTGCGCGAGGCCGTCTACTCGCACCTAAATTTCCGCGTAGTTGGCAATGCGCAACGTGAAAATAAAATCTGTTTTTTTATAATGAAACGGAAGGGGTTTATTATCGTCTTGCAGCACTGCTTCTACACGAACGTGCATGCATGAGCATTCCGTTATTTCTTCGTTGTGCACACGTTACTCGGGCGGAGGGGAGCATGAGAGGAAGTGATGGTATTGGGGCACACGGAGAGAACCGGCAGTACGTCAGTCAAGTACATCCTGTTCCGGCGCTTTTTAGCACAGCACTTCCGGGCGATGAGCGATGGTTTCCAAATCTAGAGAACCGAGCGATCACGCGAAAACTACCACGCGACACTTCGTGCTTCGTCGCCCTGCTTCGTCGTTAATAGCATCGCTCGTTGCTGCCGCGTATATTTTCGCGTTTATGGGGCTTGGCCTTGATTGCGTGATGCTACTCCAAAAGTTGAAATTGTGGATTACTGCAGTGTAATTGATAAAGTTGAAAGTGGCTTGTGTTAGTAGCAAGTTTGAAAATATCTCGCGCGCATAAATGCTTGTGGTTTAAAGCATGCTACCCTTTACTCTGAATGCAGCCATATGCGGAAGCTTCGCTAACACAACGCCCTTTCATCTTCATCGATATGTAGGTTATATATAGCTTTGCCGATGGATCCGGCCTTGCACCGCTGGTTCAAGCTGCACACATTATTTTTTTTTTCTCCATAAAAAATGCTTGGCATTCTTGTTATCTTATTCGGTGTTATAAGTACTCACTTTTCGAGTGAACGGAGAGGTCCGCGTGAGCTTCGGAATAGCCAGCGGTGTTCTCGGCGTGACATGTATAGACCCCCTGCGCCTGCCTGGCCACACCCTGGAGTCGGAGTACCTTGCCGCTGTGCAGTACCTTGACGCTTTCTCCGTCCGGCGTTATGCGCTGACCTAACGAGAGGGGAAGAACGTATCGAATCACCACACGCATATTGGAGATGAGCCTTCCAGATGATGTTACAATGCTTAACAGATATCGTCACACACTGTGTAATTATGACACTGCACAACTTAAAGCAAGGGTTGGCAACCACTTGAGACGAAGGGCCAAGTAGCGGACAGCTGACGTAGTGGCGGGCCATACGGCAAATTGTCTGTGCGTGTGGGCGGGAAGGGGGAGCTATGAGTACGGAAAAAAACTTGACTAATTGACAAAAATGTTCTAAACCTAACTATAATTCATGTTTATTTTCAGCACGCATATGACAAGCTCCAAGTCAAACAGGCTTCAGGTGAAAATCGTGTGTTAGTTCCGAACTGCTGTCTCGGTCTTCGCACTGGAATTGGAGACGTATTTGACAGCATGCCGGGGGCGGCACTACATGCATTGTATATGGAAACGTTCTTTGTTCAGCCTTTCGGTTGGAGTCCGACTGTTTTCTGGAGAGTAGTCTTAGAAATGTCCGTCTCCGACCGAAACGTAGACAAATAAGCAGCTCTTCGGCGTATCTGCTGTTTAGCTAGACCTTCTTGTGACGGACGGATGGACGGACGGACAGACAGACAGACAGACAGACAGACAGACAGACGGACGGACAGACAGACAGACAGACGGACAGACGGACGGACAGGCAGACGGACGGACAGACAGACGGACGGACGGACGGGCGGGTGGGGGGGCGGGTGGACGGACGGACCAATAGATCGATAGATCGATACGCTCCCTAAATGCGAACTCCGAGGGCAAAAAGATGCCCGTCCCGCGCCAATGCAAGCGTGAATTCACCATTATCTGTTGCCCTTCTTGCTGTTTGTTTAGTGTTTATTTAGTCTTCTGTAGTGTTTGCTCCCCTTGCATCTGTTCTCGATTTCCATTTAATCGGATCACTTACCATGGTGAGTTTGTACACTATCCCCGTAACTTATTCAATGCTAGAATTGCAACTTCGCCTTAGAAAGCACTAAAAAAATAGCAATGCAAAGAGCCCTCTTTAAGTGCTCGCAGACTAAGAACAGTCAGAAAAAAATTGAAGCGTTTGAAAATATTCGTAAGTAACGTCATACCATCCTTGTACCACGAGAGTTCCGGCGCTGGGGAACCGGCGCCGCTGCAGATAAGCTCGACGTTCTCGCCTTCCAGGACATCTTGCTCACGTGGTCTTTCCAAGAAGTACGGTATTTCTGCGGAAAGGGAGAGGCTGGGGCTGTACTTTTTCAACTGCTTATAACAAGCACTGACT
This sequence comes from Rhipicephalus microplus, assembly GCF_043290135.1. Taxonomy (NCBI): domain Eukaryota; kingdom Metazoa; phylum Arthropoda; class Arachnida; order Ixodida; family Ixodidae; genus Rhipicephalus; species Rhipicephalus microplus. The sequence goes on from NC_134708.1 coordinate 61,180,231, forward strand.
TCCTTCTGAGTCGCACGGAAAAGTATAAGGATATCTACAAATCACAAAGCAGAATTATCACAAAAGTAAAAAAAAAATGTGCTCCTGTTACTTTAACCGGTGTAGTGAGCTACAATATTCTTGTGTTTTCATTTTCGCAGAAAACTATTGTGAAAACTGTAAAAAAAACTAGTTTTTTTGCAAGTTGTAGCTTTAGTTTCCTGAAGGAAGGAAAATAAGAGCGAAAGAATGGCAGGAAGCTTAACCAGCCTATAAGCAGTTGGTTTGCTACCCTGCGCATGGAAGGGAGAGGGGGAGGTGAAAGATAGAGAGCAGCGAGGGAAGAGAGATAAACACAGCACTTAGTTTTATGAACATTTCGTGAGTGCCACAGAGCTAAGAACATGAAAAAGTGAAGAAGAGAGAGACAGACGTCTCTTTCATGTTTTTTTTTTTTTACTTCGTGTTCCTAGCTTTGCGTTAGTTGCGAAATGTCCAGCAAACTTTCTGAAAGCCTATTTGCTGCAGTTGCAGTGAAGCATTTCCGAGACTGCTATTAAGAGACACGATAATCTTTTACGACGTTTTAGTGAGCTTTCACACTTTGTATGGACATTTTGATTCCGTGAACACTTATGTTTCTTTTTTACAAACTTGGCGTCGCGTGAACCGATTTCTGTACCAAAAAAACTTGAACTCAGTGCGTGACTGTTCTACTATGTGCCTTTGTATAGGCTTGTGTCTGTTACCTTTATTATGTGATGATGACCTCTATGGCAGGGCAGAAGAGTAGATGGCGCCACACATTGGCACAAACCTGTTCTTGAATTTAAAAAAATGTTTTTATGTTTAATTAACTGCCCAACAGCATATTCGGCAAATTTCACGAAAGTCATCTGTGCTGGAGAAGTCTTTAGAGGATTCCAAGAGAAGGCGAACGTGGGAGGGAGAGAGTGAAAGTGGGCGGGGTCCTGTGATGTTCAGAATCTGGCGGGTAGAATAACGTGGAAGCGTGAAGCTCAGGATCGGATTGATGGGCACAACGTGGGAGAAGCCTCTGTTCTTCTGGGGGTGTAATCAAGCCGATAACGATGCGCGAAATGATCTGCCGTGAAATGCAATTGACCTTGATGATTGAAACTGCTAAAAATATGCCGTAACCTGTCACTTGCTTGCTTTGGTAAATTGGTATAAGGAGCTTGGTGGTACACTTCCGTAATACGTAACTGGTAAATGTACCAAGCACCCATTGATATACTACACATACGAAAAACGAAACTGCTCACTAATTGAGACATAGTTTTGCCTAATAGTGTTATAAATGTACCACTCGAAAGAGAAAGCTTCAATATATTGATCGTTGCGATTATTATTTTTTTTTACTTCAACTGGACTATCTTGTTTGTTTTTCGCCCCTGCTTTTCCTCTCCGTCTTACTTTTTAACTTTGTTTTGACATCTTTTGACATCTCTCTTTCTCTCTCTCTGTGTCTGTATATATATATATATATATATATATATATATATATATATATATATATATATATATATATATATATATATATATATATATATATATATATATATATATATATATGTGTGTGTGTGTGTGCAATTCTTTCTGTCACACACTCGACCGAATGTTTATGTACACATTGATCACTTACACTAGTATGAAACGACACAAACCACGGTATTCAATCAAGTTTTGCACTTGTTTAACTAATTGTAACATTTAAGTGCGGCACCAACACTTGAAAATTTTGGCTAAATACACTACTTTTAGCTTTGGTAAAATACATAAGATATTGATTGATTGGTTGATTGATTGATTGGTATGTGGGGTGTAACGCCTCAAAACCACCGTATGATTACGAGAGACGCCGTAGTGGAGGACTCCGGAAATTTCTACCACATGGGGTTCTTTAACGTGCACCCAAATCTGAGCACACGAGCCTACAGCATTTCCGCCTCCATCGGAAATGCAGCCGCCGCAGCCGAGATTCGATCCCGCGATCTGCGGGTCAGCAGCCGAGTACCTTAGCCACCAGACCACCGCGGTGGAGCAAAATAAAAAAAATACACGAAATGTACGTGTTACACCACTCACGCTGCACGTCAAGCCTAATGGTAGCGCTGTCTTCGCCGATTGGTGAGGTGGCTGTGCAGCGGTAGATGCCGGCGTCACTGGGGTCGGTGGCCGAGATGAGTAGCATGCCGGCAGTGAGCGACACGTGGTAACGGGCGTGCTGCAGCAAGGGCACACCATCCCGCTTCCATGTCACCAGTGGCGTGGGCCTACCCGTGGCCGGACAACGTAACGTCACGCTGCGGCCAGCCATAACCGAAACGTCGGAGGGGCTCACCAGTATGCGCGGCTTTTCGTAATCTGCACGATATTGGCAAAGCACGCACTGAAATGGCACGTACTATAACAAAGTTGCGTTGTGCACGAAAGCAAATTCGTTATTCCTAAAAACTTGTTGTAAAGATATATTTACAACAAAATATGCAATATAAAACATTTTTTATTTAATTTGTTATATCCAGTATATCGTTATACCCGGATTCACTATATTGTGGTTAAGTTACAACGGCATTGGTGCTACGCTTCGGTCTCTTATGCAAGCAGTATTGTATAAAACAATAGTAAGCTGAGTTATTTGGCAAATATTCCTCATAAAAGAAAGTAAGGAGCCTAAAATTGCCCGCAGCTTCCCTCGGGGGAACACTGAGGAGGATGCGGAGCATATAATTGGTTAACGGGGTGTTAAAGTGCGACTTACTTGGGTCGATGGCTAAATTGGTTAACGTGGTTGTGAAATGGGGTGTTAAATTGCGACTTACTTGGGTCGATGGCTAAATTGGTTAACGTGGTTGTAGGAGGGGGTGTTAAATGAGTGAACACGTACACACGTATGCGAAAGGGCGGCGCTGGTCGAAGGGACGTCGATCATTGTGTTTGTGGATTCGTTGGAATTCATTTCACCGCGACCTTGGACGTCGACGCGCCGTACAAACCAACCGACGAGCGGCAACTGAGCGAGCGAGCGCCGACCTTGAGTATATATACAGCTCGACGGCGCATGCACTGTCAGCTGTTGAATGTTCTCGAAGCGCGACGCCACATGCGCGTCCACTGGAGAATCCGGAGAATTGTAGATGTCGAACGCGGTGTGTAGAGGAGGAAGGGTGCACAGATGGTGGAGGAGTGAAGCGCGCGCGGTGTGTAGAGGAGGAAGGGATGCACAGATGGTGGAAGAGTGGGCGACGGCGCGACGGCGCATGCGCGCGCGTCAGCTGTCGAATGTTCGAGAAGCGGTGCGGACGCGCGGACGGCGCGGACGGCGCACTACAAGGCGCGAGTATAAGATGCTTCCGCATCTAAAACAAATACAAAATAAGAGAACTCGTGTGTCCTCTTGTGTGCGTTTCGCACCTATTTATTTCTGTTGGGATGAATGTCGTGTTGCATGTTTGATAGTGCGTTATGTTGGGCTAGTTGGTACATATTAGGCTGGAATACGTGGTGCAAGGTTGACCAAGAGAAAAAAAAAAGATGAGACAGAAAGAGCGATCTTTCTGTCTCGTCTTTTTTCTTTTGGTCAACCTTGCGCCACGTATTTCAGCCTAGCATGTTTGAGCCTAAGATGCCTTCTCTCAACAAGAGCGCTACTTAGCCAGCACCAGAAGCTGTTAATCTAGTGTCCTAATTTTCTCATCAATCATTCTGGTACTTCACGGCTATCTTCTTGCACTGGCATCTCAAAAAGATATGATTTTCCGAACCAAACGTTTAAAAACCGCCCCAAGAGCCAGAAGTGAAGAAGGCTTTGACCCTAGTCATGAGTCCAAAATCCAAGGCGTCTACAAATAGTACCGTTAGGATAGGCTACCCGAGGCAAAAATGAAACAGAAAATTTATACCGCGCACTTACCTTGCCTATCTACGTAGTTTTCGAAATTTGCTACGACGCTTAGCTGCGCAGTTCTGGAGATCGCCGCTCCAGCCGCGTTCTCCGCTTTGCACCTGTAGACTCCTTCATGGTCTTCTTTGGCAGAGCGAATAACCAGCGTTCCGTCTTCGAGCATATCAATATCGCTCCGACCTCCGAAGTACACGTCGGCCCTGTAACGTAAACTATAGTGTTAGAATACGAGATCTCTGATACGGTATCTTCGAATGCACTCATATTTATGTCCGGCGGAACGTGCCGTTTATAGCTAGGACACTATAACTTCTTGTGCAGTTTTCTTGCTATTTCAAGTTTTTTTGCCCAGGACCTGAATAAAGTAGCAATTACACGTCAACGATGTAATGCAGACTAGTGTTCCAATGTAATATATCTCGTGTGGTATCTTCACGTACACACATTTTCACGTCCAATGAAAGCTCTGCAGACGTAGCCAGGGCACTCGACCTTCTTGCCCAGTTTCCTTTTTCCGGGACCTGATTTAGATAGTAATACTGTTAAGGACATAAAAGAGGACACAAGCAAAGAGCGTGTCTGAGTGCTCTTGTCTCACGGTACTGGTGTCTTTGGGCTGCAAGTTATTCAAATAAGTTAGTCAGTTACAAGTGGTTATAACCTAATGAAAGATACAAGCTATTAGCAAGCACAGCGCAGCGCTAATCATTCATCTGTGCAAAGAGTCAAGCTCGATGGTTTTCGTGTTAATCATGAGTACCGTTTCACTGCTGATGTGTATTGTGAATTAGGAGTTCCTCGCTTCTTGTTGAAATGTAATGCTTTTCTCACCAGTGAAGCCGTAAGCTTTACTTTCATTTGCGAGGAATTTCGAGCTTTGGACCAAAAACTAGCGACACGAGCATGCGCTTGTATAAGAAAGTCACCTACTCGAAATAATCAAGACGTGCTTCTCGCTATTGAATAAGATTGGGCAATGAGGGAAGATATTATGTTTTGTTAAACACTTTTTATAAACCCAGCGACAGCTGTATGTGAAGCTACTATTTGTTTTTGGGTTGTAAACGACTCTAACGTAATAAGCAAGACATTCGTACTAACTTGCCTTCATAGCAGTTTTACTAATAGTATACAAGTGTGAGCAAGTGGCGTATAGTGTTCGATGAAATTCACAGCGTGCCTTGCTTAACTGCCTGAATAACGGTGCGAGTCACCAACGGCAACATGTTAATTACCATACCATTTCAATAATATTCAGGCAACTAACTACATGTAGATGAACTACCTGTGTAGATATGTACGATGGCTGCTTTCGGCTAATACCGGTCTTTGATACCTTGAATATTTAATATGCGTTGTTACGCTGAAAATCAAAGGGACAACGCGTACATCGATCCTCGTAGAGGTCAATTTAGGTACGTTCCAATAATAATCAGCACATTTTTATTGCAGCATCATTAAATAGATGCAGTTCAGAAGAAATTCCGGTGTCGGTGTCGTTCGTTGTGATAGAAAAATCGGCGGTGTTCATGAGTGAAGAATTCTGATCGAATGGTGCAAATGGGATAAATAACGAAGACGTTTGCTTCGAGTGAAAATCAAGCCCAGACCTTCTGCGTGCCAAGAAGGTGTTCTACAAAGGGGCCACGTCAGTGTCTGAAATTGCTCACCCCCACCCCTCCCCATTCACAAAAAGCACTGTAAGAATGTTGCGTGGAATAACTGTAGACCTGCACAAGGCGTCAGAACATCTGAATTTCCAGAGTAGGTGTTTCAGAGTTGCCCGCTTAATACAAATGATTCGAACTCAAACTGCTCTTTAGACGCGACACCAGAGAAGATGCAGCCAAGACGAACGCCGACTGATTTATTGAAATCACACATTTCAGCCTTTTCGAACAAATCGCATGCGCAAAAAAAAAACAGTCATCGCCGCTCCCTGCTATAGGGGCCCCTTTCTTAGGAGAAAAATCAAACTCTTTCTCGAAGGCACAGACAGGTGTTCATTGATATGTGTGGTTCAACGTCCCAAAACCACCATATGAATATGAGAGACGCCGTAGTGGAGGGCTCCGGAAATTTTGACCACCTGGGGTTCTCTAACGTGCCCCCAAACCTGAGCACACGGGCTTACAGCATTTCAGCCTCCATTGGAAATGCAGCAGCCGCAGCCGGGATTCAATCCCGCGACCTTCGGGTCAGTAGCCGAATATTTTAGCAACTAGACCACCGCGGTGGGGCATAGAGAGGTGTTTAACTGATGCACTCATGTGTGCGATGCGTTGGTATCCACAATGTGTCCAGGATTTTGCGTGCTCTTTGGCCCTTCGCTCGCCCCGACAGCTTAGTGCTACTGAAAATGCGCGTGCACTTTCTGGCACAAGTTTTATACAATGAACAGGCAGGTGTTTTGTAGTGCTATTGTCTATTGAGTTATAGTGTTCCATTAAACACTTATTTATACATCTTCCGGTCCGCCCCACGTAGACCGTGCTACTGGTCAGAGGAAATTCGTAGACAACTTTCGTTCCACAAGGTAAATACACGGGGCCGTGTTTTACGCCACAACAATCTTTCTTTTGTTTTTGTTTTTTCATGGTAGAAGTGGCGCAGTAGCACGACAAGTTATGGTAACCGAGAAAATGACATCAGCTCTGTGTTTTCCTGCCACGCTCTTCAAGCCATGCGACATCTTGTGTACATAAAACATTATAGCAAACTTTCGTCTATGTTTTCTGTTTTTTTTTTCACCCGTGGCAGAGGTACGCAGAGCATAGGACCTTCAACGGCGGGTCTGCTGCTGTTTTGAGTAACTACTGTGGGAAACGTGCATTAACAATTCACCTGGTAGGAGAAGCTATCTTTGACGTTGTGGTGACAAGACTTAATAACAGAGGACTTCAAGCACAATACCGAAATGCCTATTTTTACTTCAAGAGCGCGGCGGAAAAATACGGGGATGACGTGATTTTCCCAGCACCCCGTAAGTGGTCTTTGGACTATTTCTGCCACGGAAAAATAAAAAAAAATATCGATGCGACGTAAAACTCAGATGCGTGTATGTACCTTGTAGAACGGACTCAGTTGTCTATGAATTACTTCGGACCAGTGGTATCGCCTATGTGGGCAGAACGGGAGATGTATTATAGGTGTTTATTGGAACAGAACTATTCACTAGGCGATGATAACGCAAAGCTCCTGCCAGTTCATAGTAAAACTTCTCAAGGCCATTTTTAGCAGCACTAAACATTTAGTGCTTCATAAGGGCCCGAAGAGCACGCAAAATCTACGAAGATTCGTGAATTGCAAGGCATGGCCCTCCTGAGACCCCGCTATGGAGATTTTGTCCAATTTATTGGACAACGGTTCTGGGAAAGTACAGAAATAATGGCTGTTCTGACGCCCCTGAAACCGGCTGTCCAACAAATAGGACAACTACTAGCGCCACCAGCGGCGTGGGACAAAAATTGGTCGAGAGCAAGCCTAGTGGGACGCAGTCAAGATGGCAGCCTTCAGCGGCGCGGCGTTTTACGGCAGCGTGCGTGAAAGTAAGTGAGATTTTTCTACTTTTCGAGTCTTTTGCCATGATTTTTGCGACCAGAAAGAAAGTATAACGTACCCAGAACGCGTTAATTTGCGAGGCGGGTACATAATTGCATCCGTAGTTTCTACATCTCCATGGGATAGTGATGTACAATTTATTGGACAACGGGACCGAACCCACATTTTTTTGCCCGTTCGTTTCTTTCAATATGTTTTTATTTGCTTAATGGTCTGCCTGTATTTCGCTGTCTCGTTTTTTTTTTGGTAAAAGTGTTATTACTGTTTTTTTTTACAGGAAACCGACCACGCGTTTGTGACGAAACGGCCGAGCGAATACTCGAAAGAATTGCAGCCAGGGAATCATCCGACTTGGACCTGTCTGACAGCGATGAAGAAGCGCCTGAGGACGTTGCCGTTTTGGATGACCTGGAGAAAGATTTAGAACCGGATGTTGACAGCAGTGACGAGGAACCCGTACACACTGCACCTGCTGCTCCAAAAAGGGCCGCGCTTTGGAAAACCACCGACAGGTATGACTTACTATTTCTGGTGACGAAGACGCGAGCTTACCTTAATTTCAAAACAAATATTTCGCCCTCGTCGTTTGAGAAACGTCTTTTCTAGCACAGTACCAGCTTCTTGTAATGCTTCTTGTAAGAAGCAAATAAATAAATAAATAAATAAGTGAATAAATAAATAAAAAAACAAATAAACAAATAAACGCCCTTTACTTGCAGTTCTCCCCAGGCATGGCTGCCGGACTTCAACGTCACCTCAGACAGCGGTGAAGTGCGAGCCCTGTGGCGACCGTTCGAGTACTTTCAAGAATACATTTCGGATGAAATGTGGGAGACGATGTCTACCGCTATGAACACTGCACATGTGGTCGAGACCGGGAAGAGCCTTTGCACGACTCCTGAAGAGCTGAAAGTATTTTTTGCTCTTTCGATCACAATGTCGTGTCTTGGGTACCCTCAAATTCGTATGTACTGGGCAAAACGAACGAAAGTGCCTTTAGTTGCAAACCACATGACAAGAGAGCGTTTTTTCACACTGAGGTCGCGACTCAAAGTTGTGAATGCCCTTGACGTAGATGATGCCACGAAAGCGCAGGACAGGTTGTGGAGGATACGGCCGCTTGTTGTTGAGGTACAAAATGGGTGTCTGCGTCTTCCTCGCGAAGAACTTTTGAGTATTGACGAGCAAATGATACCTTTCACTGGGCGTACCCACCTGAAGCAGTTTGTTCCAAGGAAACCTAACCCAGAAGGGTTAAAAAACTTTGTGTTGGCTAGTCCCTCTGGCTTTATCCTTGACTTTGAAATCTATCAGGGAAAAAAGTCGCTTCTTCACCCTGGGAGCTCAGGCATTGGTGAATCCGCGGTACTGAGGCTGATACAGAGTCTAACCAAAGGAACGAAGCTTTTTTTCGACAGGTATTTCGCTTCTTCAGGGCTACTCGACAAGCTGGCCGAAAAAGGGATTGCAGCAACCGGCACAGTTATGAACAATCGTGTGCCAAAGACTGTAAAGCTTTCGTCGGAATCGCAGCTTAAACAGAGGGGTCGTGGCGCATCAGAGATGTGGGTCCGAAACGACGATAAACAGGTTGTTGTCAGATGGTATGACAACAAGCCGGTGACACTGATGTCGTCGTTGCATGGAAAAGAACCACAAGACACTTGCAGACGCTGGTGTGCCAAAGAAAAAAGGCACATAGATGTCCCGAGGCCCCACATTGTCCAGGCATACAATGCTAACATGGGAGGAGTCGATATGGCCGACCGCATGCTAAGCTTCTACCGTATGAAAGCCCGTGTAAAGAAGTGGACGATACGCTGTATTTTTCACCTGTTTGACATCGCACTCTGCAACGCTTGGATCTTGTACATGCAAGACATGTCCAGCTTGCGCAAACAGAAAAAAGACATTTTAAAGTTCCTTGACTTTCGGATGTCAGTCGCTGACGTGCTTGTGGCCCAGATGAGCCAGTTGAGCAGTGACGATGACGACGCACTCTGGTCTCCTCCAGAAAAACGAGCTCCCCTGCCTCCAAGTGAGGTGAGAACAAAAACCGTGGGCCACATGCCAAGGCTTGCCGACATCCCCAATGCTGCTCGTTGTAGATGGGAGGGCTGCTCAATGAAAACTAAATTTTTTTGTACCAAATGCAAACTTTTTTTTTGCATCACAAAAGAAAGGCACTGCTTTGAGAAAGCACACTCGAAATGATGTTGGGATTGTATGAAGAGTACTACCGTTTTCATGAATATTTTTCGGGGTGCAAAGTACGCGGAATTGTTACGATTATGAAAGTCATGCAAAAAGTGTTTCTTCCACAAGTTCTTTTGGAATCACAAGTTGTTTTGGAATCAAGCTCCATTCTTGTGCGTCGTTTGTATGATGTTGTCCATCAATATTTTACAAAGTTTTTAATTTGTGTGCATTCTTTTATACCAAATGAAACAATTTCTTTTTCATGCTTGCTCCAATATCATCAACCGACAACAGACACCTTCAGACCCGATGTCCAATACATTGGACAATTGGCCACGCCCAAGCAATGTACGATGCCAGAAAACTGGATGACACTTTTTACCATCGTACCAAGAAAAGTCATTTTTGGGAGTTTCACCAAAAATCATTATCCTTAACTCACGCTGGGTCTCAGGAGGATAAGAACACCAGTGAGACATCTGTCTCGCTTCGAGAATGAGCTTTATTAGGGACCTAGCGGGGGAGGGTACTAGCATTGTGCGGTCATGACTGCTTTTCGCGCATGCGCATTGTTTGTAAAGGCAAGAATGTACGATTTCAACAATTCAGTTGTAAGTCTGCGTTCGTCGTGTCTGCATCTTCTGTGGGGTCTCGTCTTATGCGCAGTTTAAATTTCAATATGTCCTACCAACTAGCCCAACAAGACATGCTTCTCGAGTGTGCAGCTGCTCAGGTATACCCGTGTCACCTGGATGCGTAGTGATACTTCGCAAATCAGCAGAAGGAAGAATTATGGTGTAGCGGGCATTTCACGTAGTACACTTGCAGTAGACAGTCTAGCAAACAGAAATCTTCAAACAAACTAAAATTTCAAACCTAATATCTCGCATTTCTCTTCTGCTCCTGCCTCTCTCTTATGCTGTCCAAATGTGCAGTCCTAGATATTGTCACGGGGTCGTGACAAGGCCGAAGACAGGAGACTTCGTGTTGCGATTTAACTGTTTATTTGGGCGAACCTGTGCCCAGTAAACGGAACGTCCAATCACAGTAGCAGTCTTGCACAGATAGCAGTCTCGGACTGATAGCGGCGAATGAAGCGTCGGCCTTCGTTCAACAACTGACAAGCGGCGAAGCGCGTCGGCATTTATACTCTTGCCGTCGAATGTTCTAGCGTTATCGCTGGCGCTGGCGTAGGTTCCAGAATAATCTGTACCGTTTGCACAGTGGGCGTGATCTTATCGAAATGATCTACTACAGTCCGGAACCTTCTCGAAAACTGCAGGCGCGGTTTGCGCTGAGAATCGTGTGGTGTTTTGGGACGATAACAAAAACTTGGGAAATGGAACGTGGCATTGCCCCCCTCCGAAAAAGGCATCGTCCCGATGCTTTAACTAAACATGAAGGTACGACAATAATGCAAGAAAGTACAATAAAAAATTATGATACAACAATAATACAAAAAAACACTGTTTCAGTTTGTTAACGCGCGTGCAACGGCTTGAGGTGCGCGACAAGGACGACTTCAGGTCGCGATCGGCGTCGTTGAGAGTTCGTGATGCCGTCGGGGACAACCTCGTAATCAAGTGGGCCGAGACGTCGAACCACCCTGTACGGTCCGAAGCACCGTCCCAGAAGCTTTTTACTTAGTCCACGTCGGCGTATCGGCGTCCACACCCAAACACGTTCACCGGGCTGGTATTCCACGAAGCGTCGTCGAAGATTGTAACGGTGGCTGTCGGTCGTCTGTTGATTCTTGATACGGAGACGCGCAAGTTGTCGGGCTTCTTCGGCGCGTTGAAGGTACTCGCTCACATCGAGGTTTTCTTCGTCGGTGACGTTGGGTAACATGGCATCGAGCGTCGTTGCCGGGCTCCTTCCGTAGACCAATTTGTATGGAGATATCTGCGTCGTCTCCTGCACCGCCGTGTTGTATGCGAAGGTCACATACGGAAGAATGGCGTCCCACGTCTTGTGTTCGACATCGACGTACATAGACAGCACGTCGGCGATCGTCTTGTTAAGCCGCTCGGTGAGGCCGTTGGTCTGTGGGTGGTACGCTGTCGTCCGGCGGTGGTTTGTTTGGCTGTATGCCAAGATCGCTTGAGTTAAGTCGGCAGTGAATGCCGTTCCTCTGTCGGTGATAAGGACCTCCGAGGCGCCGTGACGTAGGACGATATTTTCGACGAAGAACTTAGCTACCTCGGATGCACTGCCTTTTGGAAGGGCTTTTGTCTCGGCGTAGCTGGTGAGGTAGTCGGTAGCTACCACGATCCACTTGTTTCCGAAAGCCGACGTAGGGAACGGCCCCAGTAGGTCCATACTAATCTGCTGGAAAGGTCGGCAAGGTGGATCAATTGGCTGCAGAAGTCCCGCTGGCCTTGTAGGCGGTGTCTTGCGTCGCTAACAGTCCCGGCATGTCCTCACATAACGAGTGACGTCGGTGGTAAGACGTGGCCAGTAGTACCTTTCTTGTATCCTCGCGAGCGTGCGAGAAACACCGAGGTGCCCTGCCGTCGGATCGTCGTGCAGGGGCTGCAAGAGTTCTGGTCGCAGGGCTGAAGGCACCAAAAGGAGGTACTTAGCTCGAAGCGGTGAAAAGTTTTTCTTTTGTAGAAGACTGTTTCGTAGAAAGAACGACGCAAGTGCGCGCTTGAATACCTTCAGGACTTCGGCGGTCCTGCCTTCGAGGTATTCTATTAGGGCCTAAAGTTCCGGGTGGGCCCGCTGTCGTTCAGCGAAGTCATCGGTAGTTATCGTTCCCAAGAAGTACTCGTCATCCGGGTCGTCGGGTAGCGGTTGGTCGACAGGCGCACGAGAGAGACAGTCGGCGTCGGAGTGTTTTTTGCCGGACTTGTAAATGACAGTAATGTCATATTCTTGAAGTCTCAGTCTCCATCGTGCGAGGCGACCTGAAGGGTCCTTCAAGGTGGCTAGCCAACACAACGCGTGGGGGTCGCTCACAACTTTGAAGGGCCTGCCGTAGAGGTAGGGGCGAAATTTCGACGTAGCCCAGATGATGGCGAGGCACTCCTTTTCTGTTGTGGAATAATTTACTTCTGCTTTGGATAGCGATCGGCTGGCGTAACTTATAAGCCTTTCAAGTCCGTCAGCCCTCTGCACAAGAACGGCGCCAAGACCTACGCTGCTTGCGTCAGTATGTATTTCTGTCTCGGCAAATTCGTCGAAATGAGCAAGTAACGGAGGCGTCTGGAGGCGATGTTTTAGCTCCTGGAAAGCGTGTTCCTGTGGCGTTTCCCACTTGAGCTCCACGTAGGCCTTGGTAAGGTAAGTGAGAGGATCGGCGATGCGGGCGAAGTTTTTCACGAACCACCTATAATAGGTGCACAGGCCCAGAAATCAGCGCACCGCCTTCTTGTCAGTGGGCGGCGAGAAGTCGGCGGTGGCGGCTGTTTTCCATGGATCGGGACGAACTCCAGACTTGCTGATAACGTGCCCCAGAAACAAGAGCTCCTCGTACGCAAATCTGCACTTTTCTGGCTTCAGTGTGAGTCCGGACGTCTTGATGGCTTGAAGTACAGCTTCAAGGCGCCGAAGATGCTCGTCGAAACTCGAGGAGAACACGACGACGTCGTCCAAGTACACAAGGCAAGTCTGCCACTTCAATCCTGCCAGTACTGTATCCATAACGCGTTGAAAAGTTGCAGGCGCTGAGCAAAGGCCGAAGGGCATCACCTTAAACTCGAAGAGGCCATCCGGTGTTATAAACGCCGTCTTCTCTCGGTCTATTTCGTCGACTTCAATTTGTCAATAGCCAGTCTTGAGGTCCATTGACGAAAAGTACTTGGCGTTATGAAGCCGATCAAGTGCGTCGTCTATTCGTGGGAGAGGATACACGTCTTTTCTTGTGATTTTGTTCAGGAGGCGATAATCGACGCAGAAACGTAGGGTCCCATCCTTTTTCTTCACTAACACCGCGGGGGATGCCCACGGACTCTTGGACGGCTGGATAATGTCATCCCGCAGCATTTCATCAACTTGTCTCTTCATGGCCTCACGTTCTCGCGTCGAAACCCTGTACGGACTCTGACGGAGTGGTCTGACATTTTCTTCGGTTATGATGCGAAGTTTTGTGATTGGGGTTTGCCGAATTTTCGATGACGACGAAAAGCAATCTTCGTATGGCAGGAGCAGGGCCTTGAGCTGTTCTTGCTTATCGTTCGGAAGTCTGGGATTGACGTCGAAAGTTATGGGAGGGGCTTGGTTCCTCTGAGCAGGTTCCGCAGAATCGGCGAGGGCGAAAGCACTGGTGGCTTCGACAATTTCTTCGATGTATGCGACCGTTGTTCCTTTGTTCACATGTTTGTACTCATTGCTGAAATTTGTGAGCATAACCGTTGCTTTGCCTCCCCGCAACTCTGCAATTCCTCTTGCGACGCAAATATTTCGGGTGACCAACAGATGCTGACTGCCTTCAACGACGCCTTCGAAGTCAGGTGATTCAGGAGCGCCGACTGAAATAATGACGCTTGAGCGAGGCGGAATGGTGACTTGTTCTTCCAGCACATTCAAGGCATGATGTCCAGACGGCGTGCGCGGCGGTAGTGCTTCTTCTGTAGATAACGTTATCGACTTTGTTTTTAGGTTGATGACAGCACCATGGAGGCATAAGAAGTCCATGCCAAGGATGACATCTCTCGAGCAACGCTGTAGGACTACGAAGTCTGTACGATAAATACGGCCGTTAATGGTGACTCTCGCTGTGCAGATTCCTGCAGGCGTTACGAGATGACCTCCGGCTGTGCGGATTTCAGGGCCTTTCCAAGCTGTCCTAACTTTCTTTAACTTCGCGGCGAACGACCCACTGATGACAGAATAGTCGGCTCCAGTATCGACGAGAGCGGTCACACTGTGGCCGTCGATAAGAACGTCGAGGTCGCTAATTCGCCGTCTCGCATTACAGTTAGGGCGTGGCGTCGGGTCACGGCTGCGTCGGCTTGTTCCGCTGCTTCCATGTTGCGTCGTCAGGCCACCTTCGGTAAGTGAGCTTTCGCCGTCAGGGCTCTGCCTGGTAGGCGTTGTGTTCGGAAAGCTCCGTCGCGGCGTCGTCGTCGGAGGAGGATCTTCGGTAGTTCGTCGCACAGCAACCGCACCTCCACTGGTTGCTGCCCTTAGTTTCCCGGATACGGGCTAGGAGACCAGCCCCGCGTTGGGCTGGAGAACTGCCGGGGGTGCGGTGACATGCGGCGGCTGGGCGACGGCGAACGGGAAGGACTTCGTGGTGTCCATTGAGTTCCTGTCAGGTAGTCGGCGATGTCACGTGGCCGTTCCTCTGGCTGCGGAAGTGGTGCATTGACGGCGAAGCCACGCGGTCCCATCTGTCGGTACTGGCAACGGCGGTAAGTGTGCCCGGCCTCGCCGCAGTGGTAGCACAGTGGGCGGTGGTCAGGGGTGCGCCAAACGTCGGTTTTCCTCGGCGCACTGCGCTGGCCCGCTGGCGAACGGTAGGTCGTCGATGGGGTGGTGGCGGCGGTGGTGTCTGGCGACGCAAGTGCGACGGGGCGGCGTTTTGGCGTGGACGGGGAGGAGCGTTGTGGCGCACTGCAGCGGCGTAGCTCATAGTTTCTGGCTTGGGTAGCGGTGTTTGGGGAATTCGAAGTGATTGCCGAACTTCTCGCACAATGTCGGCGATCGAATCCACTTGAGGTTGCGCAGAAGGCAACAGTTTGCGCAGCTCTTCCCGCACGATCGTTCGGATCGTTTCACGCAGGTTTTCGGAGTCACTGGCTTGAGCAGCAGCGCATTCTAGAGTCAGGCGACGATTATACTGTCTGGTGCGCATGTCCAGGGTTTTTTCAATGGTGGTCGCCTCGGATACAAGTTCTTGGACGGTGTTCGGTGGATTCCTCATTAGTCCCGCGAAGAGCTCCTGTTTGACCCCTCGCATGAGGAAACGAACTTTATTCTTCTCAGGCATGTCTGGGTCAGCGTGACGAAATCGGCGGGTCATCTCCTCTGTGAAAATTCCAACCTTTTCGTTTGGTAGCTGAACCCGGGTCTCTAGTAGAGCAGCGGCCCTCTCATTGCGAGCGACGCTCGCGAACGTTTGCAGAAATGCGCCGCAGAAGACATCCTACGTTCGGAGCGTGGACTCCCGATTAACTAGCCAGGTCCTTGTGGTGTCTTCTAGGTAGAAGTACACACGACGGAGCTTTTCTTCATTGCCCAGTGGTTTAGGGTGGCCACACGGTCGTATGTTTCTAGCCAGGTTTCCGGGTCTTCAAACGATGACCCATGAAACGTTGGTGGTTCCCATGAAACGTGGCAATATGAAACGTGGCAGGGGAAGAACTCTGTAATTGAATGGAAGGTACGAAAGACACGAGGATGACGTATGACTACTGCTGGAACACGCCGTCAAGTTTTCCGCATGCCTTGACAAGATAAAAGGAGCCAATTTTCGGACAATAGACGATTCGCATGGTTTACGGGGACATGTTCCTTGGACGAAAGCCTCTGGATGCACGAATTTCGAGACCGTACCTTTTGTCGGTGAGTAGCTCACAGAAGAACCACAGATTGGGGGGAGGTGCAGTATGGTACGTTATTATCAATGTTTCAGTTTTCTATATATGTTTTTTTTTCTTGCTTTCGTTTATGGATGACCTTGTTTCTTACGCTCACGAACTTATATAAATGAAGTAGTTGAAGTAATATATACCTCAACCTTTTCACAGGAAGCCAGTTAGAACAGAAGAGAACAGAGATAACGTGTGAGCTGCTACGACGTCTTTGCCGTACCCGTTCTGGGTCCAGTAGATGTCTGGTCGGGGTTGTCCTTCTGCCTTGCACGTCAGGTTGGCGGGTTCACCTAACTCCACTTCTTGGGGTTGTGGCTCTTGCACAATGCGTGGCCTCTCTGGGGAAGGGAAGCATTTTTAGAATACTAAGTGTTTGTCAATGTGGCCTCTAATGGAGACAAACATATGAAGTCATAGCATACACCAGAATGAACACTATGAATGACAAGAGAACCACTTTTTGGATGTTGCACAAGGACGAGAACAGGGATAGAAGCGCGCAGCAGTTGGCCTACAAAAAAAGGAGTTTATATATTGCAAATGAAACCATAATGTTACAACCATCTCACGGCACGATGCACTGCCGCTAAGCACCATGTGTCAACTCACGTTCTGCGTGCCTTCATAGCGAGTTGAAGGAAGTAAAATATGCATTAGCCTAACTTTATATGATTGAGACAGGAAAAAAATTGTCATTCTTGAAACCTTGTTCAACGTTCCAAGCAGGACCGAACACTTCAGAGAGTTATTACAGACGAAAGGCCACCACTGCTATGAGATTCAGGCACAGTATGCACACCACATCAATCGAGCGATACGCAATAACCTGCTTGAACATGTACATTTCGCACAATTAGCTGTGCAATACGTATCTCAAATAAATCGCGTGACTTTCGAAGTAAACTCCTGTACTCTATTTCATAAATTCACATATCAAATAAGACTTTTTCTACTGAACATAATGCACAATTGAATAAGGAACCGTTGTAACATAATGCGAATCCATGTGATCACACAATTTTACATTTAACATTCTTGTACTTTTTGTGCGCACTTTCAAAGATGTTACCTATTTGTATTGACTGTTCCCATACCTCTTTTTTTCTTCTTTTGCAAAACATTTACATTACTTTAAAATATCAAATAATGCAGGTCTTTGAGCTCTAATTCCTGCGGCTGTATCCAGTGTTGCTGCCTGTACAGTCCTAAGTTCCCTCAGGCTCTTTTCCATAAATATTTCAACTGGTGAAAGCCACCAAGTTTTCTGTTGGACTGTGATTAGGACACATAGCCAGATGGGGCAATTCGGATAAACATCCATCAACTGGTGTTCTTGTGCACGGGTGTTCTCGCTCGCATATCACTCCTCTCTAACTGTTGCTGCAGCGGAGGGGAGGTTTTAGAGTGAAGGGAGGGACGACAAAAGCAATAGTCCCCTCACCCTAAAGCCTTTTTCAGCCTCAACCCTTCCCCCCCAATTCAATACACTATCCCCTATCTGTGTTCACACTGTCTGCTCAACCCAATTCCGGAGAAAAGCATTGCTCAGCAAAATGTTTAAATATCTGAAGTGTGCTTGTTGGTATTTTATTTTACTTCGAATTCATCTCAATTAAAAAGAATAACCGAATAAAAAATCAGTGGAACCCCGGTGTGAATGAGTTAACAGCATTTATGTGGAAATGGGGCTCTTGTGACAAGCTCACTGCTAAAAACAAAAGAGTAAGGATTCCCATTGCTGTTTTTTTTTTCAAGTAACCGCTCCTCCTAAAATGTGGCTGCTGTCATGGCAGGGAATCGAACCCATGTCCTTGAACCTGATTAAAGTGATTAGTTGGGCTTGTTGCTACTTATTCTAAAGGAGCATGCGAACAATACAAGAAACACGCGTGATCGAAAGATTTTTTAAGGTCTCTTAGCCACTCATTGCATAACCTGTAAGGTCTGCTCTCGCGATTTTAACAACACCTCCGCTATTAAGAAGAGCGAAACGTGGATGTAGTATTGAAGCAGAAAGCATTGCCTGTCTGGAGAGGAATGTGTAAGTGTGGCTTCCCTAACTTACTCATAATGAGATGGCGTATCTATGCATGCGCAGTGGATGAACTCTGATTTTGACAATGTAAATATACTTGCAGTTTTCCAATAAAGCTTGTTCAAAGTTACCATTCATCGTAATCGTTTGTGTTCCTCCCAACCGTTGCACGTTCTTGCGATGTAGTGTGCCTTGAACCTAGCAAGCCAACTCTTTAACTGGTAAGCTATCACGGTACATTTTCAGGCGAGAGTCCTGAATGCCTCATTAAGCCCGAGAAGCCACAGAAGACGTTAGCATAAATGATGCGAAAGATCATGTGATGGAGTCGTTAAGACGTCACACATCACCAAAATGCAGAAAAGAACTGTACGTGTACACATCTTGTTTTTTTTCCTTGATACATAGCGAGAGTCTCGTTATGGCAGGCTTGGTGCCTTCAAGTGGTATACAAAGAATTATTTGTCAGGTGCCAGCTCGTACTCCGTTCCCGTACTACGTGACGCCAAACAGGCAGATAAAGAGTGTTCTACACTCGCCGTCATGGTCTACTGGTGTCTTTGACGGAAGCTCCCACGTTTAATGCACATATATACCCCATAAAGTGGACGAGGGGGATAGCTCAGTTGGTAGAGCATCGGACGCGTTATTCGGAGGTCGCAGGTTCAGTTCCTGCCCTTGCAACCTATCTCTTCGGCCACTTTTCTTTCTTGACGTTCACATTACAATAACTCTTAGTAAAGCCACCTATGCTTTCCTTAGCACGATAGTCAATTAGATCTCATTATTCACCAAAATTTGTGGTTATATTTTTTAATCTTGTAAAATTTCTATTCAATCGCATAACATGACGTCTCGTAATGTCGTCATCACTTGACATCGACGCTTGCTCAAAAGGGGGTGATCCCAGAGGCGCTGCAGAACCATCTGAAGAACAGATAAGTTTCAGAGGGATAGGGGCTGAATCATTGAATCAATAAAACCGACTGAGAAACGACACAACAATAATGACGCTCACTTTCGAGCCATCTTAGACTAATGCATAAGAAGCCGTGTGACAGGCTTTAGGATTACGACGCTATGTAACTCCAAGAGTGCTGGGGCGCTCGATTTAAAATCGGATTGCTTCAGCGAGTGAGTGAAAACCTAACTGTTAAGAAAGGCGACACTGCCAATATTTTTATCACACTCCAAATGGAACAAATCGCAAGTAACAAGAGAAGTAGTGGATGTTAATGCACTCACCGCAAGCAAAATCACCGCTGTCGAGTGACGTCAGTGGTCTGTCGCGAAGGGAGTCCGGCTGGGAGCACTGACCGCTGGCCTGCGTAATGGTCTGCTTTTCTCGAAGCATCTGTGTGAACCAGACGAGACCGCAGTCGCATAGCAGCGGGTTACCGTCCAAGCGCCTGCACGAAGGCAAGACGTGGTCTCTCGTGCTGTTTCATGCGGTTCGACAGCAAAATTTTTGTCACGG
Organism: Rhipicephalus microplus; assembly: GCF_043290135.1. Classification (NCBI taxonomy): domain Eukaryota; kingdom Metazoa; phylum Arthropoda; class Arachnida; order Ixodida; family Ixodidae; genus Rhipicephalus; species Rhipicephalus microplus. Next base: position 61,199,949 of record NC_134708.1, read on the forward strand.
TTCCCGATTGTTCTTTTTCCAGTAGCGTTGCAAAATTACTGCATGAAAACAACATCACCTAATATAAACTCTCTCTTTGTTTACTGTTATATATACCTGGCAATAATTTTTTTTGTTCTGCGGAAACTACAGAACCGAAGTGCATGCCTGCTATCGCTCTAGCTTACTGATAATTCTCTGATTTTTCTCGCAAAAAGAAATGCTGATTTATTTTTTATGATACCTAAACAGTTACGGAAACTCGTATAGGTAAAATAGGGTCATTGTTTAGTTTGCAACAAAGCTTTCCTTTTTTTTCCAACTTTTTTTCAGCGTCACCTTTTCGCCACACCTCATCTCCGAAGTAAACATGACGTCTACGACGCAGTGGGTCAGTGTGCAGACGGCAACACGCTGTTAAGCTTCGCTCAAAAAACATACTCGTGATGTGACACTTGAGTGTGCAATGCCCAATCGAAACTTCTCTTCTATTCACATTTGTTTTGTGTAAAGACTTGTCTAAACATGTTGCCCGACCACGGTGGTCTAGTGCTTAAGGTACTCGGCTGCTGACCCGCAGGTCGCGGGATCGAATCCCGGCTGGGGCGGCTGCATTTCCGATGGAGGCGGAAATGTTGTAGGCCCGTGTACTCAGATTTGGGTGCACGTTAAAGAACCCCAGGTAATCTAAATTTCCGGAGCCCTCCGCTACGGCGTCTCTCATATTCATATGGTGGTTTTGGGACGTTAAACTCCACAAATCAATCAATCAATCTAAACGCGTTACCGATGCGAGCGAGCGAAACCGAAATCATGCGCAAGCTGCCGTACCACTTTCGAAGCAACACGAACGCGCAGAAGCCCCGCCCCACAGCTTACGCTACAATGTCAATGTCAAGATAAGTTGTCGCCAAGTATAGAAACACTAATAATAATGCAGCGAAGCATACTCCACCTTTCTCCTTATGCCATTAAGCAGAATACATCAATATATAGGTTAGTTTTCAATCCTTTTACAGTCCACAAATGTGTGCTGTCACGATGCAACTATTACAGCCTAACACTCACGCAATGTATTTTAATAGCGGAGCTGTCGAAGTCGGGCCGAGCTGGCGTTGTGCGCACAAACGCAGTGGGTATGTGCCACAGGAAGCGGGTAGCATGTGTCAAACAGTTCCGAGTATAGCATAGCCATGCGTAGTATATATAGTACAGAGAGGGTGCGGCAAAAGGAAAAGAGATTGAGGAGGAATTACGCTAAGGCGAGGACGAAGGATAGGAGGATAAAGAGCAATATAGTAGGAAATTAAGAAAGAGAGAAAGAAGAAAAGAAAGAAGGCAAAAGGTTTAAGGTGGTTGTTTTGAAAGAGGAAAGAAACAATCAATGAGATAATCACGAAAGATGGAAAAAGGACTCAATCTGCATTGGTGTACCTTTCTTGTAAGCTCCATAGTTCAGTCAGGCTTCAAAAGCGTGTAACTTTATCTTCTTTACTGTTTTTAGTTGAAAATTTATGAGCATCAAAACACCGCTAAATGTACATCACGATGCTGAGTGTTTAAAATAAAATTATTCATTCATTTGTTCATAATACCTCAAAGCTCCCCCATGGCACAATACATGAGGGGTGGGCGAACAGAAAACTGACGGGTGGGGTTATATTTCATGACGTCAAAAAAGGTTTTCAACGGCAGCCTTGATTTGAGTGATTACAGTAATGAGGGCGATATGTGAAGGAAGGGCATCACATTCTCCGGCAATGTGCGGAAAGAAATTAATGTTGATGGTTGGTCGCGTGTGCACAAGACTGATACGCAGCAAATAATACTTTACATCAGACTTTCATTTTTTTAGGATAGGAGCGGGTGGGAGAGGGAGATGGGTAACGGGGATGTGCTCGTGTCATTAACTCTGGGGAGAACCTGGCACTCGTATAAAGGGAGACGTCAGCTCGCGTACACAAAATTTATGGACTGGTCGAACTTTGTGAGGACCAATAAAGCCCCCCGAGCGTCATCGCGTGAATGAAATATTCCATCGTACTAGAACGTAACGAAGGTTTTCTATACGCTTGTCAACAAGCCCGAAATACAGCGCACAGACATGTCTGCAATAAGAAGAGAGAGAACGGCATACAGCCCGTTTATCCGAGCTGAAAGCTTTATTACGCGGAAGTTGCTCTACGTACGTCCAATTGTAAGCACGTCCGTAAAACACAGAAGCAAGGGATCCGCTCACGTTATACGGGCACTAGGACAACAGGTAATATCGATTCGAAAACTACATTATCGTAAAGGCAATAGAAAGCAAAAAAATATACAGAGCTGTCACGTCAATGTTATTGCTGAGGGAACAGCGTCTCTTACCTCTGACGGTGTTCTATCCTTTCCACACGTGTGGGTCCTACGCGTACATAAAACCGACTTCCGCTTAATAAAACATTCACTCTGTAGTACGTGACGACCTCTTTCCTGTTAGCTCTGTTGATGCTTTGCTTGTCCCAAGTTTTCGCGAATGCTGGCTTGCTTATGTATACTGTAAGATGCCTGCCCGTGTCTACAATGAGCCGAATCATTCTTATCTTGCACCAGTTGATATCAGCTAGTACGTGACAGTTTGCTAGTTTTATCCAACCTCTAATATTTGTACTCTTTATTCCATATTCAAGGGTCACTCTACATAGCCTAAAAACGTCATAGCAAGGGTTTAAATGAGAGTAAAAGATAAATTTTTCCTCGTACAGCCCCCTCGCTCTTCGCATAGCCGATTCCACGGCCCGATAATTTTACAAAAAGGCTGCGGACAATTTCACCCTGGTACGGTACTCCCGTACTTTCAGGAGATGGTTCTTTATGATATGGCTCTCGCTACTAATTGTCACCCTGTCATTTTATATTTTACGAATTTGCAAAAAATAAGGAATTCTGTCTCAACATTTTTTGTCAAGAGAAAGGCAGTTCCTCATTCACTTTTACGTCTCCTTTCAATACAACTTTCACTCTGCCCATACCATCCCAGGACGAGCCAAGCAGCTCAAGTTTATATTTTTTCAAATTTCTCAATTTGGTTTCTTTTGCTTTTTCTCTGGAGGATTTTCAACCATCCTCAATTGGGTCTGTATCCTCTTGCAATCTGTCAATGGTTCTTTATATTTGACCACTGGATACCTGACTCATGCATTGAAAATCTAGCTGAATTTCGTTTCATCCGCCCAACACAAACAAAATGGTCAAATATATAACTGTTTTCTCTATCGAGTCCAAACAACAATGTTACTCTCGTAACCTTCTGTCATCTTCTATTTCAACACTTATTGCGTTGTTCTCATAGCTGCTTGTCTAGCTTCTAAATTAAACAAAATATAGTGGTTCCCTAGCTGGTAGTACTTCAGTTTGGGTGTATCACGAGAGTGTCTTCTTTTGTACCCTCATTTTCCTTTTGCACTAAACTTGAATGTTCCAGATCAAAACTTTTTCCGCAGAGTAAATGCGTACATTGAATAGTTGTAATTATTTATTGCTTGAGTCTAACAATGTTTGCGTGTAAGCAATACTGAAACAGTGATTGCTAAGTGCCTGAATTAGAAAATAAGAAATTACAGAGAGGTAGACACGCACGCACGCACATGAAAAAAACAAGCGCATACTAGACGACCTATCGCAGTATAGTAGACTGTGATAAGCAATTACAGTTCTCTCTTTTTTGCAATGTATCCTGTATATTGATTCGCCCCCACATTTACTGATCCTAATCAGAATGAACTAATCCTTGAAGACATTCTACTTAAACAATATACGCAACTAGCATACACATTATATCTGCATGCGAGTATGGTTGCTGTAAAGGAGCTAGCTGGGAAAGTTGACACCCAAAAATTTAAAAAAAATTAACTAGACCAGACAAAGAGGAGACCCAACTTCTATCTTGTTTTCAGGTATTTTTGTCTTCCTTAGGAATTGCCGCATTATGAAGCTGGGTGATCTGGAATTGATGTTCTAATTATTCTTCAGCTTGAAAAAACAAAAAAACACACTGGAATTCATCTCTCTTCTTTTCTGTGTGTCTTTCCGCATGTGTTGATAACTCATTCAAAAATTAGCATGAGCACTGTTAATTTTGTTTGAGTAGCAATGAGAGAAAGGAAAGTCAAGAGAAAAACACGGAGGTTAACCAGAAAAAAAGATTTTCGGTTGGCTACTCTGCGCTGGGTAAGGTGTGAGAGGATGTAAAAGTGAGGAAGAAAAAAAAAAGGGTAAAAGAAAATAATAAAGAAAAACACACACTCACTCGAGCAGAGGATTGTCATAACGCACTATGAAATCATAAACAAAGTGTGCCTCATAAAATGCACATCGCTCTTACAGACGTCTCAGCTGCCTGAGGTTCTGCAGGGCTCCCTTCTGGACCGTGCGTACTTGGTTGTCGTTGAGGTGCCTGCAAAAGAGGGCGCCAGCGACGTTGGAGGGCATAGCATACCGACAGGCTCGCAAACTAGTACGGCGACATTTCAATGCTCAGCCGCGGATGGCGCACGAACGCGCGACAAGAGCTCACAGCCTCTCCAAAGACAGCAGAATCCGAAACGGCGCCTCCGCGATCTCCCCGAGCTCGTTCTCCTGGAGAGACCTGCGGAAGAGTCATTCACGGATGGCATTCGTGAGCATGGGTCAGTGAACTCAGTCATGAGTCAACTCACACAGAATCAATCAGACTCACATTGGGCTGTGACTCTGAGTGATTCCTAGTGAGTAGTGCTTTGTAGAGCTTGACTCCGAGTAAGTCAGGTTGAAAACAATTTTAGGGAGTCCAAGTCGCAGTGAATCCGACACAAAAGACAAAAAAAATGGCGAGTCTGAGTCTTAGTGAGTCCAGAGAGCAAGGTATATTTCTTGAGTAAGTATGAGTGAGTTTTATTAAGGTTGCCAACTTATCTACTCATCTTCAGCCTTACCATGGGCCTTACCTGGATTTTCGTTTGCACTGACGTCTCACAAGTAGTTTGAAACAGTATTGTTCATAAACCATTTCAATAGTTATTAACTATAGGGCTGCATCTCGTAGGGGGATGCCTTGTACTACCCCTCCACAAGCTTTTCTGGAGAAGTTCTTGAGTGAGTCTGGTTGAGGGAAATTGTCGTGAGCCTCAGTCCGATTGAATCCGGTTGAGGAAAATATTGAGGAGTAGGAGTTTGAGCAAGTCCTATGCGCAAGATGTTTAAGAGAATTCTATTTCTGAAAAAATCATACATACAGAGAACACACTTATGTGTTACATTGTTCGTTCTCAAGACATTGCTAATATATCCTAATATACACTCAATTGCACTACAGGAATTATCCCTTGAACTCGAGGTGGTTAAAGGTGGGAAGTAAATACGAAGCACAAGCCGTAAGAAAGTGTGCGTGTGCCACATCTCGTTTAGTCCTTGGAATGTCCACTGGATGGCGGTGCTTCTATGTGCGGAATATATGATGAAAAGATGCGAGACGGTGGTACTTGGAGGGTTGACTAGATGGACGAACGGTCACACAGAAAGATGCATGGACGGACGCATGGATGGCTGCACGGACGTGCGGACGCACGAACAGACGCATGGACGGACGCAGGGGTGGATGCATGGATGAACGCAGAGACGGACGCACGGGTGGACGTGCGGACGCACGAACAGACGCACGCATGGACGGGTGGATGGACGGAAGCAAGAACGAATGGACCGACGAATGCTTCTCCGCTCTCTTCATCATTCACCCCGTGGATATGCTGCCTTTTTTTTTTTTTTTTTTGAAGTGGTGGAAAGATACTGGGCCTTCTTTGTACCTAAGCAGCTATAGCTATGCGTTGTTCCGCCGGAGGACGTGAGTTAGACTAGCTGTGTTTCAATAAAAGCTAAGTACGAAAGAGATTTTGTGTGCATAAGCTTATGTTTCTCTCAATAAACCGCTGCTTGTAACCATTTTTTCACTGCGAAGTACAATGGGACAACTCATGATAATATCGTGGTTTTGACATGTACAGTGTTGCAATTTAATGTTCATTAGGACGGTTGAATAAAGTAGGCGTGATGTATCAAGATCATGTGTAGGCCTCATGAAGGGTGAGATGGACGGCTTTAAGCTCTTCCTTATTAGAATACCTAGTACTCTAAATCGTTACCACATTTTCTAACCTACTTCAGCTCGGATAAGTGACTGCCTTCTTCATTCTCTAAAGTCTGCCCCGCCGCGGTGGTCTGGTGGCTAAGGTACTCGGCTGCTGACCCGCAGGGCGCGGGTTCGAATCCCGGCTGCGGCGGCTGCATTTCCGATGGAGGCGGCAATGTTGTAGGCCCGTGTGCTCAGATTTGGGTGCACGTTAAAGAACCCCAGGTGGTCGAAATTTCCGGAGCCCTCCACTACGGCGTCTCTCATAATCATACGGTGGTTTTGGGACGTTAAACCCCACATATAAATCAATCTCTAAAGTCTGTGTATATCCTGGGACGGTATTTACTTTCCCATAGTACAGTACTAAGCACTCTAAATCGTTACCACTTTTTCTAAACAACTTGAGCTCAGATTAATGACTGCCTTATTCATTCCCTAAAGCCTGTGTATATTCTGCGACGGCATTCGCTTCCCCATAGTAGAGTACCAAGTGCTCGTAATCGCTACCACTTTTTTCTAAACTTAAGCTTGGATGAGTGACTGCCTTCCTAATTCCTTAGAGTTTGTGTATATCCTGGGACGGCATTTGCTTTCCCATAGTAGAATACTAAGTACTGTAAATCGTTATCACTTTTTCTAAACAACTTGAGCTCGGATTAGTGACAGCCTTCTTAATTACATAAAGTATGTGTATATCCTGGGATGGCATTTGCTATCCCATAGTGGAGTACTAAGTACTCTAAATCCTACCACTTTTTTTAAACAACTTGAGCTCAGATTAGTGACTGCCTTCTTGATTATCTATAGTCTGCGCATATCCTGGGACGGCATTGGCTATACCATAGTGAAGTACTAAGTACTCTAAGTTGTTAACACTTTTTCCAAACAACTTTCGCTTGGATTAGAAACTGCCTTCTTGATTCCCCAAAGTCTATGATATCGTAGGACGGCATTTCCTCCCCCATAATAGAGTACTAAGTATACTCTAAATTTTTGCCACTTTTTTCTAAACAACTTGAGCTCGGATTAGTGACGGCCTTCTTCATTGTCTAAAGTCTGTGTATATCGTGGGACGGCATTTGCTCCGCCATAGTAGAGTGCTAAGTACTCTAAATTATTAAGCGCTTTTTCTATACAGAATTCCTTCTTTCATTCACATCAATGGATCGGCTTACCGCTCTTTGATAGTCGAGTACCACGTACTTTAGATGGTTAAAAACATTTTCTTGACACAGTCTCCGCAGGTATGTGGTGTTAGTTCCTTGTTAAGGAATGAATGGATCATTGCTCTCGCACAGTTCAGTGCGAAAACTTTTTTCTAAACAGAGGTACTCTAAATCAATAACCCCCTTTTCTAAACACACAAGCTATTTCTCATAATTCTGCACAATTCGTAAGGAAAAAAAGACATTTTGAACTGAACGAAAAGTCCGGGTAACTTACAATTGTTCAAGCTGTTGCAGTCCTGAAAACGCGTCATCTTCGATGCGCCTGATTCTGTTCTTTGAGAGGAACCTGAAGTGAAAGTAACGCAGTTGAAAGAAAGGATTAAAGTACCGGTAGTGCTCGTATCCTGACGACGCTTTTGGGCGGTAATAAGCAACATACATCATTATCTTCAATATATATATATATATATATATATATATATATATATATATATATATATATATATATATATATATATATATATATACATATAAAAGGGAAAGAAGTGTATACCTAAGGGCTCATTTTTCCGTGTTTTGACACAATAATAATGAGATCTAACAGACAGTAATGCCAAGGAATGTACAGGGGAAGTTATTAGAACCAATGTAATGTAAATAAGAGGAAAGAAAAGTGGATGAAAAAGTAACCAGCCGTGAGCAGCTGGTTATTTTTTCTCACGGCTGGTTATTTTTTCATCCACTTTTCTTTCCTCTTATTTACAATCTATTGGTTCTAACAACTTCCCCTGTACATTCCTTGGCATTACTGTCTGTTAGATCTCATAATATATATATATATATATATATATATATATATATATATATATATATATATATATATATATATATAGTGGGAGTAATAATTCAATGGGCCAGTTAGTCTTTGTGAATGTATGGGATATGGCACAACGGGAGCGTTGTCAACAAGGATAACTCATCCCCTGATGAAGAGAGGACCCCTCCCGAAACTGTTGGGAAATAAACATATTTATCCTTGTTGACAACGCTCCCGTTGTGCCATACCCATACCTATATATATATATATATATATATATATATATATATATATATATATATATATATATATATATATATATATATATATATATATATATATGCTAGCAATCAAGTAAATCCTAAACAGTCACGGGGGGAAACCAAGTTTCGCAATGTCGGCCTTTTGTTTTTTATCAGTATGCTTTATTTTCATTCATATAACGTTTAATAAAAAGTTACAAAAGAGCATGAGTGACGGGTCAAGTAGAACAGCACTTAGGAGAAAGTAGTGTAAGTGTACGTTGAATTAAGAAGTAAGTTTCTAATCATAAGACATAGGCAGGCTCTATAGCGTCTTCCCTGCTTCGGGTAAAAGTAATAAATAAAATTGGTAGCATTTTATGTGATCGCGCGTACCCGTACAGCTTAATGTCATATCGCGGAAACTTGTCAGAAACATAAATGATGAGCATGCCTCTTTGAAGGCAACCCTGAAACAATACCGGCAAAGAAGCAAAGCTTCGCGTCGATGAAGTGCGGATAAAGACCGGAGCTACAGCTTAAGGTTTACATGTGGGAACCCATAGCGAACGAACTCACGACAAGTGAGTCCTTTCGTGGTTAGCTTTGTGGACACCGAAAAGAGGCAGGCAACTTATACGTTGCTTCGACTGTTTGTTGCGACCATGGTATACTTCCTCCTCCTCCCGTCACTGTGCCTGTTAAGACCTTAGCATATTTATTAGCACGGGATGTAGTGGCAGGGATATGGCGGTTACCCTTTCGTTTAATTTCTGTTTTAATATTTGTTTTGAGCTGTTAAGTTACGCCTTGACTGTTCCTGAGTCTTCTTAGAGCACGAGTGAGAGTTGTTTTGCATCTTTCCGATTGCCATGTGTGTCAAAAGAAAGTCAAGGCCAGGACTTTGGTGATCTGTTCGGTGTTGTGGCGTCTTCCTCTCTGCGATTTCGTCGCCTTTTTAGCGTGGAGTACACACAGCGTGTTTCAGGGGGCGCTTTCATCAAAATTTCCTTTTTCATGCTGCTTAGGTGCAGATCGAATGCACTGAAGCTTTCAGCAGAATTTAAATAAAAAATTAGGGCAGCTTTCCAATTGTGGTGCTAAGCCCGAAGAAACTCTAGATTCGGACAGCATTCTTTGTTTCTCTTAAGCTTTCTCCTTCTCGCCTCCTCAATTTCTTTTTTTTTTCTCTTTTTTTATCCTCTATTCATTTCTATTCAATTCAACATTTCTACCTCCCTTTTTTATCTCTGTTTTATTTTTCGTGTGCTTCCTGTTCTTAATTTCCTTGAACTGCACGAGAACAGCAAGCAATATGACATCCGAAGCACCTTTAGCTGAGCTCGTGGATGTTGGTTTTTTATTATTGCTCATTTGTGCAAGGTATGGAGAGTGTCAGATGTGCGGAGGGGGCCTTAATGATTTACCTGATCGCTTCTAACACCGTAGCCTTCAGCTTTACTCCTGTTCATTGATGTATCTCTTCGTGCCATATATTAATATGTTCGTGTGGTGAAGTTATTCCATATTCTTTCATTGAGCGTCCTATTTCTACGTCTTCATCAAACGAAGTTAGATATTTTTTTTTGCCTAGTTCAGGTTATTTGTTACGTCGCAACAGGCTTTTTTTGTTTTTTTTTTGTTCTTTTTTTTCTTTCCTTCGTTGTTGTTCGCTTATTCTCATGCGCGAAGTTTTATCTGCTTCTTCTCATGCGCAAAACAGAAAGAAGCGCCATCTGCAAAACGCTGTGTATAGTGCAACATCATGCACGCTGTAGTCCTAACAAAGGGGTTTTGCGTTGTTATACTGCCCCCCTTCCGGCCCTCCGAAAAGTTTCGATTTCGCGTAGCGACGCACACATAACAACGCACATCTGATCCGACAGAGAGTATAGTTATCCCCCTCCGCTCCTTCCTGTACACACACCGGGCTATGGCCTTGCTTTACACCAACTCCTATACAATGCTTGGGCCTGTGTCTGTATTAGGACGCATCGATCAAGGTGTACTTGTGGCGCCCTCTATCAGTGTTCAACGCGACATCTTTTGGCATCCGACAGTGTAACGGCCACACGGGTCACTGATCACTGCGGCCAAGCAGCCCCGCTGTGTAGTTTCACTCGCTACGCTCAGGTGGCGTGGAAAGCCCAAGGAGGATATAGTTACTGTATATGGCTCCTTATATGACTCCCTTTGGTGCGCCATATACAGTAACTCTAAAGGAGAATGTAGGGGCATTGTAGGGAAAGCTTTTTTTTGAAACTTTCACAACAGTTACATGACGTCATAGCTGAGTGACGAAAGCAAAGATTTATACTCGAGCTTCTTGACATGTTGCGAACAAATCGAAATTTGTATATAAATATTTAATTTGTTTAGTCTCGGAAAAATGTCATGGACGCAGTTGTTACAGAGGCACGTTGAAATCAACAGTTAGACGGTGTCGTGTGTGTTTACACGTGAACATCGGTGCGCAGACGTATGTGGTTCCTTGACTAAATTGCATTGGCACTCAATTCCTATGGCGGTTTAGGAGACATGCTTTGCTGAAAATGAACTCACTGAGAACGTAAGCGGCTTAAAGAGAACAATCGACGCCAAGCAAATATACAGCAAGGTTCCGTATCGTAATTTGGCATCCTTCCTTCCGACAACTGTGAGGTATTTGTAGGAATATAGTCCGAAGAATTGAGCAAAGCTGAGAGAATTGACGTGTTTGAATATTTAACACAAATGTTTGGGGGGATGTGAACATATTGCAAATACTGGGTAGGTTGTCCTCACTGCTAAGTTTCAATTCATTGAATCTAGTCTTATTTTAGGGGAGCCTTCATTGGCTTGCACTTGTGGCGCCCTCGATCGATACTTAACGCAACAGTTATGCATCCGAAAGTGCCGCCACACCGCGGTCGCTGATCGTTACGGACAAAGAGCCTCGCAGTGTAGTTTCACTCGCTAGGCTTAGGTGGCGCCTGGAGCACAAGGAGAATAATGGAGTGTTGTTACAAAGTATCTGCTCCGGAATTTTCACAACAGTGATCAAGAGTACTAGATTGTCTTACACGTGAGCTAGGAAAGGAAAATTTCACCTCCACATTTGTTCATTGGTAATTGCTTGCAAACACATTGAAAATGGTATCCAAATAACGCATATAATTTTTTTTATTATAGGTACTCACAAGTGTCTTAAGTTCCTGAGCTTCTCAAAAGCCTGGTTTTCAACAATCTGCAACTGGTTGCTGTCCAGCATCCTGCACATGAGTCATGCATATTTGCAAACGTTCGGGTTATTGCAGGCGTGCGGTATACGACGCAAGAAAGAACATCTCACACAGTTCATGACACAACACACGAAACTAGATCAGACATTGGAATTATGGACTAGGTACACATTGTAGTGTTGTCTAACATATAATAATTCAACATAATTCATTTCAATTCAATCATTGTACCCTCAGGGTCAAACAGGGCGTTACTGAGAGGAGTAGGTTACAGGCAACATTGGGAAAGTGTGCAGCATAAGTGAAGCATAGCTCTGCAGGAATATAATGCAGCGAGTGAAAAATCTGGAAACTGTTACAAAGTGTTGCGTCAAAGTAAGATGTACAAAAATGGATATCTAAAAACTTGAGAAAAGCACGAAAGTAAAATATAAAAAAAACTATTGCAAACTCAAGGAAAGGCATGCAAGAAATATAAAAATAAATACTGCAAGAAAAACAAAAAATACGGTATATATACAGTAGCTCTAGCTCTGCCACTTGTTACGATGAGAAATAGCTCGCTGATGGCGCTTCCATCGTAATGGGCGCGTGCCTTATTAGTTTACATCCCGGGTTTATGTACTTAATTGCCAATAACGGAATACTGTAGTATACCTTACTAAAGACAAAATAAGTGTTCATGACAGGCATCGAATATCGCTAACACAATTTAATTATTTGTGCGCATACATTTAGTTAGAAAAGGCGGGGTGAAAAGTGCGTTCTATTTTATGTTGATATGAATCCATATTTATGAGGTCATTCATTCACAGTTAGGAAGGACCAATCAGGTAGTGATGGGTAGGACATGCTGCCGATACTTACAGGGTATCTAGGTTGGGTAGGTCTTGAAATGCGTTCGCCGGTATGCGCTGTATTTGGTTGAAGCGCAGGTCACTTGGTTGTTTACGAGACGAGCATTTATGAAAAAAAGATGCGAAAAAGTCAATACAAACGCAATTGGTGATTCTGAAAAACTTGTAGCTGGGCGAGTAGGTTCAAATTTCAAGGTAAACTGGTGTTCGCTAGCAAACAGGAGGACACCTAAGAGATGGGACAGGAACAAGCGCTAGCTACAACTGAATTTCATTAATTGACGCCCTTCAAATATATACTCACGGAAAAGACATAGCCGATTGCTCACATCGCCAAAGCCAAACAGCTTACATGGAAGTTGCTTTTTGGGCAAGTTGCAACATACTTAGTAAACTACAAAAGCCACGTAGTCACGCAAGAAGGCACGAAAATATTACGCTGACTATCACATGGAGAAACAGAAGTGTCGCTAACACAAGCATTGGCTCTTGCAGATATATGAAAGGCTTCCATCAGTTCGCGGGCTACGGTATTACCTCTCCTACCCAAAATCTCAACCTCTCAGAAAATCCGTGAGCACATGCGAGCTTGGCAACGTGCGGGCAAATGCACGTTCCTGTTATTTCCAAGTGAAAGCTCGTGCATGGCCCTTCACAGAACACCCGCGAACTGATAGCTGAACTGGGACGTTAAACCCCACATATCAATCAATCAATCAATCAATCAATATATTTGCCAGAGGCAATGCTTGTGTTAGCGACACGTCTGTTTCTTTATTTGATACTGAGCGTGATGTTTTGCGTATCTTTGTATAAGCTGTTTGGTTTTGACCTTTTGAGGACGTGACTATGGCCTGTATTCAAAAAGCAACCTCGGCTTTACCTCACGTTTACCTCAACTTCCTGTACTCTCTGCATACGCCATGAAGGCACAAAAATGGTAACAAGGTGAAAGATAAGGACATGACTGGTTCACAAATACTGCCCCAATTTTTTCATCATGTGCAATAAAGGCTTGAAACCGAAAAGGAAAACTCGAGGAAGGGATGAGATAGGTTTGTGAATACGGGCCTATGTCGTTTCCGTGAGTATACGTTCGAAGAGTGCCAATTATGAAATTCAGTTAAAAGTTTGCACTCGTCCCGGTCTCATGTTTTTTGTGTCCTTATCTTTATTCGCACACAGCAGTTTACCTTCAAACGCAACGAGCACGAAAATTTATTCTTATAGATCAGCTAAATGCGATGCGCACGTCAAGTGTACGGGGTGCACAATCCATTCTATGCGCTTTGAGCATTCCATTTCCACACCTATAAGGGCATATAGAACAGACACACCTCCCTAAAACTATCATGCACTGAGCTTATTCGGTCTAACTAATGTCAAAAGTGCATTTTGTTTGTATCTGTAATCTTTGTCAAATGTTACGAATCACACATTTCGCTTTATCTTGTCAATAAATACGTAAACTAATAAATATTTACATTGTATATAATATTGCAAATATTAAATAGCACCTAAAGGATGGCTTGCTAAATTTTCAGTATCCTACTCGTAGAAATCTCTTTATGACTGTCGTCAAAATACACTTTGAATTGAAGTCGCTCAACTGTTAAGCCAGGGAATAGAAACAAAACACACTGCGTAGCAAACTTGCAACATCCAATCAAGGCTGTCGACGTCACGTGCTTTGTGTTGATACGGGTGACTCACCTCTAGCAATTACAGACCTCGCTCTTTTTGAAACTCTGGCACAAGCTGCCGTACACGCGACGCTATATAGAGGCGATTATTTTCATTTTTTCATTGCGATGACTTCTTGAAGGCGACTAGATTGTGTGTCGTCGCTGCTGAAACACCCAACGCTCCCTGTTGCCATTAGTCGAGATGCTACTTCCAAGGCCTTAGATTATTTCTCAGCGCGTTTTTGTCTCGTTTTGCCTGTTTATAGCTGAACGATAATGGTCGGCGCACTTCTTCGTGGTCTGGTCGTTTCAATGTCAAGGATTGGCTCGTCTTGATTTCGAAAAGCTGTACACAAGGTCTCGGTCAAGTTTGTGTGCCTCCGCCGCTTAGAAACGGCTTCTGCACTTACCCTTTCGGAGCGGCAGCTGCATGTGTGCGTAAAAAATCAGCAATTTGAAAACATGGCTCCCTTGGAATAATTAGAATATCAACCTACAGCAAAGCGCAAAAAAAAAAAACTTCGTCACACGTATACTATCATGCTAGTTCATCCACTGCCAAATGTACAAAAATTACGGCTGAAATGCCATTATTTACAGTAATAGCTTTTAAAAGCCCTAAACTGGGAAAATTATGTCATGATAATGAATAAAGAGATATTAGGCAGAAATTCGATATTCATGTAGCGCATATTCTTTTGTGTACTGTTATACAAGCGTATTTCGGAAAGAGTAATGGAAAAGTATTCCAGTTACACTATTACACCGTGTCATGTCCACATGATAAAATAATGAATACGTTAATAAGTAACCAAAAATTACCCCATTTCCCGCTCAAAAAGCCTATGACAGAAAGCAAAGCTGCACGATTGGTCCACACCGCGCGAATGAGGGCTACCAACGGCTTCGCAGTAACTACAAACAAAGCAGACGCGCTCTGTCTCACCAAAACGTGAACCGCGTTCCACGGGGAACTTAGGAGGGGGAAACGAAGAGGAGAGAGAGAGAGGGGCAAGTGGATGTACATGCGCAGCGGAGGTGTGGATGCGGAGCTGCTGAGGTGTTTCGTTGCCTTCTCCGGCGACTCAGAAGAGAGGAGAGAACGTAGGAGAGGAGCAAGAGCGGGAGGAGGGTGCGCATAAGCGCTGTAAGGGTGGTCACGTGTCCTTCCTTTTTCTTGCGCTCACGTGAGAGGGGGCTGACATTCAACGGCTACTAACAACGCAGACATGCTCTGTGTCAAGAAAAAGTGGAACGCGTTTCCACGGTGAGCGTAGGAGCGGGGACCGTAGGACAGAAGAGAGGAGGGCAGTGGTATGCACATGCGTAGTGGGGGTGTGGACGCCGCACTGCAAAGGAGGCATTTCGTTGCCTTCGTCGGCGACTCGGAAGAGAGGGGAAGCGTAGGAACGGAAGGGACACATGCACTCTAAGGGTGGTCACGCCGCACACCCGATTCAACTCGACCCTAAGACGCTTCACATCTAAAAGTCATACAATATAAATAAAAATGAGAAAACTCGAACAAAGTATCAACATAACAGTCGAGTGAACTGTGAATAGTTCATTGTTAAATGGCGACTTCAAAAACATTGACTTCATTTGTAATAACATTCGCAGTGAAGAAAAGGAAGTGTCTATTTCTGTTATGTCTATTGCAGTCCTGTTTCACTTCACTGTTTCAGTTGGCTATTTGATTTCTCGACCTTCTGTTTTAAGGTAGCCATAGTTATTGCTGCATAACATATAAAAAAGAAGCAGCCAATGTGCTATATAATAACCTCAGCCTTCCCATAGCAATAATTAATCATAGAAAAGAACAGATCATCATCAGCAGCAGCAGCAGCAGCAGCCTGACTATGCCCACTGAAGGGCAAAATCCTCTTCTATGACCAACCAATCATCCCGGTCTTGTGCTTTTCGCTGCACCATTATCCACACGATCTTTTAGGAGTGAAGTTTCTTATTGTCTAGGACAATCCTTCGTTCCTCCGGCGTACCCATTAGCGTTTCTGTTATCATACAATAGATGGCACTGTCCCATATGAATGCATGCCAAACAGCTGGGTGACAATATTCTAGATGGCGCTGTACGCATCCTGGGCCGTCATCGCCATTTCTCGTCCAGTTTTATAGATGACGCAGTCCCATAGAGATGTGTGCAAATGGTGGTTAGGTCGATAGACACTAGATGGCATTAGATGTGCCACTACTTTCCAATTGGCTGCTGTGCGGGATGCGCGGGGCAGCGCCGGAGTGCCCGTTATCTCTCGTTCTCCTTGATCGTCGCCGTACGAGTTGGATCGTGCTTGGTGGCTCGAGAGGCTGCCGTCAAGCGAGTGCGGCGCCGGGCAGATCCCGATACAGTGCACGCCAAGGAACCAGCTGCGAAACAGGCTCAACGAGAAACGGACCCCGGTGTGCGAAAGCGAGAAGCGGTAGTGAAACGTGCGTGGCGCCGGGTAAGCCAGGATGCTGTTTTTCGGAGGGCTCACGGTATCATCGAAAAACCTCCACAGCTTCGCCCACCTCACCATCATCCACTCAGTAGAGATAATCTCATCGGTCCACCTAACTTTCTGTTTCCCCTTCGTGCATTTGCCTTTTCACGAAATCAAGTCAGTTGCCCTCAATGTCTAGCGGTCATCCTGCCTACGTGCTACGTGCCCGGCCCATGTTCATTTCTTCTTGATTTCAACTATGACACCCTTAGCCCCTGTTTGTTCCCTGACCCACACTGCACTCTTCTTGTCCCTTGAGGTAACACCTATCAGTTTCCTTTCCATCACTCGCTTCGTCGTCCTCAACTTAAGGGGAACCCTCTTCGTAAGCTTCAAGGTTGCAGCACAATAGGTAAGTACCGGCAAGATACAGCTGTTATATATCTTCCCCGTGAAGGTTAGTGGTAGATTACCATTCATTATGACTGACCTCCCTGTCCTTCCTCATTTATTCCTCCTCCTTCTTCTTACCATTCATTACTTGAGCACACTGGCCGAATGCGGTCCACTCAATCTTTATTTTAGAAGTTATTTCCCTTTAATGGTTCGGCACCGTGGTTATTATATACCTGTCCTAAGTAGAAATATTCCTGTGCATTTTCCAGCGTCTCTAAACCTATCACAAAGTTCTTTTTCCTGCCAAAACTGTTTCACATTGCTTCAGTTTTATTCACAATAATTTTCAAACCTACTCCTCTGATTTCGGTGTTCAGTTCAGTAATCATGACCTGTAATTTATCCCCTTAGTTACTAATCAAAGCAATATCATTAGCGAACCACAGCTTACTAAGGTACTCTCCAGTAAGTCTTATCCCTATCTCTTCCCAATCTAGGGCCCTAAAAACCCCCTGTAAACACGTGGTGAATAGCATTTGCGAGACCATGCCATCCTGCCTTACGCCCTTCTTTATGGGAGTTTTCTCGCTTTCTTTATGGAGAACTATGATGGCTGTGAATCAGCTGTAGATTTTTTCCGGTATGTTTATGCATAGGGTTCATCAATACCAGGGTAGCAAACCAGATACTTGCTTTCCGGTTAACCTCCTGCCATTCTTCATACCATATTTGTCTTTGATTCTGTTGTGCCTGCGTCACTGCTGATGTCTCGACTGAGCCGAGCGCCTTTTCGTAGTCAATGAAGGCTGTGTATTGGGGTTTGTTGTATTCAGCGCATATCTCTGTCACGTGATTGATAGTATGAATATGGACTATTGTGGAGTAGCCTGTAAAAAATCCTGCTTGGTCCTTTAGTTGATCGAACTCTAAAAGTCGCCTTACTTTTATTAGCTAGTGTTTTCGTGAATGATTTGTAGAGAACGGACAGTAAGCTGATCGGCCTGTAATTCTGCTGCTCCTTCATGTCTTTTTTTGTAGGAATTAAGATGATGGCGTTCTTCCAAGATTCCGGTACCTTTCCCGTCAAGAGACATTTCGTATACAATCTGGACACTTTTTCTAATACAACTTCTCCGTCATCTTCCGTTAGGTCCGTTGTTATCAATTCTCACCAGTGGCTTTGCGTCTTTGCATTGCTTCTAGGGCTTTTCTTACTTCCCCTGTCGTTACTGATAGTATGTCGGATTCTTTTGGCCTACTATTGCTTCTTACGATATCATCGTGGTTGTTTCGGCTTCCATGAAGCTCTTTGTAGAACTCCTTCATCACCTCAGCTATCCAATTCATATTGGTTATGACTGCCTTTCTTGTTTTTAATGCATACATTTGTTTTTTTTTGCCTATAGACAAGTTTGCCATCGCAGCTTTTAGGCTTTTGCCAGTTTTTACAGCTTGCTTGATTCTCTCTGGTATATACCTTCTGATGTCGGCTACCATACGCCTATTGACTAACTTCGAAAGCTCCACTAGCTCAATTTCGGCGGTTGCATTTGAGGCTTTCATTGTTTGTTGTCCTTCAATAATTTTTTTTCTAAGATAGTTTGCCAGTGCCCTGTCTAGTAACGGTACCTCAAACTTCCATTGCAGATTCTTTGATGATACTAGTAAAACTATCATTCGTTGTGTCAACGCTAACTTCGGTTACCTCATTTAGAGCCGTGAATCTATTCTGAAGCAAAACCCTGAATTACTCTACTTTCCCTCTCACCGCTATCTCATCAAATGGCTTCTTCCGTACCAGTTCGCGCCTTTGTTTTTTTAAATCTACGTGAATATCAACTCTTACCATTTTATGGCCACTGCTTCAGATCTTTCCAAATATTTCTACATTCTATACAATGCCTGGTTGTGTAGACAGAATGAAGTATATTCATGTTTTAGCTTCAACATTAAAACTTTGCCAAGTCCACTTACGGATATGCCATTTTTTGAAGAAGATATTGAAGATCTGTAAATTCTTACGTTCCGCGAACTCTACTAATAACTCCCCTTTAAGATTTCCAGAAGCAATGCCATATTCCCCCACTTCATGATATCCGGCCTGTTGCTTGCCTACTTTGGTATTAAAGTCGCCCATCACAATAATGTATCGTGTCTTCCTTCATTGCTGGCTCTACGTCTTTTTAGAAGCGTTGAACTAAATGGTCACCACGGCTCAATGTAGGTGCGTAGGCCTGTACCACCCTCATCTTGTACCTTTTTGTTTAACATACTTACGATACTTGCAACTCTCTTAGTGATGATATATATATATATATATATATATATATATATATATATATATTGTAAAGGGGGTTTATTGAAGGACTCAGCAAGCGGGTGGTAGCTCTAAAGGAAGGCAGGCGAACCCAGATGACGGTGCTTGATCGCCGATCTCGTGCCTTTTTCTTGTGCTGATGATAGCTGACCTGATGGTATCAACGTCTTTCTTATTCACTACAACTACCCCCGGCGAAAACGTTGAAGCCATCCTGGCGATCTAACACGGGGGGGACAAGCGGGTCAAAGTACGGCTTCAGACGGTTTACGTGAACGATATCACGTCCACGCCGACGACGGTCACTCGGTGGCGTGAGGGGTTCAATGGCGTAGTTCACAGGTGAAGTACGCTCGACCACGCGGTAGGGACCATGATAATTGGAGAGTAGGTTGGGTGATACACCAGGGGCGCAGGGCGGTACATGAAGCCATACAAGTGCTCCAGGAACGAACGTTGATGCAGAACGATGGTCGTCGTCACGGATCTCCTTCTGGCGCTGTTGGTCGGATGTAATAAGCCGCTTGGCTAGCTTGCGGCACTCTTCTGCGTAACGAGCGGCTTCCGAGACAGGCTTGTATTCGGAGGGATCTGGCGAGTATGGCAGTAAAGTGTCGATGGTGTGTGATGGTTCGCGACCGTACAGGAGAAAAAATGGGGAAAACCCAGTAGTGACTTGTGTAGCGGTGTTATACGCGTATGTAACAAATGGGAGAACGAGGTCCCAGTTTGTTTGATCAGAAGCGACATGCGTAGCGAGCATGTCCCCCAGAGTACGATTAAACCGCTCAGTCAAGCCGTTCGTCTGTGGGTGGTAGGCTGTACTCTTCCGGTGAACCATATGGCACTGTTGAAGAAGTGCTTGTAATACATCGGAGATGAAAACACGCCCTCGGTCACTGAAGAGTTCTCGAGGAGGACCATGACGAAGCACAAAACGATTGAGTATGAAAGTTGCGACGTCTTGTGCTGCAGCTGTGGGGAGAGCAGCAGTTTCAGCTTGCCGTGTTAGATGATCCACTGCCACGATAGCCCATCGGTTGCCTGCCGTTGTTAATGGTAGTGGTCCGTAGAGGTCAATTCCAACTCGGTCGAATGGGCTGTCTGGGCATGGAAGTGGCTGCAATGAACCTGTTGCAGGATGTGGCGGGCTTTTCCGCCGCTGACATTCGTGGCAGCCGCGAATGAATTGGCGGACGAAGGTAAACATTCCGCGCCAGTAATACCTTTTTCGTAGGTGCTCGTAGGTCTTGAAAACACCGGCGTGAGCACATTGCGGGTCGGAATGAAACGACGCGCAGATGGTAGAGCGCAGCGTTCGGGGAATGACTAGTAGCAATTTCCTACCATCTGCTGAATAGTTGCGCCGGTACAAAAGGCCATCCCGAATACTGAAATGTGGAGCCTGGCGGCGCAGGGTTCGAGTGGTTGGAAGTGTCGGTGCCTCGGATAACGCGTCAAGAAGCGAAGCGATCCATGGGTCATTGCGTTGTGCAGAAGAGATGGTGTCCTCGTCAAGCGCTGACAACGTGTTGTCCGAGGAAACAGATGCGATGTCCGGGGATAGGGGAGATCGTGCCAGTGCATCAGCATCGGCATGCTTGTGGCCGGAACGATATACCACGCGAATGTCATATTCTTGAAGCCGAAGAGCCCAACGGGCAAGACGACCCGATGGGTCCTTAAGCGAAGATAACCAGCATAATGCGTGGTGGTCCGTTACTACATCAAAAGCACGGCCATAAAGGTATGGGCGGAACTTGACAAGCGCCCAAACGATTGCTAAGCATTCCTTCTCGGTGACGCTGTAGTTTGATTCAGCCTTGGTCAGAGTTCTGCTGGCGTAGGCGACGACATGCTCGGCGAATCCAGGCTTGCGTTGCGCGAGAACCGCACCGAGGCCGACACCACTGGCGTCGGTGTGGGCCTCAGTTGCTGCCGTAGGATCGTAGTGACGCAGTGTTGGTGGCCAAGTGAGGAGACGACGAAGGGTACAGAAGGCTTGGTCACACTCAGAAGACCATAACGAAATATCAGGGGTGCTGCCTAAAAGTTTGGTCAAAAGCGCAATGATAGAGGCAAAGTTGCGCACGAACCGGCGAAAGTAGGAGCATAACCCCACGAAGCTCCGTAACTGCTTCATAGTCGTTGGTTTGGGGAAGTCGGCGACAGCACGTAACTTAGCCGGGTCTGGAAGTATACCGTCCTTTGATACGACGTGCCCGAGAATCGTAAGTTGCCGAGCAGCGAAGTGACACTTCTTGAGGTTGAGTTGGAGCTGAGCATTTTTCAGGCACGTGAGGACGTGTTTGAGGCGCTCGAGATGTGTTCCAAAGTCTGGCGCAAAGACGACTATATCGTCGAGATAGCAGAGACAAATTTGCCATTTCAAACCCCGAAGAACCGAGTCCATCATGCGCTCGAAGGTGGCAGGCGCATTGCAGAGGCCGAAGGGCATGACATTAAACTCATACAGACCGTCCGGTGTCACGAAGGCTGTTTTTGGTCGATCGGCATCTGCAAGGGGGACCTGCCAGTACCCTGAACGCAAATCTAATGATGAAAAAAACTCGGCACCTTGTAAAGTATCAAGGGCATCGTCAATCCTGGGTAAAGGATACACGTCTCTTCGAGTGATCTTATTTAGGCGCCGGTAATCCACGAAGAAGCGAACGGAACCATCCTTTTTTTAACGAGCACTACAGGTGAGGCCTATGGACTTTGTGAAGGTTGAATGACGCCACGTTGGAGCATATCGTTCACCTGTTCGGTAATAACTTGGCGTTCCGCAACAGAAACACGATATTGTCGCTGTCGTAGTGGCGCGTGGGAGCTGGTATCGATGTAATGTAGAGTGGAAGAAGTGCAGCCAAGTGAAGGTTGAATAACATCGAAAGATTCGCGGTCCTGGTACAGCAGTTGAAGGAGTTCAGATCGTTCAGATGGTGACACTCCGTCTGCGATCGCCGAATCAAACACTTTTGAAGCCTGTAGATGAGAGTGGTTAAGAGCACTGACGGCGGCGAGGTCACTTTGGGATGATTCTTGCGGCACGGTAAAAATTTCTCCGTTATCAATGGGCTGTACGCATCCAAGAGACTCGCCTTTAAACAGTTTGATGGTATGCGGAAAGGGATTGGTAAGGCAGAGAGCACTGGCTCCATTAGAAATTGAGAGGGCTGAATAAGGGAGCAGAAGTGGTTTCCGACTTAGAAAGAGGCTTGATGGCTCGAAAAATGCTACTTCATCACGCATGCCGTCGGAGACCACAGTAAACAAAACAGCTGTTGTCGGTGGAATGCCAGTGTCTTCTTTAACAACTAGCTTGTGCGCGGCTTGATTAGTGTGGTCGTAGGGCTGGTCGAAGAACGGAAGCAGTTCAAGTTCGAAACGGGCACAATATATAACGGCGCGATTACGGGATAGGAAATCCCAGCCAAGTATGATGTCATGAGAGCACGAGGAAAGGACGATAAACTCAACAATTTAGTGATCCTCCGCGATTTTGAGTTGGGCAGTGCAGGTGGCTATAGGTCGAACAGGTTCTCCATTTGCTGCACGTAAGAACATATCAAGTGGCGTGGTCACCTTTCGGAGCTTGCGGCAAAGTTTGGCGTCTATAACAGACACAGCGGCACCGGTATCCACAAGAGCGTATGCATGGGCACCGTCTACAAAAACTTCGACGATATTTGACGGCAAGGTGCGTGGACTTGAAGATTTCGATAGCGCAGTTCTTACTCCTTGAACTGCGAAGGCTAGTTTCCCTCATTTTGAGGGGCTGGTCGTGGACGCATGGGGGACAAGGAGCGTCGATTGGGTGAAGGTGAGCGACGAGACGAAGTTGCTGGATAGTCACGGGAAGACGTGTTTGACTGACGATCCGAACTTTCATAACCAAACGGTGGTCGGTCCATGTAGTTGCTTCGTGGTCGGACGTCTGTGTAGGCGGGCACGCGACGACGGCAGTATCGGGAGATGTGGCCAGGTCCGCCGCACGCAAAACAGATCGGCCGGTTATCGCGCGTTTGCCAGGCATTTGCAGCAAGGGGCGCCGCCCACGCGGCATACGGCTGAGTCGAGGCTGTGGTAGCGAGGGGAGGAGCCCATGCGACGGAAGACTGAGTAGGAGCGGTGACATGCGGCAGTCCATTGAACGGTGAGGGCTGGTGTGGCTGCTGCCTCTTTACTGCGTCAGCATAAGTAAGAGGCGCGGCGACAACTTGCTGCTGAAAGGGCACTGGCATAGCCTCGGCAATATGGTCCTGAAGTGCATGTCGGAGCATGGGAGCTAACGGTGTCGGTGGTTGCTCTTGCTGCTGCTGCGGGAGCTCTTGGCGCTGACAAAATGCAGGAGGGAAAGCTGACGTGCGACCTCCTCACGCACAAAGTCTTTCATTTGTGCTAGAAGGCGGGAGGGGTCAGGTACGACGTCCAGTGCAGCGAGTGGTTGGTTAGGCTGAAATGGACGACGGGTGAGAGCTCGTTGCCGTCGCAATTCGTCGTAGTTCTGGCACAGAGTTACCACTTCAGACACCGTGCCAGGAGACTTCGCCAGGAGCATTTGAAAGACGTCGTCATCAACACCTTTTATAATGTGCTGGATCTTGGCACTTTCGCTCATTGCGGCATCGACGCGCTTGCAGAGATCGAGTATATCTTCGATATAGGCGGTAAACGTTTCGCCAGGTTCTTGTGCCCGTGAGCGCAGGCGTTGTTCGGCGCGCAACTTCCGCACGGCAGGGCGACCGAAAACCGAGGATATTGCCTGCTTTAAAGTGGCCCCGTTCTCGAACTCGGATTCGTGGTTTGTGTACCACAGTTTCGCCACATTAGTCAAGTAAAGGTTGACGGTGCTCAACTTAGCAGCATCA
This sequence comes from Rhipicephalus microplus, assembly GCF_043290135.1. Taxonomy (NCBI): domain Eukaryota; kingdom Metazoa; phylum Arthropoda; class Arachnida; order Ixodida; family Ixodidae; genus Rhipicephalus; species Rhipicephalus microplus. The sequence continues at coordinate 61,224,092 of NC_134708.1, forward strand.
TCCCACCTGTTTGGTCCACTGACTTTTTCGTAGGACGACAGCCAGTCCTCGACGTCCTGGTCTTCGGCGCCCGAAAAGATCGGGGGGTCTCGCTGGTGAACCGGGCCGGGGCAAGTAGGAGCCGCGAGAGGTGCTGTCAGTTGGGCAGCGTCAACTTGCATGGTCGACGGCAGGGTGCGGGATCGGAGTTCCAGGGTGTAGGTGATGCAGTTACCCAGCACGATCCACCAAATGTAAAGGGGGTTTATTGAAGGACTCAGCAAGCGGGTGGTAGCTCTAAGGGAGGCAGGCGAACCCAGATGACGGTGCTTGATCGCCGATCTCGTGCTTTTTTCTTGTGCTGATGATAGCTGACCTGATGGTATCAACGTCTTTCTTATTCACTACAATTTATATATATATATATATATATATATATATATATATATATATATATATATATATATATATATATATATATATATATATATATATATATATATATAAGCCTCACGTGTCTTCTTAACTTCGTTGAGCCGTATTACATCCCATTTAACACCCCATAATTTCTAGAATAGCAGAGCCAGACTAGCCTCACAAATTAGCATTCTAGCGTTGAACTATAGTCTAGTTCAGATTCCAATGGCAGCCTGTCCAGACCCAGAGATTTTTAGCACCCTCCGCTAAGTCACAGGTTTGATCGCCGCATTGAACAGTTGCTTCGCAGCCGCTGGAGAGTGAGGGCCAAGGATTAATTGCTGTATTAATGCGAAGTAGAGGCCAAGTACTGCACCAGGGTGGCCAATCCTGCTCTGATTTGGGAGTGAAATACCGGAAGGTGGTCGCCAGGGAAGCCGCACCACAGACCTTTTCTTTTCTTTTATTTCTTTCTTTATTTTATAACGATTCTTTACTCACGTGTTTTAAGTAAATATACTATTGGGAATGGTCCAAAATCTATATTCGAATCAAATTATGTCATCGCATGCTGGGCTGCTGGGCTCTCTCTCTTTAAGGGGTTCTGCTGCACTTTGTTAGCACTGTCAAATACCACCTGGCCGTCTATCACTTTATAACTTCACATGACCTGGCCTTTTATTAACTGTTTAAAACTTCATATTTGCATATAAAAAGAAAACTGGTGTGGTTTTGAACTTGTGATTCTCTTTCGGATGCGTTTATTCTCCCGTAACTTCTTTCTGCCTTGCTTAAAGTTAGTATTGTTGGCTTCCGAATGTCCACACTGTGAAAATTTGATGATTTCGACGGATAGCACACCTACTTTGGCGTTTTATGTCAACTGAGAAGTTGCACGCCCTGCTTTTGTGAGCTAAACGGTTACTTCTATGTGATTGTTGCGTTGAGTGTACACGTCGCGGGCGATTTCAGCGCTTGGAAAGTAAACGCAAAAAGTTCCTAAATGCTAAAGAATGGAATGGCGCTGCCTTTAGGGCTGTATCATATTTGATTGCCGTTTCAGAGTCGTAATTAAAACTCCCGTAAATATATATAATAGTAGACAATGTCCTCAGTCGCGAGTCAGATATACGTACTAGTGATTGCATCTACAGCTATATTCTAATAACGTGGATCAGTGCAAGAGAACGCATTAGCGCATATATTGACGTATAAGTATATACGGTTACGTACGATAAGCACTTGCATATCTCTGCGAGTGCGAAACGAGTATCTTGAAGAGCATGTTTGACGTTTGCAGGAGATTACTTGTTGAAGACGGTTCAAGTCACCGTTCACATGCTAACGGCCCAACCAACTTGTCACTTTCTCTCAGTAGCGTTCTTGTTTGAGCATTCAAGAACGTCATCAAAACGTCGCATGAAGACGTATATAGGGACACGTGCTGAGTTACTACTTCGTAATGCGAAACTGTTCTTTACTGAACGCGCTGTAACAGCTCCGCCTTGGCAGTCGGACCATCTTATCGGTCAGCGCAGCACGCGTTCGCGTGAGACTGTGCAGAGTGATTCACATTACTCGCGTAAGTGTATGTAACTCGAAAGTTGCGTGCCAACGCATCTTATCATTACCGCAAGGTTCTCCCAGACTACTAAATGCTGTATCCACACGTGCTACGAGTAAAAGAAGGGCCCACTGAGAAGCTCGGTTTCATTGCTCTAAAGGGAACGCTTTGCGGCTCGCGGTTGTTGGCCTATTTTAACCAAACCTGAATTTGAAGTCGTGACCATATTAGCTGGCGAGATTCGCCAGTAGGAGGAGCCTAATGATGTATTGCAATATTCGATGCAGGAGAAAAATTGCTTATAATTATTTGTGGACTCTAGAAAATTATCTTCACAATGACTGTTTTCTCGAACATTCACTAGACTGAATGTTTTCTGAGCAGCGTTCATTATATGTACGTATAAACATTACTCACGCCTTAGGAAGTATAGTTGCGGTTGATTCATAAAAATTTCAGGCTGCCACATAAGGCTCGCGCTGTTTCAGGAAAACCAACGTATGTATCGGTAAAAACATATATGCCAATCTTGATGATGGTTATATAGCCATGGTATTTTTATACTGAGCAAATAACCGATTTTCTAAGCAGCACCTGATAGTTTATGCTATTTATTGGAAAAGAACTTGCACGGTGAGGCCTTACTACATATTTGGGAACCCTTGCGCATGATTTAACTATACCTTCTAAAAAACAAGAGCGCCAAAACATTACGCATTTCTTGGTAACTGAATTAGATATCTTTATCGAGTGGGAATAAAGAGACACGAGATAGAAAGATGATGTTCAAGTATCAATAAGGTACAATTTCACAATGCCGAAAACGCTACTCTTGCCGCGACACAATGCTTGGTAAGCCAAGAAAGGCACGAAAAGAATATAAGGGTGTAAACGCCACCTTTAGTTTCCCCCCAGAACATCGTGACGTCATAGATTTTTAAGGTGGCGCTTGGGTCTTACGCAGCGTCTAAGCCCTGGAGATTAGGTAAATTGTCTAGCATATGAATTTTAAGATAATTTCATTATGACACTGTCTCGAAAATACAAAAAATACACTGTGAAAATTTTTGACGTCGTGCGCGGAGATTCCAGCGCGAAAATTAAAATAAAATTTCATCCTTGATTTTCTCAGCTAATAGGTAACTTATGTGTGAACAATATTGAATTAGTGGTCTCAGAGTCTAATTCATCTATCTAAACCAAGTCGCTGTTTCTTTTTGGGGTTCTGTTAAACCAAAATCGTACGTTAAACGAAACAGTGAAAATAAGTTTAGGCATGAAAAAGAATTTTGTTTTTATACTTGCAACTTATATCTGCAGAGAAACAAGTAAGAAGCTCGCGATTAGTTTAATGATAATAACAATGAAAATGACACAGTCGCCTTTGGTGGAACTTGCAGCCTTCGTGCCGCATCGAAAATATGCTTTATGATCTTGAATCAGGGTCGCATAAAAACTTACAGAACGGTTGTGTTTTCTGGAACCCTGGGAACGTGGTCCAAATTGAGGAACATGCATCGAACGGTCGTTCCGACACAGAGGCATCCTTGCGGACATGGAGCAGCCGACGCAGCAGTGAAGATGCGCAGTAGGCACGCTACACACACAAATTGCAATAGCGACCATGCCGGATGCATCTTGCCGTGCATGTGTCGGCTGCGTTTGCTCTTTGGGTGCAGCGTCGCTGTGGCATATTAGGCTGGCTTAGTGAGGGAACACTACAGTCGTCATGGGAGAGCAAACAGGTCCGAAAGATTGTACGCCGTGATACGCTACGCTCTTTGCAGCACCATCTGTCTCTGAGAAGTGGAAGCGTTTACGAAATGGCTTGTGTTCAGTTCAGTGCCTTTGACTGGGGGTGGGCTAGAATATAGACAGGTACAGAAGATGTACTAATGGTGAAGTACTGAGGACAGATCCTGAAAGCAGGTGCCCATATGCTTGGACGATCGAAAACATCAGGCTTGTTTGAAAACATACACGGAATGTATCTCTGGATGTCACTAACGTCCGAATATCCTCCAGATGATTGTTTTCACGCTGCCCTAGCAAGAATGTGATTTTCGATCGCGGCCCCGAACATCGTCAGCGATGGAATTTCGAAATCAGTAAAGCTGCTAGCTTAAAGCTGTCCAAGTAATTATGAGGCCTAATTGGTGTGGAGAGGGAGAAACAACGTAATTTTATTTGTTCAACCTTGAAAACTTTATTGTTGAATGAAACCTCCAATACAGGGCGCCAAGTCAGAATGTTCGCGGACGTTGTTACCCAGAAAGTACTGCTACAAGAGAGAAAAGTTTAACCACATCATAGCATGCGAGATGTGATATGAAAGAGCGTATTTGCCTAAACTTGATGTTAGACAGCGTTTATAGTGTCAGCGATTAAACTTATTTTCCAAAAACCAATAGGTTCCTTTATGCTTTCTCCCAAGATTGCTCGACGATGAAGACATCCATCCTATTTGTCTTCTAAGTAAATGTAATGAGCCTGTCGATGTATTGATGCTGTCAAATGCCTCGTATAGATAGATAGATAGATAGATAGATAGATAGATAGATAGATAGATAGATAGATAGATAGATAGATAGAAAGATAGATAGATAGATAGATAGATAGATAGATAGATAGATAGATAGATAGATAGATAGATAGATAGATAGATAGATAGATAGATAGATAGATAGATAGATAGATAGATAGATAGATAGATAGATAGATAGATAGATAGATAGATAGATAGATAGATAGATAGATAGATAGATAGATAGATAGATAGATAGATAGATAGATAGATAGATAGATAGAAAGATTGATAGATAGAAAGATTGATAGATAGAAAGATTGATAGATAGAAAGATTGATAGATAGAAAGATTGATAGATAGAAAGATTGATAGATAGATAGATAGATAGATAGATAGAAAAATAGATAGATAGATAGATAGATAGATAGATAGAAAGATAGATAGATAGATAGATAGATAGATAGATAGATAGATAGATAGATAGATAGATAGATAGATAGATAGATAGATAGATAGATAGATAGATAGATAGAAAGAAAGAAAGAAAGAAAGAAAGAAAGAAAGAAAGATAGATAGATAGATAGATAGATAGATAGATAGATAGATAGATAGATAGATAGATAGATAGATAGATAGATAGATAGATAGATAGATAGATAGATAGATAGATAGATAGATAGATAGATAGATAGATAGATAGATAGATAGATAGATAGATAGATAGATAGATAGATAGATAGATACTATGAGAGAGACTTTGCTTCACTAAAAGTACTCTTCTCGCCAAGCAGTACGCTGGAGACACGAATAGGGACAATCATGCGTCTCTTCAGCAAATGACACCGACAGATCGCACTAGGAACAGCCGTCTGCGCTCTGTGGCTCCCCTTAGTAAAGCAAAAAGACGGCCCGCCCATGCAAGTTTCTTCACTAGGCTTTTCACATGGGCGGGTGCGGCTGCCAGAGCAGAGACGTCGCTCTTATCGGCCGCGAGGTCGGGTTACCGCAGCTGTCGACCGCTATGGGGGACACCCTCGTGCTGTTATACCCGAAAGGCTTGCTGTAACAGCGGTTGCCTTTCGCAGACACGATCCGAAGGAAATAAAATACCTTCCGGGGATGCCTGCATCAGCAGTGGTGATCACTTACGCAAGCAAGCTGAACAAACAAAAAAGTAAGCAATAAAAGCAAAGGCACTCACGTAACTTGTTCGAGAGTCCCTTACCGCAAAACCTTGGCTCTCTCTGCAGAATGCACTTTGAGAAAGACTGGTACAGTTCATTTCGTGCCAAGATTATATTTATGGTTTCTTGCTAATGCTAGTTAATCCTCGTTTCTGGGTAACTTTCTCTACTGACACTCAAACGGTCACGGCTCTATCACACACGGAAGTCAAGCCTGCTCATCGCACTGAGTGCCGTAAAAACCACCAAAGGGCTCTTTATTGTCCCGTAGTTCTCTGCAGCATTTCGCTTATCAAAATAACAGCGATGGCTTGGAATATTTTCAGGGTGTGACAATACTTTCAGGGGTGAAATCTGCCTGTACCTTTTATGAAACGCGCACTCGCATGGTGATTCGCCATGACAGCGCTGCTTCCACCCCTGGCGGCTGCGGGGTATCCTACCGTAAATAATTCGTAAATAAAACATTTCCTCCATGACGTCACAGATGAGGTCAGCAAATAGAAGGAAAGGACGTGAACCATTGAGAGGAGAGTTGCCACGAAAGCATTCCTTTCCCATTTCGCATGCAAGCGGAATCTGTTCTTGCTCTCTTGCACGTCCTCTGGCCGCCTCGGGCAACGCTGCCAGCCGGTAAATTTAGTTACCCATTTTGAAATGTTGTCTGCGTGTTGTGCATGTTAGCAAACAAAACCTGGTCGATTTCTCAATAAAACAAGACTTGCTTAACGCACTCAAGTTGGTCTTTCTTTTAATCACACGTGGCGTACTAAAAGCGAAGACATCCATGGAATGTGAAGAGTCACTAGCTTTATTTCACAACTGAAGTACGGACATAGTGAACAAAAGATCGTTCAAGAATATCCAAATCCACAGAAAAGTGGTCAACATTTACAAGCAGGTGGCGTCGTACTTGACTGAATCACATTTATCATGGCAGCTAGAATATTTTTCTTCAGATATTAAGATACTAAGCAAGACAGCAGTTAAAGATGAAATAGCGGCGTGAAGCGATGAGGAATCCTTTAACAGAGAATGCCACTGGAGAATGTGTTTCGGATAGGTAATTTCTTTTCATCAAGGCATTGCCTTGACCAAGAAATGTCACTTGTCAGAACGTTTGCGCCAGTGACATTCCTTGATCAACTATATCTCAAAGCATCAGTGAGTCCAATGAATGTATTTCATTTACAGTATTAGAAGCAAAAACCCATCAAGTTTCTAACTCGCTATATACATTTCCATGAACAGAAAGAAGGCTATGATTGCTTCACATCGCTTGAAGTACAGGCCAAAAGTAAAGGATGAACAAACTCTGTAGCCAAGTAAACGTGAACTTAAGCCTTTCTTGAAACATTCTATGAGCGCCTGACATGCTCTCGTTATCAATAGTCTAGCCACACTTCGCTCATGCTAGTCCGGTCAGGCTTGCAGACAGCTGAATTTGCTCACACACATATGTCAGTAGAACACCTGCTCAAATAACAGACCCGAATGCTTGTGCTCTCATGTAGTCACTAGGAAACCTCGAAGACTGTCGCCGAACTGAAAATTTCTGGGTTAACACACTGCTGAGTCGCGCCAAACATGTGATGCCCCGAGTGAGCCTGTTTCGTTTATTGCGTGGTTGACCTAATTCACGAGGCCTGCTGGGGCTTCAGGTCACGTCACGCCCTATCTTTGCCACGTTCGTACTTGGCACGCTAACCGAGTGAGACAACCGAATGCGATACAGCATGCGATATCGCTGAGCAAGTGGTAGGGGTAGCGGAGGCAGAAGTGCTCCCGCACTTTGCCTGATCCAAGATTCACAAAACACGGCATAAAAAAGACAAATAACGAGATGATGAGTTCTTTAGAGTTCCATAAAATTGCTTTATTTGTAAAAATAGGTATAAGACAATGAATTCCAACATCCACACTGACTTCACTACGTTAAGAAGATTTTAGGATGCCAGCAGCCGCTATGAACACACATGTTACCTATAACAAAAACTAGCGCTGAGCTTCCAAAGCCTGATATTGGACTCGTCGACGCCGCAAGGCAATCCGGGCCCCTGCCTTTCAAGCAATTCGTTTGAACAGCTATGAACTATTAGCACGCGCATCTCTCACGAGATAACCCACACTTGGCATTTTACGTATTCTTAAGTCGGAAACCCACAATATCCCTTATGAATTCGTCTCTGAGGGCTAAGAGGTAAAACCACCTTCCTTTTTTTTCTTCTATGCCAATGTACTGAACCTCCGCGCACCACTTCAAAAGGTTTCTCCAACTAAAGTGGTTTCTGAGCAACTGCAGGATTGGAGGCATTGTAAGCCAATTTTTCACCAATTAACGTTGTCGTGTGATGAAGTCACCATGTGATTTAACGATATGCGATGTCGCAATGAGGACGTTTTGACATCAGATATGCTGACAATATATGACGTCATAATGCCACGTTCCATTTCCCAAGTTTTTGTTATCGTTCCGAAACACCACACGATTCTCGGCGCAAACCGCGCCTGCAGGTTTCGAGAAGGTTCCGGACTGTAGTAGATCATTTTGATAAGATCACGCCTACTGTGCGAACGGTACAGATTGTTCTAGAACCTACGCCACCGCCAGCGATAACGCTAGAACATTCGACGGCAAGGGTATAAATGCCGACGCGCTTCGCCGCTTGTCAGTTGTTGATCGAAGGCCGACGCGGCGTTCGCCGCTATCAGTTTGAGACTGCTATCTGGGCAAGACTGCTGCTGTAATTAGATTTCCCCTTTACCGGGTACAGGTTCGCCCAAATAAACAGTTAAATCTCAACACGAAGTTTTCTGTCTTCGGCCACGTCACGACCCCGTGACATCTGGTGGAGGTGCTGCTTCGTTCATGTACCGGACGCCCCCGTCAAGCCGTGAACCCAGCCCCCGTCGCGGAGAAGACACCGACGCCAACCAAGAGCAGCGAACGAGCCGCCGACAGCAAGGTCTCCCACCGGAGTACGGCCTTCTACAAGACAAGGCGCGGAAGACCAAAACCATGACCTCGACTGCAGCGACAATGACAACCGGAGCGTCCCAGCCCGCGATCGTCATTCATCAACCCAGGGAACCACCAACGTTCCATGGCTCATCGTTTGAAGACCCGGAAACCTGGCTAGAAACATACGACCGTGTGGCCGCCCTCAACCTCTGGGACAACGAAGAAAAGCTCCGTCGTGTGTACTTCTACCTGGAAGACACCGCAAGTACCTGGCTAGAGAATCGGGAGTCCACGCTCCGAACGTGGGATGTCTTCTGCGGCGCATTTCTGCAAACGTTCGCGAGCGTCGCTCGCAAAGAGAGGGCCGCTGCTCTACTCGAGACCCGGGTTCAGCTACCAAATGAAAAGGTTGGAATTTTCACAGAGGAGATGACCCGCCTATTCCGTCACGCTGACCCAGACATGCCTGAGGAAAAGAAAGTTCGTTTCCTCATGCGAGGGGTCAAACAGGAGCTCTTCGCGGGATTAATGAGGAATCCACCGAACACCGTCCAAGAATTTGTATCCGAGGCGACCATCATCGAAAAAACGCTGGACATGCGCACCAGACAGTATAATCGTCACCTGACTCCAGAATGTGCTGCTGCTCAAGCCAGTGACTCCGACGACCTGCGTGAAACGATCCGAGCGATCGTGCGGGAAGAGCTGCGCAAGCTGTTGCCTTCGGCGCAGCCTCAAGTGGATTCGATCGCCGACATTGTGCGAGAAGAAGTCCGGCAATCGCTTCGAATTCCCGAAACACCGCCGCCCGAGCCAGAAACTATGAGCTACGCCGCTGCAGTGCGCCACAACGCTCCTCCCCGTCCACGCCGAAACGCCGCCCCGTCGCACTTCCGTGGCCAGAGGCCACCGCCGCCACCACCCCCACCAACGTCCTACCGTTTCCCAGCGGGCCAGCGCAGTGCACCGAGGAAAACGAACGTTTGGCGTGCACCTGACAACCGCCCGCTCTGCTACCACTGCGGCGAGGCCGGGCAAACATACCGCCGTTGCCAGTACCGACAGATGGGACTGCGTGGCTTCGCCGTCAATGCACCGCGTCTGCAGCCAGGAGATCGGCCACGTGACATCGCCGACTACCTGGCAGGAACTCAATGGACACCACGAAGTCCTTCCCGTTCGCCGTCGCCCAGCCGCCGCATGTCACCGCACCTCCGGCAGTACTCTGGCCCAACGCGGGGCCGGTCTCCTAGCCCGTATCCGGGAAACTAAGGGCAGCAACCGATGGAGGTGCGGTTGCTGTGCGACGAACTACCGAAGATCCTCCGATGACGACGCCGCCGCGACGAAGCTTTTTGAACACAACACCAACCAGGCAAAGCCCTGAAGGCAAAAGCTCACTTACCGAAGGTGGCCGGACGACGCAACATGGAAGCAGCGGACATGCCGACGCAGCCGTGACCCGACGCCACGCCCTAACTGTAATGTGAGACGGCGAACTAGTGACCTCGACGTTCTTATCGACGGCCACAGTGTGACTGCTCTCGTCGATACTGGAGCTGACTATTCGGTCATCAGTGGGTCGTTCGCCGCAAAGTTAAAGAAAGTTAGGACAGCTTGGAAAGGCCCTGAAATCCGCAGAGCCGGAGGTCATCTCGTAACGCCTGCAGGAATCTGCACAGCGAGAGTCACCATTAACGGCCGTATTTATCCTACAGACTTCGTAGTCCTACAGCGTTGCTCGAGAGATGTCATCCTTGGCATGGACTTCTTATGCTTCCATGGTGCTGTCATCAACCTAAAAACAAGGTCGATAACGTTATCCACAGAAGAAGCACTACCGCCGCGCACGCCGTCAGGACACCATGCCTTGAATGTGCTAGAAGAACAAGTCACCATTCCGCCTCGCTCAAGCGTCGTTATTTCAGTCGGCGCTCCTAAATCACCTGACTTGGAAGGCGTCGTTGAAGGCAGTCAGCATCTGTTGGTCACCCGAAATATTTGCGTCGCAAGAGGAATTGCAGAGCTGCGGGGAGGCAAATCAACGGTTATCCTCACGAATTTCAGCAATGAGTACAAACATGTGAACAAAGGAACAACGGTCGCATACATCGAAGAAATTGTCGAAGCCACCAGTGCTTTCGCCCTCGCCGATTCTGCGGAACCTGCTCAGAGGAACCAAGCCCCTCCCATAGCTTTCGACGTCAGTCCCAGACTTCCGAACGATAAGCAAGAACAGCTCAAGGCCCTGCTCCTGCAATACGAAGATTGCTTTTCGTCGTCATCGAAAATTCGGCAGACCCCAATCACGAAACATCTAATCATAACCAAAGAAAATGCCAGACCACTCCGTCAGAGTCCGTACAGGGTTTCGATGCGAGAACGTGAGGCCATGAAGAGACAAGTTGATGAAATGCTGCGAGATGACATTATCCAGCCGTCCAAGAGTCCATGAGCATCCCCCGTGGTGTTAGTGAAGAAAAAGAATGGGACCCTACGTTTCTGCGTCGATTATTGCCACCTGAACAAAATCACAAGAAAGGACGTGTATCCTCTCCCACGAATAGACGACGCACTTGATCGGCTCCATAACGCCAAGTACTTCTCGTCAATGGACCTCAAGACTGGCTATTGGCAAACCGAATTCGACGAAAGAGACCGAGAGAAGACGGCGTTTATAACACCGGACGGCCTCTTCGAGTTTAAGGTGATGCCCTTCGGCCTTTGCTCAGCGCCTGCAACTTTCCAACGCGTTATGGATACAGTACTGGCAGAATTGAAGTGGCAGACTTGCCTTGTGTACTTGGACGACGTCGTCGTGTTTTCCTCGAGTTTCGACGAGCATCTTCGGCGCCTTAAAGCTGTACTTCAAGCCATCAAGACGTCCGGACTCACACTGAAGCCAGAAAAGTGCAGATTTGCGTATGAGGAGCTCTTGTTTCTGGGGCACGTTATCAGCAAGTCTGGAGTTCGTCCCGATCCACGAAAAACAGCCGCCATTGCCGACTTCCCGCCGCCCACTGACAAGAAGGCCGTGCGCCGATTTCTGGGCCTGTGCGCCTATTATCGGCGGTTCGTGAAAAACTTCGCCCGCATCGCCGATCCTCTCGCTAACCTTACCAAGGCCGACGCAGAGTTCAAGTGGGAAACGTCACAGGAACACGCTTTCCAGGAGCTTAAACATCGCCTCCAGACGCCTCCGTTACTTGCCCATTTCGACGAATTCGCCGAGACAAAAATACATACTGACGCAAGCAGCGTAGGTCTTGGCGCCGTTCTTGTGCAAAGGGCTGACGGACTTGAAAGGGTTATTAGTTACGCCAGCCGATCGCTATCCAAAGCAGAAGCAAATTATTCCACAACAGAAAAGGAGTGCCTCGCCATCATCTGGGCTACGTCGAAATTTCGCCCCTACCTCTACGACTGGCCCTTCAAAGTTGTGAGCGACCACCACGCCTTGTGTTGGCTAGCCACCTTGAAGGACCCTTCAGGTCGCCTCGCAAGATGGAGCCCGAGACTTCAAGAATATGACATTACTGTCATTTACAAGTCCGGCAAAAAACACTCCGACGCTGACTGTTTTTCTCGTGCGCCTGTCGATCAACCGCTACCCGACGACCCGGATGACGACTACTTCTTGGGAACGATAACTACCGACGACTTTGCTGAACGACAGCGGGCCGACCCGGAACTTAAGGCCCTAATAGAATACCTCGAAGGCAGGACCGCCGAAGTCCCGAAGGTATTCAAGCGTGCACTTGCGTCGTTCTTTATACGAAACGGTCTTCTACAAAAGAAAAACTTTTCACCGCTTCGAGCTAAGTACCTCCTTGTGGTGCCTTCAGCTCTGCGACCAGAACTCCTGCAGGCCCTGCACGACGTTCCGACGGCAGGGCACCTCGGTGTTTCCCGCACGCTCGCGAGGATACAAGAAAGGTACTACTGGCCACGTCTTACCACCGACGTCACTCGTTATGTGAGGACATGCCGGGACTGTCAGCGACGCAAGACACCGCCGACAAGGCCAGCGGGACTTCTGCAGCCAATTGATCAACCTTGCCGACCTTTCCAGCAGATTGGTATGGACCTACTGGGGCCGTTCCCGACGTCGGCTTTCGGAAACAAGTGGATCGTGGTAGCTACCGACTACCTCACCCGCTACGCCGAGACAAAAGCCCTGCCAAAAGGCAGTGCATCCGAGGTAGCTAAGTTCTTCGTCGAAAATATTGTCCTACGTCATGGCACCCCGGAGGTCCTTATCACCGACAGAGGAACGGCCTTCACTGCCGACTTAACTCAAGCGATCTTGGCATACAGCCAAACAAACCACCGCCGGACGACAGCGTACCACCCACTGACCAACGGCCTCACCGAGCGGATTAACAAGACGATCGCCGACATGCTGTTAATGTACGTCGATGTCGAACACAAGACGTGGGACGCCATTCTTCCGTATGTGACCTTCGCATACAACACGGCGGTGCAGGAGACGACGCAGATATCTCCATACAAATTGGTCTACGGAAGGAGCCCGGCAACGACGCTCGATGCCATGTTACCCAACGTCACCGACAAAGAAAACCTCGATGTGAGCGAGTACCTTCAACGCGCCGGAGAAGCCCGACAGCTTGCGCGTCTCCGTATCAAGAGTCAACAGACGACCGACAGCCACCGTTACAACCTTCGACGACGCTTCGTGGAATACCAGCCCGGTGAACGTGTTTGGGTGTGGACGCCGATACGCCGACGTGGACTAAGTGAAAAGCTTCTGCGACGGTACTTCGGACCGTACAAGGTGGTTCGACGTATCGGCCCACTTGATTACGAGGTTGTCCCCGACGGCATCACGAACTCTCAACGACGCCGATCGCGACCTGAAGTCGTCCATGTCGCGCGCCTCAAGCCGTTTCATGCACGTTAACAAACTGAAACAGTGTTTTTTGTAGTATTGTTGTATTGTAATTTATTCATTGTACTTTCTTGCATTATTATTGTACCTTCATCTTTAGTTAAAGCATCGGGACGATGCCTTTTTTTCAGAGGGGGGCAATGCCACGTTCCATTTCCCAAGTTTTTGTTATCGTTCCGAAACACCACACGATTCTCGGCGCAAACCGCGCCTGCAGGTTTCGAGAAGGTTCCGGACTGTAGTAGATCATTTCGATAAGATCACGCCTACTGTGCGAACGGTACAGATTGTTCTAGAACCTACGCCACCGCCAGCGATAACGCTAGAACATTCGACGGCAAGGGTATAAATGCCGGCGCGCTTCGCCGCTTGTCAGTTGTTGATCGAAGGCCGACGCTGCGTTCGCCGCTATCAGTCCGAGACTGCTATCTGTGCAAGGCTGCTGCTGTAATTAGATTTTCCCTTTACCGGGTACAGGTTCGCCCAAATAAACAGTTAAATCCCAACACGAAGTTTTCTGTCTTCGGCCACGTCACGACCCCGTGACAATATGTTGAACCCCTTCCCGCGGTGGTTTTTTTTATCACTCGTGTTGATGCCACCCACGAAGGACGCTAGTCATTTTCTCGGAGGAAGAGGAAGAAAATTAAAGGGGAAAGACAGGGAGGTTAACCAGTTCTTAGACTGCCTGGCTACCCTGTGCTGGGGAAAGGGGTGAGCGGAATAAAACATGAGGGTGAGCAGAATAAAAAAAAGAGAGAGAGAAATTACAAAAAAAACTGCGACAGAGGAAAGGCATCATCAAAAAGTATAAGACACTAAAGTCTGTCTCTGAAGCCAGTTGTCCGCAAAAAGCGCAGCAAAGCATTCAAAGCCTTCTGGGCTGAGGATGGGCTCGGCCAATGACCCAAAATCCTTTGTTCCGACAAATGCTGATCGTCCAGTTTATCCAGAGCGGCAGGGAGTTCTTGTCTTTGCGCGTTGAAATGGGTACACTCACACAGAAGGTGCGCGATCGTTTCTTCGCAGCTGCAGTAAGTGCATTTTCTCGTTTTGATGAAGCACTTGAATGAAGGAAGGAAAATAGGAGGAAAAGAACAGCAGGGAGGTTAACGAGCCTATAGGCAGCCGGTTTGCTACCCTGCGCACCGGAGGGGGATGGGGGAGATGAAAGATAGAGAGCAGAGAGGGAAGAGAGCCAAACACAGCACATTCGGCAGCACACGCGCGCACACTCAGTCATTGTCCAGTCTTGTCTTTCGCGGTGTGTGACGTTGCTGTTACAGTCGCTTGTTCAAGTCCGTGTCGTGTAGGAATTTCAGCAACGCTTTTGTCGCCTTCTGTAGCAATGTCTTCTCTCGGGCACTTCACAGAATAGTGTCCACAGACATTTGATTGTTGTCGATGCGCACAAGAATGGATGCCAGTGACTGTCTCTAGTTGTCATACAACTGACAGTCGCACATGATTTGATGTAGCGTCTCTTCGCAATGACAGGCATCGCAGAGAGCGTTGTCGGTCATTCCTATGACAAAGGAATACGATTTTGTAAATGCCACTCCTAGCCATAAGCGATGAAGAACGGTGGCTTCTCTTTGGTGGAGCCCAGTGGGCATGCGGAGAGCCATCAAAGAGGACAGGTGGTGTTGACGATTTGTATCGATGCTTGGCGGGCACCATAGTGAAAACGTGATTTCACGTGCAAGTCTTCAAGATGACTGGCAGAATCGGTCCGCGAAAGTGGTATGGCTTCTTCTCGTGTTCCTTCAAGGGCTGCCCGCACGGCAGTATCGGCCTGTTCGTTCCTTATGACGCCGCAGTGACTTAGCAGCCACTGGAACGTCACATGATGCCCTTTCTCGTCTGAAGTGTGGAGAAGGCATCGAATTTCGAAAACAAGCTGTTCGTACGACCAGCGATGCAGCGCTGAGAGCACAGATTGTAGGGCAGCCCTCGAGTTGCTGAAAATTGACCATTGTTGCGGCGGTTCCCGATTGACCACACAAAGTGCAGTGCGCAAAGCAGCTAGTTGCGCTGCTGTAGATGCCGGGGAGTGGTCAGGCACTTGAAGTTCTCGCCTTAATAAATAAGGCCGTACGAATGACTCATAGTGGAAACCATATACAGCCTGTGTACGCACATGTACGCTTGGCGACTTAATGTGTGCATTTGCACAGCCATGATGTTCTACCCCTTAATTTTGTGCTTCATATATTGTAGAAATTGGGCTGTATACGTAGTTATTTCACAGCGAAAGCTGCTATGAAATCACAACGCGGGTCGCGTGCGCGCCGTAGTTTTCCGCCACCGGTGTTCGTAACCACTATCGCACGAAATACAAAAGAAAAACTTTGTAAATAAAAATACCAAGGACACAATGGGATTCGAACACGGGTCACCCTGCGTGCCAGCCAGCATGGTACCAGTGAGCCCACGTGTGAGCCATGCTGGTGCTCGGAACTCTCTCGCAAGTGGGCCTTTGGCAGGCTTGATGTCCAAAAAAATATTGCGTTATTATGAGTAATAAAACGCTTTAGGACAGAAAAAGAACCAGGTGTCAAGTATTGTGAATTGCGCAACGAGTGCTTGATCTTGTTAACCTATTAATGGTGGTTGATACCGACTGAGAGGGATTGTGGAGATCACAAAAAGCTTCCATAAGTCTTCACCATCGTCAGTCACAGCACAAAAAAAATGCTCAAATTTCCTTGCAAGTATGCAGCGGGTGCCACGCTTCTCCGAGGAATGACGAAGGATGGCATAGTGAATGCTTGCCAACTACGCAATGATGTATGACGTAGTGGGTACCCTGCAAGTGGGCCTGCAGCAGGTATACCCTAAGAGTGTTAAAAAGGGCCCTGAATGGCCGCTCTTCCCCCTTTTGCTGTGACAGTGCTGCGCGTTCCGTGCAGGCCTGGTGGTTTTTTCACCTATAGAGCTACTAGCAACGTTACTAGATTCAGTAACGTTGCGAAATATAGTAACACTGGCTCCTAGTGCATGCTTTGCCAAGAAACTGTGGCATTTCCTTTTGTTGTATGCCGCATCCCTACAGACGAGAAGTGAATGCAATGGTGATAAATGCCCGCTTTGAAGCCTCGCCCTCCTTGAGCAGCGAAACATCGTATATTTGCTCTTTTTACGTGTAATGACGTCTGTACTTGTATCCTCTGGCAGCCTCTGTACTGTGGCTCGTCAAGTGATCTCGCATTCAGGAGTGATGAACGTAATGCCCGGAATGTTGAACCGAACTCGGTCTTCATCCAAGCAGTGGTGGAAGATTACAACCGTGTTTGTGTTTGAGAGCCTCTCTAGGCAAGAGTATACAAAACAACTTTCGACGCATGGCGCTTGATGTCGAGAACGGGATGACATAAAAAAAATAAACTAAGACTACCGTGCTTCAAGGTTTAGCGCAAGAATGTATGTGGAACTTTATATTTCACCCACCATATTTCCGAAATTTCTGTGGACTCTAGGGCTGGAGTATGCCGTAACACACGCTTCTATTTTCGCGAACGCGATCTGTGTCCGATTTTGCTTCTATGAGCAAAGAACAGTTTAACACGATTTGTACTAGCCCCAACAGTGTTTGGCTCTTCTCTGCTAAATTTATTGAGTAAGGACGAACTCTCCTTTCTGTGCTGTACACTGTGAGTAAGTTGAACCTGCCTGTGCACTGATACTTTCATTACCTCCCAGAAATGCAGTCTTGCGTGGGATAATGGCAAACAGGTAGAACGTGAGACTAAAGGTGTGGCGTAAAACAAATAATAATAATAAAGAGCGAAAGAATGCTATAGATATGAACACAGAAAAAGTGATGCCCAATCATTTTCCTTTATTGTGTGTCAGCTTGTTAAAGCCTTAGTGTTCATACATTACAGCGTCACTCCGTATTTTAACGCATTGAGGCGACGTGTTTTACTCAGCGAAAGGCCCAAGCCCAGGCCACAAATTTGCAAGAGTTCATAACAAAGTCGTTGCACACAATAAACACCACCCGAAGGAGCCTGGCAGATGTTCACTAGCTTTACGTTCTGTTACAATGCCCTGATGAACTGGCACTACTGCATATTCGGAAACGTAATGGCGAGAAGATTGAATCTTTATTTCAGGCTCATTTACAAACTCCCTGAAAGCGAGCCTTATAGATCCATGTGCATGGCTATGCGATAAGCTCCGTCTTCCTCTCCGTACGGCGGAATCGGATTTCACGCAATAACGCAGCTTTGCACTAATTGCGGTAGGGTTGCCCCGCTGCATTCGCGCTAATTGAATCAGCGATTGCACAAACGTTCGCAAGCAGTCGTATACACGTAATGGCCGTGGTATGTGCGGGAGTATACGTTGAAGAACACAGTGTCGAATGTCGGCGCGGAGCAGCACTTTGGTGACGAGGCTCGTTAAGAAAATTGCCGTTCTTCTACAACGAGCATTCGGCTGGTCTGCAAACCAATCTCGGCGTATTCCCACGGGTGTCTTGTTCCGGATATATCAACCCCCAAAACACCGAACCAATTGTGAACAAGACTGATCCTATATACGGGTCCGTTCCTACGGGGATGCAGGAAACGCGTGCTTCTAAAGTGATTACGCGAGCCACCATCGCGGCGCAGTGGTTGCTATGCTTAACTGCTAACTCATGGGTTCGATTCCGTGAGCTAGCATTTAGATGAAAGTAAAGTGCTAGAAATTCGCAGACCGCTCCACTGCGGTTTCTCTCATAACTATATCGTCCTTTCGGAACGGGAAAACGCAGCAATATTAGGTGCGAAACGCTTTAGGGGCCCGGATGTGTCATGTTCTATAGTCACCTTATGCAGATTGGCATGACGTTAGTAAAATCCCGTATAGCGTAGACATCCGTGGCACAGTGAGTGTACACTCGCGCCACGGAAAGGTATTCTTCCTCTTGCTCTTCGTGCTCCTCGAGGATATGGAGTTCGGAGCCCTTCAGGGGCCTGGGCGGGCGTTGGCTATCGTTGCTTTGCATACAGCGCCGGTAAAACTAAAGACGAAGAAAGTGAGAAATAGAAAAAAAAGAGAAAGTCTCATAGAAAAAAATTAGAAAAAGTAGAAATATATACTAAAGATCAATACAAATAAAGAGAGAAAAAGGTCAAAGTTAGAAAGAAGTGTAAACATAGGAGGAAAGAGATAAAAAACGCAGAAAATCACGAATGGTGCCCATCTCCATCCTCCTGTTTGGCATGGCTCGTTCCGACTTCGCTAACGGCACCTTGCACCCGCAGCAAACGCTTGTCTTTTGTCATTCCTTCCGAGCGCTAGGCCGAAGAGCAGTGCGGTGTCCTAGTGCGTGGCCAGGTTTCGCCGACCCGTATCTCTCTGAAGCCAATGCGGGCGCCTTTGCCCTTGCTCAAGCAACCGAGCCTTTGTTCCGGTGTCTCCAAGAATAACTTTTACAACGGAGACGTGCTCGTTGCACACCTGTGTAATACTTCTCGCCCGTGGCATGGATAAGCCCATTTGCTTTCCCGCCGCACCTTTGCAATGGGATGACGATAGTTATAGCGCGAGTACAAAACGACGACACAGAGACAAGAAGGACATGAAGAACACGAGCGGTCGTGTCCTTGGTGTCCTCCTTGTCTCAATGTTGTCGTTTTGTTCTCGCACTATAACTATCGTCATGCCATAACAACTAGCCCAAGCTGCCACACTTGTGAATTTGCATCGGGCTCTGTACTGCGTTTTGGTGTTGCCGCAGACAATAAAGTGTTGAACCTTGAGCAGTATCGTGTTCTCACGACGACGGTTAACGCGTGCTCTGCGGCTCGCTAAAAGTGGACCAACGCTACTGGCCGTAATCCTTCGGGATATGTATACACTACAACGTTTATATCTTAAACATAGTCGTGGTACAAAACAAGGCTATGCAAATTACTATAAACCAATTAAATATTTGAATTCAGAATAAAAAGTTATGTAATGAGCGAAAATTTCATTGGACTGTTCAACAGATGAAAAAAGATAGTGAGTTGAATCTCCCCTTGAAGGAAAGCGCCTGTAGACAACTCACTTTTTATGTCAACTTTCTTGTATGATAACGGTGCACGTGGTTTACAAGGTGGTCTCTTTGCGAAAAGGATGCATTGCAGTGCCCACAGGGGAATGGACGCTCTCCTGTGTGGCGACGCTTGTGCCTAATGAGGTTCGCCTTCTTTGAAAACGACGCACTGCAGTGGTCACAGGAAAATGGACGCTCCCCAGTGTGTGTGAGCATGTGACCCATGAGGCCACCTTGCTGTGAGAACGATGCACCATATTGGTTACAGGAAAAGGGACGCTCTCCTGTGTGCGTGCGAAGGTGCCTTGTGAGATCACTGTCCCGAAAAAATGCAGCTGGGCACAGGTGGCACTGGAAGGGGCGCTCGCCTGTGTGTCTGTGAATGTGCTTTTTCATGTTTCCTTTGTCTTTGGTCACATAGCTGCACGACACGAATGCAGTCTGCCATGTATGGACACGAGTGAATGGTACGCCTCACGGGACGCTGAAGACAGGGAACCTGCAAAAGCACAGAGACAAGAGAAAGGCAATGAAAACCATGGACAAGCATTGTCTGCAACTGCACTACGGCATGAGGAAATGAAGAAAGATTACTGCACTTGTAGATGAAGTACACAATCACCTGTGCATATGCGAGCTACATGCGACTGGAGCAATAACCGCGCTACAATGACATGGTTACAAGCAGTTTCTACCTCTCAATGAATATTATGTCTAATACATGCAAAAGCCTCCAGTGAATGCGCAGGAATGCAATTTCAATCTTAATCTGATACTATACCCCAATGACAAAGTTTATTTTTAATATGCTAATAGATTATGCACCAGCCCAGTATACATTTATTGTATTTTCTTTTCTTTCCCCATAAAGATATCCATAAAATACTGCATAGCAATCAAAGAACTTCATAACTCAATGCATGAAACATAAGAGTTAAAATATGAGTGTACAAAGTTTATATAAAACAAACTTCAAAAAATATAAAAGAAGGGAAAACAAATCATTCAGAAGGGATAGAAATGGCATCACAGTTTTGGTGGTTAGAAATGCTGCTGGAAAATTTATGTGGAATGCACAATAAATAGGTTCTGCGTACTCGTACAGTTTACACAGTTCCCATAAATGTCTCTAAACTAGCACATCAGTGACTGCATAATGATTGTATATGACATAAGCAAGCTATGCAATATTTCAGACACTTAACCGAAGAGACATATCAGCACAAATTCTTGTTTATCACTTCACCGTGAAAAAATTTCGTTAGCTCAGACAAAACATCTGTGTTGACCAAATGCCAAACTCCCGATAATATGAAAAAAAAAACCCTAATAGATTTAACATATACACACTTTTTTCTTCATAAATTTGTAGAGCCTCTACTTATTTCGCAAAAAATAGGAGAAAGAGTCGCAAGTTTTTTTAATCCTGTAACTTTGTTCACAATGTGGCCAAGCTCAACGACCCCCCATCTTTAATAAGCCTGAAAGGTGTTCTGCACCATACCCATACCTACAGCCTCTGCCATTACCTATACCAAGTGCACACGTCTATTCTGGAGGTGAAATGGCTGGCACTTAGCGTTCAGCACTCCACAATCACCAAAAAAGTTATCCGGGTCGAGACCGAATATGAGCGAATTACAAGAGCTTCGTGCCATAGAACAACACAGATTCAGGCCTCGAACAACTAACATGTTCGAATTATCAAACTTTTACTGTACACTGAATGCAGACAATGACTATTACACTTATAGTTATGACTGTCGACTGTTCTTATATACCAGTATGGTCACACTCTCTTGGATATGTTAGAAAACAGTGCAATCAACTCAATGCACTGCTTCCATTTTAAGCATCGCTAAGAGAAAAGGCAAAGAAACATATGAATGATCAAATCAGGAATGGTGCAATGTTTGATGATAGATGAGAATGAGAAAGGTTTAAGCAAATATAAATGGTTGTAGCTCAGTGAGTGAAACTGTAAAAAAATTAGTTTACGTGTCCATATCAAACATTTTGTTCACAAGGAAACACAATACACACAAACACATGCACAAATGTTTGGGAGGGAAAAATACATTATAAAGTAACACCACGTTCCCACATTATGCTTACATTCAACAGTGTAAAATCAAAGTGTCACTATTAAGTGTTGCCTTTATTAAGATGCAAATTTCTTTCTCTCGGCACATGCGGATGTGTGAAGAAGTGCATGAATAAATGCCTAACATCAACCAGTGCTTTGAAAGACATGCAATACTGCTTTACGCTTATGATACATAAACACTGCAAGGAAATCCGTCATACATTTCTTTCAAATATCAACTGACAAAACAGTGCAAGGAACTCAATAGTCTGTTTCATTTGTTTCAATAAATCCTTCTTTGGAGCAGTCCACAGACATTGCCACGTCACCACCACAATCCCACGTTCACGGAATATCAAGCAGCAGCACAATCGCGAAATGGTAAATGACTTCCAGGAGGACACTGATGCGATACCTTGCTGGCAATATCCAAAGCATCAAACTTCGTTCCTTCATAAATGGATGGACACATCTGCAAAAGCACACAGACAACTGTTAAAGCCAGCATAAACAACACAATACATTCAATATCAGCTAAACTTCATGAAACTTTTTTAGTATTGTAATTTGGTGACTACGTTATAGTACCTGTTTGATTAGCTACCTATTTTTTGAAAAGACAACCTCTATACATAGTGCAATACAAATTTGAGCACTTGAATTGGAAGGTAAATGTCGTATTGAACTAGAGCTGCGCTGCGTTGCAGGTGCATACAAGATATGGAAGATTTAAATGTGCTGTGAACCAAACCAATGAGCTATGAGTCCATTCCCTTATCGTAGCACAAATTGTGGGTAGACTATAATAAACAGAGGCCCTGTGGTTAATAATGATCAGTGCATTATATGTTGATGCCAGAAAATCAAACGTGTAGAGAGTTACTTTTAAACATTGTGGGGCATTTAGAATGTGTCTTACTAGAGTCGTAGTGATAATGAAGTGCTGCGCTATGAAAAAAACACACATGTGAGACTTCAGCCAGGGAGTAAATACAATTTCATGCACTATATTTTCATATAACACTGTGCCTCTTTACTACAGAAACATGAAATGAGTATTCAGTGTCGTTGCTGGGGTTTGCACGCTGAAAGAAGGAATGATCAGCCGAAATGTTGAAAAACAAATACCAGTGAAAATTAAAAGGACAAGCAGGGTTGCAGAGGATTCAAAGAGAGACAGACCAGATAGTGTTGAGTGCTGAAATATAAAGGTTGAGCGACAAAAAATGTAAAGGCAATCTATTACACTCTACTGTTTTTTTTAGTATTCAAGTTTAATGAAGTAAAGGCAACAAAGTGAATAGAGCACAAAGATAGAGTAAAATGTATACGCATTGGCGTGATCAATGACTATGGCCAAAGGTAATGTGAATTTAAAAGGGTGTAAAGTCCTGACTGCAAAACCTGGCACAACTAAAAATAATACAATCGCATTGATGCAATAAATGGTGCAACGTCTGTCTTTCTTGCCCATTCTTGATCCCTGTGAGAACATGAACGGCAAACATGTCCTATCAAGATGCATTTACTATGAGCACAGATACCAAGAATGCTTTCATAAAAAACAGTGATCATTTGAACGCCTTGATAGAAATTATTTGCTATCTTAATGCTTACTATCAACTAAGCTCTCATGTCATTGCAGTGGGCATGTGATCATCAGTGATGTTAGAATACATAAGTAAAAAGAACAAAGGCATATAGAACCACAGTAAAACATGGGCTACTAAAGAATGAAGTGGCTACTCATCAAGTGGCCTCGTGGTTGTAGGTACTAACAAGCCAATAGCATGAAAATACAAGCGTTACCTATCCTCAGCTATGAAGGTGAGGCTGACACTAGTGTCTCAAGAACAGGCACAAAAGTGGCTGTTGCTTAAGAATGGCCCTATGAAACAGGAAGCTGTCAGATAACATAAAAAGTGATAGATGAAGTGGGATGTGTCTTCTAAAACTATTGGCAAAGTGGGGGTTTACACTGTATCTATATTTGTATACATTCAATCAGAACATGCCAAACATGCCAGTTCTTAAAACTTTTCACAACACTATACAGGTGTCGTATTGGGCACGAAACTGTGTTAAGGGGAGATAAGATATAAAAAAACCGTTGTATTATTTGTAGCCTAGGCCAATGAAATTTTTGCGGTGTATACAGGTTTTTATCCCAATTAAAATATGTACTAAGTTGTACAATAGGTTACACAATTTTTATTTAAAGCCATGGCAATGTGTAAATTTCAGCTTTTGTTGAACAAACATTTTCTGCTACTAAACTTTTACGGTTCTGAGCCATTAATGGCTCATATTGCTTTACCTTAGCTGTAGAATGCAAATAATTATCAAAAAATGCGTATAAAAACTTTACTGGACAAAAAAAATTGTAATGTGAGAATTCGTAGAATTTTCAGTTCATTCTAGCTTACTTAAGGTTTGAAGAAAAGAAGTATACACTTAAAGGTTCCTCTTATTTTTTGTTAGATACAATATTAAACAGATCTAACAGACAATCATGCCAGGAAGAGTTCAGGAAATATTATATGAAATAATCGTAATATAAGTGTGAAAAAAAGAGGTGGATGAAAAAAAACTTGCCATGGACAAGAACCAAACCTGCCGCCTTCAAATGACGCGTCCGATGCTCTACCAAATGAGCTACCACGGCGGCCATGCCCCCATTCACTTCATTTGGTATATATGTGCATTAAACGTGCCACTTGAATCAAACGTGAAACAAATGTGCCCATTAAATGTGCCACACTCGCTGTTAGTAGTGACGGCGGCGAGTGTGGCACACTGTTTATGAGCCTGTTTGGCATCACGTTGCACGCGAACTTGATACGAGATGGTAGCTGACCAATAATCCCTCGTATACTACCTGAAGGCACCCAGTCTGTGAGAATGATACACTCGCCATGAATGTTTGTAATGATTCTGCAGGCAATATGAAGTTTTAAAGCAGGTTCTTGTGTCCTTCGCACGTTACAAAACACGTAGTGCAAATTTCATCCTAGTCGGGCTGTCAGAAGTAACAAAAACATGATTTCAAATCTCCTCAAGTAATTGCCCAAACATAGGTTTGAGAAAAATGCATCATAAAGGTGTAAGTGAGAGGTCATCTATGTGGAAAAAATACAATTTTAATTGGATGTGTTACATCATGAGGGCTTGGCAATTATTGTTATTTTGAGCATGCAGCTTTAGTTAACTCCTCATGCAAAATGTAATGGCAAACAGCTAGGTGACAACTTCCAGGTACTGTAGACAATGAGCCCTTCTTAGTTTTTTAGTATCCGCCTTGGGCTCTTTCAAAGTAATTTCAACCTTTTTTTGAGCTTAATTACAATTTTCAGTTATTTTTGTAAAGAAAGTAGAGAAGCTAAATTCAAGAAAGCCAATAACAACAGAAATATGTGATTTTGGAAAGGACTTCAGTTTTTCGACTCTCACCTCCCCTTAACATATGTAGTATAGCATTTCTAAAGAGGGAAATAACAACCAGGCATCACACAACACGAATTTCGCACCGGGTGGGCAACTGAACACCTCGCACCCATAATAAAAGGCTCGGCACCAATTCTTCATCGTCGTAAGCCACAGCACAAGCAAAGTGTACAAAGTGTGCTGTCGCGTTTCGGTGAGCATAATGCCTTACATCCTTGTAATGGGTACCTCGCCAAACCTCAGAATATCAACTTGTGGTACATTGGGTGCTTACCTACCTTCTGAAAGTAACGTTGGCATAGTGGGTGCCCTGCATGTGTACCTGTATTAGTTGCCCCAAGAGACTAATATGCTATAATTAAGTTTGTTCTAATAACTATTCCAAGTTAAACGGGAAATATTGTGAAGAAACACTGAAAAAAAATTCACCTAACACTCGGCTAATCCGCTGCATTGAGTAAGAGCTATGAGAAGAGGTGAAGAAGAAGAAAAGTCTACCACAGGCTTTCGATGTGACTGTTCTGCGCAGGCCTGATTTTTTTCTTTCTCTTTTTTTTTCTTGAAGGAACTTATATTTCTTGTGGATAAACTGCTTATAGGTATACCGGGGCAGTAATGTCCGTAGGGGCAAGCTTTCATGGGAGGATATGCCATGCAGGCTAAAGAAACACTTGATGTGACCTTGGCTCAGATGTGACTGCAGCATTCATTCAAAATGAACAGTGGGAAAGCTTTGCGGCAATTCCCTTGCATTGACATAGACAAACTGCTAGAGGTTTGAGAAGCTGCAAACGCACCTACTGCACCAACGTGAAAAAAGTCTAATCAGAAATTTTCATGCATTTCAGAAACTGTTACACTTGCATTAAAACAGTTTCTGAAAATGCTTGAGTAAACTATTCAAAATTCTGCCAAACATTACATCTCTGCTGTGTCAAAATAGCTGTCCCTAAAACATACTTGATCCTGAAAAAAAAGTAAAATCATCCTTAATCAATCATCGTGGCACATGCCAGCCTGGTCTTGCCTGGTGCTCGTGCCATGATGATTGCGGCGGGCTACTTGAATGTGGCCAACCTGTCGCGGCAACATAGCGAACTACATGAACTTTTTTAGGGAATCGGTTATGTTGTGCTATTAAAAGAAATACCATGTTGTACCAATTAGTGCATGAGCAAATTAAATGCATGTGTAACAATAATAGTATCTGGAGTTTCACATCCCACGTGCATCTAGCCATTCGCCTGCATTCAAATACGACGGCCACAGCTATGATTTAACCAGCGACTTTCAGGTCAGCAGCCACTGCAACCGCTACACCACCGCAGCAGATTAAATGCAAATTTTATTTTGGAGACTTATTATTGAATATTTGAAGAGTTTCTTAACCCATACTATGACCATGAGGCTTTATCAAAGAAATTATTAAAAAGTCAGAATATCAGAATAAGGCCTGTCTGTCGGCAAACTGAATCATAATTTGCACTGGCCGTATGAAATGAGGCACAATATGGTAACAGGTCATTCCTGTTTTTTGCCACGTTCAGAAAAAAAAAGAGGTTTTCTTGGGGTTCACAAAATACTACAAGAATAAATAACCTTCTATTGCAAACAAGTAACTAATTAATATGTCTTTATAAATATGATAGCATGATTATATGCATATATATATGATATCACTGAGTGATGTATATCAAAGT
The DNA here is from genome assembly GCF_043290135.1 of Rhipicephalus microplus. Taxonomy (NCBI): domain Eukaryota; kingdom Metazoa; phylum Arthropoda; class Arachnida; order Ixodida; family Ixodidae; genus Rhipicephalus; species Rhipicephalus microplus. The sequence goes on from NC_134708.1 coordinate 61,250,895, forward strand.
GTTTCTATTTATGGAGAGATGTTTCACATGCATGGATGTACAGTACAGTTCACTGTTGAAGGGAACATCACTCGAATGAACATCAATATTTCTGGCCATCTAACAGCAAATGGACAAAGAAACAATCTTGATGTACAATGCTAGTCTGTCAAGGGGAAAAACAACGGTCGACAACAAGTAGACTTAAGCAAATATAAGCCACTATGCTTCTGTAAGATAGCTAAAACCAAACGTGCTGCGCACTCAGCTGTTCCCTTTAACAGTAGACCCGTCTGTTCATCTTTACCTTTACACTGCTACTAAAATGTTTGTACTTGTATTGCACACGATTACTTTCTACCATTTTGACTGTACAATAATAAATATTTGACCTTTCTAAAAATTCAAAATGAGACTGCCACTATGTCCCAAATATCTAAAAAGTATATAATATATAAGTCCTATGGCTCATTCAAGCTATGAGACAGCTATATGATTCTCAAGATCAGTGCGAGAGCAGGCTCACAAACACATGCTTCAAAATTTATTGACTGTAGGTTTTTACTGATATGAAGTACATTCACAGCACTAGCTGTGCTGGTGCGCAAAACCAGAGAGACAAGCAAATTAAGGTGAGATAGGAGTTGAAAAATAGACAATTTTGGAGAAAATAACATTTACAATTTAGAAAAAAATGTTATTTTTTTAAAAATTATTTGTTTTTCAGCTTTATTTGATTTCACAAGTTAAGTTTCTGTACTTTCGTGACAACGAAAATTGGAGATTGTAATTCAACTAGAAGTAGGTCAAAACTGCCTTTAAAGAGCACAAGGTGAATTCCAGAAGACTAAAAAAAGTATCGTTTTCTAAAGTCCTCTGGCAGTTGTCACTGGGCTGCTAGCTATTGCACTTCACATGAGTGGTTTCCTAAAGCCGCATGCTCAAAATAATTATGCTTTTCAAGCTACAGTGCATAAAAAATAATAAAAACAGCAAAAGGGTAATAGATAACTGAGAATGGTTTTTAATACTAGCTTTGTATTTAACAGGTCTCGTTCGCTAGACACACTGTGTCAGAATCTTGGTGGAGAAGAGGTGCACATATGGTCAGACATCAATGCCAGAGAGTATCAACATCTCCATGAATACTACATCACATAAGCTATTTTAAGCAACTTAGCATATCCTAAGGAACAAGGAAAGTACCCTCTATGCTATGACTGTTGTAAGTGAAAGACATTCTTGCACACTAACTCTTTTAAAAAATTTAGATAATGTGGCCATAGATCGGCAAAAACTGCAGAGCTGACTCGAAATCAGCCTCTAAAATTTTGCTTGAAAGCCTCATTTGCACTCAGACACACCAAAATTTTCCTCCTGGGGACTCCTTCAGACTCAGGCTCACAAAATTTTAAAACTTCTTTATTTCAACCAAAGTCACTCGGAATCAAGCTCACCATAACAATAATACCCCGTACTCATGGCTCAATTTGAGTATGAGTGTTTCGACTTGTGAGTCCATTAGTTCACACAAGTTTTTCAATTGAGACAATGCTCTTTAAAAGCATTACCTCGCATAATCGGTATTTTACAGGACAGATTTGGTCTTGTATTTTATAAACAAGTTGTCTATTGTTACAATTCAGTAACGACATTTACATTGAATAATATGATTTACACTCAACGATAAGAACATCCTGCCAAGGAGATTGCGGGAGAAAGGTCAAGGTATACCTCTGCCATCTGTAACTCGTGCTTCAATAAATACTGAGCTGGAGCATGAACGCGAGTGCACTCAAGTATGTGCGAGTGGGCATAATTATAAATGCTAGCCGACATAAGGCTCATACTACAGATAAACCTGAGCGCTTATCACCAGAGGCCAACAGTGAAATGCAGAACTCTAAGAACTCATTCACGAGTTATAATTTGCGCTTAGCCCTCCCTCGGACTCCGACTCACTAAAATCTCAGCCGGCCTCAAGCATATCAAGGTATCATTCACTCGGACTCGCAGTTTAACTCTTTCGTTACCACATCTATTCAAATTAATCACCAGTGATTGACGTTCTTGGATGGTTAATTTTGGTATATTCAATTTGTTTCTGATGCGCCCAGCACTTTACACTTGCTAGTCTAGCCAGTGACTTTTCAGAATCAATTTCGAACTTTCTCATTTTGGCAAAACTTTGTGCGAACCAATGTGTACGTGTGTTGTTGCATGGATAAATTGGTGCATGGATAAATTAAATATAAATAAAATTTCGGAACTATATTATTAGATATCTGAATTCAGAGAGAGTATTTCAATAAATCGATATATCAAGGTTTTTTTCAAAAAATTCACCGAAAAGCTTGGCAATGAAATCTTTCCTTCCAGAATTAAATGGTGCTTCATAATGGCTGTCATATTACGGCATCTTCAACATAGCAATGTCACCAAGAGGGTCATGACAGTTTCCTGCCACATTGAGAAAGAAAAAAAAATCTGCATAGGTTTCACAAAATCGCATTAGAATGTGTAACCTTTTGTTTTGGTAACTCTTGAATATGTATGAATATGATAGTATCCTTATACCTCTAAGTATGATATGACTGTATGAGTGACTGTGTAAGTGATGTATATTTAGATGTTCTAATTACGAATGTAGATCTTTATAATTTTCACACTTCAACTAGGAAAGCCTGTACTAGTATTTTGCATTACTTCTAGTATTTATTACTGACTTTAATATACTTATTGTTTCTCCCTCCTGACAAAACTTCAATATGAGCATTGCAGTCTGTCTAAAATAAATAACTAAAAATACCTACACATTCTTGTCCTCAGGTTCTTTCAATCTACGAGACATTCGAATGATTTGCAGGATGAATGTGGGAGTAGGCCGACGAAAAAAATGCTCCATAATTATTTCTGGTGCTTTCTCATTAATATGCAGTATTATGACATCAAGAGAAACAAATCAAGCTGAACAAAAGTACCTAAAAGCACAGCCACCATACCTCAATATGTAGATCACCAGACATGTAAGTAGAAAATTGCGGCTTCTAGTTTGACAGGTGGGGAGATTTTTTTTTTCCTGCTTCCTTGGGGAGGCACACAGTTTGAAAGCCTGTGCCCACTCAACGGATTTTCTCATGGAAGGAGTCTTACCCAAACGTAGTGCATGATAGTGTGGATACTATCTCGAGAAGACGGCCTCTCCTTTGCACTATCTTCTACCGCTCGCCTTTCCTCCCCAAAATTAATGTCATTATCAATCGTGAGCTACCAAACTAAGATAACTTCCGATCCTCAAACTACTCTTTCAACATAACCTGTAATCAACGAGCTCTCTTCACCCCAACCTAACATTATCTAGTGCTTTATAAGCAATACGGCTTTAAGCTCTCGATACATAAAAATCACAAGGAAATCTTTCACATTCTTCCCAATTTCAATTTGCAAATGGGGCAGAAGATGAATAGTCAATCTCACTCGTTTAATAAAACCTATTCTTTGCAGCAGTCCACAAACATGGTCACATCACCACCACAATCCCATGTTCACAAAATAATAAGGAGCAACCTTTTCATGAAATGATGAATGACTTCCAGCAAGACACTGCAGCAATAATTTTCTGACAATATCCGAAGCATGAGACTTCTCCGTTTCTCCATAAAGTAATAAACACATCGGCAAAAGCACACAGACAACTGTTAAAGCCAGCACAAACAGCACAGTACACCCAAGATTGCCTGGGCTTCACCAATCGTTTCTTAGTATTGTAATTGAGTGAGCACTTTTGAGTACTTATTTGGTGTACCTACTTATTTTTTTAGAGACAAGCTCATACATAGGGCAATATGAAGTTAAGCACTTGAATTCGGAGGGAAATATGAAATTGAACATTAGTGGTGCTGTGTTGTATTAGCATATAGGACATGAAATATATAAATGCTTTCTAAATGACACCAATTAGCTAAGGGTCCATTTCGTGATTTTAGCACGAAATATATGGGTAGACTATAATAAACAGATGCCCTGTGACTAAATGGGGATGTGTGCGTCAACTACTGATTTCAGGCAATCAAGTGTGTAGACAGTCTTTTTTACACATCGAAGGACATTTCAAATGTGCCTTTAATGAGCCATGGTGCTGTGTTCAAAATAGAACACACATGATAATGACGATAATAAACACTTTATTTTGGCCCACAGATGATGCAGGGGAAACCCTGCCGCATCTCACTAGACCCTCGTAGGAACCGGTTCGCAAAGCCGAGCTTGGCGGCCTTTTCGCGGGCACTCTGGAGGGCCATGGTTACACATGCGAGATTTAAGCCAGCGACTAAATACAGTTGCATGTACTGTGCTTTCGAACAGCAATGTGTCTCTCTACCATGACACATGAAATAAGTTTTCAGTGTTATCACTGGGGTTTCCAAACTAAAAGAAGTGTGAAGAAGAAGATGTGCCAGCAGCAAGCAGCATCGCCAACGCCCGGCTCTCTTGGCTCGTGCTTCGGTTCGTTGCTGTGCCGATCGCTGGACGGTTCTTCACGCTGTCTCGTCGCTGCCTTTAACGGCTAATAAACCTCTTCACATTTGGTGGAAGGTGCTGTTAATCCCCGTTGCTACACCCTGGAGCTGCGAAGCCGCACGCTACCACCTGTCATGACTGCCAACGCCACTACATCGACGCCTTCGCTCCAGTTCAACTGCCCTGGCCATCCTACGCTACGGGAGCCGAAGGTCTTCAGCGGTGCGGATGGGACCGACGTCGAAGACTGGCTCGAGCACTACGAACTGGTGAGCGCCAACAATAAGTGGGATGAAGCCGAGAAGCTGGGCCACGTGATATTTTATCTCACTGGCGTCGCCGAATTGTGGTTTAATAACCACAAACACAACATCCCCACATGGAGCGTCTTCAAGACGTCATGTGCTGAAGTGTTCGGTCGGCCGGCTGTCCGCAAGCAGAGGGCAGAACAGCGCTTGCGCATCCGCTCTCAGCAGACTGGCGAGACCTTTACCAGCTATATTGAGGACGTCGTCGACCTTTGTCGACGTGTGAATGACACCATGCCCGAATCTGACAAGGTCAAAAACATCCTGAAGGGCATCGACGACGGCGCATTTCAAATGCTCTTGGCGAGAAATCCGAGCACAGTTTCCGAAGTCGTCAGCTTGTGTCAGAGCTACGACGAGTTAAAGAAGCAACGCACTCTGACTCGGCATCCTCAGCATGGTGGTGAGTCACTGTCCAGTTTCGACACCCTGCCGGACAATTCACCGCTGCTTCAGCAAGTTCGAGCCTTCGTCCGTGAGGAAGTCGCCCGCCAACTTTCCCTAGTGCCCTTCACTCACGAGACCACCACCCGTCTACCTGCCCCGCTTCGCACTGCTATTTCGGAAGAGGTTGCCCAAGTTGTTCCTGTTGCGCACCACGAGCCGCCTCTATCCAGCCTTGCCCACTGCCAGCGTGCCGCGCAGCCGGTAGGCCCTCCTGTCGCCTATCCGCCAGCCGTGCAGCCTGTGGCCGCGCCCCTAACGTATGCAGCGCAGCCTGTGGCTCCTCCTGTCGCCTGCTCGCAAATGATGCAGCCTGTAGCAGCGCCGTTCACATATGCAGACGCTGTGCGTAGGCTTCCGCAACCACCCTACACCACGCGCTCACAGCCCGCGCACCCGGCTGCTTATACTGCACCTTGGGCGGCAGCACCAGTCGCCAATCCCTGGAGGACGCCCGATAACCGACCGATTTGCTACGCCTGCTTCACTCCCGGACACGTTGCTCGCTACTGCCGCCGTCGACCTCAGGCGTTCGGCGACTATGTCCGATCGTCGCAAACCGGCAGCCAACCCTTCGCGCAATACGGGCTGGTCTCGTCACCTCGCTATGCCCCTCCTAACGACCCCGACTTCGTGACGCCGCGCGCACCCTCTCCTCGTCGGCGATCGCCCTCCCCCATGCGTCGCCGGCCCAGACCTGACCAGGAAAACTAAGCACCGCAGTTCAAGAGGCAAGAACTGCGCCATTTTCGAACTGTCTAAGCCCTCGCCCCTCTCCTGCTAACGTGGTCGCAGTAACTGTTGAAGGTTATTCTACTTTCACCCTTGTAGACACCGGCGCCGCTGTTTCTGTTATTGCCGCTAATGTCTGCCGTGTATTACGTAAAGTCACGACGCCGCTTTCTCGACTGTCACTCCACACCGCAAGTGCACAGCAAGTAACGCCTCTCGCAGCCTGCACTGCAAGAGTGTCCATCGAAGGCATTGTTTACACTGTGGAGTTTATTGTCGTTGCTGTCTGTTCGCATGATGTCATCCTAGGATGGGACTTCCTATCCCGCCATAATGCCGTCATCGACTGCGCACGCGCTGAAGTTGAGTTTTCACCCTTTTGTGATGTCCCATTACTTGACGCTCTTCATCAGCCGCCGAAGTTGTTTGTGCATGAAGACACCGATATTCCGCCTGAAAACTTCGCACTTGTTCCAATTTCATGCAACGCCTACACTGACGCTACAGTCTTTTTCATGCCTTCCGATATCTTCACGAGTCGTCGAGCTCTGCCGCTGCCTTTCGCAACGATTGACCTTGCTGCCGGAAGAAGCAATATGTTCATACTCAACCCGCTTTCCACAACTGTCACTTTGCTTGCGGGAGAATGTCTCGGCCGCGTGCAGGATCTCGACTTCGTCTTTGGTTGATGTCCCGGATGACTACTGCGACCACCCAAAATCACTGTCGGCCCTCGAGGAGTCGTCTAAGGATACGTTTTCCAGCGCCATCGCCGACACCCTTACTCCCACCGAACATGCCGACCTGCTTGATCTTCTGCATGAGTTCCGGAATTCCTTCGATGTGTCCCAACCTCAACTAGGCCGCACGTCGCAAGTCAAGCATCATGTTGACACCGGCCTACACCAGCCACTGCGTCAAAGACCATACCGTGTCTCCACTGAAGAGCGCCGCGTCATCAACGATCAAGTCGAAGATATGCATCGTAGAGACGTTATTCGAACATCTCACAGTCCCTGGGCGTCTCCTGTCGTCTTGGTGCGTAAGAAAGACGGATCTATCCGATTTTGCGTAGACTATCGTCGTTTGAATAAGATAACCCGCAAGGACGTATATCCTTTGCCACGCATTGATGACGCCATCGACACCCTTCACGGAGCGGAATTCTTCTCGGCGCTGGATTTGCGGTCTGGCTACTGGCAAGTTCCAATGGCTGAAGCCGATCGCCAAAAAACTGCATTTATTACACCTGACGGACTATACGAGTTTAACGTCATGCCCTTTGGGCTTTGTAACGCGCCCACCACGTTTGAACGACTTATGGGTAATACGCTACGTGGCCTCAAGTGGAATATGTGCCTCTGCTACCTCTACGATGTCGTGGTTTTCTCGCACGACTTTCCTACGCACCTCCTTCGCCTCAGGCAGGTTTTGACTTGTCTGACAAACGCTGGCCTGCAGCTTAACCTGAAAAAATGCCGCTTCGCTGCACGCGAGCTCGTCATCCTAGGCCACATCGTGTCGAAGCACGGCGTATTACCTGACCCAGCAAAACTTCGAGCAGTCGCAGAATTTCCCAAGCCGACGACCATGAAGGAACTTCGCAGTTTTGTAGGCCTATGCTCATATTTCCGGCGCTTTATTCGCAATTTCGCATCCATCATGTCACCATTAACCCAGCTTCTTCGTGGTGACGTGAACCTCTCCTCCTGGTCCCCTGCATGTGACGTTGCCTTCACTACTCTGCGCCGTCTGCTCACCTCGCCACCTATTCTTCGCCACTTCGACCCGACGGCTCCTACCGAAGTGCACACCGACGCCAGCGGCGTCGGGCTAGGTGCTGTCCTCGCGCAACGAAAACCCGGCTATTCAGAATACGTTGTAGCCTACGCTAGCCGCACTCTGACGAAAGCCGAAACTAATTACAGCGTGACAAAAAAAGAGTGTTTGGCTCTGGTGTGGGCGCTTGGAAAGTTCCGGCCGTACTTATACGGCCGCCCGTTCGATCTAGTAACTGATCACCACGCGCTTTGCTGGCTCTCCACGCTGAAAGACCCTTCTGGCCGCCTTGTGCGATGGGCACTCCGCATCCAGGAGTACGACATTCGCGTCGTATACCGCTGTAGACGCAAACACTCTGACGCTGACGCCCTGTCCCGCTCACCTTTGCCACCAGATCAGACGTGCGGAAACACTTGCCTCCAGACCTTGTCATCGCTAGACCTCGATCGACTCGATTGCCACCGAACAACGTCGTGACCCGTGGATCGCATCTCTTCTTGAATATCTATCCGGTACGCCCAACCTTCCGGTATCTCGATCCCTCCGACGTCAAGCTTTCCATTTTGCCATCCGTGATCAACTTCTCCATCGACGCAACTACTCTCCTGATGGCCGCCGGTGGCTACTGGTCATTCCACGCACTTTGCGATCGCAGGTATGCGCTTCTCTTCACGACGATCCACAATGTGGCCACGCCGGGGTGTTCAAAACATATGAACGCCTTCGCCATCGCTATTACTGGCGCGGCATGTACAATTTCGTACGCAAATTTGTGCAGTGCTGTCCTGACTGCCAGCGACGCAAATCAACACCGCTACGTGCTACTGGCGAATTGAAGCCACTTCCGTGCCCTTCCAAGCCTTTTGATCGCGTTGGCGTTGACCTCTACGGCCCCCTTCCATTGACATCAGATGGCAATCGGTGGATTATAGTGGCGGTCGACCATCTAACACGCTACGTCGAAACAGCCGCTTTACCGAGCGCTACCGCTCAGGATGTCGCCTCTTTCATTTTACGTCAATTTATCCTTCGACATGGCACACCTCGAGAGCTCCTTAGTGACAGAGGCCGCGCTTTTCTCTCCGAGGTCGTCGAAGCTCTGCTTTCGGAATGCCACGTCATTCATCGGAAAACGACAGCATACCACCCGCAGACTAATGGGCTAACGGAACGGTTTAACCGCACGCTGGGTGATATGCTCTCGATGTACGTGGCATCTAATCATAGCAACTGGGACCGTGTTCTCCCATACGTGACATTTGCATACAATACTGCAATACAAACAACCACGGAATTTTCACCTTTCTTTCTTCTTTATGGACGTGACCCTTCCCATACAATTGATACTCTACTTCCCTACCGTCCTGATGCTTCAGAATGTCCACCTATTTCCGATGCTGCTCGACAAGCCGAAGAGTGCCGCCAGCTCGCCCGTGCGTTCACCTCGGACGAGCAGCAACGCCAGAAAGAAAACCGTTGCACCTCTCTTCCGGATCCCAGCTATGCCTCAGGGTCTCTCGTGTGGCTTGCCATCCCATACCAAACTCCGGGACTCTCATCAAAACTTGTCCCCCGGTACGAGGGGCCTTACACCGTTTTAGAGAAAACCTCTCCGGTTAATTACCTAATTGAGCCAGTTTCCCGATCGGATGACATGCGCCGGCGTGCACGTGACATCGTCCATGTTTCCCGCCTAAAACCGTATCATGAGCCTCTCCCTGAAACTTCTTAGGTCGCCAGGATGGCTCTTTTTTCAGCGGGGGCGATTGTGAAGAAGAAGATGTGCCAGCAGCAAGCAGCATCGCCAACGCCCGGCTCTCTTGGCTCGTGCTTCGGTTCGTTGCTGTGCCGATCGCTGGATGGTTCTTCACGCTGTCTCGTCGCTGCCTTTAACGGCTAATAAACCTCTTCACAGAAGCAATGATCAGCCTAAATCTTGAAAAACAAAGGTCAATGAAAAATTGGGCGACCCTTAAGCTTCGTCTTTAAGAGTGGAACGCAATCGCGATATCTTGCCCCTAGTGTGTACTTGAAACACTTAGTGCATAAAATTTTTTCTAACTAGCTGTTGCCACATTCCTTCCTGAAGTTTTGTTATCGCCCTGTTAGACCCTAAACAACGTTAGCGCAAACCGTCACTGCAGTGTTCGAGAAGCTTTGTGACTGTAGTAGACCATTTTGTTAAAGCTACGCATGCAATGTGAACATCAAAGATTATTCTGGGACTTGCGTGGCAGCCAGCGATAGAGCTCTAATATTCGACGACACAAGTATAAATGCCGACGCGCTTCGCCGTTTGTCAGTTGACCGACGGCCAACGGTCTATTCACCGCTATCAGTGCCAGTGTGTATTGCTGTAATCTGAACTTTCATTGACTGGCCACAAGTTCGGCCAAACAAATAGTTTGATTTCCAACCTACAGTTCGCTGCGTTCATCGCTGTTACGACCCCGTGACATTGGTGGAAGTGCTTTCGGGCCATGTATCGAACGGTCCCTTCAAGCTCTGAACCCAGTTCCCGTCGCAGAAAAGACATCAACACCGTCAGCGACAGTCGAGCCAGCCACAGACTGAAAGGCATAGCCCCCAAATATGAACCCCTAGCGAACAAGTCAAAAGCCATGGCGACTAGGGGCACAATGACAGCCGCAACGTCTCTTGCAGAGGTAGTGATGCAGCAGCCAAACGAGCCACCGACCCTCTGCGTATCGTCATTTGACCACCAGGATACCTGGTTGGAGACCTACAATTGAGTGGCCACACTCAACCACTGGGACATGAAAGAGAAGCTGCATCACGCCTACTTCTGCATGGAAAATTCAGCAAGGACCTGGTTTGAGAATTGTGGGATCTGGTATGGCGAGAGTCACGCCACGCTCTTCGATAGAACAGACAGAATTGACACGGTCGGAACAAACCAAATGAAAAACACATATTTGTTTAACTACTTTTGATCTAAGATACCGTCAGCCGTATCATTATAACATCACTAAGACATCTTTATACAATACTATTAGACAACACTCAACAACATGACAAAAAAGGTAGTGTCACTAACGCCTGACTCACCACGTGGGCCCACCGCAGACGGCCCGCGGTGCTGTCCATGGCAGACCCACTGCTGGAGGCAACCGTCCGCCCTACTGCTTCACTCCAACAGAGACCATGGTTTATTTCACCAATAACGCTTGTCGCCTGGCGTCGCCGCCATCGCTACACCACGATTGATATATAGGGTTTAACGTCCAAAAACCACCATATGATTATGAGAGACGCCGTAGTGGAAGGCTCCGGAAATTTCGACCACCTGGGGTTCTCTAACATTCACCCAAATCTGAGCCCATGGGCCTTCACCATTTCCGCCTACAACGGAAGTGCAGCCGCCACTGCCAGGATTCCATCCCGCGACCTGCGCGTCAGCAGCCGAGTAACTTAGCCACTAGATTATCACGGCGGGGCGGGGCTATACCATAATGACGATAGTGGTGACCAACGCTCGCGAACACAACGCCACCTACCGCTCACTAATTGCAACTCCGAAATACGTCTTCTGCATGAGACAGGTACGCCACGAGGCGCAAACATCATTACGAGGGGTGTCAGCACCCCCACAGAATCAGGAGTCTGCACTTAAAATAACATGGGACCTCTTCTGTGGCACATTTATGGACACGTTCGGCAGCATCGCTCCAAAGGAAAGCGTCGCCACCTTGTTGGAGACACCGGTGCAACTCAATTATGAAAATGTACCATCTTTGTCAAAGATATGGCCCGGCTGTTTCTTCACGCCGACCCTGCCATGGCTGAAGAGAAGAAGCTCCAGTTCTTGAAGCAAGTGGTCAAGCAAAAACTGTTTGTGGGACTTGTGCGGAACGCACCCAAAACAGTTCAAAAATTTGTTTTGAAGGCTAAGACAATCGAGAAGATGCTGGAAATGCGCACCCGCCAATACAATCGCCGATCGATGCAAGACAGCGCAGCTGTTCACGCCCTTGATCCGATGACATACGTGGAAAAATGCGATAGTTTCTGCGGGAGGAGCTACGGAAGCTGTTGTCTTCAGTGCAGCCCCAAGTGGATTCAATTGCCCATGTTGTCCTCAAAGAAGTATAGCAATTACTTTAGGTTTCCGAAGCACCGCAGCGTCAGACATAAGTGATGAGCCATACTGCTGCAGCCCGAGGCTAAACTTACCCTACCACCCATGTCAAGAGGCCGCATTGTCACTGTTCTGCCACCAGCCACCGCCACCGTCGATGCCATATCATCCACCCGCCGGCCAGCACAACACTTTGAGAAAAACCAACGTGTGGAATGCCCCCGACCACCGGCCTCTCTGCTACCACTGCGGAGAAGATGGCCACACCAACCACCAATGCGAGTACCGCCGGTTGGGACTACGTGGTTTTGCCATAGATGTGCCGCATCCACAGCGGTGTGAAAGACTCCGCGGCATTGCCGGCTACCTCGCAACAGTGTACAGTGGTGCCTCGAGGATCTTCCTGTTCACTCTCACCCGGCTGCTACATGTCACTTCACCGCCCGCTGTACACTGGCGCAATCCAGGTCTGGTCCCCTAGCCCACACTCGGAAAACTAAGGGCAGCAATCGATGAAGGTGCGGTTTCTGTGCGACGAGCTGCTGAAGATCCTCCGCCACCACCGCCATGACAAAACTTCAAGAGCCCACTGCAACCGCAACGGAGTTCTAACGTTGAAACTTTGCAGCCAGAAGAAGATTGATGATGCAATTTTACAACTGTTGTACAAACGGTTGTAGCCGAGATGCGACGCCGTGACGTAACTGCAACGCGAGGCGACGAACTAACGAACTCGACGTTCTCGTCAACAACCACAGCATCACTGCTCTTGTCGACAGCGAAGCTGACAATACCGTCATCAGCGGGACATTCGCCACAAAGATGATGAAAGTTAGGACCACTTGGGAAGGCCCCGAAATTCTTACAGCTGGACGTCACCTAGTTACGCCGGCAGGAATCTTCAAAGTCAGAGTAACCATTCACTGCCAAATTTATCCTGCAAGCTTCATCGTACATAGCAATGCTCGAGAGGTGTCGCTCTCGGTATGGACTCCTTAATCCTTCATGGTGCCATCGTAAGCCTGAGAACAAAGTCCATACCACTAGCCAGAGTAAAAGCACTGCCGCCGCACACGTTATCAGTAAGGCACACCTTGTACATGCTGGAAGACCAAGTCACCATTCCTCCTTGCTCCAGCGTCAGCACTTCTGTCGACACTCGAGAATCAACAGACGTGCAAGGCATCGTCGAAGGCGACCAGCATCTGTTGACACCGCGAAATTCGTATCGCCAGAGGAATATTTGAGCTACGAGGAGAGAACGCAAGAGTCACGAACTTCAGCAACGAGTACAAGCAGATGAGAAAAGGTATGATGGTTGCGTATATCAAAGAGATACTGGAAGCCAGCAGCACTTTTGTCTACATCAAAGAGGTACTGGAAGCCAGCAACGCTTTTGCCCTTATTGATTCTGCCGAATATATTCCGACGACCCAAGCCCTTCAACTAGCTTTCCACACTAACCTGAGCCTTCTGACGCATAAACAAGAACAGCTAAGAAGCCTCCTCCTGAAATACAACTGCTTTTCGTCGTCGTCGTCGTCAAGAATTCGACAGACCCCTGTCGCAAAACATCGATTCTTAACATAAGAAAGTGTCATGCCACTCCGTCAGAGCCCGTACAGAGTTTTGACGTGGGAACACAAAGCCAGAAAGAGACAAGTTGATGAAATGCTACGCGACATTATCCAGCCTTCAAGGAATCCATGGGTGTCATCAATGGTGTTAGTGAAGAAGAAAGACGAAACTGTACCCTTTTGCGTAGACTATCGTCGCCTAAACTAAATAACAAAGGACGTGTACTTGCTCTCACAGATAGACGACACCCTAGATCGACTCCACAATTTGAGGTACTTTTCTTCGATGGACCTCAAGATCGGCTATTAGCAAATCGAAGTCGAAGAGAAAGGCTGCCTTCATAACGCCGGACGACCTGTTCGAGTTCAAGGTCATGTTCTCTGGTCTTTGCTCAACACCTGCGACATTCCAACAAGTCATTCATACAGTTCTGGCTGGCTTGAAGTGGCAGACTTGCCTCATTTACTTGGACGTTGTCGTCCTGTTTTCCTCAAGCTTAGACGAACACCTCCAGCACCTTAAATGCGTACTTCCCGCAATCAGGAGCCCCGAACTCGCTCTGAAGTCAGAAAAATGCCGCTTCACGTACACGGAACTCCTGTTTTTGGGTCACACGAACAGCAAGACCGGGATGTGTTCAGATTCGCAGAATATAGCTGCCATCGCCATGTTGCCATCACCCACTGAAAGAAGGCTGTGGGCCGATTTTTCTTGACTTGCGCGCTTATTACAAATGTTTTGTCAACGATTTCTAACAGATCGCTGAGCCACTCACGCTGCTCACAAAGACCGATGTTGAATTCAAGTTGAAAACGGCACAAGTTGAAGCATTTCAGAAACTGAAGCGACAACTGCTGACCCCTACGATACTTGCACATTTCAACGAATATGCTGATACAGAAATTCCCACCGACGCAAGCAACGTAGGTCTCGGCGCCGTTCATGGGCAGAAGACCAACGGAAAAGAAAGGGTTATTAGTTATACTAGCCGGTCGCTATCGAAGGCAGAGGGCGACTATTCCACAACAAAAAAAGAGAGGTTTGCTATCAACTGGGCTATACCAAAGTTTCGCCCCTACTTCTAAGGCAGGCCCTTCAAAGTTGTGTGAACGACCACCACGCCTTGTGATGGCTAGTTAACTTGAAGAACCCTTCAGGTTGTCTCACACGATGGAGGCTAAGACTTCGAAAATCCGATGCCGTTGCTTACAAGTCCGGATGAAAGCACTTCCACGCCGACTGCCAGTCCGGAGATGCCCCAGGCAATAGACAACCGAAGGGGGCATTGGTAGGCCTTTTGTGACTTTGGCACTCTGTGCAACTGGCTATGTAGGTTTCGGTTGTCTTGCGCGATTGAAGCCAGTAAAATCATTCTTCGGGGCGATAGAGTGTTCGCGTAGATCCTAAATTACCGGCACCTGGATGATCGTACACGACGCGTAAAACCGAAGAGCGGAGGGCTTCCGGCACATCCAGAAGATAGCATGCACCTGTGGCGGTGAAATTCTTATTATATGGCAAACCATCCCGTATACAAAAATGGCCGTTTGACGAGTCTTTCGCAGCGCAGCAGAGTGGTTTTAGAGTTGGATCATCACGCTGCTGTCTCGCGAAGGTTACGGCGTCTGGGAAATCTTGTTGTACAGTCGCCATTTCCTGGTTGAAGCTATCAGCGTCATATTCCGTGGTAAGGAGGGGCAGCCTGCAAAGACAATCAGCGTCAGCATGCCGTTGCTCACTCTTGTATGAGACAGTGAAGTTGAACTCTTGCAGACACAGAGCCTATCATGCAAGGCGTCCTGATGAATTGCAGAGATTCACAAGTCAGCACAGAGTGACGATCGGCGACGACTGTAAACTGACGCACGTACAGGTATATCAAAACTGCTGAACAGCAAAAATAACCGCGAGGCATTCTTGTTCAGTTACCGTGTATTTACGCTCAAGTTTACTTAATGACCGTCATGCTTAGGCAATGATGTGTTTTCTATTACCTGAATGTTGAATTACACAGCAACAAGACCAACGCCGCTCGCATCTGTGGATCTCCATTGGCGCGGTAGGGCTGAAGTGTCGTAGTATCGACTGTGACGTCAGCAAGAACTTAAGCTGCTTAAAGGAAGCTGAACACTCAGGCATCCAGTCGAATGGGCCATTTCTGTGCAGGAGGCTTGTCAGGGGATGAGCGACGTCAGCAAAGCAAGGAACGAATCGCCTAAAATAGGAGCACAGCCACAAGAAGCTCCAGAGTTCTTTCACAGATTGGTATGGCTGAAATGCTTCAACAGCCTCAGTCTTTGCAGGGTCAGGCTTGACGCCGTCATTGTCCCCGAGATAACCCAGCACCAAGGCTTAGCACTCTCAGAAATGACATTTCGTGAAGTTGAGTACAAGACAAGTCTTTTGTATGCAGCTTAGTACAATGCTGACACGCTCGTTATGCTCTGGAAATGTGCGTCCGAATATAATAACATCATTGAGAAAGCATATACATATCTCCCACTTTGAACCCCGCAGAACAGTGTTCATAAGTCGTTCGAAGGTGGCAAGCGCGATGCAGAACCCGAATAGCATAATGTTAAATTCAATAATTCCATTGGGTGCTATGAACGCTGTCTTTTTTTATCATCAGTGGGCATTGATATTTGCCAATAGCCGGATCTGAAGTCAACAAAAGAAAAGTAGGAAGCTGAATGAAGACAATTAAATGCATCATCTATGCGCGGAAGTGGGTATACATCTTTCTGTGTAATGCTATTAAGCTGACAGTAATCAACACAAAATCGCCAACTGCCGTCGTTCTTTTGAACGAAATTGACAGGTGGAGCCCAAGGACTTGCAGACTCCTGAATGACTCCTTTTTGCAACATTTCTTCAACTTGCTCACTAATTATTTTACGCTCTGTCGGTGACACTCGCTACGGCTTTTGTCGTACAGGGTGCATTTATACAGTGTTTATAGGATAGCGTACTCAAGACGCTGGTATCGAGGATGCTTTATCGTTTTGCGAAAAGTCAAACGGCTGGTAACGTGTCGGGCTCACTTGTGCTGAGGGACTAGCTCACCCTCAGTAGAAGCTTCAAATTCAAAGGGCTCGAGTGCAAGAATTCGTTCGCATCGGCGTGAAGTACAGCAAGTAAAGTCTGTGCTCCCTCCCTGAAAAGTGCGAGCTTCATACCAGAAGTCAGAAGTATGATCTGGGCCACGTAATTCATCGTCCATAATCCAGATCGTCCTTCAAATACCGATAACAAGCAATGTGGCACAATTATGTTCTTCTTCACATAAGCTGAGTGTAGAGGTTCTGTTGTGGCGTCAAATGTAGTAGGAGCTGCACCAGAGCAAATTACCGGAATGCACACCCTACACTGTGCAGGAATCGCTACATCCTCGGCAACACAGAAGGCACTTTCTTGGTATAACTATCAGTTAAAGCGCACGAAAACAGACAGGAAGAGAGGACAAGCACTTTAACTGATAGTTATACCATGCATATCCAACTAGCCCAACTTTCGATTCTGGCACTTTCTTGACACGGCGAGTTCTTTAGGAGTTCAGTCATAAGCTCGTGGTGTACTGAAAGCTCTCCACTTCGACAGTCAACTGAAGCGCCACACTCCCGTAAGAAATGTAGACCTAAAATAACGTCCTGCGTAGATCGAGGAATTCCGGCGAATTCAGTGGTAAATACTTTGCCACACGAACAAACATCTGCCGTACAAATGCCGACCGGGCACAATGTGTCACAACTTACACTACAAAACAACAACTTTTTGTTCCACAAAAACACAACTTTTTGTCCCAGAAGAGTCTTAAGAGTAAGGCTCATCACTGTAATTGTTGCCCCAGTATCTACAATAGGGACATTGTCAACATGCACATGAACTTTCTTTTTCAGCATGAAGGCTGACGGAGGTATGCTTGACAGGGCACAGTATCCAGCAACTTCGCCCCTCTCACCCGCACTGCCCAGTTTTCTGGTGGTGGTGACGGGAAGCAACGCCGTGGCGATAACCACTGGTGAGCACGTGGAGCAGGTGGCGGCGTTAAGCTGTGGTCGGAGGCTGGTGACGAGTTTCAGAAATTGCCTTGGCAAAATTTACAGCTGGAAGTTGGGCATTGAAAAGGGTCGATGACGATGGAAAGGGTCGATTGCTGTAATTGCTATGAAGGAATACTATCGCTCCTGCTAAACATTAAAGAACATAAATCTGTTGGTCCGGATGGAGTTCCAAATGCTTTCTTGCGTAGATACGCTGAATGGGTTGCCCGATACTTGAAAATAATCTTTAATGCCTCCTTGCAACAAAAACGGGTCCCAGACGACTGGCTTGTAGCAAAAGTGGTCCCGGTACACAAAACCGGAGAGAAGCAGAATATCGAAAATTACCGGCCAATCTCCTTAACCTGCGTCTGCTGCAAACTCCTCGAACATGTTATATCCAAAGCTATATATCAGTACCTAGAAAATACGAAACTACTACGTCCTAACCAACACGGCTTCCGACAAAAGCTATAAACCGTAACGCAGCTTCTTGAGACCATCCAAGACTTTTCAAAAGCAATAGATAACGAAAGACAGGTTGATGCAATATGCCTTGATTTTACAAAAGCCTTCGATAGGGTTCCTCATAACGAATTTGAAATTTGAAGAAATTGAAGCAGATTGGCATAAATAACAATGTAGTAGAATGGGTCAGGTCCTATCTGACATGTAGGATGCAGTATGTGGACATAAACGGCTACAAGTCTGATCGTTTACACGTAACATCTGGAGTCCCTCAAGGGTCTGTACTCGGACCGGTGTTATTTCTCATTTATATTAACGATATTTGTTCCGACATTAATCAAAATATTACTGTTAGACTGTTCGCCGATGATTGTTTACTTTATCGAGAAATATGCAACCATATAGATAGAAAAATACTCAGCGCTGTCTTGGCATCTATCGAGAAATGGTGCGAAACATGGAAAATGCAAACTAAATAAAGAAAAAACGGTTGTTTTGCGAGTTACAAACAAAGTAAAGCACGTCAAAAACTTCATGTATCAACTAAGTTCCACTGCGTTAGCTACCGTTAACAGATGTAAATACTTAGGAGTAACAATATCTGAAGACCTGAACTGGACCCAACATATCAGTAATATTTGCTCTGCTGCTGAAAAGAAGTTATGATTCTTACGTCGCAAATTAAAACTGGCTCCAGCCCCCGCAAAGTTAACAGCGCACTTAACAATAGCAAGGCCTACACTGGAATACGCAAGCATCATATGGGACCCTTATCAAAAAGGATTAATTAAAAACATCGAGCGGGTACAAAGAAGGGCGGCTAGATTTATTCTTTCAAAATATTCTCGTAAAGATTCTGTAACACAGATGCTGCAAGAATTAAATTTACAGCCCCTCGTGGACCGCCGTCGCATAGCCAGACTTAAATTCTTGTTTCTGCTTTCCCAAAATACATTTAACTTTGAAGCAGAGCAGAACCTTATTCCCCGTCAAGTGCGGAGCATACGAAGTGACCACCTCAGAAAATATCTAGTTCCTCAATGTCGTGTGAACACATATGCATACTCTTTTTTCCCTAGAACAATAAAAGACTGGAATGTATTACCCGATGCTATACGTGATTCTCAAACTGCAGAACATTTTGAAAACAATGTTACGAAATATTTTCGAGGTGAATCTTCGTAAACGGTGATTGCTGTTTTTGGTGTGTGTGCCTGTCATTTTTTGACTATGAATCTATTTGCGGTAACTTGTCTTATGTACGTTGTAGGATGTAATATTGGGAAGTGTATTTTGTGATGTATGTGATGTAGCATGTAAGCCGTAGAACGTAGTATAGTGATGTATTCCTTTTGTATCGGCTATGCATTTCTTTTTTACGCATGAGATGACGGTTGTTATGTCAGTTTTCTACCCCACCCCTGTAACGGCCCAATCGGCCAACAGTACCTGGAAATAATAATAAAAAAAAAATAGTATAAAGCTCGTGAAGGCGCTCCTCGGAATTGCTGTCGACGGTCACAAAATCTGGAGTCGTGGCCTCGGATGCCGCAGCTATAGCACACATGAGGTGGCAGAAATGCACGGTGCTGCTCAAACCCCTCATTTCTGTTAGCTGGCATAAGATATCTGCCCCGATCATTGCAATTCCTGGCGAAATTGGGCTATAGGTGGCAGCACCGTCCCCGCGCAAGTGTGGATAGGTGGTTGGCGGCACGTATACAAATACACGCTGCGGGGCTTCGTTGCATGCGGTCTGAAGCGATTGTCGGCAGATAAAATGCGTTGACTAATGTTTACTGTTAATATCTATGCTCTTCTTTACTGAATCCATGCACGCCTCTTATGCAATGTTAACATTACCTGCGGGTAAAGCGCATTCTGCCTGTCATAGGGATGCTCGCCCTGGTTGGCTCTCTTCATACTTACGCACTAAATCCCGCCTTTGCTGTGTTGTTTGTACGTGATTAGCTTGTGTTCCGCCTGCTATGCACTGCTCTAACGTGACTCAACTACTTATTTACATCTTTGTCATCTGCATACTACAAAAAAGAGAGAAAGAAAGATCGTAGAAAGCCTGCATAAATGTGCAATTCCTTCAGTACCACCGTTTGCACCTTAAATGCATATAATTTTGTTTCTCTCATTCTGTTCACCATGAAATGTTCGACAGTGGATAAGCCTAGTCAGGAAAGCTTAATGGCTGAGGGCACTTTGCGCTACACTGCATGTACCACGTGTACGCACATGTTCTTGCAACAGTAAAAATTTTATGTAAGAGTTCAGCAGAAAGCTTTCAGCGATGGATTACATGCATGACAGTGCTACAACAAAAACCTGGTTAATAGGACAAGCATTTGTTTTTTTTTTTCAAAGAAAAAATTACCACTGCATGCCTTCTGTCGGTCACTAACAATGCCACACAAACTCTGAAAACAATGTAAAAATGATAAAATTTTCAGTTAAATTATACATTATATATAAGACATGTCATCTGAATTAATTTTCAATGTCTAGGCTCTTAAATCGTTCTTAAATTTAAGCACATGATTTCATCGCAAATCTAAGCACACGGTAGCTCTGCTTTAAGTACAGTGTAAGTACCTAAGTCTCACAGTTTATGTGATAGTGATGTCACCGAGAAGTAGGGCTACAGGTTGTCACCCAGATGTTAGGAAAGAAAGAACCCTTGTGAGGCTTCTTCACAGTACAAACACACAATTTAATTACGTATTTACAGGTGTGAAGAACACTAGGCATCTAGAAGAACCTTTACACGAAACACGACCAGCCATAACGAAAACCACCGAGACGGAACACCCCTGCGCACATGCAATGCGTTTTTTATACCCCGCGGGTCGTGCACGCGCTTCTCCTGAAACGCTGACTGCGTGTCACAGCATTCGTGTGTGACGCGGACTGCATGTCACTGGCAGACCGTTGTGCGTTCCTCGCAGTGCGCTTGGGAGTGTTCCCGCGCTCTTGTGGGATGCAGACAGCGTTCTCGTCGACGTGCACCGCTTGAGGAGCTGATGGGTGTCTCTTGCACTGCCAGTCCCCAGTTATATCAATAGTAATATTTCTATGTAGTGCTATCGCGGTCATATAAATACAACTACGGATCCTCACATGATCGATAAACTACAGTGCCATAGTTGTACACCTACTAACAGTGCGCAAGTGCAGGACCTAAAGCCAGTTTTTTTTTTTTACAACCAAGTCGCTATAAAAGGCTGCATTCACACAGCATTTAATATAAGTGCTCATGTTCTTGAGGATGCCAAGAGCATTTTACGATGTGCTTTAAACAGAAAGTGGCATCTGCTCTGAATGGCAGGTATGACAAATATAAACAGCACTCTGGAAAATTGCACTCACCCGATCTTATTACATTACATTAGCAGCCAAGAAAGAACGAATGCTTTCGTACGTCGTTTCAAGCACACGTACAAACAGTTGCACTAGCATTGACTGACCGGACAAACCACACTTTGAGAACGTACATCACATACGCACACATATAAACACGACTTGGCTAGAAGACTACACAAGGAGAATCCTCACTTCACCCTTCGTGACAGTTGGCGCCAGACGGCGACTTTGCTCAATCTCGCGGCCTATACCTGTCTCCCGTTATAGTTGAGTAAGTAGTGTGGAATCGCTGCAAGGCATAGGTGTTTCATGGCTGCTGCTCGTTGGCAAAGGGAGGTCAGTTTGCCGGTGCGGACCGAAGCACAGCTCGGTAGTTGTCCATGTTCGCCACGTTGATAGATGGTGGGAACGAGGCAGGAGGTAGTCCAGGCTGGCTGCCTCGGTAGTAGTCATCACTGCTGGAATGGCTTATTTCACGGCACCAGAGAAGCTCTTCCCGGAATATCTGTTGTATTGTCGATGACAGGTCAGATGGAGGGTTGGCGTCGACGCTAGCTACTGTCGGCATGTTAGCCAAGCGGCCTGATTTCGGCGCTATACGACGCATCTTCAGTGCTTCAAAGGTATGGCAGTGCTTCATGATGTCAACCACAGATGACAGGTTCTCTTTGGTGATCAAGAACTGGTACACAACCTCTGCTATGCCTTTAAGAAGACAGCCAACTTTGTCTTCTTCAGACATACCGAGGTTAACAAGTTTACAAAGCTTCAGAATCTCCGCATAGGTGGTGCAAGTTCAACCAGGCCGCTGAGCCCTTTGAGAGATGGTGTGTTCAGCCTGCTTCTTTCTCGTTGTGATGTCTCCAAAGCACTTTTTCAATGCGTCTACAAACATATCCCTGTGGTGAGCATATCCTCGTGGTTCTTGTACCAGAGGATGGCAGTGTTGGTGAGAAAGAGCACGACATACGATAGCTGAGCGACGGAGTCCCAGCTGTTAGTTCCCTCACCCGCTTGCACTGCTTCAACCACCCGTCCAGGTCTTCCTTGCCAGTCCCACCAAATCTTCGCGGCTCCTTGTAAGAATGGGAAGAATCCAGCGTCCTTGGGAAATCGGTTTCAGAGGCATCTCTCCTGTTGATATTGGTAGTAGTCCCGCAAAGCGAGGACTCCGATGAGCGCGAAGGGATGGAAACTAGTTGTTAGAGACTTAGGGAACCCGGCACCTCGACCATTCTGTTAAGTGACTTGTAAACAACGTTGAAAAGAGGTTTATCCACAGGGGACGGACCACAAGTGCGTGCCGTAACTGTGCGTCCTTCTTCTCTTCCCCCTTTCTGTCATTGTTTGTTGTTGTTTCAATCTAGTGAACCCACTGTAACAATATTTTACACAGTCATGATACAAAACAAAGCTAAGCAAATCACTATAAAATTGATTACATATTTGAAATCGGCCATCAGAAGTTATTCAAAAAGCTAAAATTTTGTAGAACTGTTCTACAGATTAAAAAACCTTGAGTTGCATCTTCCATAAAGAAAGTGCATGCAGACAACTCACTTATTATGTTGACTTTCTTGTATGCTGACAGTACACGTGTTTTACAAGATGGTGTTTCCGTGAAAAAGATGCATTGCAGTGGCCACAGGAGAATGGATATTCTCCTGTGTGGGTGCGCATGTGCCTAATGAGGTTCCCCCTCTGTGAAAATGACACACAGCACTGGTCACAGGAAAACGGACGATCTCCTGTGTGTGTGCGCATGTGATCCCTGAGTGTACTGCTCAGTGAGAACGATGCACTGCAGCAGTCACAGGAAAAGGGACGCTCCCCTGTGTGGGTGCGCATGTG
This sequence comes from Rhipicephalus microplus, assembly GCF_043290135.1. Lineage (NCBI taxonomy): Eukaryota > Metazoa > Arthropoda > Arachnida > Ixodida > Ixodidae > Rhipicephalus > Rhipicephalus microplus. The sequence continues at coordinate 61,274,072 of NC_134708.1, forward strand.
GGCAGTGAGGTTCGACTTCTGTGAAAATGATGCACTACACTGGCACAGTGAAACGGATGCTCCCCAGTGTGTGTGAGCATGTGATTCATGAGGATATGTTGCTGGGAGAACGATGCACTACAGCAGTCACAGGAAAAGGAGCGCTCCCCTGTGTGCGTACGAATGTGTCTTTTGAGGTTCGTTTTCCGAGCAAATGCAGCTGGGCACAGGTTGCACTGGAAGGGGCGCTCGCCCGTGTGTTTGAAGAGGTGTCTTCGCATGAAGGCCTTGTTCTTGGAAGCATAGCTGCACTGACGACACGAATGCAGTCCGCCTCGTACGGACACAAGTGAATGATACGCCTCACGAGAGGCCGAAGACAAGGAACCTGCAAAACCACAGAGAGAAAATAGAGGCAATCAAAACCTTACATGCATTGTGTGCAACTACACAAGAGCACCAGGCAATGAAGAAAGATTACTGCACTTGTAGATGAAATACATAATCACCTTCGCAAAAGCAAGCCACATAATACTGGAGCAATAACCATGCCACGACGACATGGTTACAGTTTCTTTCTCTGTCTGTAAATGCTATGTCCAACACATAGAAAGACCGCTAGCGAATGTGCACGAATACAATATTGATTTAATGTTGGTACTATACCTAAATGACAAAGCTGGTTTCATATACACCCTTAAATTGGGTCATACCCCCAGTAAAACATTTATTGCACTTTTTCCCGTATAAAAATCCATAAAATGCTGCACAGTAACCAAACACCTTCACAATTCAAGGCACGAAACATAACAAATGAAATATGAGTGAACAAGGTCAATATGAAAAGAACTGCAAAATATAAAAAAGCAATACAAATCATAAGGAAGAGATAGAAATTATATCACACTTTTAGTGGAAAGAAATGCTCGTACACTTATGCAGACTGGAAAAAGTATAAGATTTTTAGTGTATGTGCAAAGTTTACACGATTCCCAATATTGTCTCTAAACTACTTCAGAGACAGCATAAAGATTGAATAAAACAAAAGTAAGCTATGCACCATATAATGCTCCAGACACTTAGTCAAACAGACATACGAGCACGAATTTCACTTTATCACATAATTATAGTAAAAGCTGTCGTAGATTAGATGTCGGTAGATTATATTAAACAGAGGCCCTGTAGCTAAATAAAGATGGATATATCAACTGTTGATGCCAGGCAATCAAATGTGTAGACATTCTCTTTTAGACATTGGGGGACGTTTAGAATATGACTTTCTTGAGTCGTAGCAATAATGAAAGACAACACACACGCGAGACTTGAGCCAGCAAGTAAGTACAACTGCATGTTCTATGCGCTTGAATAGCAGTGTCTCTCTCTACTATAGCAAATAGAATAAATTTTCAGTGTCATTATTGAGGTTTCCCAGCTGAATGAAGGAATGATCAGAATGAATCTATAAAAACAAAGGGCAGTGAAAAAATTGGGGTACCTGAACTTTGCCTTTGAGAGTTGAACACGACAACAATAACCTGTTTCTGGTGCGTACTTCAAACACTTAGTGTATGAAATCTTTTCAAACTTGCTATGCACCCTTTGCATGGTCTTAAGTGGGTAAATCACAGCAGCACCAGCACGTTAACTTGTTTGTTATATCTATAGGTATGTCACCTTTACAGTGCTGAATGCATTCATTCTGATGATCGCTTTCTGCTGCTGCTTCCTTGACCACGTAGCTTTGTGTTTTTCTGTTTACACGTGTTATAGTCATGGCCTTCTGAGCAGTGATGTGGAACTGCATCCAGGGCATCCGAATAAATCAGCCAATACCAGTAAAACCAATTCTTCCACTAATAGGCATACAACCAGCAATGTAGTTGATTCTAATGCTCTCAACGAGAATTCATGCACACTCCAATTCCACACTTGCTGGGGATGTTTTTCCGTCTGTCTCTGAAATGTTCTCGAACCTTTAGGAGGGGCAAACTAAGCTCGCTAATGATATTGCTGACGTCAAGTCATTTCAACAAACAGTCGCTTGTTGTTTTGATGCTTTAGAATTGCGTACTAGTGCATTGTAACGTTTTCTTGGCTCTAATGAACACAGTGATGCCAGTAATTTACATATAGAAATTATTTGCTTAACTTCTAAAATTAACGAACTGGGCTTGACAAACTATGACCTCAAAAATCGTTCAAAGAGAAATAATCTGATAATACACAGCAGTTTAGAAGATACTGTAAAAAATGCTAGCACGCTGTTATGCAGCGTTAACTTCTCTGTTTAACAATACACTGAAAATTACCTGCCCACAAATTAAATGTGCCCACAGTTTTGGAAAAGTACGTAGTGGCTATACAAGACCACCTTGAGGGAGGAAGCCCCTGTTCTCAACAATGCAGTTAAACTAAAAGGCTCAAATGTGTTTATTACAGAATACATTTTCGCACGTATTAGACACATACAGAAAGAAATTTGAGGCTTGACTTAATTTGCGCAACAACGGCTCTGTGGTGAAATTTAGATACGATCATGCATTCATTCACAACGTACGTTATAATATAGACGACAACTCGGAATCCTTAGTGAAGTCTCAGAATGAGCATCTGGCTCTCGATTTTTCATCTCCGCATCTTCGAACCCCACCTCATTTACTCCACGATCTCAATATAGCCTTCATGAAAACCTGGTGGTCCTGAAAGTCAATGCTTGTAGTATTGGTAAAAAGCTTTCGGATCTATTGTCTCTTGTCGCAACTTACTCCCCTCATATCATTGGCATCACAGAGTCATGGCTTCATTGTAACATTTCCAATTTTGAGTTTACTCCACCCCGTTTCATTGCCATACTTAGGGACAGGATACAAGGCATTAGCAGCGGCGTTGCACAACTTATCCGGTCAGATATCCTGTTCTCAGTGCTGCCCTTGCCTACTGAAACTGAATCCCTTTGATGTAAGGTCTACCTAATTATTCGGTGTACTGAAGTTAGCATTGTGTATCACCCACCCAGATCATCTCTTGAAGTTTTTTATGTCCTTGCCAATTGATCATCCCTTGAAGTTCTTCATGTCCTTGCCAATTTCACGTGCAATGTAAATATTGGTTCATCCAGATTTATCTCTATGGACGACTTTAACGCTCCTGACATTCATTGGCCTTCTCTGACCGTAACGGATCAGGATACTGCAATATGCCATGAATTAATAAATATTTTTCCATCATTTAAGCTTACTCAAGCCGTCGCTCAATTCTATCCTAGATCTAGTTTTCTTAAGAACAGAACTAGCTGAAGGCGACTTCTCTTGCAAAATGAAGCGTTCTGTGATGATAAAGGCATCTTGTTAACACTTTGCTATCCTTTGTCCAAATCACCTTATACAATCACCAGCTTCACCGATTTCCCTCGCGCTGACGACACTTCCACAACCGATATTTTAGCTTCCCAGTTTGATACATGTTGTGCGCTTTCTGAAAGTCAAAACATATATTTTGTCATGTTATTTACTTTGAAGATCTTGTAAAGTCATGTATCCAATGATTCGTGTCAATCAAGACAAAGAAAAGCAATGCTGATCTTCGATGGATTACTCGAGATCTCTTGCATTTATCAGTCTGTTGACTAAAGCGCTCCCAAAAATCTAATTATCCCGTTGCCCTAGACAGGTTTCAGAGTGCCAAGTGTGAACTCAACTCAATGATGAAAACGGCAAGATTTATTTTATCGCATTCTGTTGCAAAATCTGTTGGGAATAAATCCACACAAATTTTGTTGTTCCATTTTGCCTCATGCTGCCTCACCTTTTTTCAAAATAGATATAATGACATCATTACTGACCCGCCAGATATTGGGCGCAAGGACATACCGTGGCGCCACCACGCGTAGGCATCCCTGTGACGTGTGTAGTAGGATTGATCCCGCGTGCAGCCCGCAGCCGTTTTTGCGTCTTTTTTTTTATTATTATTCTTTTGGTACTTCACTCAACGAAATCAATAAAATACTGCTGGAGATTTTTTTTCTGATTTTCCAAAGTGCTAAATAACTGCCATGGAAAAGCGTTGCACTTTTCATAATGCCCGACTGCTGGTGTCATCTGCTATGACCACTGAAATGAAAACCACGGGAGCTGAGCACGCTACTTCTGTAAAAAGTAACGAGTCATTCCGTGTCGGGATGAAGCATTAAATAGGTCTTAATGATAAAGAAACTTATATTTTCTGCTAGAAATGCATGCAATTACCCTACTTCATCTATTGTATGTTTGCATCTAAAGATGGGCCGCGGTTAACATGACAAGCATGCGCAAATTTACATTTTTGTTTAGCGCACATAACCCTACAGAGCACAGCACAAGCAAGTTCCCCGGTTTGTGAAAAGCAGCACAGAATTCTTACAGCTGCAACATTTTTGTTATGATTGTGGGCAAACGTGAGAATCCCGCAAATGCATGCCTTATTCAGAGTTGTAACTTTTTTCTGCGGCACGATCCTAATATTTATTGCGCTAACTTTCTGCGGTGGTCACATGTTGCACATTCGATTGCCATCGATCCAGACATGGGTAAAAATGAATTATAAATGATTGGTGCAGTTCCAGAGTTTCCACCAAGGGGCAAATCGTGATTAAAAATGCAATAGGCCAGCCGTATCATTTCACACCCTTGAATGAGCATACTGCGAGGCCTTCCATATCGTGATCTAAATAGCAATTTCATGTTTCAGTGAGATCGCCAGAGTCCTGCTTTCTTTCTTTCTTTCTTTTTATAGCTTCATTCATGAGCTGCGTGACATTTCATGGCAACTCTTAGAAGATGAATCAGTTTTTAAAACTAAACACGTTTTTGCCTGTAGATAAAAACAACATTAAGAGGAAGTGGCAGTGGCTATGGGCTCACTCTACTGACGTAATGTATAACCGAGGAACCCTGTGAGCTGAATTTTTTTTTTTTTCAGAGGGGGGGCACCACCTTGTTTGAAATAGGGCCCGGGCAAGCAGACCCGTTAGACCGTTATTTTGTGTGCTACAGACCATGAGAAAAAGCTACGCTACTGGCGGATGGTAACGCTTGTGGTCGGGTACACACATATGGACGGACAGCCCGAAAGGAGGGTGGGAGTGGCACAGACTGCGGTTAGGCTACCTTGGCAAGAGAAGTAGCTTTAGCAGACTAGAGTGGCACATGTATGAAGTAAAAATAAGGCTTCATCGAATGTGCTGGCCAAACACGCAGAAGCAACTGGCATATAAATAGACCAGAAAAGGGTAAAATCAATAAAAATAAAGAGAACAACTGAACTTCGGAGCTATATCTTGACTCTGACAATTCAGACAATGGCACACATTCTTGAATGTAATGACAACAACTTCCCCCACATGTACATACCTACGTCCTATTTAAAATATACATAATCGGACAGTTTTCACTTTCAGTTTTTGTTGTGAACGAGGCTCCCGTGCCGAAACAAGAACCCCATAGGATCGAAATAAGAACCACAACAACACAGAAAGAGAGAAGTGACAGTGGCATAGCCAGCGGCCCTGACAGTGCACTAGCTTTTCTTTGCCGGAACGAGGATACACCACGTGATCCAACCTTGCACGTCACAACGATTCCAGCGCTCGCACCTCTAGTGGTGGGCCTCATGCCCAATATCTAATGCCATCAATACCTATTTCCAGTCAGCATTTCTTTCTAAAAACAACACCATTCCTTCTTTGTCAGGCATTCCTCGTTCTGAAACAATCAGAAATGACGAATGAAGGCATTCTCAGCCTTATCTTAAAACTGTAAGTAAAAAATGCATCGGCCCGGACGGGATGCACAATGTATCCTTAGTTCACTACTTCCTATGGTCATCCAAGTATTCAACAATCATATAGAATAAATCTTTCTTTTCTGGCACTGTTCCCTCCTCATGGAAGATGACCCCCTCTCTTTAAATCTGGCGATAAGCAATCTTTATTAAATTATGGACCAATATCATTTACTTCTCAATCATGTAAAATGTTACAACATATCACTCATTAACAGATTATACTCTCCTTGGAATCAAACAGATGACTATCTCACAAACAAAATGGTTTTGGACATGGTTTCTGTACAACAACACAATTAGTTGAATTCACGCACTATATTTTGCTTAGCCTTGATCATGGCGGCCATGTTGGTATATGCTCATCCTTTGACACAGTTTTACATTCTAAACTCCTTGCTAAACACAACGTGATAACAAACAATGCTCAATTGTAAGTGTACATCTAGCTTTTTGGCATCTCGCTCACAGTTTGTTTCTTACAGGTGAACCATCTGTGCTGTTATTAATGTAACATCAGGCGTGCCACAAGGGTCGGTTCTTGGGCCTTTTTCTTTTCATTTACGTGAACAATTTGCTTGCTCACGGCTACTTTCGCGTTCAATTTTATGTCAACGATTGCACTTATTAAGAAATTATTAAAACACACCTTGACCACTACCGCTTGCAGGAGTCATCTGCTGGGTTTTGCAATTAGTACAAAACTTAGCAAAAGAATATTACCTCTAAAAAATCATGCTTGCGTCTTTTTGCAATAAACCACCAACCATTTTTTATTACCCTATGATAACAGTCCTGTCAGCAGGGTTTCCGAATATAAGTACCTCCATGTCCTTTTCACACATCACATGTCATGGGCCAAGTACATTGTCTATTGTTGAAACAAAGAATTAAAAAAACTCTGCCACCTATACCACACTGTGTCCAAATCCCCAAAAGACACAAACCTCCTCTTATATCAATCGCTAATTCGTCCTGTAGTGACTACATATCGGTTGTCTGGAACCGCATAAGCAGTGTCATCGTTACGACCGCGATTTCTTGCCCTCTATTACTTTACCTTCAATGCAATTACCTCCATTCCATTCGCTGAATAGAGTCATTAAAGTTCTTGCAAAGTATCGTTTCCTTGACAGTTAAACTGTCAAACAACAAGAAGCGCATAAACTTCGCTAAACAATTAAGGACGAGAAGCGCTCAAAACCTAAATTTGAGGCCTTATTTTGCTTGAACTAACATGTTCAAGTTCAGTCTTTTCCGCCGTTCCATAGAAGACTGGAATTCGTTACTTGGTTCTGTTCTTTCATGCCCATCGCAATATTTCGCAGCCGAAATCCACAACGCATGTATATAAGATACACTGATTTATATACAAGTGGTACTTGCTTGTTATATTTTTTTTCATGTTCTCAATATTTTGTATTAATTTAGCCTTATATGTCGAGATGACAATATTATGTTACCTGTTAGTGTTTCTATCATTGTCTTTCCTTATATTTCTTCGTATCCTTGCATAACCACTCCTGCCATGGTGCACCTAGTGCTGTAGTATGTGTAAATAAATAGATAAAATAAAGAAAATAGGCACAGTAATGTGCATGCCTTTTGTAGTGAGTGGCTGGCTTTAATCTATCAAGTTGTAATGATAAACGCATGTTCTGATCCCCAATGGGCATGTACGCTTGCGGCACACATTATCACTGTAATGTTTCATCTTGTATTGTGAAACACGTATACAGGACGCTTGCATTTTTAAACCACGCAAGGTACTTTAACGGCATTTTCCAGCAGAGAAAGTTATTCTCACATATTCCCAAGCAGACACGTAGCTATGTGGTAGAACAACCGCTTGCTACGCAAATGACTCAGGTTTGATTTCCTTGATGACCCAGAATTTTCGGTTATTTAATGCGAAGAATTTTTGTGTACTGCAAGCACTTTTGGCTCCTGCCCACCCACTTGCAATCCTGTCAGGTTAACGTCAATTGTAGTTGGGTTCCATTCACTCAATTTGATTGATGTGGCACTGTCCAGGGCCATCCTCACGAGCACCAGCACTCCATATCAGCTTATCGCTTCTGGTGTAGCTAATGCATATGTTCGCGTTGTCATCCTTGTGCAAGTAATAATAATAACATGTGGCGATTATCATTACAAAACCACGATATGATTATGAAAGATGCAGTAGTGGAGGGCTCCAAAAATTACGACCACTTAGGGTTCCTTAACTTGCACCCAAATCTGAGCACACAAGCTTACAGCATTTTTGCCTCCATCGAAAATGCAGTCGCCACAGCCGGGGATTCGATCCCGCGACCTGTGGGTCAGCAGCCCCATTGCATGCCTTAGCCACTAGACCACCACAACGGGGCTCGTCGTGCAAGAACAAACAACCGGTTTTGTAAACATCTGTAACTCTTCAACAATGTCTGTGTGCGTGCAACACTTATATATATATTTTGTGTTATTTCAGAAGACATCGCTCAATAAAAAACTTACAACATGGTCACCTTTTCTCCACATGCTTCCCACAACGTCGATTTACAAGGAATGTGGGATATGCCGAATTTTTTGTTTGCATCTTTCTGGATTTTTCGGTCACGCACATGATTATTTTTCACTCACAATCAACGATGCCGACACCACTATTTCTGTGACACAACTCTTTAATGCTATCGCGTCAAAATAAACAGGACTGATAAGGCTGCAGAGGATTGTGCACGAGTGTTTATGTGAGGGTAGACACATGATAGGGGCTTGAACCTTGAAAGATTGTGGTTTCGTTTTCGGAATATGAAAACCAATGCTTGCCGTATCTTCAACACAGAATAGTGGAAATGTATTAGAATACAGCAGGATCGGTCTTTCGGCACAGTTTGTCAAAACTTTCACATCACTGTAAAACTCTTTGCCATTAAATATTAACAGGACCAACAGGATTGCAAAGGATTCAGAGAAAGACAGGCCAGACAGTTTTCGGTGCTCAAACGCAAAGGTTGGGCAACAAAAGTTGCAAAGGCAATACACTACATTCCACTGTGTTTGATTTTACCATGTAACAAAATTTAGTGACATGAAGGCTACATTGCCTACAAAGCAGAAATAAAGTGTAAAATCTATATGCATTATCGCGATCAATCACTGCAGCTAAATATAATGTCATTCTAAAGGGGCACACGATGCTGCATCTAAACATGCACAAATAAAAATAATAAAGTTACAATATTGACATAGAAGGTTTGATATCTGCCTTTCTTGCACATTAGCAATCCGTGTGCTATCATAATAGGTTTGCTATGAGCATGAATACACCCAGAATGTTTGCAAAAAAACAGCAATATTATTAATACCATTTCAACACCAAATGCTCGTTTTTATTGTTAGACACAATATTAATGAGATCTGACAGAATATCTATTGGCATGACTGCCTGTCAGATATCATTAATCATTCCCTAGCTCTCATAATGAAAGAAATCATTCTAAAAATCACATAGACCACACAGATCAGCGTTCATTTCTATATTTTAAATGCATTTGGCTCCTGATACAAATTTAGGGAACTTTTCGAGATTGTGGACATAATGCTTTTGCTACTACTGATGGCCAGATAAGAATGAAATAATTCCCGCATATTTCTTAACATGTGAAGAATACAAATATAATATTTTAAATGTATCATTTACTTAATTATTAACTTAAAAGAAGCAATTAGTATGGACTGACAATGTCAAGATTTCTCACATTTCAAATTTTTTTGTTACGTTATATATAATCTACACAAACTTTCTTGATTAGTTATTTGCATTTCACTGTTTATGCAAAGCAATACGAGCCATTAATGACTTATTATTAAAATGCTTTGTTATAGAAAATGTTCGTGAAAAAATAGTTATTTTACACGATGTCATGGTACAAAACAAAGCTATGCAAATCCCTAAAAAACCGATTACATATTTCAAATCAGCATAGGAAGTTATGCAAATAGTTGAAAAGTTTCAATGAACTGTACTATGGATTAAAAAAACCTTGGGTTCCATCTTCGATGAAGAAAGTACCTGCACACAACCCGCTTTTTATGTTGACTTTCTTGTATGCTGACAGTACACATGTTTTACAAGATGGTCTTTCCGTAAAAATGATGTATTACAGTGTCTGCAAGAGAAGGGACGTTCTCCTGTGTGGGTGCGCATGTGCCTAATGAGGCTCCCCCTCTGTGAAAATGACACACTGCACTGGTCACAGGAAAATGGACGATCTCCTGTGTGCGTACGAATGTGTCTTTTGACGTTCGCTTTCCGAGAAAATACAGCTGGGCACAGGTGGCACTGGAAGGGGCGCTCGCCCGTGTGTTTGAAGAGGTGTCTATGCATGAAGGCCTTGTTCTTGGTCGCATAGCTGCACTGACGACACGAATGCAGTCTGCCTCGTACGGCCACAAGTGAATGATACGCCTCACGGGAGGCCGAAGACAAGGAACCTGCAAAACCACAGAGACAAAAAAGAGGCAATGAAAACCTTACATGCATTGTGTGCAACTACACAAGAGCCCTAGGCAATGAAGAAAGATTACTGCCCTTGTAGAAGAGATACATATTCACCTTCGCATAAGCAAGCCACATAATGCTGGAGCAATAACAGCGCAATGACGACATGGTTACAAACAGTTTCCCTCTCTCTTTGTACATACTATGTCTAACACATGAAGAGACCTCCAGTAAATGTGCACGAATACAATATCGATGTAATTTTGGTACTATACCTTATAACAACGTTTATTCATAATAAGCTAATAGATTAGGCACCAGCTCAGTGGAACATTTATTGCACTTTTTTCCACATAGAAACACCTATAAAGTACTACACTGTAACCAAAAAAAAATTTGTCATTCAACGCATGCAGCATAAGAAATAAAATACGAGTTTGCAAGGTTAATAGGAAACAAACTCCAAAAAAAAATGAAAAAAGGGAAACAAATCATTGAGAAAGGATAAAAATATCACAGTTCGGTGGTCAGGAATGCTGGCACATTTATGAGAAATGCCAAAGAAATAAATTCTGCGTACTCGCGCTTTTTACACATTTCCCACTATTGTTTCTAAACTACTTCAGTGACAAAAAATGATTGAATAGAACATAAGTAAGCTAAGCATCATATAATGTTCCAGGCACTTACTCGAATAAACATACGAGCACAAATTCTACTTTTTCGCATGACTATGTTAAAAAGCTCGTTAGCTTGGATTTCACGAGACTGGAAAAAATATCTGAATCTACCACATACCAAACTACCGAAAATATTAATAAGCTAATATTTCTCATATCAAAACATTTATTATTTCTTTACCAGTTAGTAAATACTCCACTTATTTTGCATAAGAGGAGTTAAAAAGTCGCAACTTTCATCATCCTGCAATAGAAAAAAGAGCCAGCAAAAAATCTCACAAAGACAGCGAAAAAGAACAACTAAACAGGACAAGCACTAGACTTGCAACTGATTGATCATTGGAAAATTGGGCACACCCCCAGACATGAAACAACAGTGCATGCTCAAACAAGGACCTTCTGAGCCATATTAACCTTGGGCACCTAACTGTCCATATCATGAAATGTGTGAAGCAATGATGAAATTTAAAGGGACACTAAAGGCAACTAGTAAGTCTATGCCGATTGTTGAAATAGCGGTGCAGAAAGCTCGGAGTGTACTTTTCGCCCAAGGAAAGGCCTATTTTGAAATAAAATCACGTTTAGTGTTCCGCATCAGGTTAGCGCACTTAAACTAACCCGCCTCAAGAAGAGGACCGACTGGAATGACTCACATTACTATTGCCATGCACAATGTTGTCCGGCTTCACTGCGCTAGTAGCAGCAGACCGAAAGCAACAGGAGCCACAGCAGCAACAAGAGCCATTCATCAATTTCCCGCGAGATTAGACTTATTTTGGTACAGCTGGGCCTCGCTAGATGGCACGACCTGTCCAGCTTGATCAAGCAGAAATGAAATTTTTGAACTACTTGTGCCATTCCCCATTAGTAACGTGCAGCAGTTCTTTTTTGCATTATTCAAACAGAAACCTTGCTGCGGTGGTCTAGTGGCTAAGGTACTTGGCTGCTGACCCACAGGTCGCGGGATCAAATCTCGGCTGCGGCGGCAGCATTTCCGATAGAGGTGGGAACATTGTAGGCCTATGTGCTCAGATTTGGGTGCACGTTAAAGAACCCCAGGTGTTCGAAATTTCCGGAGCCCTCCACTACGGTGTCTCTTATAATCACATGGTGGTTTTGGGACATTAAACCCCACATATTGCTCAATTATTTGAACAGAAACGATCAAGAAGATTTATTGCGTCTCTTGATGAACGGAAGGTTTTATTATTTAAGCGTCTAGATTGATTACTAGTAATTAAATGTAGGCGGTTCGCCTGATGTCATCGGGATAATTTTGAGATTGTCCTACTGAGGCGTATGTGTTCTTGTGCATTTACCTTAATTTTTCTTCAATAGGGCACTTTTGTTGATAATATTGTCGTTTTAGACGTTGTCTTATATTGAGCTTTCCCTCTGAGGTGAATTGTTATTTGACTTTATAGTCCTTTTAAGGCTTGGCTTACCAGCTATCTAAAACCCACACTCTTCCTCTGCGAGTAAAACCGAGGGCTCACTCATACATGACAATTCGCCCCGGTTCGTCATTTCAAAGTCCTCACAAATCTCACGATCAATCTTGTTTCTACCTTCCCCAATTACGATCGCTGATTTGAAATCTGGGATGCAGCCGCACCTTTTGAAATGCAAAGGCAAGTTTCCACGTGTGCCTGGGGGGAGGAGATAGTAGTGGTTCACGCAACCCGTCATTCAGACATCGGCCCGTCTGGCTGATATACACAGTTGCATGACAAGAAAATTAGGTATACTACTGAAACAGCCCATTTCGTGAAGACGTTAGCTCGCTTCTTTCCCCAAATGCTGCTCAAACTAGTTTTCTGCATTGCTGTGCAAGTGAAGTCTGGAGAGCTTACACTGTGCAGACCGTAATTGTCAAAATCAGCGATCGTAACTGGCAATGGTAGAAAAAAAAAATTGAACACGAGATCTGTGAGGCCTCCGCAATTAGACAGCGGGGCAAATTCTCATGTGTGAGCTAACCCTCAGTTTTCCTCAAAGAGAAAGAGTTGGCGTTTATAGATAGTCATTAAGCCAAGCGTTAAATTTTATCATTGCTACACACGTTTTATGACATGGAAGTTAGGAGCCCAAGGTTGACATGGCTCAGAAGGTCCTTTTTTACACATGCTCTATTGTTTCATGTGTGGGGGTGTGTGCAATTCTTCAATGAACATTCAGTTGCAAGTCCAGTGCTTGTCCTGTTGTGGTTGTGCTTCGCTGTCATCGTGTGGTTTTGCGCTGGTTCTTTTTCCCTATTACTATGAATCAACTCGCCCAGAAAGCTACGTTGCTGATCATCCTGAAACTTCGTCCACAAAGCGGCGAAGCTACAAGACCCCCCCATCTTTAATAAGCCTGAATTGTGTTCTGCACCACACTGTTACCTACAGCTACTGTCATTACCTGTTCAACGGGCACATGATTTTTCCGAATGTTGTATGGCTGGCATTTCGTGCTCAGCACTCTCCAATGACTGTACGAGTTACTTGGGTTCAGGCGAAATATGACCAAATTACCAGAGCTTCACGCCATTAAACAATGCAGATTCTGGCCTCGACCAATAAACCTGTTCGATTTATCAAGCTATTACTGTACAGTGAATACAGACAATGACTATTGCATTTCATAGACTGTCCCCATATACCAGAACGGTAAAACAAACTTTCATATATTACAAAACAGTGCAATCAATTCGATGCACTACTTGCACTGTAAGCATCACTGAGAAAAAAGGCAAAAGCAAATACAAATGATCGAATCAACAATGGTAGAATTTTTTATGATAGAAAAAATTGAGAAAGATTTAGGCAAAGTTCAATGATTATTGCTAAGTGGAACTGCAAAACAATAGGTTTATTTGTCGTATCAAAAATTTTGTTGACAAGAAAGCACAACACACATGAACACATGCACTAAGGTTTTAGAGGGCAAAATTCAAATAAGGTAACATCAGGTTGCCACTTCTAAACGCTTACATTCAACAGTGTAAAACCAAAGAGTCACTACCGAGTGTTGCCTTTGCTTAGATACAAATTTCTTCTTTTGAGCACATGCGGATGTGTAAAAAGGTGCATCAATAAATGCTTCACATCAACTAGTGATTTACAAAACAGGTAATACTTCTTCACACTGATGAAACAACCATCACAAAGAAATTCATTATATACTTCCTTCTAATTTCAATTGACAGAGCCAAAATTTAATAGTCAATTTCACTTATTTCAATGAAGCCATTTAATGGAGCAGTCCACGGACATGGGCCACATACCCACCCCAATCACACGTTCACAAAATATTAAGCAGCAATGTTATCATGAAATAATTATTTCCAAGAGGACACTGGAGCCATGTCTTTCTGGCAATATCCAAAGCACGAGACTAGTTCATTTCTTCATAAAGGCATGGTCACATCTGCAAAAGTACACAGAGAACTATTAAAACAAGCACAAACAATGCAGTACACTCAACATTCGCTAAGCTTCAAACTTTTTTTTTCTTAGTATTGTAATTGAGTGACCCCTTTTCATTACCAAGTTGGTGCCTACTTATTTTTTGAAAAAACAACCTCTATACAAAGGGCATTTGAATTTGAGCACTTGATTTTGAAAGAAAATATAATATGATATTGAACGTTGAGGCAGTGAATTGTAGCAGCCTATTAGATATGAAATAAACAAATGCTTTGCGAACCGAACCAATGAGCTATGTGTGTGTTCCACCATTTTAGCGCAAGATATGTCGGTAGAATATATTAAACAGAGGCCCTGTAGCTAAATAAAGATGAATACATCAACTGTTGATGCCAGGCAATCAAATGTGTAGACATTCTCTTTTAGACATTGCGGGACGTTTAGAATATGACTTTCTTGAGTCGTAGCAATAATGAAAGACAACACACACGTGAGATTTGAGCCAGCGAGTAAGTAAAACTGCATGTTCTATGCGCTTGAATAGCAGTGTCTCTCACTACTATAACAAACAGAATAAATTTTCAGTGTCATTATTGAGGCTTCGCAGCTCAATGAAGGAATGATCAGAATGAATCTATAAAAACAAAGGGCCGTGAAAAAATTGGGGTATCTGAAGCTTCCCCTCTGAGAGTGGAACACGACAACAATATTCCGTTTCTGGTGCGTACTTCAAACACTTAGTGTATGAAATCTTTTTAAACTCTCTGTGCACCCGCTAAATGGTCTCAAGTGGGCTGCGTCGCAACAGCACCAGCCCGATGTTTACTCGTTGCTTGCAATTTTTGCAGTTCCTCGCCGACTTGGAGAATCTGAACTTCTGAGTTGTCACAACCTCTATCTCTGACGCACATGGTTCTGCCCAGTCATTCCTGGCTCGGCATGTGGACGTCATGGACTGTCCGCCATGGGCACGGCATATCACTTCGATGTGGGACGACACCTGCGCATCAGAATCAGAATAAGAATCAGATTTTATTGTTACTGTGAAGTGAAGTCATTACAGACGGTATACAGAAGGAGGTCCCGTAGTCGGAGACTGAATTGGGACCTCCTGTGCATGATGAACATAAAGACAAAATAAAACGTAGCTTCGACAGGAAGGGCAAAATTTCAATAATCATAATAATATGGGTGATCAAGCACATTTCATAATATAAAGAAACCATGTAAACACGAGATGTAAAGAGAAAAAAGAAAAAATATATAATTATATACACACATATATACACACATACATATATACACACATACATATACACATATATATATACACACATATATATACACACATACATACATGTGTGAGAGCATGCTTTAGGGGCTATGAGAATGAAGTGCTACGTGTTGTATTGGTTGATAAAGAGCTTTTTTAATTCTTTTACAAACGAGTGAGGATTCATTACTTTTAAGATGGATGGAAGTGAATTCCATAAGGAAAGTGAGCTAAAATGAGCGGTTTGTTTGCCATAGTTAGTCCGGGCTTTCGGTAAGATGAAGTTTCTGTGGTAAGCAAATCTAGTGTTGTTGGTATTGAGAAGTGAGGAGGATGGGATGATGGAAATGGGAAATAGCTCATTGATATGCTTGGATAAACATATGACAAGATTATACTTAACCATATCGCGCACTGTAAGGATGTTGTAACTGTAGAATAGTTGTTTTGAATCGGTGTAATGTGAACTGGAAGTGACTATTTTAATTGCTTTGTTTTGAACAGTCTGTAACGGTGCGAGGTGAGTGTTGTAGGTAGTGCCCCAGGTAGTTATACAGTAGTTGATGTGAGAATGAATAAATGCGTAGTATAGTGACAAGAGAATGGAACGTGAAAAAAAGGGCGAGACCGAATGAGGATGCGTATACCATAAGACAGCTTTTTCTTGACATCTAAAATATGAGAGTGGAATTTTAAGTTTCTATCTAGTTTGACGCCCAAGTGAACACAATCATTACTAGCGTGGATCGAATGATTTGGGATACTAATTGAGGGATACGTTACTAGCGATCGCTGATGTGATGAAAAGAGAATGAATTGGGTTTTTTGAGGATTGAACTGTAATTTGTTTAGCTTACACCAGTGTAGTATATTGCGAAGATCTGTGCTCAGCTTATTTATTAAACAGTCTATGCTATTATCGGAACTAAAAATCATCGTATCATCAGCGTAGAGCAAATATTTACATTGTATGATAAAATTAGGTAGATCGTTGATATAGATTAAAAACAAAAGTGGGCCCAGAATGGACCCTTGTGGTACTCCTATGTTCGTTGTTGTTTGTTCGGAGTAGGTACCTGAAATACTGACCGTTTGGTTTCGATTAAGGAGATAACTGCGAATAAATAACAGAGCAGGACCACATATTCCCATTGCTTCCAGCTTTATGAAGAGTATCTGATGATTAATAGTATCAAAGGCTTTTGTTAGGTCAACAAAAACAGATCCAGCTAAACTGCCATCGTCAATCGCCTGCTTTAGAAATTCAGTAAGATATAATAAAGCGAGATCAGTAGAATATCCTGTTCGAAAACCAAACTGAAAATCAGTAAAAATGCTAAACTTTTGAAGGTAATTAGTTAGGCGCTTTTCAAATAATTTCTCAATTACTTTGCTGAGGAACGGAAGCACACATATAGGCCGGTAGTTCGTTAGCAATGATCGGTCTCCTTTTTTAAATACTGGGGTAACTCTAGCACGCTTAAGTTCGCGAGGAAAAGTCCCCTTTTTAAATATTAGATTAATGACATGTGCAAGAATGTCAGATATAAATAGAGCAATCAGCTTTATGTGTGATGGATTGATGTCGTCTAGACCAGCGCTAGTGGTTTTTAGATTCCGAATTACCGCGGTTACCTTATCGGCAGAAGTGGGGAACAAATAGAAGGACTGGGGTAAGCGAGTGATTTCGTAATCTAAAACTTGGTCCGATGGCAGATTGTTCGAAAAGAAGAAGTCACTAAATGTATCAGCAATGTCACGTGGATTTGAGTGTACAATGCCGTTATGAATTATTGAAGTAATGCTTCCTCGGTCGCCGTTTCTATTTAGAAAGGAATTTACTAATTTCCATTTTTTATCGGAGTTACTTCCACATTCCAATATTTTCTGTTCGAGGTATTTCCTTTTTGCTCTTTTTAAGTACGCACAGAGATTGTTACAGTATTTCTTGTAGCTTGCTCTTAGCTTAACATTGAAAGGCTGTTTCTTGGTTTTTTTGTAAAGATTCTCGCGTCTGCGCATTGCTTTGAGTAATTTATCAGTTAGCCATGGGTTTTGAGGTGACGCAATGGTCTTCTTGCATTTTTTCCTATGCGAATGGGAATGGAAGTAATGTGAAAGTAAAGAAAAAAAGCGCGAGAATGCTTCTTGAGGGTCGTTGGTTTCCCTTACAGCAAGCCAGTCTGATTTCGTAATGTTCTCGATAAGTGCTTCCTTATCCAAAACAAGTTTATGAAAGCATGCGGAACGACAAATAGGAGTTGAAATAGTTTTAAGAATAATGGGATAATGGTCGGTGATATCACTGGTAAGAATGCCTGCTTCAGGAGCGACCAGAAGGTTTGATAGCGCATGATCAATTAGTGAGCATCCGCCGTCACGAGAAAGGCGTGTAGCTTGAGTAATTAGGCATTCAAAACCATAACTGTGATAGCAGCTAGAATATGTCGTGAAGTTAGCGGACGCGGTATCAAGCAGATTGATATTCATGTCACCAACGATAACTACATTTTTATTTTCTGACGATATTGATTCAAGCACATTGTCTAAAGCGTTGCAAAAATCGGTAATGGAGGTAGAGGGTGAACGATAAATACAACCCAAAATAAAATTTTTGTTGTCGATGTTAAGCAACAAATGATCAAATTCTACCCATACAGCTTCACAGTTAGGTCAATTTAGTGCAAGGTCATGCCGTCGTTTGAACGCCAGGTTTGATAATACATAGATGGCTGCTCCACCATGATTGCTTGATGGTCTGTGTGCGTATTCAGATGAGTAGTTGGGGAAGCCGAAAAGATTTTTATCAGCGTCTGAAAGCCAAGTTTCGGTGATACAAATGATAGGAAAGGGCTTTGTGATTGTAGAGAGAAGATTTTGAATGTCGTCGTAATGTTTCCGCATACTACGAGCATTGAAATGAATAAGCGAACATGAGCTGTTAAAAAGCAAATGATCCACCTCCAGAGTGTTTAGGTAAACTGACATATTGAATCAGATACAGCGATGGTGAAAAAAAAAAACAACAGCGTATGCGTAAAAAAAAAAACAGGGATATCTAGCTTATAAAAGAGAGATCAGATTCCTTAGCAATGCGGTAAACCTGACTGTCGGTAGTTTTCCTTGCCTTAATTGCACAATTCTCTGTCCATAAGAATTTCCAGTTATTGGCTTTCTTTAGAGTTAGAGCCTTGGTGAATAATGATTTATTTGTTGGCGTTAGGTGATCATTTACGTACACAGGGCTGTTGATTGCAGAAGAGATACCAAGATCCCCAAGACACAACTTAGCTTTACGTGCCTTAGAAATGAATTCATTCTTCTTCGAACGCGAGCAAAACCTAGCAACAACATTCTTTTTTTCTTTGACCTTCGTCGGGACACGGTGCACAATGTCAAGGTCAGAGGGCACAAGGGGGCAACCTACAGTATCGCCAACTTTTTGCAAAATCGCTACACAGTCTTCCCCTTGCGTGCAGGGAATGCCCTTGATTTCTACATTGTTGGTTCTGGAGTACTGTTCAAGTTCTTGAACCTTTTTTGAGAGCAAGTTGTTTTCGTTCAACAGTCTTTTATTATCGGTAGCGAGTACCTCTTTTTCTGAGCGCAGTGTCTCAACAACGCCATTCAGGATTTCCATGCTCTGTATTAAATCGTCAATTTCGCTTTTGAGCTCCTTAACATCAATTCCTGAAGATTGCATTCTCAACAAGACTTTACCGAAGACATCATGAGCCAGACGGTCAGTCTCATTGTTAAAGTTCGCTTCGATTGCATCAATGCGCTTCGCAAGTTCGGCACACGTCGGCATCGCTTAACAAGTTTCAGTCACACCATAAATTGCAAAAGAAAAAAAAACTACAGTACTTCGGTAGCAGCAGCAACAGCGAATTGAACAGAAGGGTTACCTTAGAATACTTAACTACTAACCTGCACGAAAGACAGAATTCACTTCAGTACGTGACCATCCCGCTGTCGCTGCTGCAATGGAGCCTTGGTGGGGACGGTAGCTTTATAAGTGGCAATTCAGAGCAGGAGCGCCACACAGTAGGGCCGCAGGAATCTCCTTCCGGTGTCGTCAGGCTGCCCTCAACGGGTTGGCAGATCGGCACAAATGATGAATTTGATCAGTCAAGGCCTATGGTAGCTCCTCCTCACGGCGGCAGAATGCCCTACACGTGCCAGTAATCGTGCTGGAAGGGCACGATACGGTATCTGCACGAAAGACAGAATTCAGTTCAGTACGTGACCATCCCGCTGTCGCTGCTGCAATGGAGCCTTGGTGGGGACGGTAGCTTTATAAGTGGCAATTCAGAGCAGGAGCGCCACACAGTAGGGCCGCAGGAAGCTCCTTCCGGTGTCGTCAGGCTGCCCTCAACGGGTTGGCAGATCGGCACAAATGATGAATTTGATCAGTCAAGGCCTATGGTAGCTCCTCCTCACGGCGGCAGAATGCCCTACAAGTGCCAGTAATCGTGCTGGAAGGGCACGATACGGTATCTGCACGAAAGACAGAATTCACTTCAGTACGTGACCATCCCGCTGTCGCTGCTGCAAATCACCCTTCGAGCTACTGCAAGTCAGTGTTTACGGCAACCCATTAATTTGTCGTTTCGTGAACTGGGAGCGCAAGGGAACACACACAACAAGCAAAGAGGCACGCAGCAAGAGCGCTCGTGCTGTGTGCCTCGTTGCTTCTTGTGCGTATTCTCCCACGTTCCCAGTTCACTGAATGATCCTACACAATATTTTAGAAGATTTCGTTGAAAACGCTAGTACGCTGTAGTGCAGAATAGACTTCTGCATTTAACAATACATTGAAAATTACCTGCCTGCAAATCGAATGCATCCACAGGCTTGAAAAAGTATGTAGTGACTATACACGACCTGTCATCCTAAAGGTTTCTACCACGGGGGAGGAAGCCCTTGTTTTCAAAAATACATTTCAACTGTAAGGCTCAAACGTGTTTATTACAGAAAATATTTTTGCACATATTAGACACATAGAGATAAATATTTGAGAACCTTGACTTTATTTTTGCAACAAGGACTCTGTCGTGACGTTAAGATACGATCATGAGTTCTTCGGCAACATAAGGTATAATTGAGACGACACATTGAACTCCTAAGCGAAAGTCTCAGATTCAGCACCTGGCTCTCGATTTTCAGTACGTGCATCTTCGAATCCTGCCTCATCCACCACAAGATCTCAATGTAGCCTTCATGAAAACATGGTGGTCCTGAAAGTCAATGCTTGTAGTATTGCTAAAAAGCTTCCAGATCTATTGTCTCTTGTCGTAACTAATACCTCTCATATCATTGGCATCACAGAGTCATGGCTTTATTGTAGCATTTACGATTTTGAGTTCACTGCACCCCGTTTCATTGCCGTACTTAAGGACACGACACAAGGCATTGGCGGCGGCGTTGCACAACTTATCCGGTCAGATATCCTGTTTTCACTGCTGCCCTTGGCTGCTGAAACAGAACCCATCTGATGCAAGGTCTACCCAAAAAATCGGTGTACTGTAGTTAGCATTGCGTATTGCGCACCCAGATCATCCCTTGAAGTTCTTCAAGTTCTTGCCAATTTTATGTGCAATGTAAATATCGCTTCAACAACACTTATCTGTATGGACGATTTTAACGCTCCTGACATCCATTGTCCTTCTCTGACTGTAACGGGTCATGATACTACAATATGCCATGAATTAATAAATATTTCTTGAACCTTCAGGCTCACTCAAGTCATTTCATGTCCAACTAGGCAATTTTCTATCCTAGACCTAGTTTACTAAAGTACAGATCTAGCTGACAGCAACTTCTTTTGCAAAATAGTTGAGGGATTCTCGGATGATAAAGTTTTCTTATTAACACTTTGCTATCTCATGTCCAAATCACCTTATACAATCACCAGCTTCCCCGATTTCACTTGTGCTGACAACACTTCCACAACTGATATTTTAGCTCTCCAGTTTGATACATGTTCTGTGCTTTCTGACAATCAAGACATATATATTGTCTTTTTAATTACTTTGAAGATATTGTAAAGGCATGTATTTAATGATTTTTCCAATTAGGACAAAAAAAAGCAATGCTGATCTTCCTTGGATTACTTGAATTACTCGTGACCTCTTGCATTTATCTCCTCATGTCTGTCGACTTAGGCGCTCCCGAAGATCTAATTATCCCATTGCCCTAAACAGGTTTCAGAGTGCCAAGTATAAACTCAACTCAATGATGAAAACAGCGAAAAATTTATTTTATCGCATTCTAATACATTATCTATTGAAGACTAATCCACGCAAACTTCGTTGTTCTATTTTGCCTAATGCTGCGTCACCTCCTCCTTTCAAATTAAACAATGACATCATAACTGACCCACCAGCTATATTTAATGTTTTCAATACCTATTTCCAGTCTGCATTTGTTTCTAACAACAACACCATTCTTTGGGAGGTATTCCTCATTCCGAACAAATCAGTGATATTGAAATAACAAATCAACGTATTCTTAGCTTTATATTAAAACTGGAAGTAAAGAAATGCATCGGCCCGGACGAGATGCACAATGCATTCTTAGTTCGCTACTCTATATGGTCATCCAAATATTTAACAATCATATTGAATAAATCCTTATTTTTTAGCACTGTTCTCTCTTTATGGAAAAGGCTCCGTCTTTTTAAATCTGGCAATAAGGAGTCTCTATTAAATTATAGACCAATATCATTTACTTCTCAATCATGTAAAATGTTACAACATATTACTCATAAACAGATTACGCTTTTATTGGAATCAAAAAGATTACTATCTCACAGACAACATGGTTTTAGACGTGGTTTCAGCACAACAACACAATTAGTTGAATTCACACATGATATTTTGCTTAGCCTTGATCATGGCGACCATGTTGATGGTATATTCATTCTTTGACACAGTTTTACATTCTAAACTTCTTGCTAAACACGTGATATTAAACAATGCTCAATTCGTTAATTGTCCATCTAGCTTTTTGTCATCTCGCTTTCAGTTTGTTTCTTAAAGGTGAACCAACTCTGCTGTTATTAATGTAACATCGGGTGTGCCACAAGAGTCTGCTCTTGGGCGTTTAGCTTTTCATGATCTGCCGGATTTTTTATTTCCATGTATATCCGTATTTCGGTCACGCACAAGATCACGCAACCGGACCAGCAGGGTTGCAAAAGATTCAGAGAGTGATTACCAGTGATGTTAATGAGCTTTTCATGCTGAAAGAATCCATCAGCACACATATTGCTAAAAGAATTTAGAGGAGTGATGACCAACACTTGCAGGGTTGTAGATGATCCACTGATACTTTGATTGATATGTGGGGTTTAACGTCCCAAAACCACCATATGATTATGAGAGACGCCGTAGTGGAGGGCTCCGGAAATTTCGACCACCTGGGGTTCTTTAACGTGCACCCAAATCTGAGCAGACGGGCCTACAACATTTCTGCCTCCATCGGAAATGCAGCTGCCGCAGCCGGGATTTGAACCCGCGACCTGCGGGTCAGCAGCCGAGTACCTTAGCCACTAGACCACCGCGGCGGGGCGTGGTCCAACATATGAACTGCTATTTTTGAGACTGAATGACACAGTGAACTATGAGTGCCATCGTTCAGCGGGCTCAGAATACACGGCGAAGTCTATCACCGTCATCAGGTTTGGCTCTAAGCGCCACATGTGCAGAAACTTGTTGAGAGATTCCCACGGAATCAACTGACACCATTTGTCAAAACTGCCAGAACATTGAGTAAGTTTGCATCCTCCCTTTTGGTATATCCGGGCGAATGCTCCATAATTTATAGTGATTCGTGAACTCAGCATTTGCAATTAAAAGCTGGAAAAGTGACATGCATCACTACTTATGAGAGCCATGAATGTGCTGAAGGATTACAGAATCACTATGATTTTGACAACACAACTTTCAGCCAGAGTAGACTTCTTTGCGACTGACCAGTACTGTACACGAAAAATGTTTCCACGTCTGCTTGGAATTAGGTGGTCACAATATTAAAGGTGCTCATTAAACTGTTCTCTTTAACAGTGTACTGTACTGTACAATGGTGCAAAAAGGGGAGGGAGAAGGTTATACTTTTCTTGACCTGGAGCTCTTCTACTGAAAACCTGTAATTCCCAAGCTAACTAAGATAGATTAAACGAAAACACAGTCAGAGTATGCTGCAGAAAACAAATGAGAAAAGCCTATTCAAAAGACTACTTAAATATTGTAACACAGATGCAGGAGTGATGTTTATGATTTCTGCCAGCATAACAACCAATTTTAGACATGGATGGCGTTATTTTAGGACATTTCTAGGCAAATTGTGCCAAAATGAATACTCCTTTTCTAACGATAACAAAAAAGAAGTATTTGAGCCACTCTTCACGAAACTACACTAATGATGATGAATGAATGCTAGAGAAGTGCAATCTGTATAACATGCAGTAGGATGAATGAAGTTGACAAATGTGAAGTGACATGCAACGCATGAACTAATATCTGCGGTTTCACATCCTGGAACCCACGATGTTTGATAGAAACACATGCTAGCAATGCTGTCACGCAAGATGTGGCAATCGCACGTTCACGTGAGAACCCAAGAGCAGGCATGTGTGCCGCACCGCAAGTTGACCGTCAGCAGCACATGATAGTCTCCGAGATTATATGCATGACCCTCTGAGGCATTAATACCCCTTCGTGTGCATTGACGTTTAAATTACACATGGCTTTTCGTAACGTTTCTTTTCCCAACCGTTGCTATACTGTGTTTACATGCACTTACCACGTCATGCAAGCCATATCTTCATATGAGACATCCTAAGAAACGAGCACTAAACAGAGACAGGACTTGGTCAAGGAGCCAAGCCCGAAGACGTCAACATGCACGACTGTTTGAGGCACGCACACATGTAAAATCTCCAGTTCGCACGGGAGGCTATCCAACCTTCGAGATTGTGCGGGCATGATTGGAAGTAGCGTTGTATTGCACTAAATCTGATGGCTGGACGAGTTTGCGTGTATCCACATAAGTCCCTAACACCACTGCCACTCTTACGACATTCTGCAAAATTTTGAAGGCTCTCAAATGACAAACAAATTTTTTCTCCGCAAGATTCGAGCAATTAACTGTTTTCAATGCATAAAATGGGTAAATCCGAGCTGTATTCACAATAACGCATTTCTTTCTAGGACCCACAGTATAGTAAACTCCATTCCTACGGCACTTGAAGAAAAAATGAAAAGTAAAAATACAACAAATAATATTTAGTGCAAAAAGTGAAATAAATCAGCACAAATATGAATTCAAAACAAAAAGATGTATAAGTGATTCAAGTGGTAAATTAAAAGTGAATCAGACGTAAACACTTCACCTACAAAGCTTTAACAATGACAACCAATGGTCATATTCAGGGGTGGGAAAAAGAACACTGCAGTTAACTACGATTGTCAGAAAAAATTATGGTTGACTTGTTAACAGGATAGCATTTTGCAAATGCAATAGTCAGCATTAAATGAATGAATGCTCTGTAAGCTCTTTCTGCATTCCTTTTTGTGACAGAATTATCTATAACAGAGGTACAACAGCGAAAACAAAATTTGATGCAATGTTTGGAGCAGCAAAATGTTAATTTTCGAACAGTAAAATCCAAATTTGAAGCAGGTTACGGAAAAAAAACTAAATTTTTATCATGAAAGATCAAATTTAGAGCACTGTAAAAAAGAATGCTAACATTTAGAAACAAAATATATGTAAAACACATTCAACCCACCTAAATAGTGCTGCAGAGTAAACATGAGAATGGCTATTTCAATAAAAGTAGTATTCTGAATTACCTCACTGAGCAAACAATTATGAAGTTCACCTTATTATGTGCCACACCTGCTGAATCCTTTGACAGACTCTGCGAATGCAACTGTGGCTCTGCCAAGCTGGCGACCTTAAAATTCGGGAGATTTGTAAACCAAGGAGTAGGGGTGGCAAAAAAAAGAAAAGAAAAAAACTGACACACAATATGTCATTGGCTGCTCCAAATCATTGCCAGTGGCTTTTTTAGACGTCACTATTCATACTAGTACTCAATTATGCGGCACATACACACATCGGTATTGAATAAAATGTGCTGTGTCCCATGACTAGCGCCAACAGCCCCTTCCAAATCATGTACACTTTTCAGCGGGGCACTAGTGTACTGCAGCGGAGGTGCCTTATAAACCATCCTGCGCTGGTTAGAACAAGGCCAAGCATATGTCGAAGTGCTAACTGCCCCCACACTCACCCGATTGTTTCTTCTTTCATGACAGAGACAACTTCTCGGTTCGCTTGCAAGGTGCATTCAAGGAGATAAAGTAACAATGATGCGCGCCTGTTGGCCCAGCGCCGGGTATCTATCGCCGCAACGACGCAACTTCAAGCCAGAAAATTGTGTGAAGTGCCACTGCGATGGAAACCAACACAGTGGTTGGCAACAACGACGTTTGCAGCTTGTCGACCTCGCTCGCATGCAAAAAACGTGACATACGTTCCTAACATGCCACCACCGCGTTTGCCAACTAGGAAATTCATATTTTCCGTGTAGCGCTGGTGTCTACAGCAATGCATTTTTTTTTTTTTTTCTCGTGAAGTTCAGTCGTCTCGCTATAGTTATCTGCTGTGGTCAGCGGACCGATGGGCGTGCATTGTTGTTACTTCATCTAATACTTTAATTAATCAATCCAGCTCGCGAGTGTCCTCATTTAATGAGTATCTCAATTACAACGTGGTTTAAGGTTAGGGTCTGCACGCTTAGTTTGATTTCTCGCTGAAATTAGCACGCCTGAGATAATTTTGAGGCTGGTCGGGCATTTTAGCGCAGCGTGGCACAATTTCAGCAAATTTCATCGTTTTCGCGGAGCTCGGTGCAACAATGGGGAATTGTATCAAATTGGTGCAATTGGCCCAATTGGCGCAGCTGTTGCACCCCTGCTTAAAATGCAGCCCAGACAAAAAATATTCCATAAAAACTCAACCCATGAAATATATGGAACAAAATTTGATTGGACGAAGCTACCACGAAACTGGCAAAAAATTTTGTTTGAATTCAATGAGGTAAGTTTGACATCACGGTTCTGGCTGATCACAAGTGGGTAAATATATTTCTGCTGTCTTTGGGTCACATAAGTTCAGTGAACACAGAAAAAGTGGAGCAATCTTGTGCGAATATGAACACACAGAGATTGTTGCTTCGAGTAAATAAGGTTGAGCCCATGCAGTACTGGAAGAAATGAATGCTTAGGTGAATGCAAAGGTGTCTTTTCATGTTTCTCCTGTCCTTGATTCTGTTGGTGCACTGCCAGCAGGAATGCAGTCCACCTTGTACGGACATGAGCAAATCGCACTGCACACGGGACGCCAAATGCAAAGAACCTGCAAAGAAACGAGAACAAAATGGTAATGCAAACCATACACCACAGGCTGCATGAAACAGGACTGCAGTACCAGGCAATCAAGAAGTGTTGCTGCGTACGTAAGCAACATTCTGGGCAACGTTTGCCGATAAAAACGTGTTGCTGAAGTGCTAGCAGTGCAACAATCGAAAACATTTGTCACCCAAGCTGCCATCTTTCAGTGCATAAGTACTATACTTAGTCAATGCAGCTGCTCTGCCACTACGTAGACATCCGACTTGGATGATATGCAGACACTATAGTTAAACGGTGAAAAATAAGACATCTGCTTGTTACAATACACTCTAAAGCTTTCAACAAATTATTGGACTTAGTTAACAAAATTATATATACAATGCCAAGCAGCAAAAGCTTCATTTGATACTGCTACTTATCAAGCATGTGAAATAGTACTACTGCTAGATAGTATTACTTCCTTTTAATGGCTAGAGTAGCGTTGCCATTTTATGTGGTGAAAAGCACATGCACATTTTTATGCATAAAACAATGAATTGTTGCTTTGTACACATTAGCATACTTCATGTATTTGACAATAATTTTAAGCAATTTGAGTAAAAGCATGAAGATATCGTGGAATATCAGAAGTAAATTATTCACTATAATGTTTCAGCACCCTACATGACGACACACATGTACACATTACACATTATCGGCTTGCATAACTGGTTATCCTGAACAAATACAATGGCTACACATTGAGGGAACATTTAGAAGGCCCGCTTGACATCTTTAAATAATTGAAACTCTTTCAATTTCGAACTAAACAATGCCCACACCCGCTTAAGAAGAAATGCCCCGAGACCTAAATTGCAAGTTTTCTTTTTCATTTCAAAATTACATATTTTTTATCTTTAATAACTTTCTTTCAAAAGTTTAGTTTCTCTACTTTCACAACAACAAAAAAAAACTGGTGATTATCACTAAAATAGAAGGAGGGTAAAGTCACTTTCAAATAGTAAAAGGTGACTACTGAAACAAAAAAAAAGCTCGTTGTCTAGAGCCCCCTGAATATTGTCACCTGGCTGCTTGCCAGTGCGTTTTTGCATAAGGAGTTCACTGAAACCACATGCTCAAAATTACCATAACTGACAAGCTTTCATGATGGAAGAAATCACCTTAAAAAGCATACCTTTTCCACATAGATGACTTTCCACTTACATCTTTAAAATGAGTTTTTCTTAAGGTCCATTT
Organism: Rhipicephalus microplus; assembly: GCF_043290135.1. Classification (NCBI taxonomy): domain Eukaryota; kingdom Metazoa; phylum Arthropoda; class Arachnida; order Ixodida; family Ixodidae; genus Rhipicephalus; species Rhipicephalus microplus. The sequence continues at coordinate 61,302,379 of NC_134708.1, forward strand.
TAGGCCAACTTCTTTAATTTGGACATAATATTTTTAGTACTTCTGGTAGCCCAATCGGAATGAAAGTTTGCCCACCTACATACTCCGTAACATGTGAAGGGTGCAAGACTTTCCTTTAAAACTTGATATCCCCTGTATAATTATTATGAACCAAAAGTAAGCAATTTTATGGTTTGTGATTATAATCAAAACTGATCAGTAGTAATTTGATTTTTAAACTATCACAGCTTTAATAGTGGCCCACACTTTAAAGAATCCTTCGCAGCTATTTCGGTGAAGCACACAAATCTCTAACCTGTTAGAATGATGTGGTCCGACTTCAGCCTAAAACGGTTCTCTTTAATGTGTTAAAAAATGTGATTGTAGTGCATCCACGTGAAGAAACAAAAAAAAAAGGTCATGTAGCTTATGCTTTGTCAGATGACTGCCAACTATTGACACTGACACTATTGCAGGTTCAGTTTCATTTGAGACTTGGATACACATGAAGTCTTGGTTGAAATCAGCATGTGCTGTGACTTTAAGAATACATAGTGTTCATGTGATGTCACTTACGCTGTTCTCGCCCTCTCCCGCCATGCCTGGGTATTTATGGCAGTTCACGTGCTGCAGCGCGTTTTGTGGGGGGCTCGTTATCTGTTGCTGTGTACAATGTTGAAAGGAAGCATTGTGGTTTTTTTGTTGTCGTACTTTAACGAGCTCACCGGATCAGAAAGGCCTCGTTTGTTCACTCGATACAAGATCAGAAAATCAAGACGTGAGACACGTATACCAGCCACCGCATATAGCGGCTGCCCGCCACGACCTACGAGGGCCCATTATCTCGCTTTCACTACAAACACCACAAATTGCGTGGCCCAAGAACAAGTGAAAGCCCAAAGTCTCTCGAGCCACACTTTTAAGAGCGGATGAGTGAAGCGCAGCAGCTCTTATCAAAAATGAGTCCTGCAAAGCTAGGCAAGCTTACAAGAGATATAATATTAATATATTGCTGCGACCCACGCCACCAAAGTAGCAGCATCCCCCCCCCCCCCCCCCAAGTGTTTTAAACAGTGCTGATGTTGATCCTGTTTGATTGAAATTTGTGAAAACAGCCGAGGAAAACATTATGCGAGGCAGATAGAGACTTCGTATGGTGCATGCCACGGTAATGCCGGTCATCACTTTTTTTTTTTTGCATATGTTTTGACACCTTTTTCACCTTGTATTTTACTTTTTTTTGTACGCTAATGTACAGGACCCTGAAAATGATGGAGACCATGTTAGGAAATTGATTGACTAATTTTCGAAAATCCTGACCCCCAACTCGAACCGATTGGCTATACTTCAATATGAACTAATATTGTTTCGCATCCATTTTCACAGTTTGCTTCAATGCAATACCCGAATTTCCGCGATCACTATCACGATTTTGACTGCCTCCCTGACAGGCTGATTGTGCACGCAGTAATCGCAGACAAGTTTGTATGTACAGAATCTTGGTAAGCTATCTGTGTTTGCAGGTAAGTGCTTGGCTATGGCACTTACCAGGAATAAAGTTACACCTGAAGATGCAAATATCACCGAGTTTCTTCAAGTAGTTTTTTGTTAATCGGCGCCAGCCAAACACGCCGGTACTTTTCGGAAAATCGCAAAGTGCGTTCTCAACTTTGAGTAATAACTTTCAGTGAAGAAACACACCGAAGCTCTGCTCTCTTTTCGGGGACTACTAAATTAACTTGCCTCACTAGCAGCCTTCGAACTTGCATCGTGAGGCAAAACTAAATAAGCGCAAGCTTGAGGAGACAACACCGTAGCGGTAGGCGATGGAGTCGGCAGGTGCCTGGGCATGTCGGTGGCTCATTTCGGAAGTGACGAATGGGCGTTGCGTGGCGCACGTAGACACTGTGTACACAGAAAGAAAGTCAAAAAGCATTGTCTGAGGTTTCAAATTGTACTATACAAGAAATTCTTTTATTTCTCTGAAAATTATTTATACAATAATTTGAATAGCTTACATTTTGAATAGCTTACAATCATTTTGAATAGCTTACAATCATTTTTAATAGCTTACAATCATTTTGAATAGCTTACAAAAGTTATGCATTAAAACTGAAATGCCTCTTTTTTACAGTGAATGAACAAAAGAATGAGAATTTTAGAGGCTTATTTTTTTAGCCAGTATTAATGAGAACAGGCAATTATTGTCTGTTCTAATTCGCATTGTATCTAACAAAAAACAAGCCCTTAAAATTGCCCTCAATTCTTGAATTCAAAGCGAGGGTCTCGTTTTGGCAGATTTGTACCTTCAGATAGCATGCCTGAACAAAATAATGAAAATTTTAGAGACCTGTTTTTTTTTTAGCCAGTATTATTGAGAATAGGCAATTATATCTGTTCTATTTCACATTGTATCTAACAAAAAATAAACCCTTAAAATTTCCCTCATTTCTTAAATTCAAAGCGAGGGTCTCGTTTTGGCAGATTTGATGCCTTCAGGTAGCATGCCTTCAGAATTATTTGTCAGCTGCCAGCTCATAAAAAAGATCATATGCTATAAAGCACTAGGAAGCAGAAAAAGTGTGTTCCACACTCACTATTATGGCTGCAATTGGTGCTAACACTCCCACGGTTAAATGCACAGATATGTGCGATGACGAGTGCTGGGTGATGGCTATACTGTAGCTCAATTCGTAAGACTTTTGATGCTAAATCTGAAAGTTGAAGGTCTGCTTCCTGCTGGCAAGTAATCTTTTTGCCCACCTTACTTTCCCTACATTTATATCACTATTACTACAAATTACGTCGTATAATTTTCTTGGCCTTATCATTTGTCGATCGACAGTTGAGGCTCCTAAAAGCATGTCAAACACACATTAGAGCGCAGCATGTGAACTGGAATTTACAATTACATCTGAAGCCCTGCTAGCAATCACTCGCTCTTCTCTCAACAAATAATGCCATAAGCCCGAATCCCTCGACCATTGCATGACTTGAGCATTACAAGCTAAATAGTTACAACAGCTGCTGTGAGAGGCAACCCATGCACTCGCTTGCGATTTCACTAAATGTAAACCCCACGTGCGAACAAAAAAAAAAAACACTTGAGCTTCACCTGCAAGAATAAAATGCAGTAATGTGATTGGACCCCATGCTCAATTCCTTCCCAACTGTTACTCTGGCTTTGCTTCTTGGTGCATGCCTTAACCATGCCGCAAGAAAACGAACAACTGTGCACACAAAATTGGCCGTTTCAAAGTATCTTCGAATGCATACTGCAAGTACAGCTAAGTGCCAGATGTGTCACAATTCTTCACTTTGCAAATCAGATAAGTGCACACTACACATTTGTAAGGCAATGTGCGAACCAACGCAGTTTATCCTTATGTTGATATTTTTGCAGCTGATGATCAAATAAGACTGAATGTTTTTTAATAGGTGGTCTTTGTAAACACCCATACTTTTTCTTTTTCTGAAACTGGGAGCGACTCCGTGTTTCTGCCAACTAACATTACACGCGTCAAGAAGACTCCTCCCACTACGTTACAATCACACAGTGTTTTTACCCCCACGAAGTTGGAAGCACGGCTCTGTGGTAGAACGCCTGCTTGCCATGCAGGTAGCCTGGGTTCAATTCTCGATCAAACCAAAGTGCTTTATCACTTATTTTTTTGCATCCTTCTCTATTTTTCAGTCATGGACCACCCGATATTTGTGCAGCCTGTCTGCAGAAACTGTGGCTTCTTAAAAGAAAACTTCGGAAAGAACCCAGTGGCATAAAACGTATATCTTGCAATGCCTGTGTGAGGTCTAAATAGGAGTACGCAACAATTGTGTGGGATCTGCGCTATCAAAAAGATGTTTCGCAACTAGAAAATGTTCAGTTAAAGCCATAAAATTTACATTTGGCATATATAAAAGCCTGGATTCCCCTACAAATTTAATTAAGCTCAATAACATTACGGCGCTGAAAGCTTGGAGAAAAGTTAACCACCTTTTAATCCTTCATGGCTGGTTTGCAGGTACAATCAATTTAACTTTCCTATCATCTGCGAAGCGTCTTAGTACAAGAATAATGCGGCCCTATCACAAATATTCATTGGCACCAAGCTTCACTCGCACAAAAGCGGAGAGTCATATTGGGACATGAAAACAGCAGAAAAGGCGGCAAAGCCCGCACAAAAGCAGCAGGCTAGCCTCAATTCGCACAAGTAGTAGATTCTACAGGTAATAATAAGCTTCTTTGATGAACTAATAAAAGTGCAACAATCCTCTTGTCGTGCCCGCTTTCTGTCACGCCTTTATTAGTTCTAGATGGAAGCACAACAACTTGCCCGATGAACTGCTCTTATGCAATGCATTCCCTCAATAAAGCTGTACGAAAAATTGCTTGGATTACTGCTGCAGGGCCGTTTTCATCATTCGTGAACAAACTACACCGAAATTTGTTGAGTTGCACATTGAAGCAACTCCCAGAGAATCAGTGCTCTGAAGGAACAAATACGTTATGGTATCCCTGGTAATGTTAGTCAATGTTTTGCTCCCTTATGTTACATTGGTATCTAATGTAACCCGTGAAAGCACCATTACACTGGACTTGTGACATTCGGGGTATAAGCAAAGCACCTCAACTGCTCCACCACTGAGGCGGACAAAATATTATGAAGGACAACAAGAAATAAGGGGAAGACTGGTTTATAAATCCAGCCTTAAATGAAGGCCCTCAGGCACATTGGCAACTTTCACGGTAGCTTCATCACGAGCGCCCACTCTATATGGTACAGATGGCTATGCCATTTGTGGTTTACCTGCATCACGCCAAGCTACGAAAGCATACGAAAGCAACAGCATATGGCATCCCTGGTCCCTGAAGTGCTCTGCACACACAGAATAAAAACAGCAAGAACGGCAATAAATAGCCAAGACTGAATTGGTAATACTGGCTTTCATATTCTTTCAAATTACTAACAATATTACTATATGGGGTTTAATGCAAACTGCTAGTCAACATAAGACTGATATTACTGATTAACCTGAGCACATATACAGACAGTGGTACTAAAATGTGGAGCACACAAAAACTCACTCAAGAATTGTATTTTGTAAACTCACTCGGACTCACTAAAAGTTTCCTCAGCCGGACCCACTTTGACTCAAGCTTGCCAAACTATCATTCACCTCTCACTCAAACTTGGACCTGCAGCTCGGAGTCTAGATCAGTCTGAATAAGCTGATCCATAAGGGGGTTTGCTGACCTATGAATGTGGCCACCAATATTTTGCAAAGATGCCTAGTTCTGGTAAGCATTTATTAGAATAAAAGCATGCCAGCATTTAGGTGACTCGTCTGTGAAGTGCCATTCGCTGTTTGTGAACCACAAAATGAGAATATCTGTCTTCACTAAGGCAACTCCAAAGTTATAATTAAGGAACTATAATTATGCCAAATGATAAGCTAGGAGGCTGTCCCAGGTACACTGTTGTTCACCCAGAGTTGCATTAGCAATGAAGACAAAGTTCAAGTAAGCATTCAAGTAAATTCAACAACATATAGGCATTGCAGGTACCAAAAGGGTGCAGATATATATATTTCAAAGGGGCACTGCTAATCTTTTTGAGCACGGTCAAAAAATGCTGCTGACAGCCAAATACTGTAGCGCTGTGTGTGGCCAGGCATTCACAATTCATTCTAGAACTTTGGTAAGAATTCCTCACTCTTCTTTCTAGAAATGATTCTACATACCCAACACTGCGGCCGATTACCCGGCCGCCGCTGGATTCTGCAACGTGCCCGAGCACACAATCGCACTGAAAGTAAGCAACATGTTCAAAGAAAAAAAAAGTGCTCAAGGTCAAGATGCATGCTGATGGAGGGATACATCTTGATGCCCCTGTGCCATTCCCTTTCTTGGTGTACTTTTCAACACACTTGTAGTACAAGAGGAGAGGGAAAACACAAAGCAAGCAAAAAATCGCCGTAACCCCTCTCATGCTTGCCTGATTAAAACATTCTTGCTACATGTGACACGTGAACCAGCAAGCGCTAATAATAGGACTATTTCAACATGGCTCAGAAACGTGTTGCAGGACTCCTCTAACCCTTTCACAGTCATTGACGTACTGCTACGCTATCGTATTTCCTCCCACGTAGTGTCAGAGCCGTAGCCACATGCTGCGCTTTACGGAGCTAGAATTGATATTAGAATAATATGCAGAGTTTTACATCGTAAAACCACAATCTGAATATGAGGAGTGTCATAGTGCATGAAGCTACATAGCATTTCGTGCTCCCTTTTTTAACCCTTTCGCCACCTTGCCCGTCTTCGCAGAACTCATTTGCATTACTTGTGTGCATACGCTTTGAGTTGCCGATCAATTCGTCCTTGCGCTGCCAACTGCTAGCTTCCCGGATAGCTCAATTGGTAGAGCAACAGACCCGGTAAGGCGTTAGTCCCGGGTTCGATCCTGGAACCAGGACTAATTTTTCAGCCACTAAGAAGCTTTTCTTCCTGTGAAATACGTATGAATTTCCTTGTGGCTTGATGCCACAAGCGGGTCTTTACAGAACTTATTTGCATTAAATGTAGCTTTGTGCTTAACCCTGAGTGGCTTGGCTGGAATCAGTAAAGCTTATTTGAACAAAAAGGTAAGAAAAGCATCTATATACAAAAGTAGTCATTTGTGACTAGAAACTAGACGATACTGCAATGGGTAGATAAAAGCACAAAGGCAATCAGCATCAGATGTAATGCAGTATGGGTGTGACAAGTGGCAAAATATATCGGTCAACCATGAAGCTTCAGTATGTTGAAGCAGTGGCTATGTCTAGGCAAACAAAAGTGAAGTAACTGTGCAGCCAAGTTAATTTGTCAAAAAATATATAATAAGTGCTTTAACTTTTTCACAGACACTCTTCTGAGCATCAGATAATTGAAATGAAAGTTTTTGAAAGTGTCTACACAATGCGACACAGCAAAATAATTACTTTTTATCTGAATACATACACACATGAAATAAAATGAGACAAAAAAAATATAGTACGAAAGAGACTAGAAAATATCCCTACATAAAAATAATTTAAGAGACTCATCAGGGGTGAGTATAGCAATACCTGCATGAACTACAAGAAATAAACTTTTAAGTATCTTGTATATTCATAATATCATTATTAAGCAAATTGCACATTATGCTTGTCAATTTATATGGTACGTTTTACCAGATACTGCTTTCTTTTCAATTTGTTTTGTAAATGTATTAATGAGGTTGATAATAATAATATTAATAATAGCTGCAGTTTGACGTCCCAAAACCACAATTTGATTAGGAGAGGCGCAATACTGAAGGGCTCCTGAAATTTCAAACACCTGAGGTTTTAATGTGCACCTAAATTTAAGCACACAGGCCTTAATCATTTTCAGCTCTATCAAAAATGCCATTGCCGCAGGGGAGGTTCGATCTCACGACCTTTCAGGTTAGTAGCAGAGTTCCATACTCACTTGACCACCACAGCATGGCTATTAATGAAGTTGTAGTGTGTATCAACAACGGGCGCTTAACAAACAGGCACATTCATGTGCATCACATGCTTTCATGAAAGCCTACCAACATTTGTACGATTACATACTCAAAAGTAGTATGCTCATTCATTGTTAAAGTGCTGATGTTCTTATATTGTATACGTGAAAGCATATTGACATAAAATACTTGAAATAAGTTATTTACCAGATGTTCCGGCAATTAGGACAAACACTAATATAAACAGATCTACATCCTGACTTTATATAACTGAATATACTAAACCGATGTGATGGCCATAGACTTGGACAATGCTTCAGGTTTGCCTTCAACAATACAACACAATAGCATAGGTTGGCCCTGTGCGCATCACTTTCTCAACTGCTAGCCTGGATTCAGTTCTCGGCATGTAAGAAGGCAGATCATACATGCAACATTGGCCATTTCAAACTATCCTAGAATGCCTACTTTAAGTGAATTTGTTAAATGCCTTTATGTCATAATTTTTCTCTTTTAGAATCACTGAAGGGTCGATTATGCATCTGTAGAGCAACATAGCAACCTACGCAGATACTCACTTTGTTCATGCTTTTGCTGACGGCGACAACAAAATCTTCGAGCGCTTCGTGAAGGTAGGCCTTCAGAACACCAACTCGTTGCCCAGTTTACATGTTTTGATACCTGACGCAAATCTACACTTCGGCCATGCCATACTAGTACATGCGATAGGACTCCTTCTACTGTATGTCCGTGTTTAAGTCACAGACAAGATAATTTTTAACAACAATATCGCATTGATATCGAAGCCGCTAACTTGTCGCTACATACATCTAAATATATATATATATATATATAGAGAGAGAGAGAGAGAGAGAGAGAGAATTTTTTTACTGACCCTATAACACTATTGATTGATTGATTGATTGATATGTGGAGTTTAACGTCCCAAAACCACTATATGATTATGAGAGACGCCGTAGTGGAGGGCTGCGGAAATTTAGACTACCTGGGGTTCTTTAACGTGCACCCAAATCTGAGCACACCCTATGACACTAAGGCCCCAAGAACAGGCACCACATACGGGGGAAATACAATACAGAGTACAACTAATCAAGGAAACCTCATAACACAAAAAACAAGCATGAAAACAGAAAACTGCAATAACAAGCACACATAATGCAAACACCATGTAAAAAGCAAACACACCGAGAGTTCTTTTATTAATGATATGCTGTGAAAACGTAAGTACGAGGAAGTAATGAACGTAGTGGCTATACTTTCACAAAGGGCTTATTTTTCGTTCTTAGACACAATATTATTAGGAACTAACAAACAAATATGCAGAGGAAAGTATAAAAGATGTTCTTAGAAGTAATTGTATGTAAATATGAAGAAAAAAAAGTGGACGATAAGATAACTTGCTGGTTGGAGGGACTGAACTTGTAACTTTTGATTGACGCGTCCGGTGGTCTACCAACTGAGCTACACTGATGCCCATCTCCCTGGAAACTTTATAGAGTATGTTTAATATTAGTAGGCTTGGCTAACTTCTTTGGGGCATATATACTTTGCAATAAATGAGATATCAATTCAAACACAAAGGCATGTAGAGATGAAAAATTCTTGAACGGGCTTTTCTGAGCCAACATACATTTACACATGGAGCCTTTACTACAATGCAACAGCACTCGATGCCTTGAAGAGAACACCGCTTATCCGAACATTGGCTCTGGCAATACCTCCCGCTGGAGAATTTTCAAAACCAATTCGAATCATTTAGGTCCATATTTTCTTCATGCTGTACATATGGCAAAAACACATGTCCAAAATCAGACATGTATGTTGGTCCCTGCACTGCAGAACGTTCTACAATCATAGACAAGGTAAGTACTTTTTACAGCTCAACACACAAAAAAAGAATATAATTTCTAAAGGCTGGAACAGCAGCAGTATCAAAATGGGTTTCAACTCACATTCTTACATAAAAGAGGAGCCAGCTAGATTAGATAAGAGTGCATCTGTGGCAATTAACAAAGAAGAGAAACCTAAAGAGGCAATGTAAAATGAAGTGCAGAAAAATACACTGGCATACACCAAAGGTGGCCTATTTAGAACAAGACCACATATGCTTTCCAGCAATGCAGAGTAACCATCAAGATAGCTACCAGAAAATTCTTAAACATATACAACTTTTTTGAGCGCTGACTAGCAAAGCCCTCTAGTTTGTTAAAGAACGAGGCCCCATATTGACGCAAGGTAGGCTGGCAACTATAGTAGCCAGCCTCTGAAGAGGACAACGAAGTAGTTCTGTGTGCGTGTGCTCTGGTGTCTGCGTTTCTGGCCCTTGGGTTACGAAAGTAAACGCCCTATTTTGTACCTGCGTGCCTGTGTCTTTGTGACATTTTCTGGTGGAAGTGCTGGGTACGGTAGATGATACGGTCCCCTGAGAGCACCCCTGACGCAAGTCCATCGAGTATCTCAGCCGAGCTTACCCCTGTGCACGTACGTTCCAGCCGTCGTCTCCAGGGACTCGAGCCACAGCACGGTTTGCTGCCTTAACGTCAGAGGACTATGAATCAAACACCTCCTAACGTCACCCCGCCAGCACCAGCGCACTTGGTTATCAACCAGCCCAAGACGCCGAAGACATTTTTGGAGCTGCTTTTGAAGATGACGACGACTGGCTCGAGCATTTCAACCGGGTCGCCGTCATCAACGATTGGACCCCAGAGCGTAAGCTATGCTATGTGTACTGCTTCCTGGAGCACTCCGCGAAAACGTGGTTTGAGGACCATGAAGCAGCGCTTACGTGATGGGATGAGTTTCAACAACAGTTCCTCAAGGCATTTGCCCGAGAGGACAGGTAAGAGACAGCGGAGCGTACTACAGAAGCAAGGGTTCAAGGCACTAACGAAAGGGTGACGACCTACGTAGAGGACATGGATCGGCTTTTCAGGCGTGCGGAGCCCTCTGTGTCCGAATCCAAGAAAGTTCGCCACCTAATGCGTGGTGGTAAAGAAGAGATTTTTGCCGGCCTGATTCGAAACCCGCCTGCGACACTTGCGGAGTTCCATGAGGAAGTTACTGCCATGGAGAGGGCCCTTCAACAGCGTGCCAGGCAGTATAACCGTGGTGTAAACCCAAGTGAGGTCACTTCTGTCACTCTCGGCAATGACATCAGCGTGTTGCGAGAGCTTATCAGAGCTCTCATTAAGGAAGAGCTACAAAAGATGCAGGTGACTGCTTCACCTGCAGAGCAGCTCTCCATTGCGGAGATGGTACGCGCCGAGCTACGGCAAGCCGTTCACGCTCCCCAACCATCCGAGGCGCCACAACAGAGGCGCTGCGTCAAGATGAGCTACGGGGAAGCAGTGCGACGTCCTCCATCATGCAGTTCAACCAGCGTATTTTACCCCAATGAGCGACACGATCAGCAAATGGAGGTAGGCTTCCGCCCTCGCAGCTCACCGTTGATCGCCGAAGCAAGACTGAGAAAGAGTGACATCTGGCGTACACCCGACCACAGGCCCCTTTGTTTCCACTGCGGGGAAGCCGGACACGTCTACCGAACATGTCCATACCGTCGTGTGGGTCTCCGTGGATTTTCGCCTAATGCCCCTCGTCCACGACCTGGCGAGCAACCACAGGAAATAGAGAGTTTCATCTCGAATCGTCGCAGTATCGAACATCGGTCACAAGAGCCTCGCTCGTCGTCGCCTGCACGCTACAGGTCACCGAGCCCAGCCTATTCTGCGGCGCTCCAAGACGCCGTTCACCCAGTCCTGCAAGTCGGGAAAACTGAGTTCAGCGACCTCCGAAGGTGAGGCCGCTGACGCTGACTCTACGGAAGATCCTCCACTACGACGAACGGCGACAGCAGCAAAAAGATGTACAGACGCAGTCAAACGTGATGCGAAGAGTGGTGACATCAAACATTGCGGTAACTGTAGACGACGAAGAAGTAGTGGCGCTAATTGACACTGGAGCAGACACTTCCATTATGAGCATGGGTCTTGCCTGCAGGTTGAAGGTTTCTACCCAGTGGGCTGGGTCGCAGATACGTACGGCAGGAGGCCATCTTCTTACTCCGGTGGGGCGGTGCACAGCGCGAGTCAGTATTCACGAATTTACGTATCTTGGAGATTTTGTAATACTGCCGAGTTGCTCGAGGGACCTAATTCTCGGACTGGACTTTCTGCATGATAATGGAGCCGTCATTGATTTGCAACAGTCGCAAGTGACGTTTTCTACGGCACATGCTTTAGCGCGCAACCCTCACGGCAGTTACCTCAATGCTTTGAGAATTGTTGACGATGACGTCACGTTACCGCCGAAGAGTAGCGTGTTCACCTTGGTAGCCTGCGACGTTTTTGACGAATTCAACGACTATGAAGGTGTTGCAGAGGCAAATATCCCACTGCTGCTCAAACGAAACATATGCATAGCCCGATGCCTTGTTCGGTTAGAGAATAAACGCTCTCGAGTTCTGCTGACCAACTTCAGCAATGAGTTTCCGCACATTCCTAAAGGGACTACTTTCGCTTTCCTCAGTGAAATCGCCGACTTTTTCGATATCGGCACGTTGGATACGACTTCACCGCATGCAAAAGCTTGTGCTGACCTGGGAAGCCACATTCACGTTAATCCAGACTTGCCAGATTCACGAAAAGAGCGTCTGCTAAACCTTGTGACAGAATTCTCGAACTGCTTCTCCACAGCATCGAAATTTCAGCGTACCACCGTTACAAAACACCGCATTGTTACCGAGGAGTCGGCGCGGCCTCTTCGCCAACATCCATACCGTGTGTCCCCGAAGGAGAGGGAGGTGATTAAGCGTCAAGTTCAAGAAATGCTAAATGATGACGTCATCCAACCCTCCACAAGTCCGTGGGCGTCACATGTTGTCTTAGTAAAGAAAAAAGACAACATACTACGCTTCTGCGTCGACTATCGACGGCTTAACAATGTCACAAAACGCGACGTTTACTCCCTGCCACGGATTGATGACGCCTTAGACCGTCTACGCCACGCCCAGTTCTTTACATCACTAGATCTCAAGTCAGGGTACTGGCAAATTGAAGTTGACGAGGGCGACCGTGAGAAAACCGCGTTCGTGATGCCTGACGGGCTCTACGAATTTAAAGTGCTGCCTTTCGGTCTCTGTTCCGCTCCCGCCACGTTTCAACGCATGATGGATACTGTACTAGCTGGACTAAAGTGGCAGACGTGTCTTGTATACTTGGATGATGTCGTTGTGTTTTCAACCACATTTGACGAGCATCTTTCAAGGCTAAAAAGTGTCCTCACTGCAATAAGGAGAGCGAACCTTACTATCAAGCCCGAAAAGTGCTACTTCGGCTATCAGGAACTCAAGTTGCTCGGCCACGTGGTTAGCCCGGGGGGTGTTCGACCAGATCCGGAGAAGTTGGCTGCTGTTGCCGATTTCCCTCGTCCTGGAAACAAAAAGGCTGTTCAGCGATTCCTCGGACTCTGTGCGTACTACCGCCGTATTGTCGAAGGATTTTCGAAAACTGCGGAACCTCTTACAAGACTGACACGGCCAGATGTACCTTTCGTATGGACGGAAGAACAACAACAAGCCTTCGTAGAGCTGCGCAATCGACTGCAGACAGCTCCAGTGCTGGCACATTTCAACGACACTGCCGACACTGAGATCCACACAGACGCCAGCAACAAGGGAATCGGAGCCATTCTAAGTGCAATGGCAGAACGGTGCAGAGCGTGTGATCGCTTATGCGAGCCGCAGTCTCACAAAAGCAGAGGCTAATTACTCTACCACTGAAAAAGAGTGCCTAGCAGTCGTTCGGGCCATTAGCAGGTTTCGACCCTACCTATACGGCCGGCCATTTCGAGTGGTCAGTGACCACCATTCACTCTGTTGGCTTGCCAATCTACGGGATCCATCACGCCGCCTCGCCCGCTGGAGCCTCCACCTTCAAGAGTACGACATAACGGTGGTCTACCAATCAGGACATAAGCATACAGTAGCTGACTGCCTGTCTCGTGCTCCTATTTCCCCGACGTCATCTGACACTGAACTAGATTTACCGTTCCTTGGCATCGTCGATGTAGTGTGGATGGCTGAGCTTCAACGTGAGGACACTGAGCTACTTCCTGTCATCCAGCATCTTCAAGGAGAAGACGTTATCGTCCCACGCCGACTCTCGCGTGGTTTGACTACGTATTGCCAGCGGAACAATGTTCTCTACAAGAGAAATCTTGAGAGCAGCCAGCAAACTTTCCTCCTCGCCATTCCAATGGCACTGCGTGAGGAAGTTTTGCAGGCGTGCCACGACGATCCTTCGGCCGGTCACTTAGGTTTTCCTAGGACATTAGCGCGCATCCGACAGAAGTACTACTGGCCACAGCTGTATTCATCCGTTCAGCGCTATGTCCGCACCTGCCGTGACTGTCAGAGGCGTAAAGTTCCACCCGCAAAGCCCGCCGGTTTCCTCCAACTTTTAGATCCACCTCGAGCACCATTTCAGCAAGTAGGAATGGATCTTCTTGGTTCCTTCCCTACGTCATCCTCAGAAAATAAGTGGATAATTGTTGCGACCGACTATCTGACTCGCTATGCAGAAACCAAAGCTGTGCCTAAGGGAACTGCAGTTCAAGTCACCAAATTTTTTGTCCACGACATTGTTTTGCGTCATGGTGCAGCTGCTGTTCTCATAACCAATCGCGGAGCAGCATTTTTGGCAGAGTTATTGCAACAAGTCACCAAGCTGACGCACACCAACCACCGGAAAACAACAGCTTATTATCCCCAAACAAACGGCTTGATGGAGAGGTTAAACAAAACACTGGCCGACATGCTATCTATGTATGTTGATGTAGAGCACAAAACGTGGGACGAAATTTTGCCGTACGTCAAGTTTGCTTATAACACCGCTGTGCAAGAGACCACAGACCTAACACCATTCGAGCTTGTTTATGGCCGTCGCGTCACAACACCGTTAGACGCTATGCTCCCCGTCGACCAGGACAACAGCGGAAATGACAGCGTTGACGACTTCGTTGAGAAAGCAGAGGGAGCCCGCCAGCTTGCACGGAACCGCATTCGCGCGCAGCAAGATATCGACGCTCGCCGTTACAACCAAGGCCGAAGGAGCGTCCACTACCAACCAGGTGACTATGTATGGGTGTGGACACCAGTTCGACATCGTGGGCTTTCGTAAAAGCTATTGCGGCGCTACTTGGGCCCTTACGAAGTTGTGCGCTGCCTCAGTGACGTGAATTACGAGGTAGTTCCCCAAAGCTCCGACACCAGTTTAAACCGAAGACGTCCACGTCCAGAAATAGTCCATGTAGTACGGATGAAACTGTACCACGCCCGTGAGTTATGAACACTTCGAACTTTTTCCTTATTATGCACAACAGCGTGGGCTTTTTTTTTTTTTTCATTGACATGATCATTTTTTTTTTCTTTCATGGCCACCTCTAGCATCTCAGTCAATCGACCGGGACGGTCGCTCTTGAAAGGGAGGAATTGACGCAAGGTAGGCTGGCAACTATAGTAGCCAGCCTCTGAAGAGCACAACGAAGTAGTTCTGTGTGCGCGTGCTCTGGTGTCCGCGTTTCCGGCCCTTGGGTTACGAAAGTAAACGCCCTATTTTGTACCTGCGTGCCTGTGCTTTGTGACAATATGTCACACGGGGGGTTACCAATGCACGAATTTAATAAAAAATCATTATTTTAATAACACATATGACACCCCATATACAAGCATAGTACATTAGGGTGAAAACTGAGTAAGACACACATGACGTGTAGGATGCGAAAAGGTTATGGAGATGCCACTGATATCTTGCATGACAACTGCTTATGCTTCCTCTAAATGCACAGCATATTTGTTTCATTATTTCACTGCAGTGCTCTTCCTCTGCTACCAACAACAAGCAGGCATGGCAATCTTTCTCTGCTTCAACCCTGAGTGCGAAGTCATCAGTTCATAAGTGAAGTGGCTCACTCAGGAACCAGCATACACTATGCTAGCTACTCCATCCCTCACCCTCACTTCCCATATTTTTGTCATACTTTCTCATCAACTCATGAAAACCAATAAGCCATCTAGGACAGAACACGTTCTAGGCATCTCTAAAGGTGGGAGGCCTTGGATGTCTCATCAAACGCGAGAACTGACTATCGGCATTCAATGGTATTGACATTGACATGAGTGGTACAAAAAATCGTCGTGTCACATGTCACCACAATTTGTGACACCACATAACGTGATGACCATATCACATGACACTGTCAATCGTTCGATAGCGGGCTGATCACAGAGGCAGTGCAAAACTATGCAGGAAGCTTTCAGGGTGGATTAGCATGCCATGGAAGGATCAATACCTGGACAGAGATAACAGAGATGGCTTTTGTTCCTCAGTTGCTTTTAAGCAATGTGTAAGTGACCCTGCAAATTTTCGAAGTGTATACTTAAGGGCTTGTTCTCTTTTTTAACACAATATTAAAGGGAACAGACAATAATGCTTAGAAATGTATAGGGGATGTCCTTAGTGCCTGCGGCCGTTTATCAGTTCTCACGGAGGAAGTGTTACCCAAAAGAAGTGCAAGGTAGTATGTATATTCATATCCCAAGGTGGCCTCTCTTTTACACACTCTTCTACCACTCACCTTTCGTCCCACAAACACATGCATATTCCTTCGAGAATTGCCAAACCAAGTTACTTGCCAAGTCTCAATCCACTTTTACCCCGCAGCCTCTCTAATCAACAATACCCCTATTACCTTGCATTCCACTTCTCTTGAGAAGGCTGTGGACCACTCACTTTTTAAGGCTTCCTGTTTGCATGATGACGAGATAGATGGTTCATGAGTTTCTGATTCTGTGAGAAGGATGCACTACAGTGGTGACAGGAAAAGGGACGCTCGCCTCTGTGGATGTACATGTGGCGATTGAGGTGCTGCGCCCGCACAAATGATGCATCGCACTGGTCACAGCAAAAGGGACGCTCCCCTGTGTGGGTGCGCACATGGTCCACAAGGTTCGTTTTATGTCTGAACGATGCCCTACACTGGTCACAGGAGAAGGGACGCTTTCCTGAGTGCGTATGAATGTGCCTCATCAGGTGAGAGTCCCGAGAGAATGTAGCTGGACACAGATGGCACTTAAAGGGGCGCACGCCCGTATGGTTGCAAAGATGTTGTTGCATGTTCCCTTTGTACTTGGTCACATAGGTGCACTGACGACAGGAATGCAGTCCACCTTGAACGGTCACCAGTGACAGGTACTGCTCATGAGATGTCGAACACAAGGATCCTGCAAAGTCACGAAAGGAACAAAAAGACAATGAAGACTATGTGAAACACGTTGTCTGTAAGTAGATTACTGTTCCAGGAAATAAAGAAAGGTTGCTGGAGTAGTAAATAAAGTAGACAATTACTTCACTTATGCAAACAACATGTTACTGCAGTAGTAACCATGCAATGACACGACATGCTGTACGAAAATTTCCTTCTCTCTGGATGTAAGAACTCCCCTCGATACATTCAAGATGTTCGGCAAATGCACACGGGCCTGATTTGAATGATATTCTGACACTAAGCCTAGACATCAAAATTTCTTTGTAATAGTATGCCAAAACAAGAAGGAGAAGCATAATATTGTATCTATCATGCTTTATTTTAATATTACTACACCAAAACTCGGGTAATATTTTAGCAAATGATATAAACAAGACACGAGTGAAAGAAGGTAATATAGGAGAACATGAAAAAAGGCAAAATTATCACTAGCAACAAATCCTACGCATCACAATTTTTGGTGGACAGGTGTGATGGAACATTTACATGGGTTCTGTAGAAAAATGGCTTTCTATGTATACTAGCACAGTTCATACACTTAACATGAAGGTCTCTATCCTGTTTGAATGAAAGCATAATGATTCCATATAAAATACAGAATGAGCTACAAAGAATTTTGAAGATACAAATTTGAAGGGAGTATGCAAAATATTCGTATCATTCTGAATTATTATGAACAAATCAGTTGAAGCTGACCATGATGATGAACAAACTTCATTGGGTCAACTACTCTAGCCGAAAAAAAGTGCATAATGTTCTTTTGAACTTTCTTGCTTTCACCGCCTCTCAATAAAGTGCTGCGGTTTACTCACTCTTGCAGCTCCCTCTTACAGACAAGCTGCGTTGTGCCGTTCAAGTGGATCGGTCAGCTATGCGCGAGTATCATCCGCGGTGAATGGGAAAACCGTTCGTGTAACACCGAATGACGGTGTGTTTCATGTAATGTAGTCGATTTAAAACAACCTTAAAATTTGTATCGTCGCAAAATTCGCATCACCTGAAATCGTATCATATAGATTCTACTGTATTCATATAATATATTTCAGACACTTACAATACCTCACACGTGTAGATACTATTCCATTTTATCACAGTGTGTAACTATTTACACTGAATTAAAATAATCGCTACACCTTCGTACATACTTAGAAGGCCACCTTCCGATACCAAAATGATGAAACTACCATGGATATATGACGACACAATGCGCACAACTCAACACACTAAATTCATTTCAAGCCTTACTTCACAGTGAAGGTAATGGGCAAACCTATGTAAAACGAAGAATATCCTCACGGAGATGAAGTGAAGGAAGATAATTGGCAGGAGGATCTGAACGATGCGCAAGAGTGTCAGTCAGTCAGTCATATTGACTGTTGCCTGTTCCTTACCCATGGCTGACTAACACGCATGCACGCCCGTCCGCTCCTCCTGCCCTTGGTCTTTCTTCACGTTATCTTCACAACGATATCACAACGCTTCATGATGGAAGAGAATGCCTGCCACTTCCTTCACTTTATCTCTGTAAATATATTACAATGCTTGATTATGCTTCTGCCCTTCGTCTTCATTCACCTTATCTGCGTAACAATATAGCCATGCTTGATGATGGAAATGAAGGGAGATACATTTAGGGAAACTCAAGTCGATATTGCTCAGGTAGGGCACTTAAAAAAAATATTATTTACAAATCAAGTTTGTTTGGCCATATAATTCAAAGATTTTGTTCAGACTATACGGACATGCACTAAGGTTTTACGGAGAAAAAGGCACAATGAAGAAACACGAGACTCCTGCTAAAGGCTTAAATCATTATTTACATATTGCAGTGCAAAATAAAAGTGTTACCAGCAAGCACTGAAGTTACTTATACAACAAACATTTCTCCTTGCACTTATAGACGTGTAAAGATGTGCCTCATAGGGGTACTCACACAAAAACGTTAGGCTCGCGTTCTTCTGCTGCAATGTATTGCTGAAGGCCTGTTATCTATAACCCTGCACATGTTTGCTGTAGCACATCACGGATAAGTATTTACAAGTATCTCATTATCAACCAGTTTCAGGTTAAGAAAGCTTTAAATATGAGGAGCAATTGAGTGCAACTATCGCCACCCAGCACGTTCTGCTCTCTATCACGTCAGCACGCAGAACTGTGACACATTTCCGCATGGATCGCATCAAGAATTACTTTCGAATAAGAAACGGGATTGCAGTCTCGCTAAACACAAAATTTTCAAAGCGTGAGCCATAATTACGCACTCGCGACCACAAACCGAGAAGCGTAGACTGTGCGAACAAACGCGGCAAAAAAAAATGGCGACTACGATGTCATCATAACATGTTTTATTGACTGCAGCTGGTGGCGTGAGCGTAGTTAGGGGTCCCTAAAGGGTCCCCTTCGAGGGTGTCAATGGCACAATGAAGTCTAGTGCTCACACAAACTTCAAAATTAATTGAAGATGCCTTCCAAGCTATATTCACAGATGATATTTTGCAGATGATATATGAACGTTCACGCGAATCGATCCCGCAGGCAGTCTCGGCCATGAAATTTTGTGTCAGTGCCCCTTTAATAAATACCTAAACTGAACAAGGTACCTTGTAAGCCAAGCACAATTTTTTTACACTAAAGCTCTAAACACATACGTTGTAAATAAATAATTACAGTCTTGCCAATTTCAATTGCATAACAGTGCAGAAAGTGTGCAGATAATGTCACACGTTTCAATGCAAGGAGCCATGAGCAGCAGTCCATGCACAGTCACATTGCCGTCACACTTTTGTGTTCATAACGTATTAAGTTCCATCATAAGTGTAAAATGATGAATGCTTTCCAAGAAGCAAGTAGTGCAATGCCTTCCTGTCAATATCTAAAGCAATCCATTTCTTTGCTTCTCCACAGAGGGGAACAAAACATCTGCAACAGCACATAAAACAATGTTAAAGCCAGCACAAACACAGCACATTGACACGTACTTGCAACCTTGAAATCATCAGTCTCAATTGTAAGAAATAACTCAATTGCAGTTTTATTACTATAACCCCATGACTGCTTCTTCAGTATAAAGACAAGTGCAAACAAGAGGTCTTGATTTTTTTGTGTTAGATGCAGCATTAGTTCTCATTATTACTCTTTCTCTTAATTACTCATTTCTCTTTGAGTAACTAATTTGATGAAACAACACATATTTTTGAAAAAAAGAAACTCTATACATACGACAATTCACTTTTGAGCAGTTGAACTTGGAAGAAAAAATATTGAATTGAATTGCATGAAGGACGTGAACTCGCAGTGAACCAAACCAATGTGCCAAGTGTCTGCTTTCCCATTTTGGCACACTATATGTGGGTAGACGATGAGTGGAGCTGCTGTGGCTAAGTATAGCAGGGCGCAAGAACCGCAAATGTCATGAAATTGTTTGGGTAAACCAGTTGTACATCTTGTGGCACAATTAGGAGGCATTTTTTCCGTCTACAGAAATAACAAAGAGCTGCATCATAAAAAGAAGACACATGTAAGACTTCAAACAGTGTGCAAGTACAATTTTATGCATTACTCTTCGTTACAGCACTGTCCTTCTTTCCCCCCTATGACATTAACAAACAAGCGAACAAGTGAACAGTGTCCCTGCAAGGCCGGTGGCGAGTCAAAAACCAAGAATCAAAATAAGTAGTTCAACCTAAAGGGTAATTCAGTATACCAGAGTTCAATATAATCAGGTTTGACTGCACCACTCAAATACAAGCTACTATGGAGCTTGTTGATTTTAATATCTTGCAAAAGGATCATAATGTGGGCCAGTTGGTAATTCATTTTCTTCGTTCAGCGAACTGGGAGCGCAGAGAAAAGCTCTTGCGTACGGTCAAAAATAATGAAAAATGCACATGTACTTCTTCAGAGAACAAGGAAGAGAATAAGAAGCGCGCGGCAGTAATCCCCTACATTCATAAAATGGCCCATGGGTTAAAAAATGTGGGAAACCGGTTCGGTGTGCGCGTGGTTTTCTCGGCACCCAATAAATTGGCCAGGATATGTTCAATGGTGCACAGGAGGGCACATAATGCATCTAAAGGTAGAGGATGCCTCCAGAAGCACGTAACTAAGTTTGTTAAGTGCATCACTGGAGTAGTATATAAGATACCCCTTTCTTGTGGACGTATGTACATTGGCCAGACCGGCCGATGTGTGAACGTGCGTCTCAGGGAACACAGAAGCTCGTTGAAAAATACACCTTACTCCCATTTAGCGTCACATTGCGTTTCGTGCAAGTGCCAACCTCTGTTTGAGAATACAATTGTTCTGTTCCGGCATCCTCATCAAACTACGCGCGAAATTTCTGAAGCCTATCACATTTCCAGGAATACGGACCAATGTATAAGTCATCCTTCCTTCTCACTACTTGACTGTGAATTCAGCTACCTAGATAACCCTTAGACATGTGCCTTGATTACACGCTTCGCATGCTGCCCTTGATTTCGTCATAATCTTTTTTGACATGCGCATTTTGTGTTTATATATGTTCCTTCCGATGTGGAAAATAAATCAGTTGATAGTGAGCGCTCGTGTTGTGTGGTTCCTCCCTTCGTCCTTTGTGTTTTCTCTGCGCTCCCAGTTCGCTGAACGAAGAAAATGATTTTAATATCCCACAACCTCTTCCGAATATGATGCAGAATGTGGCAAAGCACTTTCAGATCTTGGTGTGGCACACAAATCTCGTCAGTGTGGCTTCTTTGAGTGGGTACTACTGCACAAATATCTGCTTGCTCGTTCTGGCCAGTACTATGAT
This sequence comes from Rhipicephalus microplus, assembly GCF_043290135.1. Taxonomy (NCBI): domain Eukaryota; kingdom Metazoa; phylum Arthropoda; class Arachnida; order Ixodida; family Ixodidae; genus Rhipicephalus; species Rhipicephalus microplus. Next base: position 61,324,009 of record NC_134708.1, read on the forward strand.
GATACCAAAGTAAAAAGTGATGAAGTGCATCTGCAGTACATGTGTAAAAATTATCAAGCAAGCAAATGGGGACACTAGTCAATCAACATGTAGACACAGTGTAGAATTCAGAAAGTGCATGCCAAGGTCCACGTGGCTTCATCCACGGCAAACAACATGCATGATGCCCATGTTGCCAAGTGCAGAAAATTTTTTTGAATTCTTGAGGAGAAACAACGATTTAAAAATGTGCCGGTACAATGCTTGCATGAGATAACTTTCACAGTGCAGTTCAAAAAGAAATGCTACCTCAGACTTCTTATTGATATGCTCCTTATTACAACACACAATCTAGAGTGCCACAATGCTGTCAAAACTTGGACAGGATGGGGACAACAAAGATGGCCTCAACTGTAAACCACTGTCTGCAGATACAGTGAGGTAGTTTTGTTCAAAGCAGCATCCTTTCTTAGCAGGATGTGCCATGCAAACTGTATGAAGTCTGGCTTATTGTAACTAAGCAGGCACATAGAGGAGGATTTCTGGGAATGCACTTACAATGTTCAAAACTACCAAAATATTTCAATAAGGTTTAGGTACCTGCAAAGGCACTGGTTGCACCTATGTGAGAAAGTCAGGTCAGTTTTGATAAATGCTAAAAACACTCCACAAATAAAAAATGTGATCGCCCAAAACCAAGGTATTTTGACAGCAGCACGACTCATTTCTTGGTGCCAAAACAGATGTAGAGTATGTTCAGATAAAAACATTGGAGCATATAAGCTGGCACCTGTTGATTTTGCTTAAAAAAATACATTTTGTTGCCAGAGTACCCAGTGTCATTAAACAAGTCTTAATTCGACAAAGAAAACCTTGCCTTAATTTAGAAGTCTCCACATAACTAAAACCACCTCTCACAAATTGCACAAAAATGTGATTTAGATGAGATCCTACAAAAGATCTGCCATAGGTGCAAGTCTCAACATTTTTCTGGAAGTACTACAAGTAACCTGCATTCATGGAGTTTTATTACCTAGCAGTTTTGTTGCCAGTATGTCAAAAACAAGTAGCACACTATTCAATTACACCATAGTGTGAAGTCTTTCTGCTCGACATCTATAACAGTGAGAACTTTTAAAATTACCCAGAATGTTGTCAAATACTATATTGATGAAACATGAGATCCAAAGAAATGTTGTGTTAGTCTGTAGTCTAATACCCGTGCCACACGGGCATAGAAAATGACATTTGGTGGCGAAGGCCTTCAGTTCCCGAATGACATTCGTTTCGCCGGCGCTGCTACACGTCCAGAGCGAATGACATTTGACTTTATGATGTCGATCACAGCACCTTCCAAGAGAGCATTGATTGAATAGCAATAAAAAAAATTAAGAAGCATTTACAAGCTTCATACACATCAGATAATCATCCAATGTAGAAATAAGCGTATTACGCTGTCCTAAGTTTCTTGCTTTGTTTTACAACGTTGCAGCCGACCGTAGCAACCTAAGCCAACACTAGTCAGATCCACAGCGTAAATAGACACTAAAATTGACAAGCGTTTCATTATCAATACTGTATTTCCTTCGTATAACGTTCAAAGCATCTTTTTAAGACTTGAGTGCAAATAAAAGACGGGAAATTTCATTTTTAGCTCAATATGATTTGTTTTATATACTTTCAGGTAAATCGCACTTCGCGAACTGTGTCGTCGAGAGTAGGCATTTCTCAGTCAACTGAGTTCTGGCGAAGGCAGTTGGTGGCGAATGGCATTCGAATGGCATTCGGATGAATGCCATTTTGTTCGCCCGTGTGGCACCGCGCGAATGGCAATAAATCTGAAGGCATTCGGAGGTAAATGCCATTTTTTCTGCCCGTGTGGCACGGGTATAAGGCAAAGAAATTCTCGCCATCTTTATAACCTTTTATGCTGATTTCAAATACGTACTATTTTGATTATTCTCCATGACAATGTGTATAGTTCATTTTGAAGAAACATTTTATGCCACTAAACTTTTATGGAGCTGAGCCATTAGTGGCTCATAATGCTCTACATTAACTTGTAAATAATTATCAAGGAAATACATACAGGACTTTTTAATAGACAAGAGAAATTGCAATGTGAAAATTCTTAAAATGTTCGGCCCATATTGATTACTTACTTTAGGTTTGCAAAAGTTTTACAGGCAATATTAAGTTTCAGAGGGAATTGCACCCTTCACATGTTAGAGCTAATTTGGAAAAAAATTATAGCTGGTCGGGCTGTCACACATACAAAAAGATGATGTCCAATCTAAAAAGTTTCACAAAAATATTTCTTGAAAAAAAAATAACGAATTTTAGAGGAGTAAGTGAAAGCTCTTCTACAACGAAAACATGCGTCTTGCAACATTTGTTTCTTCCCGAGAGAGCTTGGCCATCATGGTTATTTCGAGCCTGTGGCTTTAGTGAGCTCTTCATACGAAATGTACGTATTTACTTGCATAATCCTCGCACTTTTTTTTTTTGCCGGAAAACCGATGCAAAGTTGGGGGGGGGGGGGGGGGGTGCGAGAATTACGCGGGGAAAACGTTCCACGAAAACGTACAGAGCGAAAAAGAAAACGAAGTGGCCGCAAATCGGGATTCTCACCTCAGCTACTAACAGCAAGCTTTAAGAAGTACTAATTAAAACCTACCTCAACAATAAAAGCAGAGGTTCAACACAAGACAATATTTATTTGAGACACAAGTAGTGGAAGCAAACAGTCGAGAATTAGAATACCATACGCAAAGCTTGTGGACGTTGCGGGCGTAGCGATAACATTTGTCGCTCAACAGGAGCCCTCAAAAGGTGAGCGTATGACGTCGGCTGATGGCTATTTAAACGAATCGTCCGCAGTTTCCTTCTGAAGAAATAAAGTTTACCATCAATCCCAGTTGGAGGCACACGGCAGGCCCAACGCGTCTTGGTGGCTTTCAGCTGCCGTCACCGGTAGCGAACACAAAACTCGTAGACTCCGAAGGGCCTACCGGCGGCCCTGTGGTCCTTGTTTAGTGCATAATTTGTAACTTGCAACTTGAAAGCAGCCGTGTAGCTTTAGTAACGCCTCATGACGTGACAAGATTACCGACACAACCTACTAAACAAGCCGCAACGCACACTGGCCACTTCAGCTTGGCTTGGATTGTATTCAATCTATGTGCAATAGTACGCTTATGAATGGATGGATGGATGTTGCTATACCCATAGAGAAGTAAAAAAGAGGTTAAGAGTGGACACTCTCGTAGACCCCAGCGGCCCAATCGACCCTAGCACACCTGGTGGTTGGTGAAAGCAAGTGGCATGCGCTTTCTGTTTCGGTTTCACTGGCGCAAATTTTGAATTACTTTGCGTAACCGACGTTTGGCTATGACGAAAGTTCATGATTTTAGACCACTTTTCATCGCCCAAATGGATAGTTTTTGTAGGTCGTTTTGATTTAGCGATTCCCTGTTTTGTTTTGTTCAGTGGTCGTGCGAATTAGTCGTGACGTAATTTTTATTTCGATTAGGTTATAATAAAAAGAGATGCAGGTAATGATAATTCACTATGGTTTTATTCATCGCGCTTGTGTTTTTCTTTTTGAACAAGTGATCAATGCATATATCAGTCAAATAGACAGAGTATCCACAATTTTTATTCAAAGCAAGGTAGAGTCGGAGAATATAAAAAGCACAATATGACAAAGGTAGACAACAAATGCATCTCGCCTTACAAATAAATTGTAACAAATACAGAGAGAACACAGGCAACGCACACATCGCTAGAGTTGGCAGAAGCCGAGAAGCTGGTGAAGTATGACACACCAGGCCAGTGTGTAAGGATCTATGGCAAAAACACAGCGCACAATGCTGATGAAGAAGGAAGAAGTGACATATACACAGCAATGAAGTCGCGAATCACGCCTGGGGGTTAACCGAAATAAAGCATAGAAAAAAAGAGCGCACAGAAACAACACGACACAATATAGCAGAGAGGCAAAGGTGCAGTGTGCTGGCTGTGCTTAAGAACAGCTTGCCCAAAATTGAAAAAAGCAGACTTGATGCCTGCTTGTCCTCAGGCTTTGCAGCTTGCTCACTACGTGAAAGACAAACTTTATGCTACAACATTGGCAGGTCTTGTGGCTCTTCTTATGCATTGCCTTGATCAAAAACTTAAGATCCCAAGTGAATTGCGTCTGGGTGTTGCTGTGACGCTTGCGAGCTAAAATAGATTGTAGTCATCACTTATCCAGAATTGTGGACCTTAATTGGTGCTACGAGAGCGGTATTACAGGGCTAATAAATAGCAGAAGGAAACCACTTTGGCTCATTATTTTTCACAAAAACTCTACATCGTAGGTTATCACTCACGAGCTATATAAAAATAAAATGGCAGCATCCGCAGCCCCATCAAACGCTACAAGTTTGGGTATTCTTTTGAAAATTTTGATGGGCGAGATGAGGAGGTTGATGAGAAGCTAAAATACGAAAAGCGTGATAACGTGAACCGTGCCCACTTCATACTGTGTTCCTTACCCGCTCGAAGACATTTCAACAAGCGGTTTTGTTATCGATGTATTACTTGAGCTGGAGAGATAAAGCATACACAGTGACCAAGCAACCCACAGTAAGTGTACAGTTCGCCCACATTTGCTACAAAAATACAGACAGGATACCCAACATTCTTTTTAAGGTTATGCAAATCGCTTCGAGCAAATACACAGTGTCCCTACTCCTCATAGCGAGTAACCAAAACAATGTATGCAACGAAGGAGTGGTTAGTCCAGTTGAACTGAATATAAGCATATAAGACCATAATGAAGTCTGCTGTAACGAAGTAATAACATAACAAAGCTATTGCAGGATTCGGCTCAACTCAAATAATTTAGTGTAAACCCGCTGCTAATTGCTAACCTTCGAACTTGTCAAGCTGTATGCCTGAGATTGAAGACTGGAACCTAACCCTATCTAAGTTTCTGTTCACAAAACGCACATGTTAACATAAACGAACCCGGCAAAACATTTTCAGAAACTTCGCGCGACACCCAGCAGAGCAGAAATGAAAATTGCCAACACTTGACAGATGGTGATACAAAACATCGCACACTTTCAGGTGATGTGCAGTGGCCTCAATTATGGCAAGAAAGTGAGATTCAAGTTGTACGTATGCAAAAGCTAATTCTGATGGCACAGTGAGATTCCCAAAAAGTTTGCTGGGGACGTGGTATGCTTTCAGCATTGTGAAATACTGGTGGGTATTTCACTGTCGTCTTTCAGTAACTGTGGGCAACTGCAACCGTCACATGCATTCCGAAGGAAGTGTTTGATGAGAAAACCAGCTACATAATATGCAGCGGAGTTATCGATAATGTGGGAGTGAATGTTGGGCGCAAGTTCAGAGAGATCATCTAGAGCGGGAAAGTCGTCAGGCTGTGGCTGTGCACACTCCTCATTATCCACAAGAGATACACTGGTGAGGGAGAATGGCGAGAGCTGCTCCTGGAGGAGGTCACATTCATAATCCTCGACATTTCCGTATTCTGACAGCTTGAAGAGTTTTCTTATGCAGATGTGCTTCAGGCCACAAATAAATTGTGCTACATTGGGGTTGGTGTTGCAACCCCGTTTTTGCCTAATGTGGCCAAATATGTTCTCCAGAGGATCCTGTTGAAGCCTGCGTGTTAACAGGTATTAAAAATTGTAATTTTTAGAGAGGTCGTCCCATAGTTGACTAATAGCCTGAATTGTAATTTGCCAACCTACGATGGTTTGTGGTTGACGTCTGCCAACAAACTGCCATGATGCAATCCAGGGAAGCTGGCCTCGGAGGAAGTCAATCAGCTCTGAATCATTTTTCATGATTGCATGCCGCAGCTTTTGCGAAGTTTTTTTTTTACTCGAGCTGTTCAAGGCATTGAAAATCCTGTCCATACGATCACAAAATTGAGCTGTAGTGATGGCCGAGGTAGGCAGCACCTTCGCATACACCATTGCCGTGATAGCAATCGAAACTGATGCACTGAGGACCTGAGTTGCTCTGCTGACCTTCATCTTAGAAAAAGGTTTCAGATGAACGTGCCGTTCAGTCAACTTTGGAGCCAATCGCAACCGCAACTCATGTGAGGATTGGTAAAAGCTTACAATGTGCTACCAGTTAACGATGTCATCCCCAATGTATAACTTGTGTGCTTGGACATTATTGCGCATTGTTTTAATTACCTGCGGAACATCAAAAATGTAATACCCAACCCATTAACTTCAAAAAAAGGCTTTGCTACAGTCACTCTTAGTTGGTTAGCGAGACTTACATTTGAACTGCCCTGGTCACAAATGACTGCTTTCACTGCAATATTAATGCTCCTAAGCTCCAAAATGAGTGATACTAGCAAGGTATGCATAACAGATGACGGTGTTGATGTGTGCCCTATAGTAAAAGCAACCGGTTGAACCCACTTTCTCGAAACACCAACAAGAAGAAAAACCAGTGCTCGATCAGCGATGGTTGAAGTGCGATGAGTTCCATCATCTGTAAAACCCTGGACAACGTCTCTTGCAGCATCATAGTACAAATTCTTTTTGAGTGCTATTTCGTCGAAAACTAAAGCGCACACCCGGTCCCGTTCATTCCAAGCTTGAGTATTTGTTGCAATGGAAAAAAGGAATCCTGGAATTATGCCTGGAGTCATCTTTACATTAGCTAGCCACTTCCTTAATGAACGCACACGTTAAAGAACTCCAGGTGGTCAAAATTTCCGGAGCCCTCCACTACGGCGTCTCTCATAATCATATGGTGGTTTTGGGACGTTAAACCCCACAAATCAATCAATCCTTAATGAACACCGGGAGGGCAAAGAAAAATATGGAGCCAGAAATCGGTATGCTCGCGGACCTCGAAAGTTTAAGTGAAGAGCGAATTTCTTGAACCACACGGGAAACCGCTTGCCCTTGCGTTTGGGCCTCAAGCGAACATGTGCAGAAAGAAGTTTAAAAACCTCCTCGGTGACGTGCGGTCGAATGACTCCAAGGGCCTTTAAAGTCGATGACTGTGCTTGGTGAGGCTGTCTCCGCAGTCTTTTGATAGTTTTCCGCTGTGCTGCTACTTTGGCTTGCAGATGTTTAATGGTTTGCTTGTACTTCATTGATGGAGACACTGTCGCTGGCACACGGGAACGCACTGCAATAAACAAAAAAATGGATGTAAAAGCGAAGAACAACTAATCCCATATGAGCACTTTCCTCGCTCTTTCAGACCCAAGGTGCACAACTTTCTGTGGTGCAAAGTTTTCGATTCCACTACCTAAAAACAAGCCATTCACAATGTTGACAATGCACAAAAAAAATTAAAATCACTGAGAGCCCACCCTTAAATTTTTAAGTGCACACGTAGTGTCCTTTTGAGGATAGTTTCCTCAGAATGTCCTAAACATATGATAAAATAGCACATTAAAAACAGCTGCAGTAAAAGCATAGTCACCATTTTCTCTAGGGCACTCAGGCGTGGAGCTGTGGGCGGAGACGTCTTCTGGAGGGTCTTGTGAAGCTTGTTCAGTGCCTCGGACAGTGCTGTCGGAACAATCTTGCGAGCGGCCTGCAGAAGTCTCTATATCAATCCACTCTGGTGTTGAAGTGAACATACAACTTACCGGTCACACAAGTTCCTATTGTGACAGCTGAACGACTGGTTGAGGTTTTCTCCAGCAAGACGAAGTCAGCAGAAATTCTTTCACCAGCTACAAGGGAGCTGCCACCTGCAGAGGTTTGGTCAACAGTCAATTTGGGTAAAAAAAAGAAATCGCGACACTGAACGCACCCTGCTCATCGGGGCACCTCAATGTGTAGGAGCCGCTTTTTGAAGCCTCTACCGCAGGACCTGAAGAAATGAAATTACGACAATGTGTCAGTAAGAGGCTTGAAATAACACAAACTGAAGCTCATCCGCACCTTGCAGACATGTCACAGTCAATACTTGAAGCAACGCTCAGAGAACCTGCATATATGTGCAGTTGGTACAAGTTACAAAGCTTGTAGCATGGGGAAACTTAAACAGCTCTTTCAAACGCATAAAATGGTCGAACGTGGAAGAAAAGAGAAGGCACCAACTAGGAAACAAGTAATTTGTGATTTTTGGAATTATCAACAGTGCCAGCTTTCACTGATGAAAGGTATACGTACATGTGCACTCAGGCTTGAAGATAACGTGAAATAGCCCTTTAAAGTCTTTTAAAACAAGTTGCGCAGGTCAAGAGCATCAAAAAACAACAGAAATGCAAAGCTGCTGTTAGGAAGGTAATAGCCCACAATTCACAAAATTTAAGACTTTCCAAGTGTTACTTCTATAGTGAGGTTTCTCCATCGGCTACAAAAATCTTCGCGGATAACTGTCGCCACTGATTCAATACAAGTGGCTGCTATTGCACATATTTGAGTTTCAGTCAATCACTTACATGGTGCAGCTGGTTGCACACTGGGAACAGCCATTCTTGTAAGCCTTGTGTGTCCAGGGTCCATGAAACTGTGAGCAGTAAAATGGTCGCTACAAACCCTGTACGTTGCGTACAATAGGCTGGCCGGCTTACTAAGGAGATCATCGCGTCCAGCATACTGCATCCATGCTTTCATCCTGCATTGGCAATGAACTATCAGCTGAAAGGGGAAGTGCTTGAATAGTGATTTTTTATTGTTACCCTCACTGAGCAAGTACGAACAGTAAGACTGAAGACATGCAAACCATACAAAAGCTTTAACACACCTGCCGCCCCGTCGTATGCGGAAGAAACTCGTCCCAGGCTTCTTGTGGGTTCTGCCATTGTTGAAGCACCACGATACACAGCAGTAGCTGCCGTAGCTTGGACCGCCGGACGGCATGGCATCAGCGCGGTCTGAAAATGTTAGTAAGCGGATGCTTCGCTGTCAAATTACGAAAAAGATATGTGCACGTCATAAGTGTACCAGCAAACCCCTTTGAATGATTAGCTAATCGATGCACAATACATAACCAGTGATACATCTCTGACCCATAAAACTCTGACTTACAAAGATAGACGTCAAGACCACGTACAAAGATCTTCAGAAGTTTCCAGGTCGCTATCCCTTGTAATGCAATGGTATCGCGGCCTGAGAACTTAAGAACACCTTCGTGCGTAAGCAGTATCAGCAGTAAATTGGGAAGAAAAATCGTAGTTGAAATTTGTGCGGTAAAATTATATTGGAAACGTCAAAACAATTTGGGGGCAGCTTGCACTAGTGGCACAAGGCTAGCGAAGAAACGAAGATGATGGCCACTTGGCTAGTCCAGATTTGCCTCCGGCACACCAAGAATTATTCGTGTTCCGAGCCTTCGGGAAACGCGTCGTGAAGCATGCGAGGCCCAGCGAACGCTTCTTAATATATATTCCTCCGTGTGCATGGGCTTGTCGCTGGGTGGATGGTGTTTATGACAGTACGGCTGAAGAAAAATAATCGCGTAAGGCGTGTTGAATAAATTGTTTTTATGTAAAATAACATACCAAATTTTGGCGTATAATTATTCTTTTGTAAAAACAATTTCGTTGCATCAGTTATAACTGTTTCTTTATGCGCTTGCGTCCTCTAACGTTTGGTGAGAGCACTAGTTCGTTACGTAGTCGTGACGCGCTTCCTAAGGCCAGGTTTCGCGGAGTGTCCTCTCTTGTCTTTCTCTTTCTCTATGGCTGTACCCTTTAGATCGGGCAGCGACTAACGCCACCTAGCCGTAATATTTAGTGAACAAACCATTAGATTATCTCTTTTTTTCCCCTTTAAATAGTGAGGTTGAGGATTCGTACTTTACAGCGAAGGGTTCAATTTTCACTCGTGCCTTGACTTTAGCCACCAATCAAATAACCTCCTTCTAGTTAAGTCTACCCGCTTAAAGTCTATTTTGCCCTCCCTATCTCTAAACCCCAGTGCTTTGAAGAACTCTGCGCCATCATCCTGAACTATAGAGTGAAGCCCTTTACAGAACATTATCCAGTGTTCAGCAGTTTCCTCCTCCTCTCCACACGCACTGCATACTGTGTCTAGCCCTTCGTATATGGCCCAATATGTCTTGGTTCGCAATACTCCCGTCCTGGCCTCAAACAGTAGAGAACTACCCCGAGTATTATCATAGATCTTTTCCTGGGCAATTTCGTGCTTAAAAGTTCGATAGATCTCTAGTGCAGAATTCTTAATCATGCCAATTCTTCACATGTCAGTCTCTGTTTTCTTCACTTTCTTCTTAACCGATAGTTGTCTTTGGTATGGCCGCCTGCTGTTTTCTAAGTATTTACCAGTCAATTTCCTGGTTCGCTTCCTCCATTTTGTTTCGACATTCTTCATGTACAAGTAGCTGAAAACCTTCCTAGCCCAACGGTCCTCCCCCATTTCTCTCAATCGCTTCTCAAATTTTATCTTAATTGCTGCTAGCTTCCCTGCCCTCAAGTGATGTCCATCCTATATCACCCTGTATTCTCTGATTTGGTGTATTCCCGTGAGCTCCTAAAGCAAGCCTACCTATTCCACGTTGCTTAATTTCTAATCTTGCTTGAACTTCTGATCTCATGCACAAGACCACATTGCCGAACGTCAGCCCAGGAACCATGACCCCTTTCCATCTTTCCATAGTCTTCTCACAACATCATACCTATTGTAATTCTACAGTGCCCTATTTTTCATCACTGCTGCATTCCTGTTACCTTTAGCCGTCACGTATATTTCGTGTTCCCTTAAGTACTCGGTCCCATTGCTTAACAGTCAAGAAATAGCGCCAGATAGCACGCGCTATCATCATCAGTGGTTGAAACGAGCAGACGGTATTTTTGCGGCAGTTTTCGGGGGATGCGATAATTACTCGAGGAAAAAAAGAAATCGTATTTTTGTTGGCCGATGTGGAGGGTGCGAGAATTGTGCGAGTGCGAGGATTACGCGAGTAAAATACGGTAGTAACAAGCAGCTAGGTGACCGTTCCCTGGAGACTCTTAGACAATGAGTAACTTTAATTTTTAGTAGCCACTTTGTGCTCTTTATCCCATTGAAACATCGTACACAATACATTTTGTGTACACCACTCGGTTTGGCAATCTACATCAAGTAGAGGCCAAGAAAGAGAAAGATTTATCATAGTTTGGATGAATTGAAGCTCCTTCATTATAAATCTGTCTTCATTCTGCAGAGTACACATGCTCACTTTTCTGAAGGCACTACGCCATTTGAAAAGTCATGCAACATGTCACTTCCTGCAAGCAATGAATGCTTCTTTGTTCAAAATTTCATGTAACCGAACATAAATTTGTACTATATACCTGGCATAATATTTGATTCTGTTTATGCCAAAACTAAAGCTCAAAAGCTACAAGATAAAGAGATAATAACAACTTCATTAAAATGAGTTACTAAAACTAATATCAATTCATTATTATCTCATTATTCTTGTGGCACTAAAATATTGAGTACTTTGAAGCAACGTTATAATGATTTGATACATTTACAGAAAGTTCTTCATACGGGGCATTTGAAAGCATTAAAAGTGCTTTACCGCAATGCTTTCGCAATGCAGTGAAGCTTAATCATATTTTGGTAATTGTCTTTTTGTCTGTTTGAAAAGGACTCGCCAAGATGCATACTTGGCCTGAGCAGTCGCAAATGCTTATTTTTGTTTGATGCACAAGTGGCGTGTGCATGCGTTCATTTCGTATCATGTAATGCTCTTCTGCTCACGTTGGCTTTACCACAGTGCTTTTTCCATGCAGTGAAGCTTGATCATAGTTCGGTATTTCTCCTTTTGTTTGCCTGAAACGGACGTGCCAAGATGCATATTTGGCCTGAGCAGTCGCAAATGCTTATATTTGTTTGATGCACAAGTGGCCTGTGCATGCGTTCATTTCGTATCATGTAATGCTCTTCTGCTCACGCTGGCTTTACCGCAGTGCTTTTTCCATGCAGTGAAGCTTGATTATAGTTTAGTATTTGTCCTTTTGTTTGCCTGAAACGGACGTGCCAAGATGCATATTTGGCCTGAGCAGTCGCAAATGCTTATATTTGTTTGATGCACAAGTGGCCTATGCATGCGTTCATTTCGTATCATGTAATGCTCTTCTGCTCACGCTGGCTTTACCGCAGTGCTTTTTCTATGCAGTGAAGCTTGATAATAGTTTAGTATTTGTCCTTTTGTTTGCCTGAAACGGACGTGCCAAGATGAATATTTGGCCTGAGCAGTCGCAAATGCTTATATTTGTTTGATGCACAAGTGGCCTGTGCATGCGTTCATTTCGTATCATGTAATGCTCTTCTGATCACGCCGGCTTTACCGCAGTGCTTTCACAAGGCAGTGAAGCTTGACCATACTTGCTTTTACGTGTATTGCGACTTATCAAAGTTTTGTAATAGCTCAACTGTTGACGCTAGAAGTGATGCATTCTATGTGAAAGTTTTATACTTAACTTCGGGGATTCATGTTTTCATAAAGTTTTCACAATATATCAGTAAGGTCGAGTTGGAAACTATGCATTTTTGGAAAACGCCCACGAACACGACGGAGACAAGAGATTAGAAAGACTCAGTACTTCGCCTTTGTCTTGTCCCTCCGTCGTTTTCACGTTCATTTTCAAAGTATCTATCAAAATGCTGACAACGCTGTTTCACTGCCAGGAACCTTTGGCGTGTAAGAAAGGGAGCTAAATTTTCTCTCAACCTGTAAACCAAGCAATTGCCGCTACTTGATGTGCGATAAATAAAAGACCAAAATTAAGAATGACCAGCTGATGTTGATAACAGGTGCTCATAGCAGCACTTTTTTGCTGTGCACTTGAATTCCTGTATTATGTAATGTTATGGTCCGTGAGTACACAATGACACTACTACAACCAAGAAAAATTTTACTAACATTTATTTGTAAAATAACTGCTACAAAATAGAATTCTGATCCCCTTCTTAGTAGTTGCATAATTTAGCTAGAAGAAGACAGCATCATCCAACTTCCTGACGACTTGACAACAGGGTGAGTCCACAATGTACTGGACCTGTACAAGATGAAGAAAATAGACGAAAAAAACAACAGATAAATCAAAGAGTTTAAGAAAATGGCACCTGAAACTTTCAACTTGCCCACCACAGCAGTGAAAAGACTCCTGTTGTCATATGTATTTGCTGCCTGTTGGTCCGCGGGAACAAGTGCCAGTTTTTTTTATTAATAGAAGCTGCTTAGCATCACTTCATTGCAAGACTTTTCTCTATCCGCCACCCGAGAACGCGCTCTGTAGCGGTCAGGCTCCGCCTAGAGACTTGTGGCAGTGTGACGTTAATGTGGGCAATATATACACAGACTTTGGTTGCTTAATTTGTAGCAAACTCATTGTGAGCAAATTTCATAGTTGTATTCATAAAATATTTGAATGTTATATTGTAATATAACACTAAAATGCTGAGGCTTTAGAACATTACAAACTCAGCCTGCCTACATTAACAATCCCAGTGCCACGGGCATGCAAGAACTGCTTGCATAATCACGAATCAACTAAACCATTTTGATATATTGACAGGTTTTCAAAAATGACTATTTTTGAAAATTTGATATTCATATTTTTCTCTTAAAGGGCAAGCTACTGTTGCTGAAAAGAAAAAAAAGCAAATCATATACAATATCTGATACTTTTTGTTTGCAGTTTAGAGCTGCACATGGTAAAAGGCTGCATGCATGAGTGTTTGTTGTGTGCCATTCATGGTATTATTTCCGAAATCCTTATTCAATTGACATTTAGTGATCAGCCTATAAATTTTCTTGTTTTTTATTTTTCATTCCGTGCATTAGATATGAATATATTTTAGTTCAGGAAAATTTGCTCAACGAAGGGATGGAAGTTTTTCTACTTTTGGCAAAAAAACAAAACAAAGCAAGAACTAGTTCTAGAACTTTTATGAAAGAGACAGGTTTGAGGTTTGACGTGATGCGAAGTCAATAAAGAAGGAATGCCACAGAAAGGATTGCCTCAACAAAGGAATTTGGTTCGTTGGGGTAACATACATTTGGCAATGTTTTTATGTACTTCTAGTTAACGCTCCACCACTAGCTTACAACAAGGAAAAAAAATAAGGTGGTGCATGCAGAAAGTTAACTCATCACATAATGTGAAAATTTGACCCAGAACAAGAGAAGGAACAAAGACGAGTGCTCACCTCCAACAAGATTTATCTTGAAGAGCAAACATATATACTCTTGAAATGCAAAAAATAGACAAATCATTCAAAAAGCCCACAACTGCCATGCACGAAAACCTTACATCCTCAGGAAAGACAATTCGTTTTGACAAATCCCTAGAGACAGAGTGAGAGAAAGTACTGATGCAGTTCAGCTCTAGTCTACAAATCTTTTTCGCCACGACAATTTCTCTTGTAGTTTTTTTTTCCCAATGATAATGGTGTCACACAAAAGTGGTTTGGAGCCACACCTGCTGCAGTGCAAGGCCAAGAAACGATTGCGACCATTCTTGAGGTTACAAGGGTGTTCATTGCAGCACGTGTGGCTGCAAAATGATTTTGCGGGACATCATTATTGCTGGAAGAAAAAACAACAAATAAAATGACAACGGAAATTATCGAGGCAAAGAGGATTTGTAGACTAGAGCTGAACTGCATCACCACTCTGTCTCGGGCTTTGTCAAATTGTCTTTTTTGAAAATGTAAGATATTTGCGCATGGCAGTTGTGGGCGTCTTGAATGATTTGCCTGATTTTCACATTTCAGGAGTATATATGTGTTTGCTCTTCAAGATAAATCTTCTTGGAAGTGAGCACTCGTGTTTGTTCCTTCTCTTTTCCTGGGTCAAATTTTTGTGCTATGTGATCCGTTATGCATTACCAACATGCCTAACTTCATACTTTCGATCCCTGAAGTCAGTCCTTAAAGGGCCACTCACCAGGTCCCATAACAAACTGTGGAAGTTGTATATCTAACGGAGAGCATTATACCACAAAAAGTTTTTCAATCGGTTCATTACAAGCTGAGAAAACAGTTTCTTCTTTTTTTAACAGCAGGAAACAAGGATGAAAGGAGGCAAGCTCAAAACCTTTGCCACTCCCCCGTGTAGCCTTCACAAGCCAAATCTCTTTCCTACCCTCTCCAGTATCCAACCAACAGGTCACGTGCACATGAAGGGCTCAAACAAGCCCAACCCTCGAGCGTGCGAGCGGTGTTGTTTTGTTGACCAGCATTGTATTGTGTCTACTGCCTGTTTTTGCGACATTGTTTGGAAACGCTGGCTTTGATGCGGTTGAAAAGATGAGCATAATGAGTGCTCGAATGCGCAGGACCATTAATTTCTTTTCCAGGACAGGAGTCTGCTTGATGCAGTAATTGCGGAGACACAAACGCATGCGAAACGCCAGCACATTAGCTCGGCATCTCGTTGCAATTCACGGGGAAAAAATGCAAAAGACAAACACATTCTTCTATTGCGTCTCAATATGTATCCCAAGTTTTATTATTCTCTTCAAGCAACAAATTACATTAACTATGCATGTCACGTTAAATAATTTCCGTCATGTCACGTGCCACTGTTGGCAGCGTCAGAGCACAGTCGTATACATATAGGACCAACGTCACTGCACTGCTGTGTATGTAGGGCGATTCATACTTGCACATTATAACCTCCTTCTCTGGGGGCGCGACCCAAAAAAAAAGGGGGAGAAGCGTTCGTTTTGAAATTTGACCCATTTCTGCGTCGCATAAAGTTGCAATGTTTGGCAGACGTGACCATAAACTCCCGATGTACGCATTGCACTTGTCAGCTCAAAATCGCCAAACCCGGTGAGTGGCCCTTTAAAGAAAAGCAAAAATTAGAGGAGGAGACATGAAGAATGCTTAGAAATTTTGCCATATGTCTACACCAAAATGGAATGCTATTATTAATTAGAAAAATGTATCTTTTCCTTGGCAACCAGCAAACATGACTGAGAACAGACGAATACTTTTTTGTCCAAGTTAGCTGCTAAAGAGCCGAGACAAGCTCCGTGAAATCCTCTTGAACAACTTGCACAAGTAATGTCCAATACTACCCCACTATATTGTGGTTGCCGGCAGACACAATGTAACTTGTAAATACTATCTCTTGGCTGTACGCGAGCAGCCATGGAGTTTATGAGGGGAAAGTCTTCGATCATACCATTCTGTATGCATTGCAGCAAATGTTTGCGTAGCATAACTTGGTTAAGGTTCAAAGTTTCTGGTTTTCTGCCTGACGCTATATAATACATGTTGGCAATTGCAAACAAGCCACAGTCAAGTGTGTTGCACTGGTTTTGTGCCTTCATTGTTTGAATGGTTAATGTTGGCGATTGTAATTTTAGAATATGACAGATTTGCCTAACAGCGTCAGGAGGGGTATCTTGATCAATTGAATCATATATGAAGACTGTGTTTTTGTCCGCACCAACATTTGTTACTGTAAGCCAATGATTGGGGTTCTGAACATGCAAGATTTGAACGAAAGGGCCTTTGATTTGAGTGAATTGTAAACATCGGCCCAGAAAGACATCTTGAAAGCCGACACAAGTAGGATACTTTTTCTGAATTAAATACTGTGCGACATTGATTACGCTATCTGATATGGAGGTGCCCTGTACCAGAACATTTAAATCTGCATCTGAAAGAGAATACCGTTTGTAGACATTTAGCATGTCTACTTTAACAGTTGCAAGGCCTACCTTTTTTACTTGATTTGGGAAAAATTTACGCTTGACAGCTCTCACTTTTTTTGGCCGCCCCCTTCTTGCTTTAACCAAAGGTACCACAAGTTTTGTACTGTTAGAATGCCCAAGATAACTTGTGGCAGTAGTTTGTGCTAACTGAGCTGGTGCAGCTGAAGTTTGGTTACGAGGAAATGTGGTTAAATTTCTGAAGAAAGCCTCGCAGGACGAAAGTTTTTCCATTAACTCCTTCTCACCACAATTAGATAATACGTTAGCCACGGTTTTTGACATTTCGCAAAGACTCCTATAAGCATAAGTATACTTCTCTTGTGCAGTGTCAAGCTTCACACAGGGTGGTGACTGAATGCTGCTTGTTACCACTGGTGTGGCACTAGTGGTTGTGCAGCTGTCACTCAGGAAATGATCCTTGCACCACCTGTCTGGTATGCAAGCCTTGTCGAAAAGATCTTGCTTAGTAAAGTCACGCACTGCTAAAATATGTGCACAAGGCAGAGTGTACTGGTTATAAAAAGCACATGTGCAAGAAGCCAAGCACAATGAAACACTGTACTGTGATCTTGGTGAAACTACAACATAAGAATTAGGAGTGGAAGTGACTTGATAAATTACATTTTTAAACTTCTCATACTGCTCTAGTACTTTACTTTTAGCCTCAGAAGTGCAATTACGGGACAATTCTAGCTGAAATGGGTAATTGAAATCATTTATGTTTAGGTTCAGCTTCATTTCTTTAAGCTTAGAGAACTGTGGAGATAAAGAATCATTATCAATGTAACCTACCAATGCTTCTATTGCTTGAACCAAATGCATGCTTGAAGAGAGATAATTTTTAATCTTTTGATTGTGGCACTCAATGTGATTATTAGTATTATTACCAAATGTAGGAAGGGCTTGCCGATATGCATGTACCCACATTTCCTTACACAAGTGCCAGTTATGCATATAGTAAGAAATGAAATCTGCGCAAGTCATAGCTTGGAGGTTAGCAAGCTTATCGAAGTAGTCTTGCTCAGTGGGGGAATAAACTAAGCTTTTTAAGAGAGGAAGCAACTGATCACGTTGCTGTCTAGCTTTTTCATTAACCTTTTGCTGCAAACAATGCAACACATGCCACGTACACAAAAGTATGTAAGAATTAGGAAGAATACTGGTTAAAATGCGCAGTTCATTGAGATCTTTATCAATCATCACTACTTTGCAAGCAGACACAACAAATGGGTTGAAATCTACAAACTTTGTGAACATGGGCTCAACAATTTCAGTCGTCTCATTTCGTAAGAAGGCATAACACAAAGGTCTCCCACGACCACGTTCATCTTGAACTAATATAGAGTAAAGAATATAACCCTCAGTATTCACTTTATACGTTCCATCAATAAATAGAATCTTTGGATACTCTTCCAAAATCTCACGCATGTGCGTTGTTTGAAGAAGTATGAATTGCAGGTTATTATTTTGATTCATTTCATAGTGAATAACCCAGTTTGGATTATTTCTTACCAAGGTCTCTACCTTCTCTAAAACCATTTCACCGTTAGCCTGCTCATTGCGCATAGGAATAGAAAATCGTTGCTTGTAATTAATAATGTCCTTTGTAGTTAACTTCTTACCAGTTTTTTGCTCGACCAAGTTTTTAAAATCCTTTGCGCCAATATTACATTTAGCTAAGTCAAAGAATTCTTCTTTTTCTCCAAGATTCAGGAGCCTCTTCTGAGGATACAAATCATAATATTCTGTGGGATGGTTATGCTTAGCTTGTAGTTTAGTTATCTTGTAGTGCAGAGTCGGCGATTTACACAGGCTTACCGATACTGTCATTTCACAGCCAGTACTATTGTAAGCTTGCTTTGGTCGCTTTCCTATCCCCCTGGGCTTTATTGTGCGACCGTGAATGCAGCTATATTTAATCCTAATATACTCGAAGTACTTATCTTCTGATGTGAATGGACTTTTATTACTCTTATTTATCATGACTACATGCCTGCCCTCCCTGCACCACTCATCAAAGCTTTTCTTAAAAGAAGGAAAGTTATGAAATGTTGCATTTAAATAAACTTTGCTACCCCCACCATATAGTGTACTTACTGGGTTATTGAGGACAGTTGGGTTGGCACCAGTGTTTACACAAATAGCCTGGGCACCAGGGCTGACAGGCCTGCTTCTGGATGTCAAAGCAGCCTCACAATACTTGTACTGCACAGCTGCAGTGCACCCAGCTTCCATAGGGTCACCAGCCTCTGTGCCAGGATTGCGCTCAATTCGCATGCAATCCCGAGTCAGTGCTGGTAGATGGCTTTTGCAGACAGAAACCTCGTTCACAGCGTCATTCGTGACAGATTCACAGTGAGTCGCGGAACTAACTGAGCAGTCTTTCAACTGCTTGCTAGGAACACGCTGCACCTTTTTAAAACTATCACGAATGACGTTGTGCGAGACACTGGCTCACCAGCCTCTGTGCCAGGATCGCGCTCAATTCGCATGCAATCCCGAGTCAGTGCTGGTAGATGGCTTTTGCAGACAGAAACCTCGTTCACAGCGTCATTCGTGACAGATTCACAGTGAGTCGCGGAACTAACTGAGCAGTCTTTCAACTGCTTGCTAGGAACACGCTGCACCTTTTTAAAACTATCACGAATGACGTTGTGCGAGACACTGGCTCACCAGCCTCTGTGCCAGGATCGCGCTCAATTCGCATGCAATCCCGAGTCAGTGCTGGTAGATGGCTTTTGCAGACAGAAACCTCGTTCACAGCGTCATTCGTGACAGATTCACAGTGAGTCGCGGAACTAACTGAGCAGTCTTTCAACTGCTTGCTAGGAACACGCTGCACCTTTTTAAAACTATCACGAATGACGTTGTGCGAGACACTGGCTCACCAGCCTCTGTGCCAGGATCGCGCTCAATTCGCATGCAATCCCGAGTCAGTGCTGGTAGATGGCTTTTGCAGACAGAAACCTTGTTCACAGCGTCATTCGTGACAGATTCACAGTGAGTCGCGGAACTAACTGAGCAGTCTTTCAACTGCTTGCTAGGAACACGCTGCACCTTTTTAAAACTATCACGAATGACGTTGTGCGAGACACTGGCTCGTCCTTCAGGCTTTCTACCACAGACAGCGGAAAAAGCAGACTGAATCTGTTTCTGGCTCACAACTGCTGTCATAGGTGAAGTGGACCTGATGGACTTGGCAGCTGTCACAGCAAGAACTTTGCCTTCACTGTCTGCACACAGTTTAGAGCTCTGTTCTTGCTTGTGCAGTGCCGCAGCCTTCCGCCGGCTCTTCTTTGACTGCACCAGTTTCCACTCACTGTCGCCACACAGGCCGACAGCCTGTGGCACAGCTGCTTTTCCAGCACTGGCCTCCTCTTCCCCCCCAGAAGAGCGCACAAGAGCACTCTCATGCTCCTGTGAGGCTCTCCTTATTTTCCTGTCACAAGTGGTGCTTGCACCTCGACTAGGGATCATTGGCTGAATAGGCCTCTCCCCAGTGTTTCCCTTGCATGGTACACTTGTGCCATGGAAAATGGGGGAAGGCAGGCTGTCCCAGGTCCACCAAGCCTTGCTTCCCTTGCAGTGAACGCGGACACCGCCAACGAGCGTAAAGCCAATACCATGAATGGTACTGGCCAGTTGGTCAGTCTCGTGTCTCTGCATGAGAGCACTGCTGGTTTTCCAGACAGGAGCTGGTGCAGCGGAAGGTCCACCTACTGCTGGAGAATATTGAACTGCATGCATACCAAGTGCTGGAAAATCGACTTCCAAGTTGATGGAAAAGTGCTCCTGCCGAGCCCACCCACTCCATGCAGATGCCTTGGACTCCTTGTAGGACTGTTGGATGTGTCTCCTCTCTAGATGGGTGGACAAGGCACAGGCCTCACGGTGCAGGAAGTCTGCCAGCACCTTGTTGCCAAGCCGGCTGGGGTGGACACCATCCCTGCTCAGGAATCCAGGCCAGCTGTCCACAAGACTATCCAGGATAGTGAAGCCCCTCTCCAGGCAAAGCTGTGCGAGTGCGGCATTCACATTCCTGTAGTAGTCATTCAAATGACAAACATCACACAACTGTTCTTCCCCTTGGCGGTACCGATTCTGCCCCCGAGGAAGAATGGCAGAAAAAGCTACATGCAACGTGGGATTGCTTTCGATGATTCCCTGAGCGAGCTGGCGATATTTGTCCATGCACATGTTGACACTGTCAACAGTGTTGTTCGTGCCAACATGTACAATGACAACATCAAAACTGGCCAGCTTGTCAGCAATCATTGAGAGCAAGTGCTCAATCCTTATTCCTCTGTGTGCAGCAACGCTAACAGACAAGCCACGGCGCGATGGGAAATACTGGTCGACGTATTTCACCATTGAATCGCCCGCTACTAACACACGCGTCATGTTGCGCACACTTTCAATTCAGAATTACACCATGAAAAAAAAAGAAACAAGAAAGTGAATATTTAATCTAAAACACGGCTGTCAACTACGCAAATGCACTACGACACAGATACGAAGCACGTTAACACGGATGACCAAAGAAAGGGCCACGCACAGATACTGCTAAATCAGCCTATACGCGAAAAATCACAAAAATACGTATTGGGATGGATATAAACAACGTTAGTAAATATAAAATAGCAGTGAAAATAAGCGGTTGAGCTTAGATGAAGATGATGTTCGAGGCTTGCGAATATGTAGCAGAACAAGGCCTGTAGACAGCTCGCAGAAGCAGCAACCAGCCGTACTCAAGCAGCAGCAGCAGCAAGTGAGCGTCTGCTGGCCAGCTGAGGATTCGGTAAATTCGAACAACGCGCTAAATCGAAAACGACGTATGTCATGACAATTTTTGTGACGTCACTTCTGTGCGGCGCAGAAGCCGTTCCTGTGTGGGGATGGCTACAGCGCCGCGCGGCGCAGCAGCCATTGCCAATCTTTTTTGTACATTATGTGCATAAAATGCTATGTTGGATTGTTTCGTTCGTTTTGTGCTCATTTGCGTTCATAATTTTGTGTTCATCTGTCTGGCCGTGCACGTGCTACTGCATAAGGCAACAAAAAAAACAATATAGAAATGCTTCGTGTAAGGCTATAAAACAGACACTGAAGATTCTATACTTGATTGAAGAAGTTCTTTGTAACGAAGCAATTTTTGTTTCTTTTATTTTTTACAGTTGTATATAGAACAGAATTTCAGTTTCGATTAGGCCTTTGGTTACGCCCATTAATTTCATTTTTAACAATGTTTGCAATTCCATGTGGTGGATGTAGTGGACAGACGCGCCACATTCATTTTGTAGACTCGTATGAATAGTTTTGTTCGCCGTTATTGTAGCGCCAACGTGACTTTGGCGTTGCGGAGATTCGTCCACTTCGCCAAGCATACTCCAAAACGGGGTCATCTGAGGTGTCAGTGACGAGTGGATTCGTGGTATCGACAGTACCAACGCGGAACGTCAAACGCACACAATGGACAGCACACGCACGACGAATATGTGTAGTGCATTACCGTCAAGCAGCTGACATTCGCAGGTTATGTACTGGCATCTCTATTATTATTATTTTTTGTCAAGATTCCAAACAAACTGATGCATGTTGCCTATTTCGGCAAACAGAATCTTGCCCTTATTGCTTTCTTTACCAAACTCAGCGGTTCTTTGGAGTGTGCCCCGCAGGGGCGCCTGTGAAAGCAGGCGTTTGGTGTGTAGCGACACCACAGACCCGAACTAACGGGGAAGTTTCTACTCCCTCCCACGCCTAGCCGTGCGTGGCTTTGCCGTGTCCGGGGAAAAGGGGATCCTTGGGGTTGAGCCAACGCTGGGTGATTGGACCTTTAAGGCCCTCCGGCAGAGGCAACACACCCCTTTGGCCCCGGCTTCACGTAGACGGCACCCCTGGGCTGACCCACCCAGGGGAAATCGGCAGTCGCCTTTTCCTATCTCTCTCTCCCTACATCTTCGTCTTTTTCTCTTACTATTTATCTGTCCTGTCTTCTACTCTCTTCCGTTTACTTCCAAACTTCCTGGCGGCAAGGGTTAACCTTGTGTAGTTACCCAACCTTGGGTAGTTATATCTGGTTATAGCGGCGATGTATGACTGGCGCCTTCAAGTGTTCTACCTTGTAGCGTCCCCCTGTTGGGCTCGGTGGTGGGTGGTCACCATCGCCGACGAACATGAAATGCACCACATGGCAAAATTTTTCCCCCCTTACAATGATCGGTCCCTGAAAAGGAACCGCACCGATGAAAGCTCCAAACGAACCGGAACCGATTGTGACCACTTCCCACGCTTTTTAGTCATACACTCTCTGGCAGATAACGTCTCAGTTGCAGGACTGTTGGTTTTCCTGATAGCTAAAACCCTTGCTAACCTAATAGGCAAAAAGTTCGACGCAAATAAACTGTCATCCGGTGATCTTCTTGTTGAAGTAAGCCAGAAACAGCATGCAAACACTCTCCTTAAACAGAAGCAGTTCGCCCACCTGGACGTGTCTATCACCCCCCATCGCAGCCTTAACACTGTTCAAGGCGTCATTTCACAACGTGATCTGATGCGAGAAACTGAAGCAGACCTCGTTAAAGGCTTTCGAGAGCAAGGCGTAGTAGCCATCCGTCGGATAACCATCAGGCGAAACAATGAAGAAGTGGTGACGCCTCATATAGTACTAACATTCAACCGCTCCACCCTGCCAGAATCCGTGAAAGCTGCGTTCCTTCACTGCAAAGTCCGCCCCTACATACCCAACCCTAGAAGGTGCTACAAATGCCAGAAATATGGACATGGGTCGAATACCTGTCGCCAAAAAGAAACATGTGCAAAATGTGGTGATCATGAGCACCCAACAGAGAGCTGTACTTCAATGCAAACAGAGTGCCCTAACTGTCACGGGCCGCACGCAGCGTACTCGCGGACATGTGAACTTTTCAAAAAGGAAAAGGAAATTATCCAGATAAAAGTAATGGAAAACATCACATTCTCTGAAGCCCGGAAGAAGGTGTCGCTCTTCTCCGGAAGAACGTACGCTGACGCAGCGCGCCGGGGGGCCGGGCGGCGTCTAGTGACGGTGGGCACGCACTACAGCTTTGCTGATGCGTGCACATCTTTGCCCCCCACCAAGCAGCCACAGGCTGCGCCAACCTTTCACATCCCGGAGGTCGAACTTCATCAGACCCCAGGGACCACACAGACAACTGAGACACCTGTCTCTTCTGACAAACCTCCATTAGCTTCTGAGGGTCCACCGGAGGCAATGGAAGTGACACCAGGATCCTCAGCGTCTAAGATGCTGACGGAATCCCCCCCAAAAGAGGCGGGGCTCCATAGATCGCCTCAGAGGAAAAAGACACCCGCCAGTGAAGCCTCCTAATAGAGGCAGCGAAGTATGAATAAGTCACGCTCTTTTCCTCATTCATAAAAATGGCTGCAAAAAATATCATCCAATGGAATTGCCGAGGCTTACTTAAGAACTTAGACGACATCTATGAAATATTTGCACAACACCAACCAAACATACTTTGCTTACAGGAAACACACCTAAAACCTACACACACTAGCCTTTTGAAAAGATATGTCCATTCATCTGGTGGTGTCGCTATCGTGGTGCGAAAAGCAGTTCCGTCTCAAAGCCTCACTCTGGTTACTGACTTAGAAGCAGTGGCAATACGAACCCTAATTTTTGGACGAGTAACAACAGTGTGTTCACTATACATCCCTCCAGACTACCAACTCTCTACTAAAGAATTTGAAGCACTCATCGATCAGCTTCCGCATTCATTTCTGTCGGTCGGAGATTTTAACGCGCACCACCCTTTATGGGGATGTAGAAGAACAGATTCTCGAGGCTCCTTAATTGAAAACTTTCTGTTGTCCTCCGGCTCCTGTATATTTAACAAAAAAGAGCCAACATACTTTAATGCAGCGCACAACTCATACACAGCAATAGATCTTGCTATCGGATCTCCTTCACTCTTGGCAACCACTGAGTGGGCTGTAATTCATAACCTCTATGGAAGTGATCATTTTCCTGTCTGTCTAAAATACAAAGGAAGTACGAGTACAATGACTGTGAATGTAACCAGGTTCCGAGAACAGGGTGCGAACTGGATGAAATTCCAAAAACTCTCAAAACTATCGAACTCATCAATTGAAACCCTTGGCATCGATGAATCTGACGTGTTGGTCACACTGCACATTATACAGGCCGCAGAGCAATCCATCCCACATACATCTAACAATACACGGAACAAAAGACGACCTTGGAGTGCAAAAATGCTCGTGACAATCAAAACAAAGCATGGTCAAAATTCCGCAGGTATCCTACAGTCGAAAACTTGGTGAATTTTAAGCGTGCAAAAGCAAACGGTAGACGTGTCCGACGAGAATCTAAACGACAGAGCTGGCAATCCTTCCTCTCATCGATGAACTCTTACACTGACACGCATAAGGTGTATAACAGAGTAAGAGCACTCCAAGGGCACAGCACTCATCCGATGCCCCTTGTTAGTACTGCTGGTGATACACTGGAACACCAGGCAGATGCCTTAGGCCAACACTTCGAGTATATTTTCAGCTCTGCACATTATACAGACTCCTTTAGGCGATACAAACTTGCCGAGGAACGTAAACCTATTCGTGATGACAGGCCATCGGCAGGAGTGTACAATGCCCCCTTTACTATAGGTGAACTAAAGGCAGCACTGGCAAAGTGCGGCAGCTCAGCAGCAGGCTCGGACAGGATTACTTACGGCATGCTGGAACACCTACACAGAAAAACGCTTGACGTCACCCTCATTCTTTTAAACAATGTATGGTCCTCTGTGTATGGCCACTGTGGCATCAGTGGTAACCACCTCGCCGACGACGCTGCCCGATGTGCCCACGATGGAGCGCCCACACTGTTAATACCCTTGTCAAGAGTAGACGCAGCTAGAGAACTTCGTCACATCGCGCATAATGCCACGCTTGCGCACTGGAATTATCTACCTAACTCCAATAAACGCCCTAAGAATCTGAAGTCATTACTTCAGAAACAACTGCCATCCGAGATTTCTCGACGTGACGCTACAATGTTGTGCCGGCTGTGGACTGGGGTAGCGTTTACTAAGTAATTCAGCCATCGCATTTGCATGGCGGATTCATCCATGTGTGAAAGCTGCAACTGTATAGAGACTATTGAACATCTCTTGTGCCGCTGTGCCCAGTTTGATGAAGATCGCCGGACTCTCCAGTGTGCCTTGAATAGACTCGATGACCGGCCATTTAATGAAGCAAAGATATTAGGAGCCTGGTCGCGCAGCACATCAGCACAGAAAGCCACACGAGTCCTCCTGAGATGCTTGTCAACAACTTCATTGAGGGACCGCCTGTGAAACTCGGCATTGTGTGTGTGATGTGACATGTGTCTATCCTTCTCTTTCTCTTTTACTCTCCTCCTCCCCATGTGTAGGGTAGCAAACTGGACACAGTCTAGTTAACCTCCCTACCTTTCCTACATTCCTTCTCTCTCTCTCTCTCTATGGTCCTCTGGGCGTCTGCCCATGACCTGGAAAAAGGCAGTTATCATACCCATCTTTAAACAAGGAAAAGAAGCCACACTTGCTGCTAGTTACAGGCCTATAGCGCTGATTAGCTTTTTGGGCAAGGTGTTTGAAAAAATGGTGAATCGCCGCCTTATGTATTACCTTGAATACAATGGCCTCCTTGATCGTCATCAAGCTGGATTTAGGTCTGGCTGGTCGACAACTGACCAACTGGTAGCATTTGAATCCTATGTCAGAGATGCCTTCATTCATAAACAACTCTGCCTATCTGTATTTTTTTACTTCGAAAAGGCTTACGACACGACATGGCGTTATGGCATTCTCCGTGACCTGCGATCTTTTGGAGTGTCAGGAAATATGCTGAATACTATTGAAAGCTACCTTTCTGACCGTACATTTGTGGTTCGTGTTGGTAATGCCTTATCGAAGTGGTTTACGCAAGAAAATGGCGTCCCCCAGGGCGGTGTTCTTAGCTGCACACTATTCATCGTAAAAATGAACTCCATAAGCACCATACTGCCTAAAACAATCTCCTACTCTGTATATGTGGATGACATTCAGATCAGCTTCAAATCATGCAACCTAGCCACATGTGAACGTAAGATTCAGTTGGCAGTAAACAAGCTGTCAAGCTGGGCAGACAAAAATGGGTTTAAATTTAACTGTGACAAGACTGTTTGCATACTCTTCTCAAAACTACGTGGCATAAGGCCATCCCCCAACATTTCAATTAACGGACAAACCATAACTACCAAAAAAGATCACAAATTTTTAGGTGTTGTGGTTGATGAAAAGCTCAGCTTCGCTACACATATCAAAGAGCTACGACTTAAGTGCTTGAAAGCCTTAAACCTGCTCAAGATTCTCTCGCATCAGTCATGGGGCACAGACCGTGACTGTCTACTGAATCTTCTCAACAGTGTAGTGCTATCACATATCGATTACGGCTCGGTAGTTTACGAGTCAGCTTCAAGATCTGTATTGAAGATGCTTGACCCAGTGCACCACCTTGGGCTTCGGCTGGCCAGCGGTGCTTTCCGAACCAGCCCGACAGCCAGCCTGTATGTTGAGACAGACCGGTGGTCACTAGAACGGCGACGTCAGTTTACAAGTGTCACGTATGCCACCAAGGTTCTTTCCCATGTCGACCACCCAGCTCGTGCGCTATTGCAGGATACATCGAACGCCCTCCTGTTTTTGAGGCGACCATCAGCTACGCCACCGTACTCCCTCAGAGTGGCCTCACACCTTGGAAATGTGCACATACCGGTCTCCGATCTTCAACTAACCTCTCACAAGGACACTGTTGTGCCATGAGAAATGCAAACTATCGATTGTGATTTGTCATTCCTAGAGGTAGGAAAAAATGGCCACCCAGTCGGAATCGACCAACACTTCAAGTACGTGCAGGCCAAATACAGGTGTGCTGAATATTATACTGATGCCTCCAAGTACTCTGCAGTCGCATGTGCGGCACACGGTCCCGCTTTTTCTGAATCTAGAACAATGAACGAACATACCAGTATATTTACTGCAGAATGCTATGGCATACTTTTAGCTGTAACGCACATTTTAAAGTAGAAAGAACCAGCCTCAATCATATACCCAGATTCTCTCAGTGCTGTGACTGCGCTGTCCTCCACTAAGATACTCAAAAACCCAGTTACTAACACACTTCGAAAATGCATCATGTCAGCCCGCAAATCTAAGCTCAAAATCACGCTATGCTGGATTCCAGGACACTGCAACATTGCTGGCAATGAGATAGCGGACAAACTTGCGAAGTCAGCAGCACTCCGCTCATCAGTTGACGTAGACACCATCCCGTATGAGGACCTGAGGCCACTCATCACATCCCGAATGCGTAGACAATGACAAGAAGAATGGAACGCAGCAAATGCAAACAAACTGCACTTAGTAAAGCCAAGAATAGGAAGATATGTGACTGAAAAACGTAACAGGCACCAAGAGGTTGCACTTTGCAGACTCGGGATCGGTCATACACATGCAACACACTCGCACCTTTTAAACAACTCTCCTGCACCACATTGTGCAAAATGTGGTGATGAGCTGTCTGTCGTTCACGTTCTAATTACCTGTCCGTACCTCGAACCAGAAAGACTGTGTCACTTTCCAAAGCTGTACAAATGTCACATTCCGCCTCATCCACAATTTTTTCTTGGAGACGATCCCTTGTTCCCCCAAAAGTAGTGTTAAAGTTTTTAGCTAGTGTAGGCTTCCTACATTCCATAACATATTCTCACTAATCTCAGCCTCCTCTCAATCCTGAGGGAATCGCTGAGACTTTTTTATCATATGTCATGCAGCACGCACTCCTTGTCTTGACAAGGACTGTTGACGACACGGCATGACTTTGTAAAACCCATAAGCATAGCCCGTTTTAAACCCATCACACATAGTCACTACACCTAAGTTTAAGTCCTATACATTACTCTTTTATTCTTGCCACCCTGAGTAGATTTTTTATAATCAAATCGACCAAAAACCGTGTGTTTGGCGCTCTTTGGCCTGAGTTGCCCTTGCGCCACTAAAATCTACCATCATCATCATCATCATCATCATCTTTGAAGTGTGCTTGAATAGTTTCGTGTTTCGAGCCCCGAGAAATGTGGGCGGAATATGTAGTATGTAATCGCAATGTAGGAAAGTCTGTAATTGCAGCCCTAACTTCTGGCTCTTGGAAACAGTGGAATATGTTTTGAATACCGACTGTAGAGTTAAGAAGGCACTAGGTCAAAATAACCAGGGGCACACCTCGGAAAGAGTGGCCGTGTGCCTTAGAGCTACATCCAGAGTTTTTACTTTTGTTCGCTTTATTCTGGGATTGTGATTATTTTTGTGTGTATTCGTGGTACTGGTTGAACGGCAGCGTTTGTCTCCTTAATTATTTTTATGCGGGTCGTCTTAACTTTGTGACAAGTATCCAAGTCATGCATTGCCAGTGAACCCCATTGTCAGTCTTGCCTAGAATAATTATAACTCGAAAGTCATAACGCTGTGATATGCCGTATAATGCATTAAAAACTGTGCTAACATGTGCAAGTAAAGCACAAGCCATTTGCATTCCTCGAACAGTTCAGTCAGTAAGCGATTTAATAAATCAACGATTTTTTATCAAGGCTGATGTAGCAGCAAAGTTTGTTTACGTTTTTTTTTAATATATCAGTACTGGTACTTTCAACAGTAACTGTGTAAATTTAACGTGTGCATTTGCTGGCTCAGAGTAAAAAATCATTAAGTGATCGCTTAATGCAAAAAAATAATTTGCTATTTTGTAGACTTGTTGCTTGCCTGCCAAGGTAAAGCCACCTGTGCTGCTCTTATGAATACCTGAAACTGTTTTGACAATTCTTTACAAATGAATTGTGGCATTTGTTCGAGTCGTTCAGATTACTAACAGATTAGGTGCTCTGCACATTGGGTGGATTGTTATAATGCATTAAACGTGCATATTACTACCGAACATGGCATACCATTTTACACTGTTTTTTGTTGTGCAGGCTTTGGGGCATTTTTAAACTCCTCAGACTTAGCACTCAGCACGTCA
This sequence comes from Rhipicephalus microplus, assembly GCF_043290135.1. Lineage (NCBI taxonomy): Eukaryota > Metazoa > Arthropoda > Arachnida > Ixodida > Ixodidae > Rhipicephalus > Rhipicephalus microplus. The sequence goes on from NC_134708.1 coordinate 61,353,785, forward strand.
CATGTGCAACTAGTCAGGTTTGACTTCTTTAGTGTTGAGGTGGCATGCAGATTGACGATGTGGTGGAGCATGGCTTCCTAGTTTATGGTTACTTGGCTGAGGACCGCAGAATACGTGGGTTAGCCCAGAGTGGTCATTCACGAAACGACTTTCTAGTTTCTAATCACAAGTGACTACTTTTATATATAGATCCTTTTCTTACCTTTTGGTTCAAATAAGCTTCACTGATTTAAGCCAAGTCACTCAGGGTTAAGCACAAAGCTACATTTAATGCAAATAAGTTCTGTGGAGACCCGCTTATGGCATCAAGCCACAAGGAAATTCATATGGATTTCACAGGAAGAAAAGCTTCTTAGTGGCTGAAAACTTGTCCTGGTTCCAGGATCGAACCCGGGACCAATGCCTTACCGGGTCTGTTGCTCTACCAATTGAGCTATCCGGGAAGCTAGCAGTTGGCAGCGCAAGCGCGAATTCATCGACAACTCAAAGCGCAGGCACACAAGTAATGCAAATGAGTTCTGCAAAGACAGGCAAGGTGGCAAGGCCTATTTGTTGTTGCATTGACTTGAATTCTTACTTGAACTTTGTCTTCTTTGCTAATGCAACTCTGGGTGAAAAACAGTGTACCTGGGACAGCCTCCTAGCTTATCATTTGGCATAATTATAGTTCCTTGTTAATTATAACTTTGGAGTTGCCTTAGTGAAGACAGATATTCTCGTTTTGTGGTTCACAAGCAGCGAATGGCACTTCACAGACAAGTTGAGTCACCTAAATGCTGGCATGCTTTTATTCTAACAAATGTTTACCAGAACTAGGCATCTTTCCAAAATTTTGGTGGCCTTATTCATAGGTCAGCAAACCCCCTTATGGATCAGCTTATTCAGACTGACCTAGACTCTGAGCTGTGGGTCCAAGTTTGAGTGAGTCTAGGTGAATGATACTTTGGCAAGCAATGAGTCCAAGTGAGTCCGGCTGAGGTAACATTTAGTGAGTCCAAGTGAGTTTACAAAATACAATTCTTGAGTGAGTTTGTGTGAGCTCCACATTTTAGTGCCACTGTCTGGTGATATGTGCTCAGGTTAATCAGTAATGTCAGTCTTATGTTAACTAGCATTTTACATTAAACCCCAGATAGTATTATTGTTAGTTATTTTGTGCCCCTAGAATATTTCATAAACAAATATGAAAGCCAGTATTAACAACTCAATCTTGGCTATTTATTGCCATTCTTGCTATTTTTATTCTCCTGTGTGTGCAGAGCACTTCAGGGACCTGGGATGCCATATGCTGTTGCTTTCGTATGCTTTCGTAGCTTGGCGTAATGCAGGTAAACCACAAATGGCATAGTCATCTGTATTATATCGAGTGCGCCCTCGTGATGAAACTACCGTGGTGGTTGGCAATGTGCCTGATGGTCTTCATTCAAGGCTGGATTTATAAACCAACCTTGCCCTTATTTCTTGTTGTCCTTCATAATATTGTGTCCGCCTCAGTGGTGGAGCAGTTGAGGTGCTTTGCTTATGCCCCGAAAGTCACAAGTTCACTGTAATGGTGCTTTCACAGGTTACATTGGATACCAATGTAACATAAGGGAGCAAAACATTGGCTAACATTACCTGGGATACCATAACATATTTGTTCCTTCAGAGCACTGATCCTCTGGGAGTTGCTTCAATGTGCAACTCAACAAATTTCCATGTAGTTTGTTCACCAATCATGAAAAGGGCCCTGCCGCAGTAATCCAAGAAATTTTTCGTACAGCTTTATTGAAGGAATGCATTGCATCAGAGCAGTTCGCTGGATAAGTTGTTGTGCTTCCATCTAGAACTAATAAAGGTGCGACAGAAAGCGGGCACGAAAAGAGGATTGCTGCACTTTTATTAGTTCATCAAAGAAGCTTATTATTACCTGTAGAATCTACCGCTTGTGCGAATTGAGGCTAGCCCGCCGCTTTTGTGCGGGCTTTGCCGCCTTTTCTGCTGGTTTCATGTCCCGACATGACTCCCTGCTTTTGTGCGAGTGAAGCTTGGTGGCAACGAATATTTGTGATAGCGCCGCATTGTTCTTATACTAAGACGCTTAGTAGATGATGGGAGAGTAAAATTATTTGTACCTGCAAACCAGCCATGAAGGAATAAAAGGCGGTTACCTTTTCTCCAAGCTTCCAGCGCCGTAATGTTATTGAGCTTCATTAAATTTGTAGGGGAATCTGGGCTTTTGTATATGCCAAAAGTAAATTTCATGACTTTAACTGAACATTTTCTAGTTGCGAAGCATGTTTTTGATAGTGCAGATCCCGCACAATTGATGCGTACTCCAATTTAGACTTCACACAGGAATTGCAAGATATAAGTTTTATGCCACTGGGTGCTTTCCGAAGTTTTCTTTAAGAAGCCACAGTTTCTGCAGACAGACTGCACAAATATCGGATTGTCCATGACTGAAAAATAGAGAAGGATGCAAAGAAATAAGTGACAAAACACTTTGGTTTGATCGAGAATTGAACCCAGGCTACCTGCATGGCAAGCAGGCATTCTACCACAGAGCCGTGCTTGCAACTTCGTTGGGGAAAAAACATTGTGCGAATGAAACGTAGTGGGAGGAGTCTTCTTGACGCGTGTAATGTTAGTTGGCAGAAGCATGGGGTCGCTCCCAGCTTCAGAAAGCGAAAAAGAATGGGTGTTTACAAAGACCACTTCTTAAAAAGCACTCAGTCTTATTTAATCATCAGCGGCAAAAGTATCAACATAAGGATAAACTGCGTTGGTTCGCACGTTGCCTTACAAATGTGTAGTGTGCACTTATCAGATTTGCAAAGTGAATATTTGGACGTATCGGGCACTTGGCTGTACTTGCAGTATACATTCAAAGATAGTTTGAAACGGCCAATCTTGTGTGCACAGTTGTTCGTTTTCTTGCAGCATGTTTGTGGCATGCACCGAGAAGCGAAAACAGGGTAACAGCTGGGAAGGAATCGAGCATGCGGTCCAATCACATTAATGCATTTTATGCTTGCAGGCAAAGCTCAAGTGTTTTTTTTTGTTTGTTCGAACATGGGGTTTACATTCAGTGAAATCGCAAGCGAGTGCATGGGTTGTCTCTCGCTGCAGCTGTTGTAACTATTTCGCTCATAATACTCAAGTCATGCAATGGTCGAGGGATTCGGGCTTATGGCATTATTTGTTGAGAGAAGAGGGAGTGATTGCTAGAAGCCCTCCAGATGTAATTGTAAATTCCAGGTCACATGCTGCACTCTAATGTCTGGTTGACATGCTTTTAGGAGCCTCAACTGTCGATTGACAGATGATAAGGCCAAGTAAATTATACAACATGATTTGTAGTAATTGTGGTATAAATGTAGAGAAAGTAAAGTGGGCTTAAAGATTACTTGCCAGCAGGAAGCAGACCTTCAACTTTCAGATTTAGCGTCAAAAGTCCTACGAATTGAGCTACAGTACAGCCATCACCCAGCACTCGTCATCGCGCATATCTGTGCATTTAACCTTGAGAGTGTTAGCACCAATTGCAGCCATAATGGTGAGTGTGGAACACACTTTTTCTGCTTCTTAGTGCTTTATAGCATATGATCTTTTTTAAGAGCTGGCAGCTGACCAATAATTCTGAAGGCATGCTACCTGAAGGCATCAAATCTGCCAATACGAGACCCTCGCTTTGAATTTAAGAAATGAGGGAAATTTTAAGGGCTTGTTTTTTGTTAGATACAATGTGAATTAGAACAGACAATAATTTCCTATTCTCATTAATACTGGGTAAAAAAAACAAGCCTCTAAAATTCTCATTCTTTTGTTCATTCACTGTAAAAAAGAGGCATTTCAGTTTTAATGCTTATCTTTTGTAAGCTACTCAAAATGATTGAATAAATAATTTTCGGAGAAATTAAAGCATTTCTTGTATAGTACAATTTGAAACCCCAGACAATGCTCTTTGACTTTCCTTCTGTATACATAGTGTGAACGTGCGCCATGCAAAGCCCATTCATCACTTTCGAAATGAACCACCCACATGCCCGGGCACCTGCCAACTTCGTCGCCTACCGTTACCGTGTTGTCTCCTCAAGCTTGCGCCTATTTAGCTTTGCCTCACGATGCAAGTTTGAGGGCTGCTAGTGAGGCAAGTTAATTTAGTAGTCCCCGAAGAGAGAGCAGAGCTTCGGTGTGTTTCTTCCCCGAAAGTTATTACTCAAAGTTGAGAACGCACTTTGCGATTTTCCGAAAAGTACCGGCATGTTTGGCTGGCGCGGATTAACAAAAAAAAACTACTTGAAGTAACTCGGTGATATTCGTGTCTTCAGGTGTAACTTTATTCCTGGTAAGTGCCATAGCCAAGCACTTACCTGCAAACAGAGATAGCTTACCAAGATACTGTACATACAAACTTGTCCGTGACCACTGCGTGCACAATCAGCGTGTCAGGGAGGCGGTCAAAATCGTGATGGTGATCGCGGAAATTCGGGTATTGCATTGAAACGAACTGTGAAAATGGATGCGAAACATTATTAGTTCATATCGAAGTATAGCCAATCGGTTCGAGTTGGGGAGGTCAGGAGTTTCGAAAATTGGTCAATTAATTTCCTAACACGGTCTCCATCATTTCAGGGGTCTCCACTGTACACTAGCGTACAAAAAAAAGTAAAATACAAGGTGAAAAAGGAATCAAAACATACGCGAAAAAAAAAAGTGATGACCGGCATTACCGTGGCATGCACCAGGCAAAGTCTCCATTTGCCTCGCATAATGTTTTCCTCGGCTGTTTCCACGAATTTCAATCAACACAGGCTCAACATCAGCACTGTTTAAAATACTTGGGGGGAGGGGGGATGCTGCTGCTTTGGTGGCGTGGGCCGCAGCAATATATTAATATTAATATTATATCTCTTGTAAGCTTGCCTAGCTTTGCAGGACTCATTTTTGATAAGAGCTGCTGCGCTTCACTCATCCGCTCTTAAAAGTGTGGCTCGAGAGACTTTGGGCTTTCATTTGTTCTTGGGCCACGCAATTTGTGGTGTTTGTAGTGAAAGCGAGATAATGGGCCCTCGTAGGTCGTGGTGGGCAGCCGCTATATGCGGTGGCTGGTATACTTGTCGCACATCTTGATTTTCTGATCTTGTGTCGAGTGAACAAACAAGGCCTTTCTGATCCGATGAGCTCGTTAAAGTACGACAACAAAAAAACCACTATGCTTCCTTTCAACATTGTACACAGCAACAGATAACGAGCCCCCCACAAAACGCGCTGCAGCACGTGAACTGCCATAGGTACCCAGGCATGGCGGCAGAGGGCGACAACGGCGTAAGTGACATCACATGAACACTATGTATTCTTAAAGTCACAGCACATGATGATTTCACTCAAGACTTCATGTGTATCCAAGTCTCAAATGAAACTGATCCTGCAATAGTGTCAGTGTCACAGTTGGCAGTCATCTGACAAAGCATAAGCCACATGACCTTTTTTTTTTGTTTCTTCACGTGAATGCACTATAATCAATTTTTTTAACACATTAAAGAGAACCGTTTTAGGCTGAAGTCGGGCAACATCATTCTAACAGGTTAGAGGTTTGCGTGCTTCGCCGGAATAGTTGCGAAGGATTCTTTAAAGAGTGGGCCACTATTAAAGGTGTGATAGCTTAAAAAATCAAATTACTATTGATCACTTTTGATTATAATCACAAACCATCATAATTGCTTACTTTTGGTTCCTAATAATTATACAGGGGATATCAAGTTTTAAAGGAAAGTCTTGCACCCTTCACATGTTCAGAAATATGTAGGTGGCAAACTTTCGTTCCGATTGGGCTACTAGAAGTACTAAAAATATTGTCCAAAATAAAGAAGTTGGCCTAAAATGGACCTTAAGAAAAATGCATTTCAAAGGTGTAAGTGGAAAGTCATTTATGTGGAACAGGTATGCTTTTTAAGGTGATTTGTTCCATCATGAGAGCTTGTCAATTATGGTTATTTTGAGCATGTGGTTTCAGTGAACTCCTTATGCAAAAACGCACTGGCAAGCAGCCAGGTGACAATATTGAGGGGGCTCTACACAACGAGCTCTTTTTTGTTTCAGTAGTCACCTTGTACTATTTGAAAGTTACTTTAACCTACTTCTATTTTAGTGATGATCTCCTGTTTTTTTTTTTTTTTTTGTCGTGAAAGTAGAGAAACTAAGCTTTTCAAAGAAAGTTATTAAAAATAAAAAATATGTAATTTTGAAATGAAAAAGAAAACTTGCAATTTAGGTCTCGGGGCATTTCTTCTTAAGCTGGTGTGGGCATTGTTTAGTTCGAAATTGAAAGAGTTTCAATTATTTAAAGATGTCAAGCGGGCCTTCTAAATGTTCCCTCAATGTGTAGCCATTGTATTTGTTCAGGATAACCAGTTATGCAAGCCGATAATGTGTAATGTGTACATGTGTGTCGTCATGTAGGGTGCTGAAACATTATAGTGAATAATTTACTTCTGATATTCCACGATATCTTCATGCTTTTACTCAAATTGCTTAAAATTATTGTCAAATACATGAAGTATGCTAATGTGTACAAAGCAACAATTCATTGTTTTATGCATAAAAATGTGCATGTGCTTTTCACCACATAAAATGGCAATGCTACTCTAGCCATTAAAAGGAAGTAATACTATCTAGCAGTAGTACTATTTCACATGCTTGATAAGTAGCAATATCAAATGAAGCTTTTACTGCTTGGCATTGTACATATAGTTTTATAACTAAGTCCAATAATTTTTTGAAAGCTTTAGAGTCTATTGTAACAAGCAGATGTCTTATTTGTCACCGTTTAACTATATAGTGTCTGCATATCATCCAAGTCGAATGTCTACGTAGTGGCAGCAGGCAGCTGCATTGACTAAGTATAGTACTTATGCACTGAGAGATGGCAGCTTGGGTGACACTTGTTTTCGATTGTTGCACTGCTAGCACTTCAGCAACATGTTTTATCGGCAAACGTTGCCCAGAAGGTTGCTTACGTACACAGCAACACTTCTTCATTGCCTGGTACTGCAGTCTTGTTTCATGCAGCGTGTGGCGTGTTGTTTGCATTACCATTTTGTTTTCCTCGTTTCTTTGCAGGTTCTTTGCATTTGCCGTCCCGTGTGCAGTGCCATTTGCTCATGTCCGTAAAAGGCCCACTGCATTCCTGCTGGCAGTGCACTGACGTGATCAAGGACAGGAGAAACGTGAAAAGACACCTTTGTATTCACCTAAGCAATCATTTCTTTCAGTACTGCATGGGCTCAACCATATCTACTCGGAGCAACAGTCTCGGTGTGTTCATATTCGCACAAGATCGCTGCACTTTTTCTGTGTTCACTGAACCTGTGTGACCCAAAGACAGCAGAAATATATTTACCCACTTGTGATCAGCCAGAACCGTGATGTCAAACTTACCTTATTGAATTCAAAAAAGTTTTATGGTAGCTTCGTTCAATAAAATTTTGTTCCATATATTTCATGGGTTGAGTTTTTAGGGATATTTTTTGTCTGGGCTGCATTTTAAGCAGGGGTGCAACAGCTGCGCCAATTGGGCCAATCGCACCAATTTGATACAATTCCCCATTGTTGCACCGAGCTCCGACAAAACCATGAAATTTCCTGAAATTGCGCCACACGCTAAAATGCCCGACCAGCCTCAAATTTATTTCAGGCGTGCTAATTTCAGCGAGAAATAAACTAAGCATGCAGACCCTAACCTTAAACCACGGTGTAATTTAGATACTCATTAAATGAGGACACTCGCGAGCTGGATTGACCAATTAAAGTATAAGATGAAGTAACAACAACGCACGCCCATCGCTCCGCTGACCACAGCATATACCTATAGGCGAGACGACTGAACTTCACGAGAAAAAAAATGCATTGCTGTAGCCATCATAGTACACGTACATAGTACATCATAGTACATCATCATAGTACACGGAAAATATGAATTTCCTAGTTGGCAAACGCGGTTATGGCACCTTAGGAACGTATGTGACGTTTTTCGCATGCGAAGGAGGTCGACAAGCTGCAAACGTCGTTGTTGCCAACCACTGTGTTGGTTTCCATAGCAGTGGCACTTCACACAATTTTCTGGCTTGAAGTTGCGTCGTTGCGGCGATAGATACCCGGCGCCGGGCCAACAGGCGCGCATCGTTGTTACTTTATCTCCTTGAATGCACCTTGCAAAGGAACCGAGAAGTTGTCTCTGTCATGGAAGAAAAAACAATCGGGTGAGTGGGGGGGTTAGCACTTCGAGATATGCTTGGCCTTGTTCTAACCAGCGCAGGATGGTTTATAAGGCACCTCCGCTGCAGTACACCAGTGCCCCGCTGAAAAGTGTACATGATTTGGAAGGGGCTGTTGGCACAAGTCATGGGACACAGCAAATTTTATTCAATACCGATGTGTGTATGTGCCGCATAATTGAGTACTAGTATGATTGCTGAAGTCTAAAAAAGGCATTGGCAATCATTTGGAGCAGCCAATGACATATTGTGTGTCAGTTTTTTTCTTTTCTTTTTTTTGCCGCCCCTACTCCTTGGTTTTACAAATCTCCCGAATTTTAAGGTCGCCAGCTTGGCAGAGCCACAATTGCATTCGTAGAGTCTGTCAAAGGATTCAGCAGGTGTGGCACATAATAATGTGAACTTCATAATTGTTTGCTCAGTGAGGTAATTCAGAATACTACTTTTATTGAAATAGCCGTTCTCATGTTTACTCTGCAGCACTATTTAGGTGGGTTGAATGTGTTTTACATATATTTTGTTTCTAAATGTTAGCATTCTTTTTTACAGTGCTCTAAATTTGATCTTTCATGATAAAAATTTAGTTTTTTTTCCGTAACCTGCTTCAAATTTGGATTTTACTGTTCGAAAATTAACATTTTGCTGCTCCAAACATTGCATCAAATTTTGTTTTCGCTGTTGTACCTCTGTTATAGATAATTCTGTCGCAAAAAGGAATGCAGAAAGAGCTTACAGAGCATACATTCATCTAATGCTGACTATTGCATATGCAAACTGCTATACTGTTAACAAGACAACCGTAATTTTTTCTCACAATCGTAGGTAACCGCAGTGTTCTCTCTCCCACCTCTGAATATGACTATTGGTTTTCATTGTTAAAGCTTTGTACGTGAAGTGTTCACATCTGATTCACTTTTAATTTATCACTTAAATCACCTATGCACCTTTTTGTTTTGAATTCACCTTTGTGCTGATTTAGTTCACTTTGTGCACTAAATAATATTTGTTGTATTTTTACTTTTCATTTTTTCTTCAAGTGCCTTAGGAATGGAGTTTGCTATACTGTGGGGCCTAGAAATAAATGCGTTATTGTGAATACAGCTTGGATTTACCCATTTCTTGCATTGAAAACACATAATTGCTCGAATCTTGCGGAGAAAAATTTTGTTTGTCACTTGAGAGCCTTCAAAATTTTGCAGAATGTCGTAAGAGTGGCAGTGGTGTTGGGGACGTATGTGGATACACACAAACTCGTCCAGCCATCAGATTTAGTTCAATACATTGCTACTTCCAATCGTGCCCGCACAATCTCGAAGTTTCGATAGCCTCCCGTGCGAACGGGAGATTTTACATGCGTGCTTGCCTCAAACAGTCGTGCATGTTGACGTCTTCAGGCCTGGCTCCTTTACCAAGTCCTGTCTCTGTCTAGTGCACCTTTCTCAGGATGTCTCATGTGAAGATATGGCTTGCATGACGTGGTAGGTGCATGTAAACACAGTATAGCAACGGTTGGGAAAAAAACGTTACGGAAAGCCATGTGTAATTTAAACGTCAATGCGCACGAAGGGGTATTAATGCCTCAGAGGGTCATGCATATAATCTCGGAGGCTATCATGTGCTGCTGATGGTCAACTTGCGGTGCGGCACACATGCCTGCTCTTGGGTTCTCACGTGAATGCGTGATTGCCACATCTTGCACGACAGCATTGCTAGCATGCGTTTCTATCAAACATCGTGGGTTTCGGGATGTGAAACCCAAGATATTAGTTCATGTATTGCATCTCACTTCGCATTTGTCAACTTCATTCATCCTACTGCATGTTATACAGATTGCACTTCTCTAGCATTCATTCATCATCATTAGTGTAGTTTTGTGCAGAGTGGCTCAAAGTACTTCTTTTTTGTTATCCTTAGAAAAGGAGTAGTCATTTTGGCACAATTTGCCTAAAAACGTCCTAGAAGAACGTCATCCATGTCTAAAATTGATTTTTATGCTGGCAGAAATCATAAATTTCACTCCTGCATCTGTGTTACAATATTTAAGTAGTCTTTTGAATAGTTTGTTTTCTGCAGCATACTCTGACTGCATTTTCGTTTGATCTATCTTAGTTAGCTTAGGAATTACAGGTTTCCAGTAGAAGAGCTCCAGGTGAAGAAAATTATAACCTTCTCCCTCCCCTTTTTGCACCATTGTACAGTACAGTACACTGTTAAAGAGAACAGTTTAATGAGCACCTTTAATATTGTGACCACCTAATTCCAGGCAGATGTGGAAACATTTTTCTTGCACAGCACTGGTCATTCACAAAGAAGTCTACTCTGGCTGAAAGTTGTGTTGTCAAAATCGTACTGATTCTGTAATCCTGTAGCACATTTATGGCTCTTATAAGTAGTGATGCATGTCACTTTTCCAGCTTTTAATAGCAAATGCTGAGTTCATGAGTTACTACGAATTATGGAGCATTCGCCTGGATATACCAAAAGGGAGGATGCAAACTTACTCAATGTTCTCACAGTTCTGACAAATGGTGTCAGTATTCCATGGGAATCCCTCAGCGAGTTGCTGCACATGTGGCGCTTAGAGCCAAACCTGATGACGGTGATAGACTCCACCGTGTATTCTGAGCCCGCTGAACGATGGCACTCATCGTTCACTGTGTCGTTCAGTCTCAAAAATAGCAGTTCATATGTTGGACCATGTATAGAGCTCAGGTATCAGTGGATCATCTACAAGCCTGCAGGTGTTGGTCATCACTCCTCTAAATTCTTTTAGCAATATGTGTGCTGATGGATTCTTTCAGCATGAAAAGCTCATAAACATCTCTGGTAATCACTCTCTGAATCCTTTACAACCCTGCTGGTTATGTTACGTGATCTTGTGCGTGACCGAAAAATGGATATACATGCAAATAAAAAATTCGGCAGATCCCACTGCAGATCACGCAAAAGCTAAAAGCCCAAGAGCAGACTCTTGTGACACACCCGATGTTACATTAATAACAGCAGAGTTGGTTCACCTTTAAGAAACAAACTGAAAGCAAGATGACAAAAAGCTAGATGGACACTTAACGAATTGAGCATTGTTTAATATCATGTGTTTAGCAAGGAGTTTAGAATGTAAAACTGTGTCAAAGAATGAATATACCATCAACATGGTCACCATGATCAAGGCTAAGCAAAATATTGTATCTTAATTCAACTAATTGTGTTATTGTGCTGAAACCACGTCTAAAACCATGTTGTCTGTGAGATAGTAATCTGTTTGATTCCAAGAAAAGCTTAATCTGTTTATGAGTGTTATATTGTAACATTTTACATGATCGAGAAGTAAATGATATTGGTCTATAATTTAATAGAGACTGCTTATCGCCAGACTTAAAGAGACTGAGCCATTTTCTATGAAGAGAGAACAGTGCTAGAAAATAAGGATTTATTCAATATGATTGTTAAATATTTGGATGACCATAGAGAGTAGCGAACTAAGAATGCATTGTGCATCTCGTCCGGGCCGATGCATTTCTTTACTTCCAGTTTTAAGATGAAGCTAAGAATACGTTTATTTGTTATTTCAATATCACTGATTTGTTCAGAATGAGGAATACCTCACAAAGGATGGTGTTATTGTTAGAAACAAATGCAGACTGGAAATAGGTATTGAAAGCATTAAATATAGCTGGTGGGTCAGTTATGATGTCATTATCTAATTCGAAAGAAGGAGGTGACACAGCATTAGGCAAAACAGAACAACAAAGTTTGGGTGGATTAGTCTTCAATAGATAATGTAACAGAATGCGATAAAATAAATCTTTCGCTGTTTTCATCATTGAGTTAGTTGATTCTTGGCACTCTGAAACCTGTTTAAGGCAATGGGATAATTAGATCTTCAGGAGCGTCTAAGTCGACAGACATGAGGAGATAAATGCAAGGGGTCACGAGTAATTCAAGTAATCCAAGGAAGATCAGCATTGCTTTTCTTTGTCCTAATTGCAAAAATCATTAGATACAAGCCTTTATAAGATCTTCAAATTAATTAACAAGACAAGATATATGTCTTGACTGTCAGAAAGCACAGAACATGTGCCAAACTGGGGAGCTAAAATATCAGTTGTGGAAGTGTTGTCAGCACAAGTGAAATCGGGGAAGCAGGTGAACGTATAAGGTGATTTGGACATGGGATAGCAAAGTGTTAACAAGATGACTTTATCATCTGAGAATCCCTCAACTATTTTGCAAAAGAAGTTGCTGTCAGCTAGATCTGTACTTAAGGAAACTAGGTATAGGATAGAAAATAGCCTAGTTGGACATGAGATGACTTGAGTAAGCCTGAAGAATCGAGAAATATTTATTAATCCATGGCATATTGTAGCATCATGACCCGTTACAGTCAGAGAAGGACAGTGGATGTCAGGAGCGTTAAAATCGTCCATACAGATAAGTCTTGTTGAAGCGATATTTACATTGCACATAAAATTGGCAAGAACTTGAAGAACTTCAAGGGTGATCTGGGTGGGCGATACAGAATGCTAACTACAGTACACCGATTTTTCAGGTAGACCTTGCATCAGATGGGTTCTGTTTCCGCAGGCAAGAGCAGCACTGAGAACAGGATATCTGACCGGATAAGTTGTGCAACGCCGCTGCCAATGCCTTGTGTCCTTTCCTTAATTACGGCAATGAAACAGGGTGCAGTGAACTCAAAATCGTAAATGTTACAATCAAGCCATGACTCTGTGATGCCAATGATATGAGAGGTATTAGTTGCGACAAGAGACAATAGATCAGAAAGCTTTTTAACAACACTACAAGCATTGGCTTTCAGGACTGCCATGTTTTCATGAAGGCTATATTGAGATCATGCAGTGGATGAGGCAGGATTCTAAGATGGGGGTACTCGAAATCGAGAGCCAGGTGCTGAATCTGAGACCTTCGCTTAGGAGTTCGATGGGTCGTCTCAATCATAACTTATGTTGCCAATCAATGCATGATCGTATCTTAACGTCACGACAGAGTCGTTGTTGCAAAAATAAAGTCAAGGTTCTCAAATATTTATCTCTATGTGTCTAATATGTGCAAAAATATTTTCTGTAATAAACACGTTTGAGTCTTTCAGTTGAAATGTATTTGGAAAACAAGGCATTTCTCCCCCGTGGTAGAAACCTTTAGGATGACGGGTCGTGTATAGTCACTACATACTTTTCAAGCCTGTGGACGACTTCGATTTGTGGGCATGTAATTTTCAATGTATTGTTAAACGCAGAAGTTAATGCTGCACTACAGCGTACTAGCGTTTTCAACGGAATCTTCTAAAATATTGTGTAGGATCATTCAGTGAACTGGGAACGTGGGAGAATACGCACAAGAAGCAACGAGGCACACAGCACGAGCGCTCTTGCTGCGTGCCTCTTTGCTTGTTGTGTGTGTTCCCTTGCGCTCCCAGTTCACGGAACGACAAATGGGTTGCCGTAAACACTGACTTGCGGTAGCTCGAAGGGTGATGCGCAGGTGTCGTCCCACATCGAAGTGATATGACAAGCCCATGGCAGACAGTTCATGACGTCCACATGCCGAGCCAGAAATGACTGGGCAGAACCATGTGCGTCAGAGACAGAGCATGTGACATCCCAGAAGTTCAAATTCTTCAAGTCGGCGAGGAACTGCAGAAATTGCAAGCAACGAGTAAACATCGAGCTGGTGCTGCTGCGACGTGGCCCACTTGAGACCATTTAGCGGGTGCACAGCAAGTTTGAAAAGATTTCATACATTAAGTGTTTGAAATACGCACCAGAAACGGGATATTGTTGTCGTGTTCCACTCTCAGATTCGAATCTTCAGATACCCCAATTTTTTCACAGCCCTTTGTTTTTATAGATTCATTCTGATCATTCCTTCATTGAGCTGGGAAACCTCAATAATGACACTGAAAATTTATTCCATTAGTTATAGTAGAGAGAGACACTGCTATTCAAGCGCATAGAACATGCAGTTGTACTTGCTCGCTGGCTCAAGTCTCACGTGTGTGTTGTCTTTCATTGTTGCTACGACTCAAGAAAGTCATATTCTAAACATTCCGCAATGTCTAAAAGAGAATGTCTACACATTTGATTGCCTGGCATCAACAGTTGATGCATCCATTTTTATATATCTACAGGGCCTCTGTTTAATTTAATCTACCCACATATTTTGTGCTAAAATGAGGGAACACGCACATAGCTCATTGGTTCAGTTCACAAAGCATTTGTTTCTTTCATATCTAAGGTGCGGCTACAATTCACTGCCTCAATGTTCAATTCCATATTCAAGTGCTCAAGTTGGTATTGCCCTCTGTACAGAGGTTGTCTTTTCAGAAAAATACGTAGGTACCAACTTGGTAAAGAAAAGGGGTCACTCAATTACAATACTAAGAAAAAAAAGTTTGATGAAGTTTAGCTAATGTTGAGTGTACTGCATTGTTTGTGCTTGTTTAACAGTTGTCTGTGTGCTTTTTCAGATGTGACCATACCTTTATGAAGAAGTGAACAAGTCTTGTGCTTTGGATATTGCCAGAAAAGCATGGCTCCAGTGTCCACTTGGAAATAATTATTTCATAACATTGCTGCTTAATATTTTGTTAACGTGGGATTGTGGTGGGGATGTGGCCCATGTCCGTGGACTGCTCCATTAAATAGGCTTCATTGAAATAAGTGAAATTGACTATTCAAGTTTGGCTCTGTCAATTGAAATTGGGAGGAAGTATATAATGAATTTCTTTGTGATGGTTATGTTTCATCAGTGTGAAGAAGTATTGCCTGTTTTGTAAATCGCTAGTTGATGTGAAGCATTTATTGATGCACCTCTTTACACATCCACATGTGCTGAAAAGAAGACATTTGTATCTAAGCAATGGCAGCACTTGGTAGTGACTAATTGATTTTACACTGTTGAATGTAAGTGTATAGTAGTGGCAACCTGATGTTACTTTATGATGCATTTTGCCCTTTAATACATTGTCATGTGTTTATGTGGGTTGTGCCTTTTCTCAACAAAATTTTTGATATGGACAAATAAACTTAATGTTTTGCAGTTCCACTTACTTAGAAACAACCATTTACACTTGCCTAATTCTTTCTCATTTTATTCTGTCATAAAATATATTACCGCTCTTGATTCGATCATTCGTATTTGTCTTTGCCTTTTCTCTCGGTGATGCTTAAAATGCAATTAGGGCATTGAGTTGATCGCACTGTTTCGTAATATATGCAACGTTGTTTTACCGTTCTGGAATATGAGGACAGTCTTAAAATGTAATTGTCATTGTCTGCATTCACTGAACAGTGAGAACTTGATAAATCGAACATGTTTTTTGGTTGAGGCCAGAATCTGCATTGTTTAATGGCGTGAAGCTCTTGTAATTTGGTCATATTTCGCCTGAACCCAAACAACTCATTGAGTCGTAGATTGCTGAGCACAAAGTGCCAGCCATCAGCTATTTTACTTGCGGAAAAAACATGAGCACATAGTGCAGGTGATGGTTGTGGCTGTAGGTAAGGGTGTGGTGCAGAACATCTATCAGATTTATAATGGGTGTCTTGGAGCTTGACCGCTTTGTGAACCAAGTTGCAGGTTGATGAAAGTTGCGACTTTTTCGTTTCTCTTTTGCAAAATAGGTAAAGTATTTACAAATTGATGAACACATTGAAAATGTTTTGATCTTAGGAATATTAGTTTTTTATGTTCTTGATTAATTTGGCATTTGGTCGAATCAGATGCTTTGTCCAGTCCCGTGAAATTTGAGCTAACGAGGTTTTACCATAATTATGTGATAAGGTGAAATTTGTGCTCGTATGTCTGTTTGACTAAGTATCTGGAGCATTATATGGTGCATAACTTACTTTTGTTTTATTCAATCTTCATGCTGTCTCTGAAGGTGTTTAGAGACAATAATGGGAATCGTGTAAACTGTGCACATACACTAAAAATCTTATGCTTTTTCCAGTCTGCATAAGTGTACGAGCATTTCTTTCCACTAAAAGTGTGATATAATTTCTATCTCTTCTTTATGATTTGTATTGCTTTTTTATATTTTGCAGTTCTTTTCATATTGACCTTGTTCACTCATATTTCATTTCTGATGCTTCGTGCCTTGAATTGTGAAAGTGTTTGGTTACTGTGCAGCATTTTATGGATTTTTATACGGGAAAAAAAGTGCAATAAATGTTTTACTGGGGGTATGGCCCAATTTAAGGGTGTATGTGAAACAAGGTTTGTCATTTAGGTATAGTACCAGCATTACATCAATATTGTATTCGTGCACATTCACTGGAGGTCTTTCCATGTGTTGGACATAGCATTTACAGACAGAGAAACAAACTGTAACCATGTCGTCGTGGCATGGTCATTGTTCCAGTATTATGTGGCTTGCTTATGCGAAGGTGATTATGTAATTCATCTACGAGTGCAGTAATCTTTCTTCATTGCCTGGTGCTCTTGTGTAGTTCCACACAATGCATGTAAGGTTTTGATTGCCTCTATTTTGTTTCTGTGGTTTTGCAGGTTCCTTGTCTACGGCCTCCCGTGAGGCGTATCAATCACTTGTGTCCGTACGAGGCGGACTGCATTCGTGTCGTCAGTGCAGCTATGCGACCAAGAACAAGGCCCTCATGCAAGAACACCTCTTCAAACACACGGGCGAGCGCCCCTTCCAGTGCCACCTGTGCCCAGCTGCATTTGCTCGGAAAACGAACCTCAAAAGACACATTCGTACGCACACAGGGGAGCGTCCCTTTTCCTGTGACTGCTGTAGTGCATCGTTCTCCGAGCAACATATCCTCATGAATCACATGCTCACACACACTGGGGAGCGTCCATTTTCCTGTGAACAGTGTAGTGCATCATTTTCACAGCAGGCGACCCTCACTGCCCACATGCGCACCCACACAGGGGAGCGTCCCTTTTCCTGTGACTGCTGCGGTGCATCGTTTTCACTGAGCAATACCCTCAGGAATCACATGCGCACACACACAGGAGATCGTCCGTTTTCCTGTGACCAGTGCAGTGTGTCATTTTCACAGAGGGGGAGCCTCATTAGGCACATGCGCACCCACACAGGAGAACGTCCATTCTCCTGTTGCCACTGCAATGCATCTTTTTCACGGAAACACCATCTTGTAAAACATGTGAACTGTCAGCATACAAGAAAGTCAACATAAAAAGTGAGTTGTCTGCATGCACTTCCTTTATGGAAAAGGCAACTCAAGGTTTTTAATCTGTAGAACAACTCTACAAAATTTTAGCTGTTTGCATAACATTTGATGGCTGATTTGAAATATGTAATCAATTTTGTAGTGATTTGCACAGCTTTGTTTTGTACCAAGACTGTGTAAAATATTGTTACAGTGGGTTCACTAGATTGAACCAACAGCAAACAATGACTGAAAGGGGGAAGAGGAGAAGGACGCACAGTTACGACACGCACTTGTAGTTCGACCCCTGTGAATAAACCTTTGTTCAACCTTGTTTAAAAGTCGCGTAACAGAATGGTCGAGGTGCCGGGTACCCCAAGTCTCTTACAACGCGTTTCCATCCCTTCACGCTAATTGGAGTCCTCACTTTGTGGGACTATCACCAACATCAACAGAAGAGATGCCTCTGAAACCGATTCTTACAAGGAGCCACCAAGATTTTGTGGGACTGGCGAGGAAGACGTGGACGGGTGGTTGTAGCAGTGCAAGCGGGTGAGCGCACTTAACAGCTGGGACTTTGTCGCTCAGCTATCGTATGTCCTGCTCTTTCTCACCAACCCTGCCCTCCTGTGGTACAACAACCACGAGGATATGTTCACCACGTGGGATATGTTTGTAGACGCATTGAAAAAGTGCTTTGGAGGCATCACTACGAGAAAGAAGCATGCTAAACACACCATCTCTTAAAGGGCTCAGCGGCCTAGTTAAACTTGCACCATGTACAAGGAGATTCTGAAGCTTTCTAAAGTTGTTAACCTCGATATGTCTGAAGAATACCAAGTTCGCTATCTTTCCAAAAGGCATAGCAGAGGATGTGTACCAGTTCTTAATAACCAGAGAACCTGTCATCTGTGGCCGACATCATAAAGCACTGCCATACTTTTGAAGCACTGAAGATGTGCCGTATAGCGCCGAAATCGGGCCGCTTGGCTAACGTGCCGACAGCAGCTTGTGTTGACGCCAACCCTCCATCTGACCTGTCATCGACAATACGACAGATATTCCGGGAAGAGCTTCTCTGGTGCCGTGAAATAAGCCATTCCAGCAGTGATGACTACTACCAAGGCAACCAGCCTGGACTACCTCCTGCCTCGTTCCCACCATATATCAACGTGGCGAACATGGACAACTACCGAGCTGTGCTTCGGTCCGCACCGGCAAACCGACCTCCCTTCGCCAACAAGCAGCAGCCACGAAACACCTATGTCCTGCAGCGGTTCCACACTACTTACTCAACTACAACGGGAGACAGGTATAGGCCGCGAGATCGAGCAAAGTTGTCGTCTGGCGGCAACTGTCCAAAGGGTGAAGTGAGGATTGCTCCTTGTGTAGTCTTCTAGTCAAGTCGTGTTTCTATGTGCGCCTATGTGATGTATGTTCTCAAAGTGTGGTTTGTCCGGTCAGTAAACGCTAGTGTAACTGTTCGTACGTGTGCCTGAAACGACATACAAAAACATTTCTTTTTTCTTGGTTGCTAATGCATTGTAATACGATCGGTGAGTGCAACTTTTCAGAGTGCTGTTCATATTTGTTATACTTGCCATTCAGAGAAGATGCCGCTTTCTGTTTCAAGCACATCGCAAAATGCTCTTGGAATCCTCCAGAACATGAGCAATTATATTAAATGCTGTGTGAATGCAGCCTTTTATAGTGACTTGGTTGTAAAAATAAAAAACAGGCTTATGGTCATGCACCTGCGCACTGTTGGTAGGTGTAAAACTACAGCACTGTAGTTTATCGATCATGTGAGGATCCATAGTTGTGTTTATATGACCGTGATAACACTACATAGAAATATTACTATTCTCATGAGGGGGACTGGGAGAGCAAGAGACGCCCATCAGCTCCTCAACCGGTGCTTGTCGACGAGAACGCTGTCTGCATCCCACAAGAGCGCGGGAACACTCCCAAGCGCACTGCAAGGAGCGCACAGCGGTGTACCAGTGACATTCAGTCCGCGTCGCACACGAATGCTGTGACACGCAGTCGGCGTTTCAGGAGAAGCGCGTGCACGAACCGAGGGGTATAAAAAGCGCATCGCATGTGCGCAGGGGTGTTCCGTCTCGGTGGTTTTCATTACGGCCGGTCATGACTCATGTAAAGGTGCTTCTAGATGCCTAGTGTTCTTCACATCTATATATGTAAATAAATTGTTTGTGGCGTCAAGAAGCCTCGCAACGGTTCTTCTTTCCCCGGCACAGGGGTGACTGCCTGTAGCCCCACTCCTAGGTCACATCAACTGGTGGCAGCGGTGGGACCCGAACCCACACCTTTGTCAGACTGGTACATGCGACCCTGCCAAAGTTTGCATTCATAAATCAGGAGGCAGAAAAGAAAAGTGTTTGCCTGCTCATTGCAAAAATAAAGATTGAGGGGACATTTGGGGTGCTAGAGACCGAGATGGCAGTGTCTCAGAGACTGCTGAAGTAGTATATTTACCTGTTCTCAAATAAGTCGCTGAAACAGTATAATTACCTGTTCTCAAACAAGTCCAACTTTCTGTTCAGAGAATCGGGTCTTAGCTTCGAAGGACTCGGGGCACAGGTGACTAGCTATAGCCGAGAGGACAGAAATGATGGTGCCCTAAGCCCAGATGCAACCTAATGAACTAGCGGTGTAAACGCGGAACAGTACTTCAAGCTTCTGTGCATGTTAGAAAGGATTAGTCTTGTGCGCGTACATGTGTTTCGAGTTCGGCAGGTCACCACCTCAGTGTAGCCTTCTGTTCGGCAATAAACGGTGAAAGGAGCTTTGGCGTAACTTGCACCTGGGGAATTTTAGAAAGGCTGAGTGCTCGCACTGTCGGTGTCCTGTTTGTGTGTGCCCTCCCCCGCTGTTCTCAGGCAGCTACTGAACCAGGAAGAACCAGCCTCTGAGGATGGCAACCTTCATTCAGCGCCATGTAACACATCCGACCAAGGGGCGAGCAGGCAACAGCAACTGGGACTCAGCGCCTTTGGAGGGTCTCATGCGGTCACTAAGTGGGCTTGTGCGCTGAGAGTGCTTGCCACGCCAAGATGTGTACGTGTGCCTCCTGTAAAACCCTGTGTGGTGTGGGGCTCTAGGTGATGGTGGACGGTGATTGTGATGCCCAAGGAAAAGTACAATGGCCATTTCAGGAAGCAGTGACACTGCAGCCCTTACTTGACCCCTTTGGGCGGCGGACGAGCTGTCATGAGTGGGGACTGGCAGTGCAAAAGACACCCATCAGCGGAGCTCTCTCAAGCAGTGCTCGTCAACGAAGATGCTGTCTGCATCCCACAAGAGTTCAAAAACACTCCCAAGTGCACTGCAAGGAACGCACACCGGCGTGCCAGTGACATGCAGTTCGCAACGCACACGAACGCTGTGACACGCAGTCGGTGTTCCAGGAGAAGCGCATGCAAGAACCGAGGGGTATAAAAAGTGCATCGCATGTGCGCAGGGATGTTCCATTTCGGTGGTTTTCGTTATGGCCGGTCGTGTTTGGTGTAAAGGTGCTTCTAGACGCCTAGTGCTCTTCACACCTGTAAATACGTAATTAAATTGTGTGTTTGTGCTTGAAGAAGCCTCACAAGGGCTCTTCCTTTCCCAACATCTGGGTGACATCCTGCAGCCCCTCTTCTCAAGGGCATCACTATCACATAAGCTGTGAGATTTTGGTACTTACACTGTACTTAAAACACAGCTACAGTGCGCAACCATGTGCTTAGATTTAAGAACGTTTTGAGAGCCTAGACATTACAAATTAATTCAGACGACATGCCCTATATATAATGTCGTATAATTTCACTGAAGTTTTCATCATTTTTACATTGTTTTCAGAGTTTGTGTGGCATTGTTAGTGACCGACAGAAGGCATGCAGTGGTAATTTTTTGTCTCAAAAAAAAAACAATTGCTTGTCCTATTAACCAGGCCTTTGTTGTAGCACTGTCATGCATGTAATTCATCGCTGAAAGCTTTCTGCTGAACTCTTACATAAAATTTTTACTGTTGCAAGAACATATGCGCTCACGTGGTAGATGCAGTGTAGCACAAAGTGCCCTCAGTTACTAAGCTTTCCTGACTAGACTTATCTACTGTCCAACATTTCATGGTGAACAGAATGTGAGAAAAAAAGTTATATGCATATAAGGTGCGAACAGTGGTACTGAATGAATTGCACATTTATGTGGGCTTTCTATGATCTTTCTCTCTTTTTTGTAGTATGCAGATGACAAAGATGTAAATATGTAGTTGAGTCACATTACTGCAGTGCATAGCAGGCAGAACACAAGCTAACCGTGTACAAACAACGCAGCAAAGGCGGGATTTAGTGCGTTAGTGTGAAGAGAGTCACCCAGGGCAAGCATCCCTATGAAAGGCGGAATGCGCTTTACCCGCAGGTAATGTTAACATTGCATAAGGGGCGTGCACGGATTCAGTAAAGAAGAGCATAGATATTAACAGTAAACATTAGTCGACGCATTTTATCTCCCGACACTTGGTTCAGATCGCACGCAACGAAGCCCCGCAGCGTGTATTTGTATACGCGCCGCCAACCACCTATCCACACTTCTGCGGGGACAGTGCTGCCGCCTATAGCAAATCTCGCCAGGAATTGCAATTATCGGGGAAGATATCCTATGCCAGCTAACAGAAATGAAGGGTTTGAGCAGCACCGTGCATTTCTGCCACCTCATGTGTGCTGTAGCTGCGGCATCCCAGGCAACGATTCAAGATTTTGTGACCGTCGACAGCAATTCCGAGGAGCGCCTTCACGAGCTTTCTACAAATATAGCAATCGACTTTTTCTATCATCATCGACCCTTGTCAAAGCCCAACTTCCAGTTGTCAATTTCGCCAACAAAATTTCAGGAACTCTTCACCAGCCTTCGGCCACAGCTTAATGCCGCCACCTGTTCCACGTGCTCCCCGGTCGTTATCGCCACGGCATCGCTTCCCGTCACCACCACCAGAAAACTAGGCAGTGCGGGTGAGAGGGGTGAAGTTGCTGGATACTGTGCACTGTCAAGCATACCTCTGTCAGCCTTCATGCTGAAAAACAAAGTTTATGTGTGTGTTGACAATGTCCCTATTATACATATTGTAGATACTGGGGCAGCAATTACAGTGATGAGCCTTGCTCTTAAAACTCTTCTGGGACAAAAAGTTATGTTTTTGTGGAACAAAAAGTTGTCGTTTTGTAGTGTAATTGGTGACAAATTGTGCCCGGTCGGCATTTGTACAGCAGATGTTTGTTCGTGTGGCAAAGTATTTACCACTGAATTCGCCGGGATTCCTCTATCTATGCACGACGTTATTTTAGTCCTAGATTCATTACGGGAGTGTGGCGCTTCAGTTGACTGTCGAAGTGGAGAGCTTTCAGTACACCACGAGCTTATGACCGAACTCCTAGAGAACTCGCCGTGTCAAGAAGGTGCCTTTTGTGTTGCCGAGGATGTAGCGATTCCTGCGCAGTGTAGGGTGTGCTTTCTGGTAACTTGCTCTGGTGCAGCTCCTACTACACTTGATGCCACAACAGAACCTCTACCCTCAGCTTATGTGAAGAAGAACATGTTGGTGCCTCATTGCTTGTTATCAGTATTTGAAAGACGATCTGGATTATGGACGATGAATTACATGGCCCAGCCCATACTTCTACCTTCTGGTATGAAGCTCGCACTTTTCAGGGAGGGAACACCAACTTTAGTTGCTGTACTTCACGCCGATGCGAAGAAGTCCTTGCTCTCGAGCTTTTCGAATTTGAAGCTTCTACTCAGGATGAGCTAGTCCCTCAGCACGAGTGAGCCCCACACGTTACTAGCCGTTTGACTTTTCGCAAAACGATAAGGCATCCTCGATTCCAGCGTCTTGCGTACACTATCGTATAAACACTGTATAAGTGCACCCTGTACGACAAAAGCCTTAGCGAGTGTCACCGGCAGAGCGTAAAGTAATTAGTGAGCAAGTTGAAGAAATGTTGCAAAAAGGAGTCATTCAAGAGTCTGCAAGTCCTTTGGCTCCACCTGTCGATCTCGTTCAAAAGAAGGACAGCAGTTGGCGATTTTGTGTTGATTATACTGTCAGCTTAATAGCATTACAAAGAAAGATGTATACCCGCTTCCGCGCATATATGATGCATTGAATTGTCTTCATTCGGCTTCCTACTTTTCTTTTGTTGACTTCAGATCCGGCTATTGGCAATTATCAATGCACACTGATGATAAAAAAAGACAGCGTTCATAGCACCCGATGGACTTATTGAATTTAACATTGTGCTATTCGGCTTGTGCATTGCGCTTGCCACCTTCGAACGACTTATGAACACGGTTCTGCGGGGTTTAAAATTGGAGATATGTATGTGCTATCTCAATGATGTTATTATCTTCGGATGCACATTTCTACAGCATAACGAGGGTCTCGGCATTTTACTAAGCTGCATACAAAAGACTTGTCTTGTGCACAACTTCAAGAAATGTCATTTCGGCGAGTGCCATGCCTTGGTGCTGCTTCATCTCGGGGACAAAGACGGCGTCAAGCCTGACCCTGCAAAGACTGAGGCTGTTGAAGCATTTCAGCCATACCAATCTGTGAAAGAACTCTGGAGCTTCTTGGGGCTGTGCTCCTATTTAAGGCGATTCGTTCCTTGCTTTGCTGACGTCGCTCATCCCCTGACAAGCCTCCTGCACACAAATGGCCCATTCGAATGGATGCCTGAGTGTTCAGCTTCCTTTCAGAAGCTAAAGTTCTTGCTGACGTCACAGTCGATACTATGACACCTCAGCCCTACCGGGCCAATGGAGATCCACAGATCCGAGCGGCGTCGGTCTTTTTGCTGTGTTGTTCAACATTCAGGTAATAGAGAACACATCATTGCCTAAGCATGACGGTCATTAAGTAAAGTTGAGCGTAAATACACGGTAACTGAACAAGAATGCCTCGTAGTTATTTTTGCTGTTCAGCAGTTTTGATCATACCTGTACGTGCGTCAGTTTACAGTCGTCGCCGATCGTCACTCTGTGCTGGCTTGTCAATCTCTGCGATTCGTCAGGACGCCTTGCATGATGGGCTCTGTGTCTGCAAGAGTTCAACTTCACTGTCTCATACAAGAGTGGGGGACGACATGCTGACGGTGATTGTCTTTCCAGGCTGCCCCACCTTACCACGGAATATGACGCTGATAGCTTCAACCAGGAAATCGCAACTGTACAACAAGATTTCCCAGACGCCGTAACCTTCGCGGGACAGCAGCGTGATGATCCAACTCTAAAACCGCTCATGGAGGCGGAAATGTTGTAGGCCCGTGTGCTCAGATTTGGGTGCACGTTAAAGAACCCCAGGTGGTCTAAATTTCCGGAGCCCTCCACTACGGCGTCTCTCATAATCATATAGTGGTTTTGGGACGTTAAACCCCACATATCAATCAACTCTAAAACCGCTCTGCTGCGCTGCGAAACACTCGTCAAACGGCCATTTTTTTATACGGGTTGGATTGCCATATAAGAAGAATTTCACCGCCACGGGTGCGTGCTATCATCTTCCGCCACGGGTGCGTGCCGGAAGCCCTCCGCTCTTCGGTTTTACGCGTCGTGTACGATCATCCAGGTGCCGGTAATTTAGGATCTACGCGAACACTCTATCGCCCCAAAGAATGATTTTACTGGCTCCAATCGCGCAAGACAACCGAAACCTACATAGCCAGTTGCACAGAGTGCCAAAGTCACAAAAGGCCTACCAATGCCCCCTTCGGTTGTCTATTGCCTGTGGCATCTCCCGACTGGCAGTCGGCGTCGAAGTGCTTTCATCCGGACTTGTAAGCAACGGCATCGAATTTTTGAAGTCTTAGCCTCCATTCTGTGAGACAACTTGTAGGGTCCTTCAAGTTAACTAGCCAGCACAAGGCGTGGTGGTCGTTCACAACTTTGAAGGGCCTGCCATAGAAGTAGGGGCGAAACTTTGGTATAGCCCAGATGATAGCAAAGCTCTCTTTTTCTGTTGTGGAATAGTCGCCTTCTGCCTTCGATAGCGACCGGCCAGTATAACTAATAACCCTTTCTTTTCCGTTGGTCTTCTGCACATGAACGGCGCCGAGACCTACGTTGCTTGCGTCGGTGTGAATTTCTGTATCAGCATATTCGTTGAAATGTACAAGTATCGTAGGGGTCAACAGTTGTCGTTTCAGTTTCTCAAATGCTTCAACTTTTGTCGTTTTCACCTTGAATTCAACACCGGTCTTTGTGAGCAGCGTGAGTGGCTCAGCGATCTGTCAGAAATCGTTGACAAAACATCTGTAATAGGCGCACAAGTCGAGAAAAATTGGCCCACAACCTTCTTTAAGTGGGTGATGGCAACACGGTGATGGCAGCTATTTTCTGCGAATCTGAACACATCCCAGTCTTGCTGTTCGTGTGACCCAAAAACAGGAGTTTCGTGTACGTGAAGCGGCTTTTTTCTGACTTCAGAGCGAGTTTGGGGCTCCTGATTGCGGGAAGTACGCATTTAAGGTGCTGAAGGTGTTCGTCTAAGCTTGAGGAAAACACGACGACAACGTCCAAGTAAATGAGGCAAGTCTGCCACTTCAAGCCAGCCAGAACTGTATCAATGACTTGTTGGAAAGTCGCAGGTGTTGAGCAAAGACCAGAGAACATGACCTTGAACTTGAACAGGCCGTCCGTTGTTATGAAGGCAGCCTTTCTCTTCGACTTCGATTTGCTAATAGCCGATCTTGAGGTCCATCGATGAAAAGTACCTCAAATTGTGGAGTCGATCTAGGGTGTCGTCCATCTGTGAGAGCAAGTAGACGTCCTTTGTTATTTAGTCTAGGCGACGATAGTCTACGCAAAAGGGTAGAGTTTCGTCTTTCTTCTTCACTAACACCATTGATGACACCCATGGACTTTTTGAAGGCTGGATAATGTCGTCGTGTAGCTTTTCATCAACTTGTCTCTTTCTGGCTTTTCGTTCCCATGTCAAAACTCTGCACGGGCTCTGACGGAGTGGCATGACACTTTCTTATGTTAAGATTCGATGTTTTGCGACAGGGGTCTGTCGAACTCTTGACGGCGACGACGAAAAGCAGTTGTGTTTCCGGAGGAGGCTTCTTAGCTGTTCTTGTTTATGCGTCAGAAGGCTCAGGTTAGTGTGGAAAGCTAGTTGAAGGGCTTGAGTCGTCGGAATAGATTTGGCAGAGTCAATAAGGGCAAAAGCGTTGCTGGCTTCTAGTAGTACCTCTTTATGTAGGCAAAATTGCTGCTGGCTTCCAGTATCTCTTTGATATACGCAACCATCATACCTTTTCTCATCTGCTTGTACTTGTTGCTGAAGTTCGTGACTCTTGCGTTCTCTCCTCGTAGCTCAACTATTCCTCTGGCGATGCGAATTTCGTGGTGTCAACACATGCTGGTCGCCTTCGACGATGCCTTGCATGTCTGTTGATTCTCGAGTGTCGACAGAAGTGCTGACGCTGGAGCAAGGAGGAATGGTGGCTTGGTCTTCCAGCATTTACAAGGTGTGCCTTACTGATAACGTGTGCGGCGGCAGTGCTTTTACTCTGGATAGTGGTATCGACTTTGTTCTCAGGCTGACGATGGCACCATGAAGGATTAAGGAGTCCGTACCAAGGACGACACCTCTCAAGCATTGCTATGTACTATGAAGCTTGCAGGATAAATTTGGCAGTCAATGGTTACTCTGCCTTCAAAGATTCCTGCCGGCGTAACTAGGTGACGTCCAGCTGTACGAATTTCGGGGCCTTCCCAAGTGGTCCTAACTTTCTTCATCTTTGTGGCGAATGTCCCGCTGATGACGGTTTAGTCAGCTTCGCTGTCGACAAGAGCAGTGACGCTGTGGTTGTCGACGAGAACATCGAGTTTGTTAGTTCGTCGCCTCGCGTTGCAGTTACGTCACGGCGTCGGATCTTGGCTACAACCGTTTGTACAACAGTTGTAAAATTGCATCATCAATCTTCTTCTGGCTGCAAAGTTTCAACGTTAGAACTCCGTTGCGGTTGTAGTGGGCTCTTGAAGTTTTGTCATGGCGGTAGTGGCGGAGGATCTTCAGCAGTTCGTCGCACACAAACCACACCTTCATCTATTGCTGCCCTTAGTTTTCCAAGTGTGGGCTAGGTGACCAGACCTGGATTGCGCCAGTGTACAGCGGGCGGTGAAGTGACATGTAGCAGCCGGGTGACGGTGAACAGGAAGTTCCTCGAGGCACCACTGTACTGTTGCGAGGTAGCCGGCAATGTCGCGGAGTCTTTCACCCCGCTGTGGATGCGGCACATCTATGGCAAAACCACGTAGTCCCAACCGGCGGTACTCGCATTGGTGGTAGGTGTGTCCATCTTCTTCACAGTGGTAGCAGAGAGGCCGGTGGTCGGGGGCATGCCACACGTTGGTTTTTCTCAAAGTGTTCTGCTGGCTGGCGGGTGGATGATATGGCATCGATGGTGGCGGTGGCTGGTGGCAGAACAGTGACAATGCGGCCTCTTGGTGAAGTTTAGCGTCGGGCTGCAGAAGTATGGCTCATCACTTATGTCTGACGATGTGGTGCTTCGGAAACCTAAAGTAATTGCCTTACTTCTTTGCGGACAACACTGGCAATTGAATCCACTTGGGGCTGCAATGAAAACAACAGCTTCCGTAGCTCCTCCTGCACAGTCTATCGCATTTTTCTACGCATGCCATCGGATCAAGGGCGTGAACAGCTGCGCTGTCTTGCATCGAGCGGCGATTGTATTGGCGGGTGCGCATTTTTAGCATCTTCTCGATTGTATTAGCCTTCCAAACAAACTTTTGAACTGTTTTGGGTGCGTTCCGCACAACTGCCGCAAACAGTTTTTGCTTGACCACTTGCTTCAGGAACCGGAGCTTCTCTTCAGCCATGGCAGGGTCGGTGTGATGAAACTGCCGAGCCATATGTTCGACAAAGATGGTCACATTTTCATTAGGGAGTTTCACCGGTGTCTCCAACAAGGTGGCGGCCCTTTCCTTTCGAGTCAGGCGTTAGTGACACTGCCTTCTTTGTCATGTTGTTGAGTATTGTCTAATAGTATTTTATAAGGATGTCTTAGCGTATTGATCACGATTGATGTTATAATGATACGGCTGATGATATCTTCGATCAAAAGTAGTTGAATAAATATGTGTGTTTGGTTTGTTTTGTTCAGATCGCGTCTATTGTGTCCATTTTATCCAAGAGCGTGGCATGGATCTCGCCATATCAGATCCCACAATTCTCAAACCAGGTCATTGCTGCATCTTCCAGGCAGAAGTAGACGTGATGCAGCTTCTCTTTCATGTCCCAGTGGTTGAGGGCGGCCACTCAATTTTTAAGTCTCCAACCAGGTTTCCTGGTGTTCAAATGACGATACGCAGAGGGTCGGTGGCTCCCTTGGCTGCTGCATCACTGCCGCTTCAAGAGACGTTGCGGCTGTCATTGTGCCTCTAGTCGCCGTGGCTTTTGACTTGTCCGCTAGGGGTTCACATTTGGGGCCTATTCCTTTCAGTCTGTGGCTGGCTCGACTGTCGCTGACGGTGTCGATGTCTTCTCTGTGACGGGGGCTGTGTTCATAGCTTGAAGGGGCTGTTCGATACATGGACCAAAAAGCACTTCCACCAGATGTCAAGGGGTCCTGACAGCGACGAAGGGAGCAAACTGTAGGTTGGAGATCAAACTGTTTGTTTGGCCCAACTTGTGGCCAGTCAACGAAAGTTCAGATTACAGCGATACACACTGGCACTGATAGCGGTGGATAGACCGTTGGCCGTCGATCAACTGACAAACGGCGAAGCACGTCAGCATTTATACTTGTGTTGTCAAATATTTCAGCATTATCGCTGGTGGCCACGCAAGTTGCAGAATAATCTGTGATGTTCACGTTGCATGCGTAATTTTAACAAAATGGTCTACTATAGTCGCGAGGCTTCTCGAACACTGCAGTTATGGTTTGCACTAACGTTGTCTAGGGTGTAACAGGCCGATAACAAAACTTCAGGAAGGAATGTGGCAACAGCTAGTTAGAAAAATGTTATGCCCCAAGTGTTTGAAGTACACATGGGACAAGATATTGCTATTGCCTTCAACTCTTAAAGGTGAAGCTTAAGGGTCGCTCAATTTTTTATTGACCTTTGTTTTTCAAGATTTAGGCTGATCATTTCTTCTTTTGGCTTGGAAACCCTAGTGATAACACTGAAAACTCATTTCATGTGTCATGGTAGAGAGACACATTGCTGTTCGAAAGCAAAGTACATCCAACTGTATTTAGTCGCTGGCTTAAATCTCGCATGTGTAACCATGGCCCTCCAGAGTGCCCGCGAAAAGGCCGCCAAGCTCGGCTTGGCGAACCGGTTTCTACGAGGGACCAGCCAGGTGTGGCAGGGTTTCCCCTGCGTCAACTGTGGACCAAAATAAAGTTTTCATTATCGTTGTTATCATGTGTGTTCTATTTTAAATACACTACTTCATTATTACTATGACTCATGAAAGACATTCCAAACGTCCTGCAATGTGTACTAAAGACTGCCTACACACTTTATTGCCTGGCATCAATAGTTGATGCATCCATCCCTATTTAGTAACAGGGCATCTGTTTATTATAGTCTATCCATATATTTTGTGCTATAATTACCGAATGGACCCTTAGCTGATTGGGGTCATTTAGAGAGCATTTATATATTTCATGTCTTATATGCTAATACAACACATCACCACTAATGTTCAATTTCATATTTCCCTCCAAATTCAAGTGCTTAACTTCATATTGACCTATGTAGTGAGCTTGTCTTTAAAAAGAATTAAGTAGGTACATCAAATAAGTACTGAAAAAGTTCTCACTCAATTACAATACTAAAAAAAACGTTACCACTAATGTTCGATTTCATATTTCCCTCCGAATTCCAGTGCTTAACTTCATATTTCCCTACATAGTGAGCTTGTCTTTAAAAAAAAAGTAGGTACATGAAGTAAGTACTGAAAAAGTGCTCACTCAATTACAATACTAAAAAACGTTTTGTGAAGCCCAGGCAATCTTGGGTGTACTGCATGGTTTGTGCTGGCTTTAACAGTTCTCTTGTGTGCTTTTGCTGATGTGTCCATCCCTTTATGGAGAAACAAAGAAGTCTCATGCTTCGAATATTGTCAGAAAAGCATTGCTCCAGTGTCTTCCTGGAAGTCATTCATAGTTTCATGAAAAGGTTGCTGCTTTATATTTTGTGAACATGAGATTGTAGTGGTGATGTGACCATGTTTGTGGACTGCTGCAAAGAATAGGTTTCATTAAACGAATGATATTGACTATTCATCTTCTGCCCCATTTGCAAATTAAATATGGGAAGAATGTGATATATTTCCTTGTGATTTTTACATATCGCCAGCTTAAAGCAGTATTTCTTGCAAAGCACTAGATAATGTTAGGTTGGGGTGGAGAGAGCTCGTTGATTATAGGGTATGTTGAAAGAGTAGTTTGAGGGTCAAAAGTTATCTTAGTTTGGTAGCTCACGATTGATAATGACATTAATTTTGGGGAGGAAAGGCGAGCGGTAGAAGATAGTGCAAAGGAAAGGCCGTCTTCTCGAGATAGTATCCACACTATCATGCACTACGTTTGGGTAAGACTCCTTCCATGAGAAAATCCGTTGAGTGGGCACAGGCTTTTATACTGTGTGCCTCCCCAAGGAAGCAGGAAAAAAAAAATCTCCCCACCTGTCAAACTAGAAGCCGCAATTTTCTACTTACATGTCTGGTGATCTACATATTGAGGTATGGTGGCAGTTCTTTTAGGTACTTTTGTTCACCTTGATTTGTTTCCCTTGATGTCATAATACTGCATATTAATGAGAAAGCACCAGAAATGAATTGTGGAGCATTTTTTTCGTCGGCCTACTCCCACAATCATCCTGCAAATCATTCGAATGTCTCGTAGATTGAAAGAACCTGAGGACAAGAATGTGTAGGTATTTTTAGTTATTTATTTTAGAAAGACTGCAACGCTCATATTGAAGTTTTGTCAGGAGGGAGAAACAATAAGTATATTAAAGTCAGTAATAAATAAACATACTAGATGTAATTCAAAATACTAGTACAGGCTTTCCTAGTTGAAGTGTGAAAATTATAAAGATCTGCATTCATAATTAGAACATCTAAATATACATCACTTACACAGTCACTCATACAGTCATATCATACCTAGAGGTATAAGGATACTATCATATTCATACATATTCAAGAGTTACCAAAACAAAAGGTTACACATTCTAGTGCGATTTTGTGAAACCTATGCAGATTTTTTTTCTTTCTCAATGTGGCAGGAAACTGTCATGACCCTCTTGGTGACATTGCTATGTTGAAGGTGCCGTAATATGACAGCCATTATGAAGCACCATTTAATTCTGGAAGGAAAGATTTCATTGCCAAGCTCTTCTGTGAATTTGTTGAAAAAAACTTGATATATCGATTTATTGAAATACTCTCTCTGAATTCAGATATAGATTAATATAGTTCCGAAATTTTATTTGTATTTAATTTATCCATGCACCAATTTATCCATGCAACAACACACGTACACATTGGTTCGCACAAAGTTCTGCCAAAAGGAAAAAGTTCAAAATTGATTCTGAAAAATCACTGGCTAGACTAGCAAGTGTAAAGTGCTGGGTGCATCAGAAACAAATTTAATATACCAAGATCTTCTCCCACGCCTAGCCGTGCGGGGCTTTGCCGTGTCCGAGGAAAATGGGATCCTGGGGGTTGAGCCGACGTTAGGTGATTGGACCTTCAAGGCCCCCCGGCGGAGGACACACCCCTCTGGCCCCGGCTTCACGTAGACGGCACCGCTGAGCTGACCCACCCAGGGGAAATTGGCAGTCGCCTTTACCTAATTCTCTCTCCCTACATCTTCGTCTTTATCGCTCACTTCTTACCTGTCCTGTCGTCTTATCTTTTCCGTTTACTTCCAAATTTCTTGGCGGCTAGGGTTAACCCTGGGGGACTGACCTCCCTTGGTCAGGACCACAGGGTTATAGTAGCAATGTATGGCTAACGTGTGTATACGTTCCCCTTGTTGGACTCCATGGTGGGTGGCCAGCATAGCTACCGAATGAACATGCTTTTCTATAGAAAAAAGTACCCCCCCCCCCTTTCCACAATTATCGGTCCGGTAAAAGAGGTCGCACCGAAGCAAATAGAAACTTTCTGACTAAAGAGAATGATTACACGAAATTCTTTGTCGTAACGTCATTAACTGAAACTAAGATTCAGGACATATCACCATTCCCAATTGCAAAAGCAATCAAAGAATGCATTGGAAGCAATTACAGTGCAAAAAAATAAATTCAAGAGATCTCCTCATAGAAGTGAAAAACAAAGAACAAAGTGACAAAATTAGACACCTTGGAAAAATCAGACAACATGAAGTCCGTGTAACAGCTCACCGCTCTCTCAATTACACGCGAGGTGTAATGTCGGACAATGAACTGCTCAAGTGCACCGACGCAGAAATTGAGAATGCTTTAGCGGATCAAGGTGTACTTGCCGCACGAGCAATCATCATTTGTAGAGATAAGAAGGAAACCCGCACAAGAAATGTAATACTAACATTCGCAAGCACGACACTTCCTGCTACAGTTAAGGTAGCGTACCTTTACCTACATGTGAGGCCCTACATGCCTTATCCTTGCAGGTGCTTCCGGTGCCAGAGGTTTGGGCACGGGTCTCTTTCATGTCGTGGTAGTCCAACCTGCATGAAATGCGGCCAGAATGAACATGAAGATGGCGAGTGCAACAACCCTTTAAACTGTGTGAACTGCAAGGGGTCCTATGCAGCGTACTCACGCTCCTGCCCAGCATGGCAAAAAGAAAAAGACATATATACTTACACTGAAAACCAAAAAAAACATACCGTATCCAGAAGCGCGCGAGTGGTTCTTGCCTAAAAGGGCACTTACGCTGAAGCGGTGCGAAGGGGGAGGGCACCGCCGACGGTCTCTGTAGGAACACAGGTCGAAATCCAGGACCTAGTGGCCACGGTCCGTCCCCCAGACAAGAGTGAAAAAAGGGCACCAAGTGCTTTTTTTTTCAGGGAGGCCCCAAAGCCTCGACCAGTGTTGGTGTCAGCGAACCTGATGTCAAAGCAAAAGAGGTCTCAACAACGGTGCCGTGTAGCCAGCCTCACTTGAGGAGGCCAGCATCCTCGCTGGGCACCAACACTGTTGAGCACCCTGGTGGTGCTGAGTCCATGGACGTGAGTCCATCGGACACTGAAAGCCTGACAGACCGTGCTCTAACTAGCAGGGCGATCAGGCAGCCCATCATTCCTCCCTGCCAAGGACGGAAAGGGAGCCGAAACACATTTTTGGCCCCACAAAAAAAGAAGTGACGAAGCACATGAATAGTGTCACTTTTTAGCTTATGCACCATTAACTGAAAATACTAAATTGTATACACATCATTTCACGTAATGGCATACATCATCCATTGGAACTGCAGAGGCATGACACGAAATTTAAGCGACATTAAGGACATATTTACAAGCTTCTCTCCTGAAGAGTTATGCTTGCAGGTAACGAATCTGGGACCAAAAAACACCAAAATACTAAAAGGTTACACTGTTATACGTCGCGACCACTCGCTTAGCAACCGGCTGTCTGGTGGCGTCGCCATTAATTGTTGTCCAAAGTGGTATTGCGGTAAGAGAAGTTATAGTTAACAGTTTCATTGAAACGGCTGCAGTCACCATTTTATGACATAAAACTATCACTATTTGCTCCATATACATTTTACTGTAAAAGATCTAGAATTGATTGCAGAACAGTTACATATCCAAAGGTAATTGCTAACAGAGTACAGAAAACATTACAATTCAATCAACCAAAGGAACAAGCAGGGTTTCGAACAGGCTACTGAACAATCGACCACATTCATACTATCAATCAGGGCATAGCGAAATGCTCAGAATATAATCAACCACTACACAGAGCCTTCATAGATTACGACAACGCATTTGATTCAGTAGAAATATCAGCAGTCGTGCAGACACAGTGGAATCAGGGCGTCGATGAAGCATATATAAACATCCTGGAAGAAATCTACAGGGGACCAACTGCTACCATAGTGCTTTATAAAGAAAGCAACAGAATACCAACCAAGAAGTGTGTAAGGCAGGGGGATACAATATCCCCAATGCTATTTACCGCGTGCTTACAGGACGTTTTTAGAGGCTTAGAATGGAAACAGTTAGGGATAAGAGTTAATGGAGAGTACCTTAGTAACCTGCGCTTCACCGATGACATTGCATTGCTGAGTAACTCAGCTGACGAATTGCAACTCATGATTTTGGAGTTAGACAAGAACAGCAGAAAGGTGGGTCATAAAATTGATCTGCAGGAAACGAAAGTAATGTACAACAACCTCGGAAGAGGCAGCACTTCGAGATAGGTAATAGTGCACTTCAAGTTGTAAAAGACTATGTGTACTTAGGGCAGGAAAAAACCGCAGAGTCGAACCACGAGATTGAAGTAACTAGAAGAATAAGAATGGAATGAAGCACATTTGGTAAGCACTCTCAAATTATGACAGATAAATTGCCACTATCCCTGAAGAGGAAGGTATATGTCAGCTGTATCCTGCCGGTACTTAGCTACAGAGCAGAAACATGGAGACTTACAAAAAGGGTTCAGCTTAAATTGAGGACGATGCAGCAAGCACTGGAAAGAAAAATGCTAGGTGTAACCTTCAAGAGACAAGAAGAGAGCAGAGTGGATTTGGAAACAAACGGGGGTTAAGGATTTAATAGATGAAATCAAGAAGAGATAATGGACATGGCCGGACATGTAGCGCGTAGACAGGACAATCGCTGGTCATTAAGGGTAACTAATTGGATTCCCAGAGAAGGCAAGTGGGTTAGGGAGAGATAGAAGGTTAGGTGGGCAGATGAGATTAAGAAGTTTGCGGGTGTGAATTGGGAGCAGCAAGCGCAGGACCGAGTTAGCTGGCGGAACATGAGAGAGGCCTTTGTCCTGCATAGTCAGGCTGATGATATATATATATATATATATATATATATATATATATATATATATATATATATATATATATATATATATATATATATATATATATATATATATATATATATATATATATATATATATATATATATATATATATATATATATATATATATATATATATATATATATGAGTGCTTACTGACACGCTTTGGCCGCATATGACACACAAACAAAGTAAAGAAACACTCAACGACAAGGGTTTCTTTACTTTGTGTGTGTGTTATTTCCTGCCAAAGCATGTCAGTAAGCAAGTACCAACTAGGCCAACAATCAGTATTGTTACAATATGAGTGTTTGTCGTGTTTTACCAAGACCACACTCGTACAGCTACTAGAGATGCTAAAACCTTTTCGCACAGCAAATAAGGCTTTTGTAGCATAGTTTGTAGCATAGTTGACACTTGTAACGCGCTGTTTGAATACTAAGAAGTCAAGAATGACAGAAATATTTCACACATATTTTATGTTCAAAACAGCGTGTCACGAATGTGTGCGCATTATTTCTGTCATTTTCATCTTCTTAGTATTCAAACAGTGCGTCACACGTGTCAACTATGTACAACCCTGCTCTGGCCCTTCTGTTTCGGTTGCCTGCAACACATTTACAAACAAAACTTTTCAAGACACCAAGTTACAGCTGTGTTATCATACTTAACAAAATTTATATGCAATATCTCAAATGGTGAAATTACCTCAGTACTCCTCACTTTTTTGTAAACAGCCCTGAACATTTTTTTTCATACCAAATGTGTGTGCTAAATAATAAAGGAGCAGGAGGGTGGGAGGAGGGCTTTGCAATGTCTCCACATAGTTCGACCTAAAAAGCCCCTAAATTACTCCAAGTTCCAAGACAACAGGGTGGTTACTTTCTCACCTTCACCACCATTCGTACAGGTGCTACCTCACCCTTGCAACTTAATTGTTTTTCGAAGCACGTGAACAATGTCAGCATGAAGGGTTAAAACAATCTGCATTTCGAACTTATCGGCTATATACATGCTGTCATGTTCGCTCGCCCAGTGAAAAGAATACAGATCAAGCGAAACTGGATGTTTGCACCATATAGTCATGCGAGACATGGCAGGACAGACGTGTGTCTGCATGACAAAGTAATTCACGGCTGATATTTCTTCTACGTCGACCAATCAATGCTTATATGTCAAAATGTGACAGCAGCAAACTGCTGGGTCACAAATAGTGCTTAAAATATAGAAAATTTGCAACTTAATAGCTTTACAAAGCTTCTAAAGTTTTTTCCGAGAAGAAAGGCTTCCCAGATGTTCATCTTGCTAGCTTCTGAGATTAACAATGAACGAAAAAAGGAGATTTCCAAGGGCTCGTCTTTCATTGTTTCACTCGACATTATTTAGTACAGACAAGAAAATACTTATTATGATGTAAATGTGAAGAAAGTAATGTGAATGAAAAGAACTTGTTTCTGGCAGAGGTGGAACCTGCAACCTACTAATAACCCGTCCGGTACTCTAGCACATGAGCTACTTCAGCGGTTTTTTCGCGATCCGTGTACATTATGAGGTATATATGTGCATTTAAAACTAGGAGTGTGTTTCCGCGTGGTCACTCGATCTTCAGGAAACAGCTGTCGCGACTTCTCTTGAAATTCTTGAATGCTACAGATCTCGCATGTGCCTGGCGATAAGTGACAATTATGTTTTAAATATAGTGCAGCGAGCTAGAGTACCAGCACAATACTGCCTGTGGAATTGCACAGAGGCCATTGTCTTATGCAGGCTTACGTTGCGCTATCCACGATTTTTATGTTAATAGCCTGCTCGTGCTTAGTTAAAAAACAAACAAAGGACATTAGCTACAATTAGCGAAGAGTAAATTGGGCGGGGCAATTGCCTGCAAATTATGCAAGGCTAGATCCACCGGCTACCTACAACATCCTTATCCTTAGCCTTTAAAAACTAGGAGTGTTGGTCAGCGCCACTAGTAGTTAGTTATGACATGAGGAACAACTTTTTTTGTGCGTGTTAGTGTCACGACTTATGAGCCCTTTTTATGAACTGGCAACTTATAAATAATCCCAGCACGCATATACACAATTGTAGAGTTCAGGTTGGCTTCTCCTCACATTTTATCGCATCGTGAAGAAGCCTGCTTTACGTACATTTTACAAACATTTTTAGCAAGTAAAAAACACAGAAACACGTTCATCATGGTTGCAGGCATCTTGAAAAATCATATCTAAAACATTATCTTTTTAAATTTATTTTAGGTGGTAACAAAACTTACAAAACAACAGAAACTTGCATCGTTCAACAATTTACTGCATTTTTTGTCGCTATTTCGGGCATTATCTAATGGTTTTGGATAAGGTGTTGTCAAACAAAAGAAACAAGCCCTCAAAAGTTCTCTTTTTCCCCCATTTTTACTTATGTGCTTATTTTTCCAAGCACATGCAGACTATCAGACTTAATTGGCCCACAAAATATGGATATCAAGGAAAAAGCGGTTTTTCTTGTGCAGGCACAAATGTGTTTTCAGGCTCCCTTTGCACAAAAAAAGATGCATTGCAGTGGACACAGGGACAGAGACACTGTCTGTTGAAATGGTCTGAGTGAATGCAGCAGGACACAAGTGGCACTCAAAGGGACACACGCCCGGTGGGAAATAAAGCTGAAATTTCACAAGTCTTCTACTTGCTAACATATGTTAACTGCTGGCAGAAACGCAGCCCTCTTTGTACGGACATGAGAGACCGATGTTTATCAAATGATGCCAAGAATGAGGAACCAGCAGAGACAAAGAAATACAGACAGACATGCACACCACGTGTTGTGATCTATGCATAAAATGAGAATTCACCAGCACAAACCAATCTAGAGCTGCTGCACCGGTCACTTAGGTACAAGCTAACCTCAGTCTATTCTGACGTTGTAGCAGTGGCAGTGCAGTGTGTTGATCCACGCGAGTCTTAAGCGAGTTCTTATTGCTCTCCACATCAATACTACTCTAGAAGCCTGCTGTCAATACACAAAG
Source organism: Rhipicephalus microplus (assembly GCF_043290135.1). Lineage (NCBI taxonomy): Eukaryota > Metazoa > Arthropoda > Arachnida > Ixodida > Ixodidae > Rhipicephalus > Rhipicephalus microplus. The sequence continues at coordinate 61,392,293 of NC_134708.1, forward strand.
GCTTGACTAAGATATAATTATTATTTATTATTATTATTTAGTATGATTACATAGAAACCACAAAGACAGAGGAAATAGGGAGGGAACAGGCTGACAACTGCCACCAATAGGGGCACCAAGCATGTCTGCTCCTTCGGGAAGGGGAGGCATAGAGGAAATAAGGGGAGAAAGAAGGATAGAGAAGAGGAAAGTTAAAAAGAAAGAGGAAAACACACACACACACGAAAAATAGTCACATGAAAAATGTCTGGAATCGTGACGCCAAGTCTGTTTCGCTAAGAAAGTTAAAAGCGCTCTCCGAGCCTGGTCACGCCTAGAAGCACATCCTCCTGGGAACCATTCAGACAGGCGATACATAATCGCCCAAATTTATCTTCATATATGACAACAAACTTGGCACCTGACTAGTAGGCTAATTATTGCACTTTTATTACGAATATCAAGTACCTATATGGTGATGCATATAGCGAGCATCACGTGACACTTGAATACATAAAACTTATGAAAGAAAATGTGAGTGAAAAGTGAGTTAGTTACGTTGGGTTTTATGGCACAAAAGCAACAATGGCTATGATGCGCCAGACACTGGGTGATTATGACAATAAGGTTAAAATGTGAGGTGAAAAACAGATTTATGTTTACAGTTTGTTTAGAAGACCGGTGGCGTCTAGAAACCTAAAAACATCCTGTATGGGGATGGGTGCATTTTCTGATAGTATTAACATTGGGTGTAGAGGTGTCTGTGTTCTGTAAAACTGTTTAAAATAAATGTGTCTACTTTTTTCAAAGACTGGGCATGTTATTAAAATATGATTGATAGTCAGAGGTTTCTTGCAATGTTCGCATTCTGGCTGATATTCTCCGCGCAATAAAAAGCTGTGGGTTAGGTGAGTATGACCTATACGCAGGCGGCATAGTGTTACTTAATTCGGTGAAGCACTTTTGGTGGTTGCAAGACTTCCATTCTTGTAGAATAGGCTTGATAATTTGAAGCTTGTTATGCACTTGAGCCTGCAAATCTTCTTGCCATTTTGCCCTAAAGGCTGTCCGAAAACTGTTGAAACAGTCTCTAAATGGTGCCATTATTTCTGCTATGCTTTCATGACCTGCCCTTGTTGCTACCCTGTCTGCCTTTTCGTTTCCTGGGATACCAACATGGCTCGGCACCCATACAAGCCGGATTGTCTTGTCATTTTTCTCAGCTCTTTCTAGCTTCTGCAAAATGTCCCCGAGAAACGGTTTGTTTTCCGACCTTAAATGTAAGGCTTTTAATGCGCTAAGTGAGTCAGTGTATATGACAGCTTTTTTGTGATTTCTTGATAAAATTTCTCCGAGAGCAATCAAAAGAGCATATACTTCTGCTGTGAAGGTAGATATGAATGGTGGCAGTCTTATACATGTTTCTGAGTGTTTTGATATGACAGCACTTCCTGTATATTCTTGTGTTTTTGATCCATCAGTGTAGTATACAGATTGTGTGTTATAGTTTTCTTGTACGGCTAAGAAATTCTGGATAATTTGTTCCCGTGGAGTTTCCTTCCAGCTTAGATGAGTTAAGGCAAAGTCAGTGTAGTGTGAAAAGTCCAACCATGGAGCCAGTCTTTCCGGCATTCGGACAACGCTTAGTGCCCGATTCGGTACTTTGTAGTCAATACATATTTCTTCAAAGCGCACGAGAAGTGGTCTTATCGTGTGCGGTCTGTTGTTGTATTGTATTCTGGTACCGATCTGAGAGAGAATAGTGTGACATATGTGGCTTGGTTTCAGTCTGGTTCCTAAAACATAGGATACAGTAAGTAGCGCTCTTATTTGTTCCAGGCACGGCTCGTTGCTCTCAGCATATAAGCTCTGGACAGATGAGGTTCTATACGCTCCAGTCGCCAAGCGCAATCCATGATGATGTATTGGGTCAAGACGTTTGAGGTAAGATTTTCTGGCTGAACCGTAAATAACGCTGCCGTAGTCAAGTATGCTGCACACGATCGAGCGGTATATGCGTAAAAGGCGGACTCGATCGGCATCCCAGTGTTTCCACGATAGTATTTTCAGAATGTTGAGCGCAACTGCTTTCTTTTTGGTGCAACTCATGTGGGAAATGAAGTTTAGTTTTCTGTCAAAGACTAGGCCTAGGAACTGGTGTTCTGACTTGAGTGGCAGTACATTGTTGTTGATTTTAAGGACAGGGTCCGGATACAAGCCGCGCTTTTGTGAGAAAAGTAGGGTAACGGTTTTCTGGGTAGAAAAGCAAAAGCCATTTTGATCTGCCCATTTGGTCAGTTTGTTGATGGTTAGCTGCAGCTGCCTTTCACATGTGGATATGCTTGAGGCTCGGCATGCTATCTGCAGATCATCAACGTATAATGACTGCATGATGGAGGGTGGTATTACTTTATTAACTGAATTCATTTTGACTACGAAGAGTGTAGTGCTTAACCTGCAAGCCTGCGGCACACCATTCTCTTGGACAATAACAAGCGACAGTGTGTAGCCCAACCGTACCTGAAAGTTTCGGTTTGATAGAAAGTCAGAGAGGAAATTAAGCATTCTTTCGGGTATTCCGAGATTCGCCAGGTCTCTCAGTATACCGTACCTCCACATTGTGTCGTAGGCCTTCTCCAGGTCAAAAAACACGGCTAGGCAGTGTTGCCTATGTAATAAGGCCTCACGTACTGTGTGTTCGAGACGAACAAGATGATCGATCGTTGAATGGCCTTTCTTATACCCACACTGATGATCATCTAGTAGGTTGTCCATTTAAACGGTGTACGTTAGTCTTATGTTTATCATGCTTTCGTATGATTTTGACATACAGCTCGTAAGTGCTATGGGCATATAGCTACCCGGTGAAGTGGGTGGTTTTCCAGTTTTTAAAAATGGCACTATGGTTGCTATTTTCCATTTTGTGGGCATTTTGCCAGTTTTCAAATCATCTTAAAGAACTTGAATAATGCATGCACGGCAGCTTGAGACAAGTGCGCGAGCATTGCGTAATGAATTCTGTCTGGCCCGACTGCTGTCCTTTTCCCGCCGAAAGCACAGTGCGCAACTCTTGGAGTGTCAAGGGAGCATTGTAAGGCTCACCTAAGCCACCGGTTACTGGTAGTTTTTGTTTTTCGGTTGTCTGTTTGTATGCCAGGAAGGATGGCGTGTAATTAGCGGAACTGGGTATAGTGTAAAAGTGTTTTCCTAAAATGTTAGCCTGCTCCTCTAGAGATGTCTGTGTGCCTGGGTCTGTAAGTATGGGTATTGCGTATGAGGAGTAGTCGCCGCTGAATCTTCTAACCTGGTTCCACATTTTCTTGGATGTGGTTGTGCTATTGATTGTAGATATGTACTTCTGCCAGGACAATTTTTCTGCATCTCTACGAATATATCGTGCTTTTGCTTTAGCTTGTTTGAATGCGAGGAGGTTGTCACATGTGGGGTACCTACGGAAGTTGCACCATGCTTTATTTTGTAGTTTTCTAGCTTTTGCACGCTTACTGGTCCACCATGGTTTTAGTTTTCTTCCCACAAGTCCTGATGACTGGGGAATAGCTTGATCTGCCGCAGACAGTATGCGATTGGTGAACTTGTCATTTATTTCACCTACTGTAAGGTGTTCAGAGAACTCATCCTGTAGATTAGCTCTCTGTGTAAATAAAGGCCAGTTAGCTTTGTGAAGCTTCCAACGCCGTGGTCGAGAGCGTATGGTCGGAAGTGGTGATGTTAGTTTTACAATCGACGGTAGATGGTCACTACCGTAAAAATTGTTTCTTGTTTACCATGTAAAATCAGCAAACAGTGAGCTAGAGCACAATGCCAAGTCAAAGCAACTCATGATTCCTGTGCCTGGAGGGCAGTATGTTGGTGATCCAGTGTTTAAAAGACACACATTGTTAGTAAGAATAAAATCTTCAATTACCTGCCCTCTACTGTCTGTCTTTACACTACCCCATAGTATGTTGTGCGCATTGAAATCTCCTGCCATTAAAAAGGTTTAGCCCAAGTAACCACGGATATCCGTTAGGAATACGTCGGGACGTCCGTCTCGGATATTCCGGACATCCATCAGATATCCGCGGACGTACAATGTACATCCAATGGACATACTGTGAATGTACAAAGGTAACAAATTTGTACGTTCGCTCGTCATCCGTCTTGGACAGCCGACACGGACATTAAAAGGACCATCAGGGGATATATAATACATATACACAGGTACATATATGTTCATAATAGATATGTATATTGATTTCTTATTCATTGTGCATAAATAATCTACCCCCTAATGCTCCTTTGAATGTCCATGCGGCCTGTCCGAGGCTGATGTTGAGTGGGCATAAATACCTAGCTATATATATATGTGTGTGTGTGTGGTAATATCGAGGGTCCTTGAGGTTTTGCGCACTATCGCAATTGATGCTTGAACGTCTTTCACAATAACGCTTTTGCTGCAGATTAAATATCAAAACGCTAAAATTATTTCTGGTGCAATGCTAAATTAGAACAAGATTCATGGACAAAATAAGATGACGACTGGGGATCCGGAGTGCCAATTACCAACTGTTTATTGATGGTGTAAGCTAGAAAAAACTTACAATCATGCACAGGGACGTGAAAGAGTACAGCGAACTTTCGTGCCACTGTGCATGCTTAGAAGCTTACTTGTTTTCAAGCTTTTACCATCGATAAAACAGAATAACATATGTTTGGCAAACTTAGGCATCAATTGCCCAGGAACAAGTGCTAAAGCGTAAGAAGATTGGGCTCACACAAGGTCTCAGATGCAATAAAACGTTTATTATCATTAGGTCAAATCATGTACTCTGGTAATAATGAATAAATAAATTAAGCAAACACTAATTAAATTAAGTACAATGTTCAAGTTGAAGTGTGAACACAATGATGAGAATAGAAGCACAGCTCCACACATTTAAGAAATTCTAGCAGTGAAGGTAATACAATGAAACAAGTTAAGTGTGGTTATTTCATTTTGTAATATCAAAATTGAAACTTACAGGGTCATAAAGACACAAGCTTTGGTACAAACAAAAAATGTCAAGAACATTTAGCAAGAAATAAAAAAGGCTTAAGTTAAAAACTGACAAGATCCAGTATGATGCAAAACACCATTCCAATACAATACTGCAGAACAGGCGACAAATATGACTGTTTCAAAAATACAAAAACAAACATGAAATGGTAAATACCAAAAAATGTACAAGACAAATTCACATCATGGAAAGCACAGGGCTCAATTCCATCACACGCTGAAAATGGGTGACACAGTTTTATTGTTTATTAAGTACAATAAACATGAATCATACATAAAACTGTCATTCGCCCAGAAGCATTTTAGAGCTCTACATAGAACAATGCAATGGGACAATTAAGATACCCTTATGACATGGATATCTCTTAAACACTATGAACAGTAGTCACATAGACATCAGTTTTAATTCAAGCACAACCAATACACCTCCTTATCTTTGGAAAATGTGAATGTTTATTGCACAATAGTGGCTGTTTCGTTTCACTGCTAGCACAATATGGTGACCAAATAACTCATATTAAAGGGGTAGTGACACCATTTTTTTTGAAGGACAGTTTACTCTGCCCTACAAATCTCCTGTGTACAGAGATAGCTCGGAGCAAGTGTAGTACAGCAAATGCCGAGATAGATTATTTTGGAATTAAAGCCAGAAGGGTGTCTTGAAGGGCCAGTTGATACACGATTTGCATGAGCGCATGACTCAAACTATGTACCTAAGAGACGACAAAAATTTATTGTCCTTCCTGTGTTGAGCAAAGCACCAGGAAACACCCAGCACAAGACAAAAAATTTCCGCCATCCCTTACGCACGCGGTGCGAGCCATGCACTCAAGATCGTTAGCAAAGCAGGCGTAAGGCTTTCTCGGCAGCCTATGCGAAAAAGTAAAGTAACCCCGAAGAGCATGCGTGCATAAAGAAGCACAGGACACAGTACGAAGAATGCATTGACAATGTATTACGACATTCCGTTGTCATGTGGCTACACCTATGCTGGATAGACCAGTCAATGTTTGAACGATCACCTGAATGAGCACCCGTTCAATCTCAAGACTTCAACAAGCAGCATCTTAGCAGCCCATTGTTCCTCGTGGAGCTCCACCCAGCTCTTCCATAATTGAAAGATGTTTTCACGATATCGTAACAAGATCGAGTGCGAAATCAACGAAGCCTTCCATATTAGGAAGAAAGGACACGTGTGTCAGTGAGCCTCCACTTGCCCTCCTCGAAAAAGAGAACATGTTTCTGAGCTGTTAACTTTGGACATTTTGACTCGTGAGAGATTCATCTTGCTTTTCATCTTTATGAGCAAGTGTTGTAGTCCTATTTGTTTTTGCAGCTCTATATTTTCCCGTGTAATAAACACACACACAGTTGTTCCTCAGTTTCATTGTTCCTCAGTGTTGTGCGGTCATTTCTCCATCCCAATTGAGTGCTATTTTTCCCTCAGTACTAGTAAAGCCAATTTTCCCAAGGTGCACCTCGCGACATCGACACTAGCTTGACGTCAGGCTACAGTACTAATTCTGGCGACATCATACAGGATACTCGCCTGGCCATGGGAACGTAACATTTTCTTGCTCCAGCATGTGAAGAGCTCATATCGCGACTTGAGAGTACAGTAGGAACCAAGACTAGTTTTTAATAACATGTTGTAATTACTTTTTCAGGGAGCACTTACACCTATTTTCTAGGATCAGCAGGGCTTGGCTTAACATTTAACGCAACGGTGGTCTAGTGTCCAAGGTACTCGGCTGCTGACCCGCAGGTCACGGGATCAAATCCCGGCTGTGGCTGCTGCATTTCCGAAGCGGAAATGTACGCCCGTGTGCTCAGATTTGAGGGCACGGTAATGAATCCCAGGTGGTCGAAATTTCCGGAGCCCTCCACTACGGCGTCTCTCATAATCATATGGTGGTTTCGGGATGTTAAACCCCACATATCATTTAACGCAAGAAAACAACAAATTAAAACTTTCATGTAACAACCACTTAAAGGGGAACTCCGGCGTTTTTTCGATATTAACTGATTTCAATAAAACTTTAAACATGTGTTTTCATTGGTACCGTGATAATATGTGCCAAATTATGCACCCTAAGTCATTCAGTTTCTTGGAAAACAAATTTCAAAATTAGTATCCGATTCTGCAATCACACTAGTAAACGCAGGCCACCCTGTGCATGTGACGTAAGGGCCTACTCTTTTTGGAAAACCCTGCATTTCCCAGCAGACAGATGCAACGTGCGCTTTCTTCTACGAGGTGACAATGCTAGCACAGTTCAGTTTTGTCAGCTGTATACAGCGTGTTCGTTATCGTTGATGTCGGTCTTACAATATTGAGCAACAAGAAAATCGATTCGGGGCATGTCAGATGCTTCACGCGCCGGCGGGTCGAAATCAAAAAGCGATGCTTCTGCGCTGAGATAGTAGCTGCAATCATTGCTGAACTTGTCACTAGTAAGTTCAGACGCTCTAGCACAGCTTTCTTTTGCGTCGATATCGCCAACTTGCTTTTTGCGCATCAGAAGAGGATTGTGAGCTATGTGTGCGCCCTGGCAAGCCGTGGCGGGGTGTAGCCGATCTCGTGACGTCATCAGCGACGAATTCTCGAGACGTCATCTGATACCCACCATGGATGACAGAGCAGCTTCCCGTTTTGGTCTTTGTTTTGACTTGTCGCTTATTGCTTAATTAAAATTACTGACGAGTGCCTGGGCAAAATTAACCATCTTAGCCTTTGCAGGATTGTCAATACTATTTGAAAACAGCATTATCTCAGTATGGTCGAAAATGCACCGGAGTTCCCCTTTAAGAAAACAAAGCATCTCTTCATAGCAAAGCGGTGTGTCAAAAACTGTTGAAGGGTAATCTATCCTAAATGCAATCAATTCTTCTTTTAGTGCCCTCAAGACAGATGAAGAAGTGGAATAGTAACAAATTTTCCGTGCCAGGGTAACCTAGCAACCTTGCGTACATTTCTTAATGGCCAACATTTAACACCTGAAATCTGTGAAACCACAAAAACATCAATGGTGCCAGAAATAAATGGCTTCTCATACAAGTTTACTTTTACTTTGAATTCGCGGCCAATGATGCAGGACACCTGCATACCTCTCAATCTTGCAAAACTCTCTACAATAATAACAGAAGAATCTATCATGCAGCAGCTGTTAGGAACCTCTACACTAAGCATGAGGCTATCAAATGTAGCCTGTTTGTACAAGGGTGGTTCACAGGCGGGTAGAAGGGGTACATCTGAATGTTCTTTTGAAAACTTAATTTTGTCAAAAGATGGAAGATCAGCTACCTCTCCATCTCGCTCCTTCAAGTGATTGTATAGTTGGGCAAGTGGAGTTTTGTGGCTTTTCAGAAGCCGCTTGAGGAACTGCATATTGTTCTCGAATGGAAATGCACTGAAAGTGTCCAGGGGTCCGTGCTTGCTTACATCATTTCCAAGATGTAATAAGCAGTGAATATTATAGGAAACCTGGTCACTTCCATACAACTTTGCAAAACCTTTTACAAAGTGCTGTAGAAGGGACTCTGCATAATCAAGATGCTGCTGGCACAGGCTGGCATTTGAAACAATATAAGTTGCACAATGTAGTGCCATGAAGTTCCTGTAAAGAGAAGGAGCTAGAACAGGTCTGAGCACTAGAGGCCCGCTATACAGGAGGAGGAGCCTGAATTCTGTAGCTTTCCAGCGGTCAGCTTCAGATAAACTTCTTGGCTTGCGAGCAAATTCTTTCGGCACATATGGTGCTAACAACACATTAAGGTGAGAGAATTGTCTGCGCTTTGCAGGCCCAAGGCGTTATGTCTAAAGGACCACTTAGCCAAGCATTGAGCAGCTTTTTCGTAATCCCCGAACACAACAGGTGCATATAGTCCAGTGGTGCAGAGGTCACACAGTCTATGGGCAGTGATGTTAATACTGATGTGCCCCGGTGATGGTCGGAGTCAATCTGACGCCTGAAAGAATCATCCGTATGCAAAGTGGATGACGTAGTAGGGAAGCTGAGTCGACTGTTTCTGTATGTACCCTCAGCTGTGCACTTAGGACACCCAGAATAACCTGTATGTCCTTTAATCTGAAACACAAATGATCGTGCTGGGGCATCCAAAACAAAACACTTCAAAGAAACATCAATTAGGTGCCCATGAAAAATCATTCCTTGGGAAAGAAGCTGTTGCAGGTCACTGACAAGTTTGTTGAGAAACTCATTGGCTGAAGCAGGCTTTCCTGGGCCTGCGAAAATTCCAACTACAAAGGGTGGTATTCTTCGATCTTCACGGATCATGCACTGTATGGGCCACAACTGCATGGTGGAGCTTTTGGAAATTGGCAGCCTGTCAATGTTAAAGGCAAGACAAACATGACTGTTTTCATAACGTGCTTTTGACAAAGCATTCTCGAGGCTTTTCTGTAGCCCAAAGTGGCAGTAATGTCCCGGTACCATTGAACTGACAACAAGTGCACGTTGTGTATCTCTAGGCGTAGCGAGAAGAGTATGAGCGTCGCTAGGCAGAGATGAAGAATCGAAAGTACTGACCTTGAGAATTTTTAGAATAGCGGACAAAGCTGTATGAGTAACATTTTCTTTGATGGCCCAAGTGCGCAGTGACACAACAAAATTTTTGTGCTTAGACAATGCATCAGTGGAAGATGAACAAACAGGTACCTCCGGGACTCCGCTTACAGGAGAAGGCACATCGCTGAGTTGCATTGGCGAGCCGTCGGGTTCAGTGTGCGATGCTCCCCTGGACGAACAGGGTGAACATTTTGTGGGCGATGTGTCCGTTGAGTCACTTTCGGTGACGCAAGGCGAACTGCCCTCAGGGGGCGCCGAGCTGCAGCAATCCGCCTGAGTAGCTGCTGATGTAGCCACAGTGTTTTCGTCAGCCCCAGGCACGCAAATGCTCGCACACTCACTGGCACAGCATGCGTTACTGCATGCGCGTAGTGTACCACACGCACTACTGCATTGTTCGAAGTTCCCGATTCCTTCAGACGTTGACGGCTGGCTGCCGGCTTGATATCCGAAATCCCGAAATATTGCCTTTGTTTGCAATGACGCTTTCTTGCGCGTGTAAGACTTTTCCTTCGCTTTAGGCATGCTGGCACCTACGACGGAAATACATTGTAGTACTCATATGAAGTTCTGAAGTCTTTTACTGTATTCTTAATAAATAAATAAATGTAGCTATCTTACCTCCGTAGCTGGGGAAGAAAATACAATCGTATCTGCACTGGCACTACAAGCACGCCGCCATTATCCACAGGACTAACAGAACGAATCCAGTGGCTTGGCTTGACTGGGCGATGGCTCGACAAACAAAACTTTTTTTTCTCCGCTGTTTGGATAGATCACCGTCTATATAAACAACGTCGTTAAAGTAGCTTTATAATATTTAACAATTAGGCGGTGTATTACAACCGTTTTTGAGGATAATTATTATGAAATAACCTAAATTTGAAACGCCATTTTTGTGACTTGTTTCAGTTTTTGAGAGAGACATTTGCGACGCAGCAGCAGTGTCATCGCTAGCACCGTGCGTATCACCTTCCTCCGTGGTCCGTGGTGTACCGCAATATACATTTGTCGGGTTGTCGGGTTGCGCTCGCTCCGTGGCATTTATTTACCTAAAGTATTCTTACACGTGATTTGTAATAAACGTTCAGCAGTGAAAAGTTAGTCTATTCAGTGATAGATTTAGTGTATGGTTTCATTTTATATCTGTTGCTACAGTAGTCAACGGGATAAAAAAATTGAATTAATTTCATGGAACAATTATTTTTAAAACTGTTTGTCACTTTCGACTGACAAAAACTACAAAAACTAGCAAGATTAGTGCACGATATACTACAAGCAATGCACAGTATACAACATAAATGATACGAGCACATATAATTTTAAACCTGACAAAAAGTGCACATGCCTTAAAAAAACCCTGAACTTGATGCTATATTTTTTTTGCGTTTAAAAATAGGATTGATATGTGGGGTTTAACGTCCCAAAACCACCATATGATTATGAGAGACGCCTACGTAATGGTGGGTTCCGGAAATTTCTACCACCAGGGGTTCTTTAACGTGAGCCAAATCTGAGCACACGGGCCGACATTTCTGCCTCCATCGGAAATGCAGTCGCCGCCGCCGGGATTTGATCCCGCGACCTTTACGTTTCAAATAACCGTCGCATTCAGTTCAGAATGCCTTGAAAATTAAAAAAACAATACCTCATCCTTGAAGGACTTTCTGGTTTCCCCAGCGTGTGTGTTGGCCTGGGCATCGGCATGCGAGTCAGCTCATGCCATTTACGGAAACTGTCTGCTCGCAGATACACACATTCGCCACTACTCCGGCCGCTATACAAGGAGAGATGAGCTCTAGATCTGAAAGCAGATCACTTGTGGATCACCATACGCAATTAAAGCCCCACTATTATCACAAGATTTAGAAAATTTCTGATGACTGCGAGCATAAGATATGCTCATGCACTGCAGTACTCCAAAACTAATTTCAATTCCCATGTGTTCTTTGGGGCCCTTTGATGGATAGCCAGTGGACATTCGCAACTGGCTGTCCCACTGAAATCCTGTTCGGATATCCACCAGAAAGCCACCTAGTACATCCCGTCAATGGACCTTCCTTGTACGTCCAGCGAATGTCCGTGCTGTGTCCGCTCTGGATATCCGAATTTTTCGACCTTTGGATTCATAGCGGACAGCCGACGGATATCCGTGGTTACTTGGGGATATAGCTTGTATACTACGGAGAGCAAGCTGATGGGCCTGTAATTCTTCAAGTCCTTGTCATCTCCTTTCTTATGTATTAAGATGATGTTAGCATTCTTCCAAGACTCTGGTACTCTTCCGGTCAGGAGGCACATCGTTAACAAGGTGGCTAGGTTTTCTAACACAATCTGTCCTCCATCTTTCAGCAGATTTGATGTTACCTGGTCCTCACTAGCAGCTTTACCTCTTTGCATGCTCTCCAAGGCTTTTCTGACTTCTTTTATCGTTACTGGTGGGGCGTCATCTGGATTAGTGCTAGTTCTTATAGTAATAAAGTCGTGGTTGTCCCGGCTACTATACAGATCTTTGTAAAACTCTTCCACTATTTTAATTATCCTATCCATATTGGTAGTTATTTTGCCGTCTTTGTTCCTTAGCGCATACATTATATATATATATATATATATATATATATATATATATATATATATATATATATATATATATATATATATATATATATATGCCTGCCTCCACAATTTCATTTACATACTCCGGAAAAGGCTAAATCGCCAGCCTCCTTCGGATATATATATATAGATATATATTTGCAAGGAAGGGATGATGAAACATTCATGGAAGCTTCTTTACTAAATGTTTTCAGGATGTGCTGTCCACCAGGTGACAACGTTCAATAAGAACAATTTTATGAAGGTTTTGTTGTCCCATCGGGTACAGCTTGAATGAAGTTTGACCATTGCCACACACGCACGCACACAAACAGTAGCTGTATTATTACTTTGTTGCAGATAATATAGATAATTTCCTAAAACATTTATGACAATGAGGTCGCTGTTGTCCTCGCAAATGAATTACGCCGAGGCGGAAAAACTTTGGCGAGCCTAAGTCCATGTTCTATTGCGCTATAAACAAAAACTCTTTTATAACTTTGATTAATAGTCGTTATTTGTATTGAAAAGTTTGTAGGACGCCATATTTTGATACACCCACATCTCAACAATCTCGGAAAACGCACTTTATTCGAGAAAATAATCGCCAAAGTTCATGGCCTCAATCGAGGTGAAACCGAAACCAGCCACATCGAGCACGCTGGAAGACTCGTTGCGCCGTAATGTTTGCTGTATATTTAGGAAACTCTATGTATTTCACTTTCAAGCTGAGTGAGAAAGTAACGAGTCAGAACTTCGCACTAAATGCAAAGAGTAATTAGCGGCAACTCTCGCAAACGTACGGAAGCCACCGATGCTTACGAAAACGAAGCAAAACCTGGCAAATCAGTTCGAAGCAGTATCTTTTTTTATTAACATGCTCCACTATAGACGTGTTGCGCTCATCACATTGCGTGCTTAGTTCAGGCAGAATTACGTGAGCACACTTCGCGGAACGTTTAGTGCTCAAAACGAAAAAGATAAATTTTCAAACAAGTGACATTTAATTCTTAGCAAGCAATTTTTTCGCTTAACGTAACTACCAGTAGCTTGTCTAATACGTCCAATAAATAAAGAGGTCTATTGGTTTTTGAAAAAAAAAAAAAGAATGCATCAGGTGCGTCAAACTTGAATTCGAAACCGAACCTAATTTTGCTGCGAACAGCCTGCCACAAGACAGCGCGCAATCCGCGTTTTTTTTTTTTTTTTTCATTTCTTGTTTGCACTTTCATGTGGTGAATGTAGTAGACGGACGCGCCACAATCATTTTGTAGACTCGTCTGAATAGTTTTGTTCGTCGTTATTGTAGCGCCAACGTGGCTTTGACGTTGCGGATATTCGTCCAGTTCGCCAAACATACTTGAAAACGGGGTCATGTGAGGTATCAGTGACGAGTGGATTCGTGGTATCGATGGTACCAACGCGGAACGTCAAACGCACACAATAGACAGCACACGCACGGCGAAATGTGTGTAATGCATTACCGTCAAGCAGCTGACATTCGCAGGTGATGTACTTGTACCTATTTTATTATTATTTTTTGTCAAGATTCCAAACAAACTGATGCATGTTGCCTATTTCGGCAAACAGAATCTTGCCCTTATTGCTTTCTTTAACTCAGCGCTTCTTTGGAGTGTGCTTCAATAGTTTCGTGTTTCGAGCCCCGAGAAATGTGGGCGGAATATGTAGTATGTAATCGCAATGTAGGAAAGTATGTAATTGCAGCCCTAACTTGACTCTTGGAAACAGTGGAATATGTTTTGAATACCGACTGTAGAGTTAAGAAGGCACTAGGTCAAATTAACCAGGGGCACGCCTCGGAAAGAGTGGCCGTGTGCCTTAGAGCTACATCCAGAATTTCTACTTTTGTTGGCTTTATTCTCGAGTTATAATGTTTGTGTGTATTCGTGATCCCGGTTGAACGGCAGCGTTTGTCTCCTTGGTTATTTTTATGCGGACCGTTTTAACGTTGTGACAAGTATCCAAGTCATGCATCGCCAGTGAACCCCATCGTCAGTCTTGCCTAAAATTATTATAACTCGAAAGTCATAACGCTACGATATGCCGTATAATGCATTAAAAACTGTGCTAACATGTGCAAGTAAAGCACGGGCCATTTGCATTCCTCGAACAGTTCAATCAGTACGCGATTTAATAAATCAAAGATTTTTTGTCAAGGCTGATGTTGCAGCAAAGTTTGTTGACGTTTTTTTTTTATATATCAGTACTGGTACCTTCAACGGTGACTGTGCAATTTTGACGTGTGCATTTGCTGGCTCAGAGTAAACAATCTTTAAGTGATCGCTTAATGCGAAAATTTTTTCTGTTATATCGTAGACTTGTTGCTTGCCTGCTAAGGTAATGCCACCTGTGCAGCTCATGTAAATACCTGAAACTTTTTTGACAATTCTTTACAAAGGCATTGTGGCATTTGTTCGAGTCCTTCAGATCACTAACATATTAAGTGCTCTGCACATTGTGTGGATCGTTATAATGCATTAAACGTGCATATTACTATCGAACACGGCGTACCATTTTACACTGTTTTTTGCTGTGCAAGCTTTGGTGCATTTTTAAACTCCTCAGACTTAGCACTCAGCACGTCACATGTTCAACTAGTCAGGTTTGACTTCTTTAGTGGTGTGGTGGCATGCAGAGATCGAAAATGTGGTGGAGCATGGCTTCGTTAGTTTATGGTTACTTGGCTGAGGACCACAGAATACGTGGGTTAGCCCAGAGTACTCATTCACGAAACGACTCTCTAATTTCTAATCACAAGTGACTACTTTTATATATAGATGCTTTTCTTACCTTTTTGTTCAAATAAGCTTCACTGATTTCAGCCAAGCCACTCACGGTGAAGCACAAAGCTACATTTAATTCAAATAAGTTCTGTGGAGACCCGCTTGTGGCATCAAGCCACAAGGAAATTTATACGGATTTCACAGGAAGAAAACCTTCTTAGTGGCTGAAAAATTCGTCCTGGTTCCAGGATCGAACCCAGGACCAACGCCTTACCGGTACTGTTGCTCTACCAATTGAGCTATCCGGGAAGCTAGCAGTTGGCAGCGCAAGGACGAATTCATCGGCAACTCAAAGCGCATGCACACAAGTAATGCAAATGAGTTCTGCGAAGACTGGCAAGGTGGTGAAAGGGTTAAGAAAGGGAGCACGAAATGCTATGCAGCTTCATGCACCATGACACTCCTCATAATCACATTGTGGTTTTACGATGTAAAACTGCCTATTATTCTAATATTAATTCTAGCTCCGTAGAGCGCAGCTTGTGGGTACGGCTCTGACACTACGTGGGTGGAAGTACGATAGCGTAGCAGTACGTCAATGACTGTGAAAGGGTTAGAGGAGTCCTGCAACACGTTTCTGAGCCATGATGAAATAGTCCTATTATTAGCGAATGCTGCTTCACGTGTCATATGTAGCAAGAATTTTTTAATCAGGCAAGCATGAGAGGGGTTACGGCGATTTTTTGCTTGCTTCAAGTGTTTTCCCTCTCCTCTTGTACTCAAAGTGTGTTGAAAAGTACACCAAGATAGGGAATGGCACAGGGGCATCAAGATGTATCCCTCCATCAGCATGCATCTTGACCTTGAGCACTTTGTTTTTCTTTGAACATGTTGCTTACTTTCAGTGCGATTGTGTGCTCAGGCACATTGCAGAATCCAGCGGCGGCCCAGTAATCAGTTCCAGTGTTGGGTATGTAGAATCATTTCTAGAAAGAAGAGTGAGGGATTATTACCAAAGTTTTAGAATGAATTGTGAATGCCAGGGGACACACAGCGCTACAGTATTTGGCTGTCGGCAGCATTTTTTGACCGTGCTCAAAAAGTGTAGCAGTGCCCCTTTGAAATATATATATCTGCACCTTGTTGGTACCTACAATGCCTATATTTTGTTGAATTTACTTGAATGCTTACTTGAACTTTGTCTTGATTTTTATGTAACTCTGGGTAAACAACAGTATACCTGTGACAGCCTCCTAGCTTATGTTTTGGCATAATTATAGTTCCTTGTTAATTATAACTTTGGAGTTGCCTTAGTGAAGACAGATATTCTCGTTTTGTATTTCACAAGCAGCAAATGGCACTTCACAGACAAGTTCAGTCACCTAAATGCTGCCATGCTTTTATTCTAACAAATGCTTACCAGAACTAGGCATCTTTCCAAAATTTTGGTGGCCACATTCGTAGGTCAGCAAACCCCCTTATGGATCAGCTTATTCAGACCGACCTAGACTCCGAGCTGCAGGTCCAAGTTTGAGTGAGTCTATATGAATGATACTTTGGCGAGCGTGAGTCCAAGCGAGTTCGGCTGAGGTAACATTTAGTTAGTTCGAGTGAGTTTACGAAATACAATTCTTGAGTGAGTTTGTGTGAGCTCGACATTTTAGTGCCACTGTCTGGTGGTATGTCTTCAGGTTAATCAGTAATATCAGTCTTATGTTGACTAGCATTTTACATTAAACCCCAGATAGTACTATTGTTAGCAATTTCGTGCCCCTAGAATGTTTCATAAACAAATATGAAAGCCAGTATTAACAATTCAATCTTGGCGATTTATTGCCGTTCTTGCTGTTTTTATTCTCCTGTGTGTGCAGAGCACTTCAGGGACCTGGGATGCCATATGCTGTTGCTTTCGTATGCTTTCGTAGCTTGGCTTAATGCAGGTAAACCACAAATGGCATAGTCATCTGTACCATATCGAGTGCGTGCTCGTGATGAAGGTACCGTTGTGGTTGGCAATGTGCCTGATGGTCTTCATTTAGGGATGGATTCATAAACCAACCTTGCCTTTATTTCTTGTTGTCCTTCATAATATTTGTCCGCCTCAGTAGTGGAGCACTTGAAGTGCTTTGCTTATGCCCCGAAGGCCACAAGTTCAGTGTAATGGTGCTTTCACGGGTTACATTAAATACCAATGTAACATAAGTGAGCAAAACATTGACTAACATTACCAGGGATACCATAACGTATTTGTTCCTTCAGAGCACTGATTCTCTGGGAGTTGCTTCAATGTGCAACTCAACAAATTTCCGTGTAGTTTGTTCACCAATCATGAAAACGGCCCTGCAGCAGTAATCCAAGCAATTTTTCGTACAGCTTTATTGAGGGAATGCATTGCATCAGAGCAGTTCATTGGGCAAGTTGTTGTGCTTCCATCTAGAACTAACAAAGGCGTGACAGAAAGCGGGCACGAAAAGAGGATTGTTGCACTTTTATTAGTTCATCAAAGAAGCTTATTATTACCTTTAGAATCTACTGCTTGTGCAAATTGAGGCTAGCGTGCCGCTTTTGTGCGGGCTTCGTTGCCTTTTCTACTGTTTTCATGTCCGGACATGACTCCCCGCTTTTGTGCGAGTGAAGCTTGGTGCCAACGAATATTTGTGATAAGGCCGGATTGTTCTTGTACTAAGACGCTTAGCAGATGATGGGAGAGTTACATTGATTGTACCTGCAAACCAGTCATGAAGGAATGAAAGGAGGTTAACTTTTCTTCAAGCTTCCAACGCCCTAATGTTATTGAGCTTCATTAAATTTGTAGGGGAATCCAGGCTTTTGTATATGCCAAATGTAAATTTGATGGCTTTAACTGAACATTTTCTAGTTGGGAAACATCTTTTTGATAGTGCAGATCCCACACAATTGATGCGTACTCCAATTTAGACCTCACACAGGCATTGCAAGATATACGTTTTATGCCACTGGGTTCTTTCCGAAGTTTTCTTTTAAGAAGCCACAGTTTCTGCAGACAGGCTGCACAAATATCGGATTGTCCATGACTGAAAAATAGAGAAGGATGCAAAGAAATAAAAACACTTTGGTTTGATAGAGAATTGAACCCAGGCTACCTGCATAGCAAGCAGGCCACAGAGCCAAGCTTCCAACTTCGTGGGGAAAAAAACACTGTGCGAATGGAACGTAGTGGGAGGAGTCTTGACGCGTGTAATGTTAGTTGGCAGAAGCACGGAATCGCTCCCAGTTTCAGAAAGTGAAAAAGAATGGGTGTTTACAAAGACCACCTATTAAAAAGCATTCAGTCTTAATTAATCATCAGCTGCCAAACTATCAACATAAGGATAAACTGCGTTGGTTCGCACGTTGCCTTACAAATGTGTAGTGCGCAGTTATCTGATTTGCAACATGAAGAGTTGTGGCGTATCGGGCACTTGGCTGTACTTGCAGTATGCATTCGAAGATAGTTTGAAACGGCCAATTTTGTGTGCACAGTTGTTCGTTTCCTTGCAGCATGGTTGAGGCATGCACCAAGAAGCAAAGCTAGGGTAACAGTTGAGAAGGAATTGAGCATGGGGCCTAATCGCGTTACTGCGTTTTATTCTTGCAGGCGAAGCTCAAGTGTTTTTCTCTGTATTTGTTGTTCGAACTTGGGTTTTACATTTAGTGAAATCGCAAGCGAGTGCATGGGTTGTCTCTCGCAGCAGCTGTTGTAACTATTTAGCTCGTAATACTCAAGTCATGCAATGATTGAGGGATTCGGGCTTATGGCACTATTTGTTGAGAAAAGAGCGAGTGATTGCTAGCAGTGCCCCAGATGTAATTGTAAATTTCAGGTCACATGCTGCGCTCCAATGTCTGGTTGACATGCTTTTAGGAGCCTCAACTGTCGATTGACAGATGATAAGGCCAAGTAAATTATACGATATCATTTGTAGTAATTGTGATATAAATGTAGAGAAAGTAAAGTGGGCAAAAAGATTACTTGCCAGCAGGAAGCACATCTTCAACTTTCAGATTTGGCATCAGAAGTCCTACGAATTGAGCTACAGTACAGCCATCACCCAGCACTCGTCATCGCGCATATCTGTGCATTTAACCTTGGGAGTGTTAGCACAAATTGCAGCCATAATGGTGAGTGTGGAACACACTTTTTCTGCTTCCTAGTGTTTTATAGCATATGATCTTTTTTATGAGCTGGCAGCTGACCAATAATCCTGAAGGCATGCTACCTGAAGGCGTCAAATCTGCCAAAACGATATGAATTAGAACAGACAATAATTGCCTATTCTCATTAATACTGGTTAAAAAAACAAGCCTCCAAAATTCTCATTCTTTTGTTCATTCACAGTAAAAAAGAGGCATTTCAATTTAATGCATAACTTTTGTAAGCTATTCAAAATGATTGTATAAATAATTTTCGGAGAAATAAAAGAATTTCTTGTACAGTACAATTTGAAACCCCAGACAATGTTCTTTGACTTTCCTTCTGTAAAGATAGTGTGCACGTGTGCCACGCAACGTCCATTCGTCACTTCCTAAATGAGCCACCGACATGCCCGGGCACCTGCCGACCCTGTCGCCTACTGCTACCATGTTGCCTCCTCAAGCTTGCGCCTATTTAGTTTTGCCTCACGATGCAAGTTCGAGGGCTGTTAGTGAGGCAAGTTAATTTAGTAGTCCGCGAAGAGAGAGCAGTTCTTTGGTGTGTTTCTTCGTCGAAAGTTATTACTCAATGTTGAGAACGCACTTTGCGATTTTCCGAAAAGTACCGGCGTGTTTGGCTGGCGCGGATTAACTAAAAAACTACTTGAAGAAACTCGCTGACATTTGCGCCTTCAGGTGTAACTTTATTCCTGGTAAGTGCCATAGCCAAGCGCTTACCTGCAAACAGAGATAGCTTACCAAGATACTGTACATACAAGCTTGTTCGCGACCACTGCGTGCACAATCAGCGTGTCAGGGAGGCGGTCAAAATCGTGATGGTGATCGCAGAAATTCGGGTATTGCATTGAAACAAACTGTGAAAATGGATGCGAAACCATATTAGTTCATATTGAAGTATAGCCAATCAGTTCGAGTTGGGGGGTCAGGAGTTTCGAAAATTGGTCAATTAATTTCCTAACATGGTCTCCATCATTTTCAGGGTCTCCACTGTACATTAGCGTACAAAAAAAGTAAAATACAAGGTGAAAAAGGTGTCAAAACATACGGGAAAAAAAAAAGTGATGACCGGCAATACCGTGGCATGCACCACACGAAGTCTCTATCTGCCTCGCATAATGTTTTCCTCGGCTGTTTCCACAAATTTCAATCAAACAGGCTCAACATCAGCAGTGTTTAAAACACTTGGGGGGGGGGGAGGGGGGATGCTGCTACGTTGGTGGCGTTGGCCGCAGCAATATATTAATATTAATATATCTCTTGTAAGCTTGCCTAGCTTTGCAGGACTCATTTTTGATAAGAGCTTCTGTGCTTCGCTCATCTGTTCTGAAAAGTGTGGCTCGAGAGACTTTGGGGTTTCACTTGTTCTTGGGCCATGCAATTTGTGGTGTTTGTAGTGAAAGCGAGATAATGGGCCCTCGTAGGTCGTGGCGGGCAGCCGGTGTATGCGGTGGCTGGTATACGTGTCGCACATCTTGGTTTTCTGATCTTGTATCGAGTGACCAAACGAGGCCTTCCTGATTTGATGAGCTCGTTAAAGTACGACAACAAAGAAAAACCAGAATACTTCCTTCCAACATTGTACACAGCAACAGATAACGAGCCCCCTACAAAACGCGCTGCAGCACGTGAACTGCCATAGGTACCCAGGCATGGCGGGAGAGGGTGACAACGGCGTGACATCACATGAACACTATGTATTCACAGCACATGCTGATTTAACTCAAGACTTCATGTGTATCCAAGTCTCAAATGAAACTGAACCTGCAATATGAACCTGCAATAGTGTCAATGTCAACAGTTGGCAGTCATCTGACAAAGCATAAGCCACATGACTTTTTTTTTTGTTTCTTCACGTGGATGCACTACAATCAATTTTAACACATTAAAGAGAACCGTTTTAGGCTGAAGTCGGGCAACATCATTCTAACAGGTTAGAGATTTGCGTGCTTCGCCGGAATAGCTGCGAAGGATTCTTTAAAGAGTGGGCCACTATTAAAGCCGTGATAGTTTAAAAAATTAAATTACTATTGATCACTTTTGATGGTTTGTGATTATAATCACAAACCATCTTAATTGCTTTATTTTGGTTCATAATAATTATACAGGGGATATCAAGTTTTAAAGGAAAGTCTTGCACCCTTCACGTGTTGAGGAATATGTAGGTGGGCAAACTTTCATTCTGATTGGGCTACCAGAAGTACTAAAAATATTATGTCCAAATTAAAGAACTTGGCCTAAAATGGACCTTAAGAAAAACGCATTTTAAAGGTGTAAGTGGGAAGTCATTTATGTGGAAAAGGTATGCTTTTTAAGGTGATTTGTTCCATCATGAGAGCTTGTCAATTATGGTTATTTTGAGCATGTGGTTTCAGTGAACTCCTTATGCAAAAACGCACAGGCAAGCAGCCAGGGGACAATATTCAGGGGGCTCTAGACAACGAGCTCTTTTTTGTTTCAGTAGTCACCTTGTACTATTTGAAAGTGACTTTACCCTCCTTCTATTTTAGTGATAATCTCCGTTTTTTTTCTTTTGTCGTGAAAGTAGAGAAACTAAACTTTTGAAAGAAAGTTATTAAAAATGAAAAATATGTAATTTTGAAATGGAAAAAAAAAACTTGCATTTTAGGTCTCGGGGCATTTCTTCTTAAGCTGGTGTGGGCATTGTTTAGTTCGACATTGAAAGAGTTTCAATTATTTAAATATGTCAAGCGGGCCTTCTAAATGTTCCCTCAATGTGTAGCCGTTGTATTTGTTCAGGATAACCAGTTATGCAAACCGATAATGTGTAATGTGTACATGTGTGTCGTCATGTAGGGTGCCTAAACATTGTAGTGAATAATTTACTTCTGATATTCCACTATATCTTTATGCTTTTACTCAAATTGCTTAAAATTATTGTCAAATACATGAGGTATGCTAATGTGTACAAAGCTACAATTCATTGTTTTATGCATAAAAATGTGCATGTGCTTTTCACCACATAAAATGGCAATGCTTTTCTAGCCATTGAAAGGAAGTAATACTATCTCGCAGTAGTACTATTCCACATGCTTGATAAGTAGCAATATTAAATGAAGCTTTTGCTGTTTGGCATTGTACATATAATTTTATTAACTAAGTCCAATAATTTGTTGAAAGCTTTAGAGTCTATTGTATTAAGCAGATGTCTTATTTGTCACCGTTTAACTATAGTGTCTACATATCATCCAAGTCGAATGTCTACGTAGTGGAAGCAGGCAGCTGCATTGACTAAGTATAGTACTTATGCACTGAAAGATGGCAGCTTGGGTGACACATGTTTTTGATTGTTACACTGCTAGCACTTCAGCAACATGTTTTTATCGGCAAACGTTGTCCAGAATGTTGCTTACGTACGCAGCAACACTTCTTGATTGCCTGGTACTGCAGTTCTGTTTCATGCAGCGTGTGGCGTATGGTTTGCAATACCATATTGTTCTCCTCGTTTCTTTGCAGGTTCTTTGCATTTGGCGTCCCATGTGCAGTGCCATTTGCTCATGTCCGTACAAGGTGGACTGCATTCCTGCTGGCAGTGCACCGACATGATCAAGGACAGGAGAACTGTGAAAAGACATCTTTGCATTCACCTAAGCAATCATTTCTTCCAGTACTGCATAGGCTCAACCTTATTTACTCGGAGCAACAGTCTCAGTGGGTTCATATTTGCATAAGATCGCTCCACTTTTTCTGTGTTTACTGAACCTATGTGACCCAAAGACAGCAGAAATATATTTACCCACTTGTGATCAGCCAGAACCGTGATGTCAAACTTACCTCGTTGAATTCAAAAAAATTTTTTTGCCAGTTTCTTGGTAGCTTGGTCCAATCAAATTTTGTTCCATATATTTTTCATGGGTTGAGTTTTTATGGGATATTTTTGTCTGGGCTGCATTTTAAGCAGGGGTGCAACAGCTGCACCAATTGTGCCAATCGCACCAATTTGATACAATTCCCCATTGTTGCACCGAGATCCGCCAAAACCATGAAATTTGCTTAAATTGCGCCACCCGCTAAAATGCCCGACCAGCCTCAAACTTATCTCAGGCGTGCTAATTTTAGCGAGAAATCAAACTAAGTGGGCAGACCCTAACCTTAAACCATGGTGTAATTTAGATACTCATTAAATGAGGACACTCGCGAGCTGGATTGACCATTTGAAGTATAAGATGAAGTAACAACAACGAACGCCCATCGGTCCGCTGACCACAGCAGATACCTATAGGTGAGACGACTGAACTTCACGAGAAAAAAAAAATGCATTGCTGTAGCCACCAGCGCTACACGGGAAATATGAATTTCCTAGTTGGCAAACGCGGTTATAGCATGTTAGGAATGTATGTCACGTTTTTCCCATGCGAGCGAGGTCGACGAGCTGCAAACGTGGTTGTTGCCAATCACTGTGTTTGTTTCCATAGCAGTGGCACTTCACACAATTTTCTGGCTTGAAGTTGCGTCGTTGCGGCGATAGATACCCGGCGCCGGGCCAACAGGCAGACATTGTTGTTACTTTATCTGCTTGAATGCACCTTGCAAGCGAACCGAGAAGTTGTCTCTATCATGAAAGAAAAAACAATCGGGTGAGTGGGGGGGTTAGCACTTTGACATATGCTTGGCCTTGTTCTAACCAGTGCAGGATGGTTTATAAGGCACCTCCGCTGCAGTACACCATTGCCCCGCTGAAAAGTGTACATGATTTGGAAGGGGCTGTTGGCGCTAGTCATGGGACACAGCACATTTTATTCAATACCGATGTGTGTATGTGCTGCATAATTGAGTACTAGTATGATTGGTGATGTCTAAAAAAGGCACTGGCAATCATTTGGAGCAGCCGATGACATATTGTGTGGCAGTTTTTTTTCTTTTCTTTTTTTTTTGCCACCCCTACTCCTTGGTTTTACAAATCTCCCGAATTTTGAGGTCGCCAGCTTGGCAGAGCCACAATTGCATTCGCAGTCTGTCAAAGGATTCAGCAGGTGTGGCACATACTAACGTGAACTTCATCATTGTTTGCTCAGTGAGGTAATTCAGAATACTACTTTTATTGAAATAGTAGTTCTCATGTTTACTCTGCAGCACTATTTAGGTGGGTTGAAGCTGTTGTACATATATTTTGTTTCTTATTCATTCTTTTTTACAGTGCTCCAAATTTGATCTTTCATGATATAAATTTAGTTTTTTTTTCCGTAACCTGCTTCAAATTTGGATTTTACTGTTTCAAAATTAACATTTTGCTGCTTCAAACATTGCACCAAATTTTGTTTTCGCTGTGTTACCCCTGTTATAGATAATTCTGTCGCAAAAAGGAATTCAGAAAGAGCTTACAGAGCATACATTCATCTAATGCTGACTATTGCATATGCAAAATGCTATCCTGTTAACAAGACAACCGTAATTTTTTCTGACAATCGTAGGTAACCGCAGTGTTCTCTTTCCCACTCCTGAATTTGACTATCGATTTTCATGGTTAAAGCTTTGTAGGTGAAGTGTTCACATCTGATTCACTTTTAATTTATCACTTGAATCACTTATGCACCTTTTTGTTTTGAATTCACCTTTGTGCTGATTTCATTCACTTTGTGCACTAAATATTATTTGTTGTATTTTTACTTTTCATTTTTTCTTCAAGTGCCTTAGGAATGAAGTTTGCTATACTGCGGGGCCTAGAAAGAAATGCGTTGTTGTGAATACAGCTCGGATTTACCCATTTCTTGCATTGAAAACAGTTAATTGCTTGAATCTTGCGGAGAAAAAATTTTTTGTCACTTGAGAGCCTTCAAAATTTTGCAGAATGTCGTAAGAGTGGCAGTGGTGTTGGGGACGTATGTGGATACACACAAACTCGTCCAGCCATCAGATTTAGTGCAATACATCGCTACTTCCAACTGTGCCCGCAAAATCTCGAATGTTCGATAGCCTCCCGTGCGAACGGGAGATTTTACATGTGTGCGTGCCTCAAACAGTCGTGCATGTTGACGTCTTCGGGCCTGGTTCCTTGGCCAAGTCCTGTATTTGTCTAGTGCACCTTTCTTAGGAAGCCTCATATGAAGATATGGCTTGCATGACGTGGCATGTGCATGTAAACACAGTATAGCAACGGTTGGGAAAAGAAATGTTACGGAAAGCCATGTGTAATTTAAACGTCAATGCACACGAAGGGGTATCAATGTAATCTCGGAGGCTATCATGTGCTGCTGATGGTCAACTTGCGGTGCGGCACACATGCCTGCTCTTGGGTTCTCACGTGAACGCGTGATTGCCACATCTTGCGCGACAGCATTGCTAGCATGTGTTTCTATCAAACATCGTGGGTTTCGGGATGTGAAATACAGATATTAGTTCATGTGTTGCATGTCACTTCACATTTGTCAACTTCATTCATCCTACTGCAAGTTCCCGCAGGGGCGCCTGCGCAAGTAGGTGTTTGTTGTGTAGCGACACCACGAACCCGAGCTAACGGGGGAGTTTTGACTCCCTCACACGCCTAGTCGTGCGTGGCTTTGCTGTGTCCGGGGAAAAGGGGATCCTGGGGGTTGAGCCGACGCTGGGTGATTGGGCCTTTAAGGCTTCCCGGCAGAGGCAACACACCCCTTTGGCCCCGGCTTCACGTAGACGGCACCCCCAGATTGACCCGCCCGGGGGGAATCGGCAGTTGCCTTTTCCTGTCTCCACCTCACATCTTCGTCTTTTCTCTCACTTTAAATCTTTCCTGTCCTCTACTCACTTTCATTGACTTCCGTGTTTCCTGGCGGCAAGGGTTAATCCTGTGTGGCTATCCTACCTTGGATACACCATATTCGGTTATAGTGGTGGCGTACAGCTGGCGTCTGCGGGGCCTGTACTTACAGACCCTGCAGCGTCCCCTTGTAGCACTCCATGGTGTGTGGCTGGCGCCACTGCCGAAAGTAAACATTTACATATGACTTGTTTCTTTCCCCCACTCCCTTATCGCCCTCAGAAAAGAGGGTGCACCGATGAAGTTTTCCAGTTTTTTGGTAACCAGAAAGTATTTTTTCCCCGATTCCATGTTATCCACGCTGACACACCCGGCAAATCAGTGCGAACACTTTCACCTTTTCCAGTATCAAAGTCTCTGACGGAAATCTTTGGCCCAGGATATAAAGCATCGAGATTGGCAAGTGGGGACCTCCATTTGGAGCTCCGCGACCAGAAACAATACGAGAGACTGCCTAATTTAGTGAAATTTGGAGATACCAAAATAATAGTAGCCCCACACCGAACCATGAGCACCACCCGTGGCGTTGTTTCAGATGATGACCTGTTAGGGCTGACGGAGGCTGAATTCCTGGAGGGTTTGAGCGAACAAAATGTCATCAACGTGAAAAGAATTAGGATGAGGCGTGATGGCAAAGAAGTCCAGACTAAGCACCTGATACTCACCTTCAAATGAAGTGTACTGCCCGACTCCGTTGAGGCTGGGTATATCAGGCTTCAAGTGAGGCCATATATACCAAACCCTCTCCGATGTTTCAAATGCCAGCCGTTTGGCCACAGTTCACAGAACTGCCGAGGCCGCCTAACTTGCGTGAAATGCAGTGCTGAAGAACACACATCAGATGCCTGTGAAAACTTTCTTCACTGTGCGAACTGTAATGGGGAGCATGCCGCGTGCTCGCGGTCATGCCCATGCTGGAAAAAAGAAAAGGAAATTGTCACAATTAAAGTAAAACAAAACATTTTATTTAGGGAGGCACGAAGGCAGGTGTCCTGCCTAGCAAAAACCAGCTTTGCCGAAGTGGCGCGTCAGGGGGCAGCGCCACGACGGCCCCCGGCGCCTTTCTGGCACTCGCATAGTGAGCCAGCGGGGACGCCATCTTTCCCCTCGGCGGTTGCAGCCAGTGCTGCTCCGCCATCCAAGAAAGACCCACCAACCTCCGGGCTGGGGGCCGCGAAGGTCTCGTCTTTTGAGGCAAGGCCCTCAAAACAAATGCAGCGCTCGCAAGAGCGTGTGTCCAGCGGCTCGCAAGAGGCAATAGACACAACACCGAGCGTGAGGGCGCAGCCAGCGCCTAAGGATCCGCGCGACTCCGTCGACCGATCCAAAAAAGAAAAATCTCGTGTCATGGCCCCTGGAAAGGGTCCGTGAGCTAACTTTCCATTTTTTGAGCACACAGCACAAAACACATCTAAAATG
Source organism: Rhipicephalus microplus (assembly GCF_043290135.1). NCBI lineage: Eukaryota > Metazoa > Arthropoda > Arachnida > Ixodida > Ixodidae > Rhipicephalus > Rhipicephalus microplus. The sequence continues at coordinate 61,419,599 of NC_134708.1, forward strand.
GATACACAGATCTTACAGTGGAATGTAAGAGGACTTCTCCATACATACTCCTAAGGTGCTGTGTGTTCAGGAAACACATCTCAAGTTCACACAAACAAACTTTCTAAAGCATTATGCCATCTTCCGCAAAGACTGTGACAACGCTGCCGCTTCGTCGGGCGGTGTCGCTATAATAGTTGATAAAGGTGTTGCCTGTAAGCAATTAAACCTCCGAACTTCTCTTGAGGCAGTTGCTGTCCGAGCAGTGCTGTTTGGGAAGCTACTAACAATTACCTCTATTTACATTCCCCCGTGCTATCAACTTTCAAAGACACAATTTTAAAGCTTCATTGATGAACTTCCTCCGCCATATATAGTCGTTGGTGATCCAGAGAGAGAGAGAGATAAAGATGCAAGGAAAGGCAGGGAGGTTAACCATACGCGCATTCGGTTTGCTACCCTGCACTGGGGAAGGGATAAAGGGGAGAAAAGAGGTTGCAGAGAGATGAGAAGGTACACACAATCACGAGCACACTCGGGGAGCACACACAGTCTACAGGCGGTCGCTCAGGTTTGTTGACTTTAGGTAAAGTAGCAGTGCTTTAGTTGCTTTCTGCGCAACTGAGGCAGATGCCCAAGGTCCTAGTATCTTCTGCACACAAAATGGTCCGGGGTCAAGTTGATTTCAAAACCATCCGGAGCTGGCATCGCTGTGTGTCGTAGCAAGCGCAGCTGCACAGGACGGGTTCGATGGTCTCTTCAGCTCCGCAGAAGTCGCATGTAGAGGTGTCTGTCATACCAATGTGAAAGGAGTACACCTTTGTAAATGCAACACCCAACCAAAGGCGGCATAACAGTGTCGCATCGGAGCGAGAAAGTTGTGATGGTAGCTTTAGCTTGAGCGAAGGATCCAGTTCATAAAATTGACACCTTTGGAAGCTGGTAGACGACCAGAACGTACGTGTGAGATCTCGAGCCAGCAGGTAAAGTTGTCTTGCTGCATCATTCCTTGATAGAGAAACCGGGACCACATGGGTTCCTTCATGGGCTGAGCGGGCTGCATCATCGGCTAATTGATTTCCGGTAATACCGATATGTCCAGGCAGCCATTGATGTATAATATCATGCCCTCATGCTAGAGCTTCATCATGGCAATGTCTTATTTCTTGTACCAATTGGTCATGACTCCTCCTTCGCATGACAGACTGCAAACTCTGAAGCGCTGCCTTCGAATCACAGAATATGACCCATTTTCCTGGACGTTCTTGAACGAGATATTGTAAAGCAGCCCTTATAGCAGCAAGCTCTGATGCCGTAGATGTAGTCATATGCGACAACTTAAACTTGATTGTCATTGCTGCAGCCGGAATTACAGCGGCACCTGATGAGCTGCTGGACGAGACGAACCCATCAGTGTATATCTGCGTTCGGTCTAAGTACAACTCATGTAATAATAGCAGTGTTGCTTGCTTTAATGCTACTCTGGAGTGATTGCTTTTCTTTTTGATTCCCGGAATTTCTAGACGTACTTGCGGCTGGTCGAGGCACCACAAAGGACATGCCACTCTCGCAGCTGGCATATAACCTGATAGAATGCTGTTTAGGTGCTTGGCTATGACATCTGAAAACGTAGCACGTGGTCTTTCGGAGGGTAAAAGGGCCAAGTGGTGGTCGGGGACACGGCTAGCATGTCGAATGTGCGCTCTGAGGCAATCCACAACTCTATATGTCCTGACCGGATGGTCTTTGGCAAGCATGATTGTGGCATAAATAGAAGCGCATCGGGGCAGTCCTAGGCAGATACGTAGTGCCTGACCCTGCAAACTCTCCAATGAATGAGTATTGGATTTGCAAGTGTTAGTCAGTAACGGGAAGCTGTAGCGCAATAGACCCAGAAATAGGGCCCCGTACAGCTGTAGCATGGAGGCCACAGAAGTTCCCCATGCTTTCCCGCACATGAATTTCATTATATGCACAATAGATAGCAGTCTCTTCTTCAAGTACGCACAATGTGATCTCCACGAAAGACTTCTGTCGATTATTATGCCCAGGAAACGATGCGTCCGTGCATATTTGACACTGTGCCCATTGATATAAACAGGGTATGGCGTCATTGGTTTGCGTGTAAACGCCATCAACGCGCACTTCACAGTTGATATAGTTAGGCCTTGTTTCTGAAGGTAGGCTGTTGTGAGGGTTGCTGCCCGCTGTATTCGTGCACGCACCTGAGGGCGAGTAACTGCAGCACTCCAGAGGCAAATATCATCGGCGTATATGGATAGGCACACCGACTTTGGCAGAACCTTCACCAGACCAATGAGGGCCACATTGAACAATGTGGGGCTTAAAACACCTCCCTGAGGTACTCCGCAGTAGGTGTAATGTTGAGCAGTTGTACCCTCATATGTTTGCACAAAGAAACCCCTGCCAGTTATATAATCTTTTATCCATTGAAACATTCGTCCACCAATGCCCATTTCCGCGAGAGAAGTGAGGATGGCATCTTGAGCTACATTATCATATGCACCCTTCACGTCAAGAAAGAGTGCCACTGATATGCGCTTGCGACTTTTTTCTTGTTGCACAAATGTCGATAAGTCAAGGACACAGTCGATGGAGGAGCGGCCCCGACGAAAGCCTGCCATGCAAAAGGGTATTTGGTGTATCGTTCCAAGTACCACTCGAGACGAAATAGAACCATTCTTTCCATCACTTTTCCGAGGCAGCTTGCGAGGGCAATAGGGCGATACGCTGTCAAGTCCAATGGTGATTTTCCCGATTTCAAAAGTGGTATTAATCGACTGATTTTCCATTCTCGGGGTACACTGCCGCTGAGCCAGGAGTTGTCCAAGCATGTTAAAAGTTCTTTTCTGGCTTTTTGTCCAAGGTGTCCCAACGCACAATAAGTAATACCATCAGGACCTGGCGATGACATGCGCTTAGAAGCGACTAACGCAGCTTCCAGTTCTTCCATGGTGAATGGAATGTCCATTTCTGGTAATCGCGTCTCAGAAACGATCACGGCGTCAATGCTCTCGTTCGTAATATTCCCGGCAACTCTCGTGCAAAATTCTTCAGCCACCTCGAGTTCTGTTTTTCCATGATGGAGTGCCAAAGCTTTAAAAGGGTGCCGTTGTTGCGGAGAGGAGCGAAGACCACGAACTGTTCTCCAGATATATGACAGCGGTTTATGAGGGTCTAGAGATTCGCAGAATGCTTTCCAGCGTTTGCTCTCCAGCTTGTAAATGCGTCGTTGAATCTTTTTCTGGAGCCGCCTTGCTTCCCTCAGATCGTAAATTGATCTTGTGCGTCTGTATCGTCGTTCAGCACGCCTTCGTATAGCTCGTAATCTTTCCAGTTCGATGTCAAACTGTGTTATTTTAGACGAAAATGGTAATTTACATTTGGACGCTTGCATAGCTTCCGCTATGGTATTTTCCAGGCTGCAGGCGAGGCCTTCTTGGCAAGCGTTCTCAACACGCGATGCAAACATCGACCAGTCAGTGCCAATTGCAACACCGGAAGAGAAATTTTTTATGATACCATCGATCGTCACGTAGGTGGGTATGTGATCACTCCCATGAGTCTCAATATCGCAAAACCATTTAACTTTGTGGGAGAAGCACTGTGACACCAATGTCAGGTCAAGGCAACTGCCATACGTGAGACCCCGCAGATATGTGGGGGTACCATCGTTCATGATGGAAAGGTCGTAATCGGAAGTGAATGTAACAATGTTCCGGCCCCTGGCATTTATCCTAGTGCTCCCCCAAAGCATGTGATGGGCGTTGAAGTCACCGGTGATGATCCAAGGCCCATCGGTCCTCATTAGGATGTCTTTTAATCTGTCGCAGTCAAATCGCGATGACGGAGATATATATCCACCAATAAGCGTGAACGAAACTGCATTCTTCTTTACACGAAGACACACGTACTGATTGTCGTCATTTGAACTTTTTGGGTGCGAAAGATAAGTCAAGTCTGTGCGAATGTAAACAATTACTTTGCTTCGTTCTTCGCAAGCGGCTGAACAAAAAGCTTCATAACCGGACAATCTATAAGGCGTTGATACGTTTGGTTCAGATATGACAAGTATAGGGAATTGATTGACCCGAACAAATTGGCGAAAGTCCGAGATACGGGACTTCATGCCTCTGGCATTCCACTGAAAAATTGACGCACTTTTAACTTCAGTGCAGAAGATGAGATTTTGTTGAGCCATTGTGCTTATACGACGTTAGCAAGAACTGGATTCAGTGCATCCAGTATTTGCAGTGCACTCTTAGCAGACGGAGATTGTATGCTGCTCAGTAGCGTGCAAATCGTGGCAATTAATGATTGCACGATCGCAGTCACTTGCCTGTCTTGGTTGGAAAGATCTCGAACTGGGATCGCAGACTGGCCGTCATGAAACTCCTTCGGTTCGCTTGATGCTGCTTCCCTTTGAAGTGCAGGCCACTCTGTCGCAGTTCGAGTATGCTCACTGGCTTTGTCCTTCACAGCCTTTCCCACGGCATGTGCTCTGGAAGGCAAAGGAGGTGGTAGTGATGAGGGATCTGGCAAACGTGTCGAGGAGGTAGCGGGCTTTCTTGAAGACCGACGTCGACGTGAACGACGCCTTCTGGCTTTAGCTGCGGCTTCTCGATGAGATGAGTGATCGCGCACCATCTCCTTCAAGATGGCAATTTCCTTCTGAATCCGCGGGCAGTCCTTCGATGTGGCTTCATGGGATCCATTGCAGTTAGAGCATTTCTTGACAGTTGCGACGCACTTATACGCTTCATAGGGCTCGGCGCAGCGGTGGCATACCGCCGAATTCTCGCAGACGCTGCTCACATGTCCAAGTTTCATGCATTTACGGCACTGGAGAGGCTTTGGAATGAAAGGCCGCACAGCATGCCTGAAGTATCCCACCTTCACATGAGAGGGGAGTGATGTGCTCTTAAACGCAATCTTCACACAGCGAGACTTGCCTAGCCGGGTGACATCAACAATTGGAGTATCAGTTGTTGACTTGACAAGAAATTGTAAGTCATTATTGGAAATAGCCACATCTATGTCGTAGATCACGCCGGTTACTACATCACATCCCAAGGGAACATGAGAGCGCACCTGGTTGCCGTCCAAGTCAGTTACACTGCGCAGAACGCCCAACGCGCTTGCGTGCAAAACGTCCACAGCCAGTATATTCTTTCTGGCGTTCACTCTTATGTCTGTGATCTCATTTGGCACGAGCGTTTCCAGAGACCTCAACACAGACTGTCTGTTAAGGCGTTTCATGCTGACGGTAGGAAGTGCAGGCAGAAACAGGATGGTATAAGTGTTCGATTTTGGCGCTTCACTTACAGTTTGAATAGTTGAGGATGAGGATGTCCTCATGTTCCTCCTCTTCGCTTTGCGGCTCAGCACAGGCTGGAAACCGTCATCTGAAAAGTCCTCACTGCTGAGATAGTAAGCATGAGTATCTTCACTGTCGCTGTCACTCACTTGTCCCATCCGCTTCCTGGAGGCGGCCGCCACTGACGCCGCTGGTGCCGGCAGGCGCCCGGGGTGGTCTACATCCATCCCCTCCAAGGGAGCAGCGAAAACTGATCAACAGACTTAAATTACAACTGAAATACGCCGGAGTTAGCAGAAGTAGCTCCTACTCAAAACACACTTTTTCGTCTTCGTCTTCGGTGATCTAAATGCACATAATCCCCTATGGGGTGACTCCCGTTTAGATGCGCGAGGACGCCTAATAGAACACTTTCTGTTTTGGTCAGGTGCATGTCTACTAAACAAAAAAGAACCAACGTATTATAGCACTACACACAACACATACTCTTCTATAGACCTGAGTATTGTCTCGAGTGCTATAATTCCATATCTGGAGTGGTTCGTTCTCAAGAACCCTTTTAGGAGTGACCACTTCCCGATTATGTTAAAGTTAACAAAAGAAGATACATGCTCGCCTGACTTTCCTCGCTGGAACACCAAGTCAGCCAACTGGGAACTGTTTCGAGAAATTACATTTTTAGACGGAGATGAGATTGCTGATTTTAATATAGATGATGCTGTAGCATAGCTAACAGGTTTTATTATTGACGCTGCAGTGAAATGTAGCAAGCAAACCAACGGAATGACCAATAAACGTCGCATTCCATGGTGGAACGACGATTGTCGGAAGGCGCGCAATAGACAAAATAAAGCTTGGAGACTACTTCGAAATTACCCAACGGCTGAAAACCTCAACAATTTCAAGCAGGTTAAGTCCCAAGCCAGAAGAACGCGTCGCCTTGCAAAGAAAGAAAGTTGAAATAGGTACATCTCCGGTATAAATTCTTACACCGACGAAACGAAGATTTGGAATAGGGTAAAAAAAGTTAATGGGTCGGGAGTCACACCCCCTACCTTTTGTAAGTAGCCGAGGGGAGAGCCTGGAGGAGCAGGGCGACTGCCTAGGCGAACATTTTGAATACGTCTCAAGTGCATCACACTACACAGAAACTTTCTTAAGATTCAAAGAACGCGAAGAGCGGCAACCCCTTAAATCTAAACGTCCATCCAGGGAGGCTTACAACTGCCCATTTTCATTAGATGAACTTAAGGCATCTCTTGCGTACTGCAACAACTCGGTGCCAGGTGGCGATCGTATAACGTACGAAATGATCAAGTATCTTCACCCAGAAGCACTAAAAACGCTTCTAACCCTCTTCAATACCATGTGGGAAGCTGGACATATTCCGTTGTCATGGAAAGAAGCGATAGTCATCCCGGTACTTAAACAAGGCAAAGACCCGTCCTTGGCCGCCAGCTACAAGCCAATAGCGTTAACAAGCACAACACATACTCTTCTATAGACCTGAGTATTGTCTCGAGTGCTATAATTCCATATCTGGAGTGGTTCGTTCTCAAGAACCCTTTTAGGAGTGACCACTTCCCGATTATGTTAAAGTTAACAAAAGAAGATACATGCTCGCCTGACTTTCCTCGCTGGAACACCAAGTCAGCCAACTGGGAACTGTTTCGAGAAATTACATTTTTAGACGGAGATGAGATTGCTCCGTCAACAATCAAATGTCTAACACTACCCCGGTAACCTCAGGTGTCCCTCAAGGGTCTGTCCTGGGCCCGCTTCTGTTTTTGATTTACATTAATGACCTACCATTGCATGTATCTTCTAACATACGCATGTTTGCAGACGACTGCGTTATTTATCGTAAAATAATCAACGTTTCGGATAACACGTCTCTTCAAACTGACTTACTAAGCTTACAGGATTGGTGTAACCTTTGGCTAATGGAACTCAACCCTAACAAATGTAAAACTGTTTCCTTTCACCGCCGTCGAAATCCGATAGTATTCCCGTACCAAATTGCTGACACAAACCTCGAATTAGTTCCTTCCTATAAATATCTCGGAGTAACCCTTTGTAGCGACTTAACCTGGGCAACGCATATTACGAACATCATTGCATCTGCTAACAAAACACTCGGGTTTTTAAAACGCCATTTGCGTCACGCTCCTAATAATGTCAAATTACTAGCTTATCAATCTCTCGTAAGGACGAAGATAGAATACGCATCAGCCATTTGGAGCCCGCATCAAGCATATCTCATCAATCAACTCGAGTCACTTCAAAATCGAGCCACACGATTTATTCATTCTACGTACTCTTACGACGTCAGCATATCAGCACTGAAAACAGAATCTGGCCTATCATTGCTTGCATCTCGTCGCCGCATTTCTAGTCTTTCCCTTTTTCACAAGTTTTTTTACAGCTCGCTCGGCAGGCCACCATACATTCTTCCTCCGGCACGCATCTCCCATCGCACTGGTCACCCGCAACAAGTTGAGCGGCCGCGTACGCGCACCGTCACTTTTTCGTCCTCATTCTTTTTTCGTGCAGCTACGGACTGGAACGGCCTTTCTAACGAAATCACCGCCATAACCTGTCCTACCACCTTTTTGAACACCGTAACAAATTACCTTGCATTGTAAAAAAAAAAAATGGCTTTCACGTTTTCTTATATGTACCCACCCCTTATGTAATACCCCTTCAATGGGGTCTTTAAGGTAATAAAATGAAATGAAATGAAACAAGCTGTTTATGCAAACTATATCAGAAAATGTTAAACCGGCGCTTAACCCACTTCCTAGAAAGTATCAGTATACCAGACCCCCTTCAGTGTGGTTTCAGAGAGGGGAGGTCGACAATAGACCACCTTGTTCGCATAGAGACATACATCAGAGATGCAGTTATTCATAGGCAGTTTGTACTTTCGGTATTCTTAGACCTAGAGAAAGCGTACAATACCACATGGCGATGTTTATTCTGTGTATGTTGATGATGTGCAGATGAGTTTCAAATCATGCAATATGTCTATCTGCGAACGACAAGTGCAGCTTGGAATGAATAAATTCTCTAAATGGGCGGATGAGAATGGTTTTAAAATAAATACCCAGAAAAGTACTTACGTACTCTTCTCTAACAAATGAGGGGTAATGCCACTACCAAATATTGCGATCAAGGGAGACCAACTCTCTGTGAGCAGCGAGCATAAATTCCTAGGAACCACTTTAGATTCTAAGCTCATGTTTATTCCCCATATTAAACATGTAAAAATCAAATGTCTGAAAGCGATGAACCTCCTAAAGCTCCTATCACGTACAACATGGGGTAGTGATTGGAAGTGTCTCTTGAACTTGTACAAAAGCCTTGTTTGGTCGTGCCTTGATTATGCCTCTATAATTTATTATTCCGCAACGCCAAGTGCTTTGAAAATCCTACACCCCGTTCACCATCTGGGTATCTGACTGGCAACCGGTGCTTTCAGGACAAGTCCGATCCAGAGTCTCTATGTAGAGTCGAATCAGTGGTCACTTCACCTACAGCGATCCTATAGCAGTTTCACTTATTTTATAAAGGTACGCGCAAACATAAAGCATCCTTCTTATTCAGCTATAAACGATATGACTGCTGCCACCCTCTACTATAATCGACCCGCAGCGAGAAAGTCGTTCTCTTTGCGTGTGAGAAGCTTAAGTGAGGAAATGGGTGTTCCGCTGCTAGAACTTTGCCCTATGCCCACAACAAAACATTTACCGCCGTGGCAGTGGCAGCTCATACATTGTGACACTCCCTTTGCCGAGATCACTAAACATGCACCAGAAGCACATATTAAAGTGCATTTCCGACAACTCCAGTCCAACTACTCATGCGTAGAGTTTTATACTGACGCTTCTAAGTCGCATGCAGGGGTGGCTTATGCAGCCGTCGGACCATCCTTCTCGGAATCCGGTGTGCTGCACCCGGAAACAGGTATATTTACGACTGAGGGTTATGCACTATTGTCGGCTGTGAAGCATATACGGAAATCAAACATACAAAGCTCTATTATATTCGCAGACTCGTTAAGCATCGAAATGCATTAAGATCCCTTTTCAGATTCAGAAATCAGGTAATGATTGAGCCGTATTCCGTTCTGTGCACAGCATATATGTCCAATCAGCATGTTACTATTTGCTGGGTTCCTGGCCATAGAAGCATCGAGGGCAATGTGTTAGCTGACCAAATGGCCACGTCAATTATATTGCTTGCTATTAACCCCACCGCTACTGTCCCTGCAACGGACCTAAAACCCTTCCTACGTAAGAAACTGCGAAACCACTGGCAACGCTTGTGGGACACAGAAATAAATAATAAGCTTCACTTGATTAAGTCGCGGTTGGGTTACCGGCCCTCCGCTACATGAACACGGCGAACTGATGTCCTATTCTGTCGCCTCAGAATAGGACACACATATGGTACCCATAGCTTTCTGCTGACTGGCGATGAACCTCCCACTTGTGGTAGATGTGGTGAGAGGCTAATCGTCCTCCACGTCCTCCTGGAGTGTCCTGAAGATGAAAGTGAGAGAAAGAAATATTTTGCTTTAGCATACCGCTATAATCTGATTATGTTTCTCGGTGAAGAGCCGCTTTTTGATGCAAAATCAGTTTTAAGCTTTTTAAAGGATGTAGTATTGAATGTTTTTAGCCCAACATTGAATGTTTTTCGCCCAACAGGTTCATAGTGCATCCTCTATTCAGAGGATGCCGCTGTGATAGCTGCTTTCAATGAGCTCAGGCCACCATGCTCCTGTTGTGAGGGCTCTGTCGAGGCACTGGTGCTCCATGCCAAGTTTTTATTTCACATACATATCACTTTTGAACCATTTTATGTCTCCATAGCACACATTATTTGTCATTGCTGTAATTTTACTATATATATATTTTTACGCACCTACAGCGACTGTTTTTTAGGCCCATTTACAGCCACGTCACATCTGTTTTATCTACACTGCACATCGCACAGTTCATTATCATCGCTCTGGCGCTCTTTGGCAACATATGGCCCTTGCGCCAATAAACTCCACTAATCATCGCCTACTGCATGTTATACAGATTGCACTTCACTAGCATTCATTCATCATCATTAGTGTAGTTTTGTGCAGAGTGGCTCAAAGTACTTCTTTTTTGTTATCTTTGGAAAAGGAGTATTCATTTTCGCACAATTTGCCTAGAAATGTCCTAAAATAACGCCATCCATGTCTAAAATTGGTTGTTATGCTGGCGGAAATCATAAACTTCACTCCTGCATCTGTGTTACAATATTTAAGTAGTCTTTTGAATAGGCTTTTCTTATTTGTTTTCTGCAGCATACTCTGACTGCGTTTTTGTTTAATCTATCTTAGTTAGCTTAGGAATTACAGGTTTTCAGTAGAAGAGCTCCAGGTCAAGAAAATTATAACCTTCTCCCTCCCCTTTTTGCACCATTGTACAGTACAGTGCACTATTAAAGAGAACAGTTTAATGAGCACCTTTAATATTGTGACCGCCTAATTCCAAGCAGATGTGGAAACATTTTTCGTGTGCAGCACTAGTCAGTCACAAGGAAGTCTACTCATGCTGAAAGTTGTGTTGTCAAAATCATAGTTATTCTGTAATCCTTTAGCACATTTATGGCTCTCATAAGTAGTGATGCATGTCGCTTTTCCAGCTTTTAATAGCAAATGCTGAGTTCACGAGTCACTATGAATCATGGAGCATTCGCCCGGATATACCAAAAAGGAGGATGGAAATTTACTCCATGTTCTGGCAGTTCTGACAAATGGTGTCAGTTGATTCCATGGGAATCTCTCAGCAAGTTGCTGCACATGTGGCGCTTAGAGCCAAAGCTGATGACGGTGATAGATTTCACCGTGTATTCTGAGCCCGCTGAACGATGGCACTCATATTTCACTGTGTCATTCAGTCTCAAAAATAGCAGTTCATATGTTGGACCACGCCCCGCCGCGGTGGTCTAGTAACCAAGGTACTCGGCTGCTTACCCGCAGGTCGCGGGTTCGAATCCCAGCTGCGGCAGCTGCATTTCCGATAGAGGCGGAAATGTTGTAGGCCCGTGTGCTCAGATTTGGGTGCACGTTAAAGAACCCCACGTGGTCGAAATTTCCGGAGCCCTCCACTATGACGTCTCTCATAATCATAGGGTGGTTTTAGGACGTTAAACCCCACATATCAATCAAATCAATATGTTGAACCATGTATAAAGCTTACGTATCAGTGGATCATCTACAACCCTGCAGGTGTTGGTCATCACTCCTCTAAATTCTTTTAGCAATATGTGTGCTGATGGATTCTTTCAGCATGAAAAGCTCATTAACATCACTGGTAATCACTCTCTGAATCCTTTGCAACCCTGCTTGTCCTGTTGCGTGATCTTGTGCGTGACCGAAAAATGGATGTACATGCAAATAAGAAATTCGGCAGATCACGCAAAAGCTAAAGGCCCAAGGGCAGACTCTTGTGGCACACCCGATGTTACATTAATAACAGCAGAGTTGGCTCACCTTTAAGAAACAAAGTGAAAACGAGATGACAAAAAGCTAGATGGACACTTACCGAATTGAGCATTGTTTAATATCACGTGTTTAGCAAGGAGTTTAGAATGTAAAACTGTGTCAAAGAATGAATATACCATCAGGTGACGTAGAGCTTAATCCAGGCCCTACCACGCGTAGCGCAAACAGTCAAACCGACCAAACTATCCAAGCACTTCTAACAAAACTAGACGAAGGCCAGGCTCAAATTCTTTCCGAACTGAAAACGATAAATGAACGAGTAACAGCAACCGAAGTAACATTAACAGACCTTGCAGCTCGTATCACAAAATCTGAAGAATTGTGCGCATCTATCCCGGAACTTCTTTCCAGCGTAGGAACTTTAACAAAATCATCAACCGACACAACAATCCTGCTCTCCAATATGGAAGGCAGGCTGAACGATGCCGAAGATAGGTCGCGTCGGTGCAATCTTCTTTTTTATGGAATCGCCGAAAAAGAAGAAGAAACTTGGGCGGATAGTGAAGGGTTTGTTGCTGACATTTGCAAGAAGCACATGAAAATTAACCTTGTGCCGAACGATATCGAAACAGCGCACAGAATCGGAAAACGTCAACCAGAAAAACTGCGCCCAGTAATTGTTAATTTCTTCCAGTTTAAAATAAAAGAAGCAATCTTATCTAACGGCTTCAAACCAAAAGATACGCCGTACAATGTAGGTCAGGATTATTGTTTCGCTACCCGCACTGCCCAGAGAGAGCTTCTACGCTTCGCACGTGAGCACGGCGGCCCTTTCAAGCTTCGTTACAAGAAGGTAGTTATCGGGAAAAAATCGTACCACTATGATGCAACTAGAAAAGAAGTCAAAGAAATTTTTCCACGCGGCAGCTAGCAATTTCACATCGCAGTAAATGTATCGCCAGTTGCCTCACCCGGCGTACACGTACTCTGGTAAGCCTAACCACCAACTCGATGCCCGTTTTGAGTTGCATGACCTTAAAGCGGCTTTAGCTAAAATGCGCAGGGGTACGGCTCCGGGGCTGGACCGCATAACAGTAAAGCTGTTGGCAAACACAGCCTACCTCCATTTATTGGAATACATGAACGAGATCTGGGACGGCCGTGCGCTCCCTTCCGAATGGAAAACGTCACTTGTGACTTTTATCCCCAAAGCAGGCAAGGCCGTGAATACGGAAAATCTGAGGCCCATATCACTGACTTCATGCGCGGGCAAGCTTATGGAGACGATGGTACGGGATCGCCTCTCCCCATACCTTGAGGGCAAGGGCTTCTTTGCAGACACCATGTTTGGGTTTCGCCCACACATGTCTGCACAGGACGTCCTTCTCCAGCTCCATAGGGCCGTCATACAGCCCATAAGTATGCAACACAATGATAAAGCCATCCTCGCCCTTGATCTGAAGGGGGCTTTCGACAATGTTAAACACAGCAGCATCCTGGCTAACTTGAGCTCCACTGATTGCGGGGCTAAGGCCTTTGCATATGTCAGAGATTTTCTCTCTAAACGCCAGGCACTTCTTCGGATCGAGGACGAGGAATATGGCCCGTACATTATGGGAACACGGGGTACCCCACAGGGAGCAGTGTTATCACCACTCCTTTTCAACATTGCTATGATGCGCCTTCCAAGCGAATTGGCCAGGGTGGAAGGCACACAACACGCAGTATATGCCGACGATATTACAATCTGGACCACTGAAGGGAGCCTTGGTGAAATGCAGGAACGCCTTCAGCAGGCCGCATCCATAGTCGAGGCGTATGCCAACGATTGTGGACTCCAATGTGCTCCAAACAAATCAGAGCTTCTGCACGTTAGAGCGAAGCCAAGAGATAAATCAGCCATACACATCTCCCTGTCTGGGGTTCCTATCAGAGAGGTGGAGGAGCTCCGGGTTCTGGGCCTGTTCATTCACCACAGACTTAGACCGGACTCCACTATAGCGAAACTTAAGAGAATAGGCGAACAGGTAGGGCGCATGATCCACCGCGTTTCCAACAAGCGGGGTGGTCTGCGGGGCAGGGACGCGCTTCGGCTCGCGCATGCCTTCGTGACTAGCCGGATCCTCTACGCCGTCCCATACCTTCGCACTAACAAGCAAGAAGACGAAAGAATAGATGCCATCATTCGTAAGTCTACTAAACGAGCTCTGGATCTCCCGGTGGCCACTTCCAACGCCAAACTGAGGGCGTTAGGTGTGCTCAACTCCTACCAGGAGTTGCGGGAGGCCCACCTTGTGAATCAATATACGCGGCTCGTGCAGACGGCTCCCGGGCGCCGCCTGCTAAACCGCTTACATATACAGCACACTTGCACTGCAGAGGAGGCGGAGCGTATTCCGGAACTATGGCGGCATATGCTTTCAGTCGCTCCACTCCCCAGTAACATGGATAAGCACACGCACGAAAGCAGAAGACAGGCGCGGGCTCGCACGCTTGAGAGGCAACACGGCTCCCGACCTGGTGTATTCTACGTAGATATAGCAGGGCCTTCGCCCACGGGATTTTACACGGCCTCTGTAGTTCACCGGGAAAAGCATGTCAATGGGCTCTCGTTCCGAGCACAAAATCCAGAGCGCGCTGAGGAAGTCGCGATAGCGCTTGCTGCTGCGGACCCCAACTCGAAAGTTATCATCACGGACTCCCGGAAAGCATGTACTCATTACTTGGTAGGAGAGATATCCCCCCTAGCCAGCCAAATTCTAAAACGGGCTCTCGCTGATCCAGCCCCGAAACGCATCGTATGGGCTCCTGGCCATCAGGGCTTACGAGGTAATGAGGCCGCTGACGCGGCCGCCCGAGCGCTTACCCACCGGGCTCCTCACCTTGGCTCTTATGACTCGGAGGCCAATACACCGCTGCTGCGGTTCAAAGAAATTCTGACCTATTATCGTGACACTCACCGCATTTACCCGGCTCCTGCAAAGGGGTTGAGTAAGGCGGAAGAGCGAACTCTAAGGCGCCTGCAGACAGGTACTCTACTCTGTCCTGCAATCCTAAAGCATTTCGATGCGAACACAGATGGGCGGTGCCCATACTGTGGGGAGACGTGTGATATCTTCCACATGGTATGGGCATGTCCGAAAAATCCCCACCTACCCCCTTCCCCTACCCCTTCCCGAGAGGCATGGGAGACTGCCCTCCTCAACTGCTCATCACTAGAGTCTCAACGGGCTCTAGTGAGACGGGCGCGAGTAGGGGCCTCGTCATGCGGTGTCCCGGACTAAAGACGCCGACCATGTAGCAGGGTCATGCTTTGGCCCCGTACCTCTCTCTTCTCTCTTTTATAATAAATGTTTTTCATCATCATCATCATTGCCTCACCCTCTCGCCATACCCAGAATCACCCCGCCAAACATGCAAATGACGTCAGCTTTTCTATTCTCTACACAAACATAAGAAGTATCATGCCGAGACGCGACGAAATATGTACCATAATTGAATCATCTGATTGTGACGTTGTGATGTTGACAGAAACATGGCTTTCACCTTCCATCAAAGATTCTGAAGTTCTTTCATATCTAACCAATTTCGCATTGCATCGCCAGGACCGTTTATCCGGTCGAGGTGGTGGCGTGCTTATCGCTGTTAAACATACAATCCGTCACTTCGTTATTAGCATTACCAGTCTACTGGAAGCCCTTTGGGTAGCTTGCGAAAGTTCCCATGGGCTGATCATACTAGGTGTCTGTTACCGCCCCCACAAATCAGAGCCCAACTTTAACATCAACTTTAACGACACCCTCGACAAACTACACAAAATGTATCCCCGTGCAAAGTTCATAATTTGCGGGGACTTCAATTATCCGTCCATAAAGTGGTCAAACAACGTTTCCCTTCGCAGCGGTGAATGCGGCGAATTCCTAGCCTGTTTAGATAACTACCAACTAACACAAGTAATAACTCATGCCACCAGAGAAACATTACACAGCTCTAATATATTAGACCTTATTCTAATGTCAGATCCAAGTAGCCTGCATTCTCTCCATTACCTTGAAGAAATAAGTGATCACAAAATTATTCTTGCCTCTTGCAGTTTTACTTTTCCAGAAAATAAGCCTACACCAAAGCAGATAAAACTCTACGGTCGTGGCAATTATGAAAAGATTAACAGCGAACTTGAACAATTTTACATTTCGTACGAGCAGGGATTAAACAAGCGCACCATAGAAAATAATTGGAAGTTGCTAGTCGAAAAACTCAACCAACTAACTGATGCATATATTCCAAGAATAAAAATTAAAAACAAAACATCCGCCCCTTGGTTTAACAACGCGATTAAAAAACTGATAAACTGGAAAAAACGTCTGTTCAGACGTGCCAAAAAATGGAACCAACCGTCCCTATGGAAAGAATATTCCGACTCCGTACGATGCCTCTCGATTAACATTCAAAACACGAAACGCGATTTTTTTCGAACAACACTACCAGACATGCTCAAAAATAACCCTAAAAAATTCTGGCAAACAATAAACCCAAGAAACATCTTGCCGATAACCTTATCCGGTACAAATGACAAACCGCTCAGTGACGTAGATTCGGCGAATGCCTTAAACCATGTCTTTTGTTCTGTTTTCACTCGTGAACATAGCTTTTTTTGAACTGCGGAGAGACCCTTGAGTCTATTATAAGCGAGCCAATGTCACCTATTGAAATATCCGCAAAAGGAATAAGTAACGTAATTAGAAAAATGAAACTCTCATCTGCAAGTGGAACTGATAACATCAACAGCAAAATATTAAAGAATACACAATTGATAATTAGCGCAGCATTTCAGCTGCTCTTCTCTCAATCACTTTCACAGGGACAGGTACCGAGTGATTGGAAACTCGGTAAAATCACTCCATTGTTCAAAAATGGCAACAAAGCATCCCCATATAACTACCGGCCCATATCGCTTACAAGTGTCCCATCCAAAATTATGGAGCACATTTTATTTACCAACATCATTAATCACCTCGAACAGCACAAATTCATTCACCCTTCCCAACATGGTTTTCGTAAAGGCCTGTCGTGCGAAACACAACTTGCTGCCTTCATCCATGACTTGCACACAAATCTTGACCGGAACATCCAAACTGACGCCATATTTCTTGACTTTGAAAAGGCTTTCGATAAAGTTCCTCACCACCGCCTTATGACCAAACTTTCTCTGCTTAACCTCGACCCATTCGTCTTGTCCTGGATTAATAACTTTCTCACTGACAGAAAACAGTTCGTCGTCATAAATACAGCCAGGTCTCAAATCTCTCCCGTCCTCTCCGGTGTTCCCCAGGGAACAGTACTTGGCCCCCTGCTTTTCCTGATTTACATCAACGACCTTCCACACTGTATTACTAACAATATAAGATTATTCGCCGACGATTGCGTTATTTACGCAACAATCTCTAGTCATGAAGACCAAATAGCTTTACAAACAGACCTAACAGCCGTTCAAAATTGGTGCCACAAGTGGCAGATGAGTTTAAACATTTCCAAATGTAGATCAGTGTCTTTTCACAGACGTACTAATCCATTAATGTACAACTACACCCTACATAACAGTTTTCTACAACTGACTAGCTCGTATAAATACCTTGGAATACATATCTCAAGTGATCTATCATGGACCCTCCACATCAATCACGTCATTTCAACAGCTCGTAGATCTTTAGGTTATATCCAAATAACCCTGAAGTTTGCTCCCAGCCACTTAAAAAAATTAGCTTTCACCACAATAATACGCCCCAAACTGGAGTATGCCGCAGCAATTTGGGACCCACACCAGCATTATCTCATCCAAAACCTAGAAGCCATCCAAAACCGCGCTGCCAGATTCACCTTTTCCGATTACTCATCGTTCACCAGTGTAACAGACTTAAAGAAACGTGCCGCATTCATTTCCCTTAGTCAACGCCGAAAAACTGCGCGGCTCGCATTATTCCACAAATTCTATCACGCATCCCCATCCAGCATTTACATCACCCAACGCCCCCATTTCTCTGATCGTTGTTGCAACACTATGCAAGTACATTACCCTCGTCCCAAAACTACCACATTTGCAGAATCTTTCTTCATTCGGACAGCTAAGGAATAGAACGCCCTACCGGAAACCATTGTTAGCATTCAGGATGCAGAAGCCTTTAAAAACTCCCTGACAACCATCACTGAACTGTAATAGCTAACTGAACTGTGACCTGCCATGCTATTTCTTGTATAATGGTTTCTAGTGTCATCTCCCTAGTATGGCATGTATGTATATTTTGTGTACTTGGCAATGTTTCGAAACCTTTTGAGTGGTACCTTTTGTCACTGAAAAATGTTTTCATCCAGAGTCCTCAAACAAATGTACCTGTTACCGCCCCCCCCTCTTCTTGTATGCCCACCCCTCATGTAATGTCCCTTCTGTTAGGGACCCTTGAGGAAAATAAAATAAAAAAAATAAAAAAAATAAAAAACATGGTCGCCATGATCAAGGCTAAGCGAAATATCGTGTGTGAATTCAACTAATTGTGTTGTTGTGCTGAAATCACGTCTAAAGCCATGTTGTCTGTGAGATAGTAATCTGTTTGTTTCCAAGAAAAGCTTAATCTGTTTATGAGTGATATATTGTAACATTTTACATGATCGAGAAGTAAATGATACTGGTATATAATTTAATAGAGACTCCTTATCGCCAGATTTAAAGAGACGGAGCCATTTTCCATGAAGAGAGAACAGTGCTAGAAAATAAGGATTTATTCAATATGATTGTTAAATATTTGGATGACCATAGAGAGTAGCGAACTAAGAATGCATTGTGCATCTCGTCCGGACCGATGCATTTCTTTACTTCCAGTTTTCAGATAAAGCTAAGAATACGTTCATTTGTTATTTCAGTATCACTGATTTGTTCAGAATGAGGAATACCTCACAAAGAATGGTGTTGTTATTAAAAACAAATGTAAACTGGAAATAGGTATTGAAAGCAATAAATATAGATGGTGGGTCAGTTGTGATGTCATTATCTAATTCAAAAGAAGGAGGTGACGCAGCATGAGGCAAAATAGAACTACGAAGTTTCCTTGGATTAGTATTCAACAGATAATGTAACAGAATGCGATAAAATAAATCTTTCGCTGTTTTCATCATTGAGTTGAGTTGACACTTGGCATTCGGAAACCTGTTTAGGGCAAAGGGATAATTAGATCTTCGGGAGCGCCTAAGTCGACAGACATGAGGAGATAAATGCAAGAGGTCACGAGTAATTCAAGTAATCCAAGGAAGATCAGCATTGCTTTTATTTGTCCTAATTGGCAAAAATCATCAGATACACGCCTTTACAAGATCTTCAAAGTAATTAACAAGACAAGATATATGTCTTGACTGTCAGAAAGCACAGAACATGTATCAAACTGGGCAGCTAAAATATCAGTTGTGAAAGTGTTGTCAGCACGAGTGAAATCGGGGAAGCTGGTGAATTTATAAGGTAATTTGGACATGGGATAGCAAAGTGTTAACAAGATGACTTTATCATCCGAGAATCCCTCAACTATTTTGCAAGAGAAGTTGCTGTCAGCTACATCTGTACTTAAGGAAACTAGGTCTTGGATAGTAGCCTAGTTGGACATGAGATGATTTGAGTAAGCCTGAAGATCGAGAAATATTTATCAATTCATGGCATATTCTAGCATCATGACCCGTTACAGTCAGAGAAGGCCAATGGATGTCAGGAGCGATAAAATCTTCCATACAGATAAGTCTTGTTGAAGCGATATTTACATTGCGCATAAAATTGGCAAGAACTTGAAGGACTTCAAGGGATGATCTGGGTGGGCGATACACAATGCTAACTACAGTACACCGATTTTTCAGGTAGACCTTGCATCAGATGGGTTCTGTTTCAGCAGGCAAGGGCAGCAGTGAGAACAGGATATCTGACCAGAGAAGTTGTGCAACGCCGCCGCCGATGCGTTGTGTTCTGTGCTTAAGTACGGCAATGAAACGGGGTGGAGTGAACTCAAAATTGTAAATGTTACAATGAAGCCATGACTCTGTGATGACAATGATATAAGAGGTATTAGTTGCGACAAGAAACAATAGATCTGAAAGCTTTTTAGCAACACTACAAGCATTGACTTTCAGGACTGCCATGTTTTCATGAAGGATATATTGAGATCATGCAGTGGATGAGGCAGGATTCGAAGATGCGTGTACTCAAAATTGAGAGCCAGGTGCTGAATCTGAGACCTTCGCTTAGGATTTCGATGTGTCGTCTCATTTATAACTTATGTTGTCAATGAACGCATGATCGCATCTTTACGTCGCCACAGAGCCGTTGTTGCAAAAATAAAGTCAAGCTTCTCAAATATTTATCTCTGTGTGTCTAATATGTGCAAAATATTTTCTGTAATAAACACGTTTGAGCCTTTCAGTTGAAATGTATTTTTGAAAACAAGGGCTTCCTCCACCGTGATAGAAACCTTTAGGATGACAGGTAGTGTATAGTCACTACATACTTTTCAAGCCTGTGGACGGATTCGATTTGTGGGCATGTCATTTTCAATGTATTGTTAAACGCAGAAGTTAATGCTGCAATACAGCGTACTAGCGTTTTCAACGGAATCTTCTAAAATATTGTGTATGATCATTCAGTGAACTGGGAGCGCGGGAGAACACACACAAGAAGCAACGAGGCACGCAGCACCAGCGCTCATGCTGCGTGCCTTTTTGCTTGTTGTGTGTGTTCCCTTGCGCTCACAGTTCACGTAACGACAAAGTAACGGGTTGCCGTGAACACTGACTTGCGGTAGCTCGAAGGGTGATGTGCAGGTGTCGTCCCACATTGAAGTGATATGGCATGCCCATGGCAGACAGTCCATCACGTGACAGTCCATCACATGACTGGGCAGAACCATTTGCATCAGAGACAGAGCAATTGACATCACAGAACTTCAGATTCTCCAAGTCGGCGAGGAACTGCAGAAATTGCAAGCATCGAGTAAACATCGGGCTGGTGCTGCTGCGGCGTAGCCCACTTAAGACCATTTAGAGGTGCACAGCAAGTTTGAAAAGATTTCATACGCTAAGTGTTTGATGTACGCATCAGAAACGGGATATTGTTGTCATGTTCAACTCTCAAAGGCAAAGCTTCAGATACCCCAATTTTTTCACAACCCTTTGTTTTTATAGATTCATTCTGATCGTTCCTTCATTGAGCTGGGAAGCCTCAATAGTGACACTGAAAATTTATTCCATTTGTTATAGTAGAGAGAGACACTGCTATTCAAGTGCATAGAACATGCAATTGTACTTACTCGCTGGCTCAAATCTCACGTGTTGTCTTTCATTATTGCTACGACTCAAGAAAGTCGTAATCAAAACGTCCCGCAATGTCTAAAAGAGAATGTCTACACATTTGATTGCCTGGCATCAACAGTTGATGCATCCATCTTTATTTAGCTACAGGGCCTCTGTTTAATATAATCTACCGACATATCTTTACGCTAAAATGGTGGAACAGACACATAGCTCATTGGTTCGGTTCACAAAGCATTTGTTTCTTTCATATCTATTATGCTGCTACAATTCGCTGCCTCAACGTTCACTTTCATATTATCTTTTCTTCCAAAATCAAGTGCTCAAATTCAAATGCCCTCTGTATTGAGGTCGTCTTTTAAAAAAATAAGTAGGAAACAACTTGGTAATGAAAAAGGGTCACTCAATTACAATACTAAGAAAAAAAAAAGTTTGAAGCTTAGCCAATGTTGAGTGTACTGCATTGTTTGTGCTTGTTTTAATAGTTGTCTGTGTACTTTTGCAGATGTGACCATGCATTTATGAAGAAATGAACAAGCCTCGTACCTTGGATATTGCCAGAAAGGCATGACTCCAGTGTCCTCTTGGAAATAATTATTTCATGATAACATTGCTGCTATGGACAAATAAACTGATTGTTTTGCAGTTCCTCTTATTAAGCAACAACCATTGAAATTTGCCTAAATCTTTCTCATTTTATTCTATCATAAAAAATTGTACCATTCTTGATTCGATCATTCATATTTGCTTTTGCCTTTTTTCTCAGTGATTCTTAAAATGCAAGTAGTGTATGAGTTGATTGCACTGTTTTGTAATATATGAAAGTTTGTTTTCCTGTTCTGGTGTAGGAGAGCAGTCTTAGAAATGCAATAGTCATTGTGTGTATTCACTGTACAGTAATACCTTGATAAATCGAACATGTTTATTGGTCGAGGCCAGAATCTGCATTGTTTAATGGCGTGAAGCTCTGTTAACTTGGTCATATTTCGCCTGAACCCAAGTAACTCGTACAATCATTGGAGAGTGCTGAGCACGAAATGCCAGCCATACAACGTTCAGAAAAATCGTGTGCTCGTAGAACTGGTAATGACAGTAGCTGTAGGTAAGGGTGTGGTGCAGAACACAGTTCAGTCTTATTAAAGATGGGGGGGGTCTTGTATCTTCGCCGCTTTGTGGACGAAGTTTCAGGATGATCAGCAACGTAGATTTCTGGGCAAGTTGATTCATAGTAATAGGGAAAAAGAACCATCGCAAAACCACACGATGACAGCGAAGAACAACTACAGCAGGACAAGCACTGGACTTGCAACTGAATGTTCATTGAAGAATTGCACACAGCCCCACACATGAAACAATAGAGCATGTGTAAAAAAGGACCATCTGAACCATGTCAACCTTGGGCACCTAACTGCCATGTCATAAAACGTGTGAAGCGATGATAAAATTTAACCCATGGCTTACCGACTATCTATAAACGTCAACTCTTTCTCTTTGAGAAAAACTGAGGGTTTGCTCACACATGAGAATTTGCCCCGCTATCTGATTGCAAAGGCCTCACAGATCTCACGTTCAATTTTTTTTCTACCTTTGCCAATTACGATCGCTGATTTTGACAATTACGATCTGCTCCGTGTAAGCTCTCCAGACTGAAATCGCATAGCAATGCAGAGAACTAGTTTGAGCAGCATTTGCGGAAAGAAGCCAGCTAACAACTTCACGAAATTTGCTGTTTCGGTAGTATACCTAATTCTCTTGTCATGCAACTGTGTATATCAGCCAGACGAGCCGATGTCTGAATGACAGGCTGCGTGAACCACCGCTACCTCCTCCCCCACAAGCGCACGTGGAAACTTGCCTTTGCACTTCAAAGGCTGCGGCTGCATCCCAGATTTTAAATCAGCGATCATAATTCGCGAAGGTAGAAACAAGATTGATCGTGAGATATGTGAGGCCTTTGAAATGAGGAACTGGGGCGAATCGTCATGTATGAGTGAGCCCTCGGTTTTACTCGCAGAGAAAGAGTTTGGGTTTTAGATAGCTGGTAAGCCAAGCCTTAAAGGGACTGTATAACAATTCACCTCAGAGGGAAAGCTCAATATATGACAACATCTAAAACGACAATATTATCCACAACAGTGCCCTACTTAAAGAAAAATTAAGGTAAATGCACAAGAACACATACGCCTGAGTTGGACATTCTTAAAAATTATCCCGATGAGATCAGGCGAACTGGCTACATTTAATTACTAGTAATCGATCTAGACGCACTAAATAAAAAAGCCTTCCGTACATCAAGAGGCGCAATAAAATGCTGCTTGATCATTTCTGTTCGAGTGATATGTGGAGTTTAACGTCTAAAAACCACCGTAAGAGACACCATAGTGGAGGGCTCCGGAAATTTCAAACACCTGGGGTTCTTTAACGTGCACCCAAATCTGAGCACACAGGCCTACAATAATTCCGCCTCTATCGGAAATACAGCCGCCGCAGCCGAGATTCGATCCCGCGACCTGTGGGTCAGCAGCCAAGTACCTTAACCACTAGACCACCGCAGCTAGGTATCTGTTTGAATAATGCAAAAAAGTACCGCCGGACCTTACTAATGGCGAATGGCACAAGTGGTTCAAAAATTTCATTTCTGCTTGGTCAAGCTGGACAGGTCATGCCATCTAGTGAGGCCCAGCTGTACTAAAATAAGTCTAATCTCTGAGCCAATGGCGGAAAATTGATCAATGGCTGTTGTTGCTGCTGTGGCTCCCGTTGCTTTTGGTCTGCTGCTTCTAGCGCAGTAAAGCCGGACAACATTGTGCATGGCAATAGTGATGCGAGTCATTCCGGTCGGTCCTCTTCTTAAGGCGGGTAAGTTGAAGTGCGATAACCCAATGTGGAACACTAATACGTGATTTTATTTCAAAATAGGCCTTTCCTTGGCACAAAAGTACACTACAAAGTTTCTGGACCGCTATTGCAACAATCGGCATAGACTTACTAGTTGCCTTTAGTGTTTCTTCGAATTGCATCATTGCTTCACACCTTTCATGATATGGACAGTTAGGTGCCCAAGGTTGATATGGCTCAGAAAGTCCTTGTTTGAGCATGTGCTGTTATTTCATGTCTTGGGGTGTGCCCAGTTCCCCAATATTAAATCAGTTGCAAGTCTAGTGCTTGTCCTGTTTAGCTGTTCTTTTTCGCTGTCTTTGTGAGATTTTTCACTGGCTCTTTTTTTCTATTACAGGATGATGAAAGTTGCGACTTTTTAACTCCTCTTATGCAAAATAAGTGGAGTATTTACTAACTGGTAAAGAAATAATAAATGATTTGATATGAGAAATATTAGCTTTTTAATATTTTCGGTAGTTTAGTATTTGGTCGATTCAGATATTTTGGCCAGTCTTGTGAAATCCGAGCTAACGCGCTTTTATCATAGTGATGCGAAAAAGTAGAATTTGTGCTCGTATGTGTGTTCGAGTAAGTGCCGTGAACATTATAGGATGCATAGCTTACTTATGGTCTATTCAATCATTATGCTGTCACTGAAGTAGTTTACAAACAATAATGGGAAATGTGTAAAAAGCATGAGTACGCAGAATATATTTCTTCGGTATTTCTCATAAATGTGCCAGCACTCCTAACCACCAAACTGTGATATTTTTATCCTTTCTCAATAATTTGTTTCCCTTTTTTTCATATTTTTCTGGAATTTGTTTCCCATTATTCTTGCAAACTCATATATTATTTCTTATGCTGCATGCATTGAATGACAAATTTTTTTTGCTTACAGTGTAGTATTTTATATGTGTTTCTAAGGGGAAAAAAGTGCAATAAATGTTCCACTGAGCTGGTGCCTAATCTATTAGCTTATTATGAATAAACGTTATTAGGTATAGTACCAGAATTACATCGATATTGTATTCCTGCACATTTACTGGAGGTCTTTTCATGTGTTAGACATAGTATGTACAAAGAGAGAGGGAAACTGTTTGTAACCATGTCGTCGTGGCGCGGTTATTGCTCCAGCATTATGTGGCTTGCTTATGCGACGGCGATTATGTATTTATTCTACAAGTGCTGTAATCTTTCTTCGTTGCCTAGTGCTCTTGTGTAGTTGTACACAATGCATGTAAGGTTTTCATTGCCTCTACTTTGTCTCTATAGTTTTGCAGGTTCCTTGTCTTCGGCCTCCCGTGAGGCGTATCATTCACTTGTGTCCATACGAGGCAAACTACATTCGTGTCGTCAGTGCAGGTATGCGACCAAGAACAAGGCCTTCATGCATAGACACCTCTTCAAACACACGGGCGAGCGCCCCTTCCAGTGCGACCTGTGCCCAGCTGCATTTTCTCTGAAAACGAACCTCAAAAGACACATTCGTACACACACAGGAGATGGTCCGTTTTCTTGTGACCAGTGCAGTCTGTCATTTTCACGGAGGGGGACTCTCATTAGGCACATGCGCACCCACACAGGAGAACGTCCCTTTTCTTGTAGACACTGTAATGCATCATTTTCACGAAAACACCACCTTGAAAACCACGTGTACCGTTATCATACAAAAAAGTCAACATAAAAATCAAGTTGTGTGCGGGTACTTTCTTCATCGAAGATGGAACTCAAGGTTTTTTTAATCCATAGTACAGTTCAATGAAACTTTTTAATTATTTGCATAACTTCTCATGCTGATTTGAAATAAGTAATCAGTTTTTTAGGGATTTGTATAGCTTTGTTTTGTACCATGACATTGTGTAAAATAACTATTTTTGCTCGAACTTCTTCTATAATGAAGCATTTAATTAATAAGTCATTAATGGCTCGTATTGCTCTGCATAAATTGTGGAAAGCAAATAACTAATCAAGAAAGTTTGTGTGGATTTTGTATAATGTACCAAAAAAGTTTTAAAATGTAAGAAATCTTGAAGTTATCAGCCATACTAATTGCTTCTTTTAAGTTAATAATTAAGTAAATGATATATTTAAAAGAATATATTTGTATTCTTCACATGTTAAGGAATATGTGCAAAGGATTTTATCCTTATCTGGCCATCAGTAGTACCAAAAGCGTTATGTCCACAATCTCAAAAAGTTGTCTAGAATTGCATCACGAGAAAAATACATTTTTAATATAGAAACAAAAGCTGATCTGTGTGATCTGTGTGATTTTTAAAATCATTTCTTTTATTATGAGAGCTTGGGAAATAATTGTGATATCTGACAGGCTGTCATGCCAAGTGATATTCTGTCAGATCTCATTAATATTGTGTCTAACAATGAAAACAAGCCTTTGGTGTTGAAATGGTATTAGTATTATTGCTGTTTTTTTGCAAACATTCTTGGTATATTCGTGCTCATAGCAAACCTATTATGATGGGACATGGATCGCTAATGTGCAAGACAGACAGATATCAAACCTTTTATGTCAATATTGTAACTTTATTATTTTTATTTGTGTACGTTTAGATGCAGCATCATGTGCCTCTTTAGACAACATTATATTTAGCTGCAGTGATTGATCGCAATAGTGCATATAGATTTTACACTTTCTTGCTGCTTTGTAGGCAATATAGCTTTTACGTCAGTAAACCTTGCTACATGCTAAAAACAAAACCAGTGCATGTAGTGGATTGCCTTTGCCTTTGCAATTTCTTGCCCAACCTTTGCACTTGAGCACCGAAAACTATCTGGCATGTCTCTCTCCGAATCCTTTGCAACCCTGTTGGTCCTGTTAATTTTTAATGCGAAAGAGTTTTACAGTGACGTGAAAGCTGTGACAAACTATGCCGAAAGACCGGTCCTGCTGCGTCCTGATACATTTCTACTATTCTGTGCTGAAGATGCGCCAAACATTGGGTTTTTATATTCCAAAAACGAAACCACAATCTTTCAAGGTTGAAGCCCTATCATGCTTCTACCCTCACGTAAACACTCGTGCACAATCTTCTGCAGCCCTGCTAGTCCTGTTTATTTTGACGCGATAGCGTTAAAGAGTTGTGTCACAGAAAACGTGGTGTCGGCATCGTTACTTGTGAGCGAAAAATCATCATTTTGTGCGTGACTGAAAAATCCAGAATGTTGCCAACGAAAAATTCGGCATATCCCACATTCCTTGTGAATCGACGTTGTGCGAAGCATGTGGTGAAAAGGTGACCATGTTGTAAGTTTTTTATTGAGCGACGTGTTGTGAAATAACACTAAATATATATATATAAATGTGTCACGCACACAGACATATGTTGAAGAGTTGCAGATGTTTACATAACCGGTTATTTGTTCTTGCACGACGAGCCTCGTTGTGGCGGTCTAGTGGCTAAGGCATGCAATGCGGCTGCTGACCCACAGGTCGCGGGATCGAATCCCCGGTTGTGGCGACTGGATTTTAATGGAGGCAAAAATGCTGCAAGCCTGTGTGCTCAGATTTGGGTGCAAGTTAAGGAACCCTAGGTGGTCGTAATTTTTGGAACCCTCTACTACGGCATCTTTCATAATCATATCGTGGTTTTGTAATGATAAATGCCGCATGTTATTATTATTACTTGCACAAGGATGACATCGGGAACATAAGCATTATCAACACCAGAAGCGATAAGCTGATATGGAGTGCTGGTGCTCGTGACGATGGCTCTGGACACTGCCGCATCAATCAACGTGAGTGCATGGAAACTAGCTACAATTGACGTTAACCTGACAAGATTGCAAGTGGGCGGGCAGTGCCATAAGTGCTTGCATACACAAAAATTTTTCGCAATAAATAACCAAAAATTCTGGGTCAGCAAGGGAATAAAAACCTGAGTCATTTGCGTGGCAAGCGGTTGTTCTACCACATGGCTACGTGTCTGCTTGTTAATATAGTGAGAATAACTTTTTCTGCTGAAAAATGCCTTTAAAGTACCTTTCGTGGTTTAAAAGTGCAAGCGTCCTGTATACATGCTTCACAATACAAGATGGAACATTACAGTGATGTGTGGCACAAGCATACATGGCCATTGGGCATCAGAACATGTGTTTATCATAACAACTTGATGGATTAAAGCCAGCCACTCACTACAAAAGGCATGCACATTACTGTGCCTATTTTCTTTATTTTATCTATTTATTTACACATACTGCAGCACTAGGTGCACCATAGCAGGAGTGGTTATGCAAGGATATGGAGAAATATAAGTAAAGACAATGAGAAAAACACTAACAGGTAACATAATATTGTCATGTCAACATAGAAGGCTAAATTAATATAAAATATTGAGAACATGAAAAAAAAATATAACAAGCAAGTACCACTTGTATATAAATCAGTGTATTTTACATACATGCGTTGTGGATTTCGGCTGTGAAACATTGCGATGGGCTTGAAAAAACAGAACCAGGTAACGAATTCTAGTCTTCGATGGAACGGCGGAAAAGACTGAACTTGAATATGTTAGTTCAAGCATAATAAGGCCTCAAATTTAGGTTGTGAGAGCTTCTCGTCGTTGACTGTAGAGCAAAGTTTATGCGGTTCTTGTTGTGTGACAGTTTAACTGTCGAGAGAACGATACTTTGCAAGAACTGCTAATCTATTCGGCGAATGGAATGGTGGTAATTGCATTGAAGGTAGAGTTAAAGAGGGCGAGAAATCGCGGTCGTAACGATGACACTGCTTATTCGGGTTCCAGACAACGGACGTGTAGTCACTACAGGACGAATTAGCGATTGATATAAGAGGAGGTTTGTGTCTTTTGAAAATTTGGACACAGTGTGGTATAGGTGGCAGAGATTTTTAATTCTTTGTTTCAATAATAGCCAATGTACTTGGCCCATGACATGTCATGTGTGAAAAGGACACTGAGATACTTATATTCGGAAACCCTACTGACAGGACTGTTATCATAGGGTAGTAAAAAATGGTGGGTGGTTTATTACAAAAAGACGCAAGCATGATTTTTTAGAGGTAATATTCTTTTGCTAAGTTTTGTACTAATTGCAAAAGCCAGCAGATGACTCCTGCAAGCGGTAGTGGTCGCGGTGTGTTTTAATAATTTCTTATAAAGTGCAATCGTTGACATAAAATTGAACGGGAAAATAGCTGTGAGCAAGCAAATTGTTCACGTAAATGAAAAGAAAAAGGCCCAAGAACCGACCCTTGTGGCACGCCTGATGTTACATTAATAACAGCACAGATGGTTCACCTGTAAGAAACAAACTGTGAGCGAGATGCCAAAAAGCTAGATGTACACTTACAATTGAGCATTGTTTGTTATCACATTGTTTTAGCAAGGAGTTTAGAAGGTAAAACTGTGTCAAAGGATGAGCATATACCTACATGGTCGCCATGATCAAGGCTAAGCAAAATATAGTGCGTGAATTCAACTAATTGTGTTTTTGTACAGAAACCATGTCTAAAACCATTCTGTTTGTGAGATAGTCATCTGTTTGATTCCAAGGAGAGTATAATCTGTTAATGAGTAATATGTTGTAACATTTTACATGATTGAGAAGTAAATGATATTGGTCCATAATTTAATAGAGATTGCTTATCGCCAGATTTAAAGAGAGGGAGCCATCTTCCATGAGGAGGGAACAGTGCCAGAAAAGAAAGATTTATTCTATATGATTGTTGAATATTTGGATGACCATAGGAAGTAGTGAACTAAGCATACATTGTGCATCCCGTCCGGGCCGATGCATTTCTTTACTTACAGTTTTAAGATAAGGCTGAGAATGCCTTCATTCGTCACTTCTGATTGTTTCAGAACGAGGAATGCCTGACAAAGAAGGAATGGGGTTGTTTTTAGAAAGAAATGCTGACTGGAAATAGGTATTGATAGCATTAGATATTGGGCATGAAGCCCACCACTGGAGGTGCGAGCACTGGAATCATTGTGATGTGCAGGGTTGGATCACGTGGTGTATCCTCGTTCTGGGAAAAAAAATACTAGGGTGCTGTCAGGGCCGCTGGCTGTGCCTTTGTCACTTCTCTCTTTCTGTGTTGTTGTGGTTCTTATTTCGATCCTATGGGGTTCTTGTTTCGGCACGGGAGCCTCGTTCACAACAAAAACTGAAAGTGAAAACTGTCCGATTATGTATGTTTTAAAATAGAACATAGGTATTTACATGTGGGAGAAGTTGCCGTCATTACATTCAAGAATGTGCGCCGTTGTCTGGATTGTCAGAGAGTCAAGATATAGCCTCGAAGTTCAGTTCTCTTTATTTTTATTAAATTTACCCTTTTCTGGTCTATTTATTTGCCAGTTGCTTCTGCGTGTTTGGCCAGTACATTCGATGAAGCCTCCTTTCTTACTTCATACATGTGCCACTCCAGTCCGCTAAAGCTACTTCTCTTGCCAAAGTAGCCTAACCGCAGTCTGTGCCACTCGCACCCTTCTTTCGGGCTGTCCATCCATATGTGTGTACCCGACCACAAGCGTTCCGATCCGCCACTAGCGTAGCTTTTTTCTCGTGGCCTGTAGTGCAAAAAATAACGGTCTAACGCATCTGCCGGCTCGGGCCCTATTTTAAACAAGGTGGTGCCCCACTCTGAAAAAAAAAAAAAAATTCAGCTCACAGGGTTCCTCAGTTATATATTATGTCAGTAGAATGAGCCCATAACACCTGCCACTTCCTTTTGATGTAGTTTTTATCTACAGGCAAAAACGTGTTTAGCTTTGAAAACTAATTCATCTTCTAAAAGCTGCCATAAAATGTCACGCAGCTCATGAATGAAGCTGTAAAAAAAAAAGAAAGAAAGGTGGACTCTGGCAATCTCACTGAAACATGAAATTGCTATTTAGATTACAATATGGAAGGCCTCGCAGCATGCTCATTCAAGAGTGTGAAATGATATGGCTGGCCTATTGCATTTTTAATCACGATTTGCCTCTTGGTGGAA
This sequence comes from Rhipicephalus microplus, assembly GCF_043290135.1. Taxonomy (NCBI): domain Eukaryota; kingdom Metazoa; phylum Arthropoda; class Arachnida; order Ixodida; family Ixodidae; genus Rhipicephalus; species Rhipicephalus microplus. The sequence continues at coordinate 61,450,595 of NC_134708.1, forward strand.
GCTTTGGAACTGCACCAATCATTTATAATTCATTTTAACCTATGTCTGGATCGATGGCAATCGAATGTGCAACATGTGACCACCACAGAAAGTTAGCGCAATAAATATTAAGATCGTGCCGCAGAAAAAAGTTACAACTCCGAATAAGGCATGCATTTGCGGGATTCTCACGTTTGCCCACAATCATAACAAAAAAGTTGCAGCTGTAAGAATTCTGTGCCTCTTTTCACAAACCGGGGAACTCTCTTGTGCTGTGCTTTGTAGGGTTATGTGCGCTAAACAAAAATGTAAATTTGCGCATGCTTGTCATGTCAACCGCGGCCCATCTTTAGATGCAAACATACAATAGATGAAGTAGGGTAATCGCACGCATTTCTAGCAGAAAATATCAGTTTCTTTATCATTAATACCTATTTGATGCTTCATTCTGACACGGAATGACTCGTTAACTTTTACAGAAGTAGCGTGCTCGGCCCCCGTGGTTTTCATTTCAGTGGTCATAGCAGATGACGCCAGCAGTCGGGCATTATGAGAAGTGCAACGCTTTCCCATGGCAGTTATTTAGCACTTTGGAAAATCGGGGAAAATATCTCCAGCAGTATTTTATTGACTTCTTTGAGTGAAGTACCATAAGAATAATAATAAAAAAAAGACGCAAAAACGGCTGCGGGCTGCACGCGGGATCAATCCTACTACAACGTCACAGGGATGCCTTCACATGGTGGCGCCACGATATGTCTTTGCACCCAATAGCTGGCGGGTCAGTAATGATGTCATTATCTATTTTGAAAAAAAGGTGAGGCAGCATGAGGCAAAATGGAACAACAAAATTTGTGTGGATTTATTCTTGCCGTTTGTACAGATTTTGCAACAGAATGCGATAAAATAAATCTTGCCGTTTTCATCATTGAGTTGAGTTCACACTTGTCACTCTGAAACCTGTCTATGGCAACGGGATAATTAGATTTTTGGGAGCGCTTTAGTCAACAGACAGATAACTGCAAGAGATCACGAGTAATCCAAGGAAGATCAGCATTGCTTTTCTTTGTCTTGATTGGCACGAATCATTGGATACATGACTTCAAAAGATCTTCAAAGTAAATAACATGACGAAATATATGTTTTGACTTTCAGAAAGCGCACAACGTGTATCAAACTGGGAAGCTAAAATATCGGTTGTGAAAGTGTCGTCAGCACGAGGGAAATCGGTGAAGCTGGTGATTGTATAAGAGGTGATTTGGACAAAGGATAGCAAAGTGTTAACAAGATGCCTTTATCATCACAGAACCCTTCATTTTGCAAGAGAAGTTGCCTTCAACTAGATCTGTTCTTAAGAAAACTAGATCTAGGATAGAATTGAGCAACGGCTTGAGTAAGCTGAAATGATAGAAAAATATTTATTAATTCATGGCATATTGCAGTATCCTGATCCGTTACGGTCAGAGAAGGCCAATGGATGTCAGGAGCGTTAAAATCGTCCATACAGATAAATCTGGATGAATTAATATTTACATTGCACGTAAAATTGGCAAGGATATGAAGAACTTCAAGGGATGATCAATTGGCAAGGACATAAAAAACTTCAGGAGATGATCTGGGTGGGTGATACACAATGCTAACTTCAGTATACCGAATAATTAGGTAGACCTTACATCAGAGGGATTCAGTTTTAGTATGCAAGGGCAGCACTGAAAACAGGATATCTGACCAAATAAGTTGTGCAACGCCGCCGCCAATGCCTTGTGTCCTGTCCTTAAGTACGGCAATGAAACGGGGTGGAGTAAACTCAAAATCGTAAATGTTACAATGAAGTCATGACTCTGTGATGCCAATGATATGAGGGGAGTAAGTGTCGACAAGGGACAATAGATCTGGAAGCTTTTTAGCAATACTACGAGCATTGACTTTCAGTACCTGGTTTTCATGAAGGCTATATTGAGATCATGGAGTGGATGAGCTGGGGTTTAAAGATGCGGGGATGGAAAATCGAGAGCCAGGTGCTCAATCTGAGAATCTGAGACTTCACTAAGGATTTCGAGTTGTTATCTCAAATATAATGTACATTGTGAATGAACTCATGATCGTATCTAAATTCACCACAGAGCCGTTGTTGCGAAAATTAAGTTAAGCCTCAAATTTCTTTCTGTATGTGTCTAATACGTGCGAAAATGTATTCTGTAATAAACACGTTTGAGCCTTTTAGTTTAACTGCATTGTTGAGAACAGGGGCTTCCTCCCTCAAAGTGGTCTTGTATAGCCACTACGTACTTTTCGAAAACTGTGGGCACGTTTAATTTGTGGGCAGGTAATTTTCAGTGTATTGTTAAATAGAGAAGTTAACGCTGCATAACAGCCTGCTAGCGTTTTTTACAGTATCTTCTAAAATGCTGTGTATTATCAGGTTATTTCTCCTTGAACGATTTTTGAGGTCATAATTTGTCAAGCCCAGTTCGTTAATTTTAGAAGTTAAGCAAATAATTTCTATATGTAAATTACTGGCATCACTGTGTTCATTAGAGCCAAGAAAACGTTACAATGCACTAGTACGCAATTCTAAAGCATCAAAACAACAAGCGACTGTTTGTTGAAATGACTTGACGTCCGCAATATCATTAGCTAGCTTAGTTTGCCCCCTCCTAAAGGTCGGAGAACATTTCAGAGACAGACAAAAAAATATCCCGAGCAAGTGCGGAATTGGAGTGTGCATGAATTCTCGTTGAGAGCATTAGAATCAACTACATTGCTGGTTGTAGGCCTATTAGTGGAATAATTGGTTTTACTGGTATTGACTGATTTATTCTGATGCCCTGGATGCAGTTCCACATTACTGCTCAGAAGGCCATGACTATAACACGTGTAAACAGAAAAACACAAAGCTACGTGGTCAAGGAAGCAGCAGCAGAAAGCGATCATCAGAATGAATGCATTCAACACTGTAAAGGTGACATACCTGTAGATATAGCAAACAAGTTAACATCGTGCTGGTGCTGCTGTGATTTACCCACTTAAGACCATGCAAAGGGTGCATAGCAAGTTTGAAAAGATTTCATACTTTAAGTGTTTGAAGTACGCACCAGAAACAGGTTATTGTTGTCGTGTTCAACTCTCAAAGGCAAAGTTCAGGTACCCCAATTTTTTCACTGCCCTTTGTTTTTATAGATTCATTCTGATCATTCCTTCGTTGAGCTGGGAAACCGCAATGATGACACTGAAAATTCATTCCATATGTTGTGATAGAGAGCACTGTTGTTCAATCGCATAGAACATGCAATTGTACTTACTCGCTGGCTCAAGTCTCGCGTGTGTGTTGTCTTTCATTATTGCTACGACTCAAGAAAGTCATATTCTAAGCGTCCCCAATGTCTAAAAGAGAATGTCTACACATTTGATTGCCTTGCATCAACAGTTGATGCATCCATCTTTATTTAGCTACAGGGCCTCTGTTTAATATAATCTACCGACATCTTACGTGCTAAAACGAGGGAACACACACATAGCTCATTGGTTCTATTCACAAAGCATTTGTTTCTTATCTAATATGCTGCTACAATTCACTGCCTCAATGTTCAATTTCATATTATATTTTCTTCCAAATTCAAGTGCTCAATTTCAAGTGCCCTCTGTATAGAGGTTGTCTTTTAAAATAATAAGTAGGCACCAACTAGGTAATGAAAAGGGGTCACTCAATTACAATAATAAGAAAAAAAGGTTTGATAAAGCCCAGCTAATGTTGAGTGTACTGCATTGTTTGTGGTTGTTTTAACAGTTGTTTGTGTACTGTTGTAGATGTGTCCATTCCTTTATGAAGAAATGAACAAGTCTCGTGCTTTGGGTATTTCCAGAAAGGCATGGCTCCAGTGTCCTTTTTGAAATAATTATTTCATGATAACATTGCTGCTCAATATTTTGTGAATGTAGGATTGTGGTGGTGATGTGGCCCAAGTCCGTGGACTGTTCTATAGAATAGGCTTTATTGAAATAAGTGAAATTCACTATTCTGTTTTGGCTCTGTTTGTCAATTGATATTGGGAGGAAGTGTGTAATGAATTTCTTTGCGATGGTTATGTTTCATCAGTGTGAAGCAGTATTGATGTTTTGTAAATCACTGGTTGATGTGAAGCATTTATTGATGCACTTCTTTACACATCCACATGTGCTGAAAAGAAGACATTTGTATCTAAGCAATGGCAACACTTGGTAGTGACTAATTGATTTTACACTGTTGAATGTAAGTGTATACTAGTGGCAACCTGATGTTACATTATGATGCATTTTGCACTTTCATACATTGTTGCATGTGTTTATGTGGGTTGTGCCTTTTCTCAACAAAATTTTTGATGTGGACAAATAAACTTAATGTTGTGCAGTTCCACTTACTTAGAAACAATCATTTACACTTGTCTAATTTTTTCTCATTTTCTTCTGTCATAAAATATATTACCGCTCTTGATTCGATCATTCGTATTTGTCTTTTCTCTTGGTGATGCTTAAAATGCAAATAGGGCATTGAGTTGATCGCACTGTTTCGTAATATATGCAAGGTTGTTTTACCGTTCTGGTATATGAGGACAGTTTTAGAAATATAATTGTCATTGTCTGCATTCACTGAACAGTGACAACTTGATAAATCGAACATGTTTGTTGGTCGAGGCAGAATCTGCATTATTTAATGGCATGAAGCTCTTGTAATTTGGTCATATTTGGGCTGAACCAGAATAACTCGTTGAGTCGTTGTAGATTGCTGAGCACAAAGTGCCAGCCATCAACCATTTTACTTGTGGAAAAAACATGAGCACATAGTGCAGGTAATGGTTGTGGCGGTAGGTAAGGGTGTGGTGCAGAACATCTATCAGATTTATAATGGGTGTCTTGGAGCTTGACCGCTTTGTGAACCAAGTTGCAGGTTGATGAAAGTTGCGACTTTTTCGTTTCTCTTTTGCAAAATAGGTAAAGTATTTACAAATTGATGAACACATTGAAAATGTTTTGATCTTAGAAATATTAGTTTTTTATGTTCTCAGTTTGGCATTTGGTCGAATCAGATGCTTTGTCCAGTCCCCTGAAATTTGAGCTATTGAGCTTTTACTATAATTATGTGATAAAGTGAAATTCGGGCTCGTATGTCTGTTTGAGTAAGTGTCTGGAGCATTATATGGTGCATAGCTTACTTTTGTTTTATTCAATCTTTATGCTGTCTCTGAAGTAGTTTAGAGACAATAATGGGAATCGTGTAAACTGTGCACATACACTAAAAATCTTATACTTTTTCCAGTCTGCATAAGTGTACGAGCATTTCTTTCCACTAAAAGTGTGATATAATTTCTATCTCTTCTTTATGATTCGTATTGTTTTTTATATTTTGCAGTTCTTTTCATATTGACCTTGTTCACTCATATTTCATTTCTTATGTTTTGCACCTTGAGTTGTGAAGGTGTTTGGTTACTGTGCAGCATTTTATGCATTTTTATACGGGAAAAAAGTGCAATAGATGTTTTACTGGGGGTATGGCCCAATTTAAGGGCGTATATGAAACCAGCTTTGTCATTTAGGTATAGTGCCAGCATTACATCAATATTGTATTCGTGCACATTCACTAGCGGTCTTTCTATGTGTTGGACATAGCATTTACAGACAGAGAAAGAAACTGTAACCATGTCGTCGTGGCATGGTTATTGCTCCAGTATTATGTGGCTTGCTTTTGCGAAGGTGATTATGTATTTCATCTACAAGTGCAGTAATCTTCCTGCATTGCCTGGTGCTCTTGTGTAGTTGCACACAATGCATGTAAGGTTTTGATTGCCTCTATTTTCTCTCTGTGGTTTTGCAGGTTCCTTGTCTTCGGCCTCCCGTGAGCCGTATCATTCACTTGTGTCCGTACGAGGCGGACTGCATTCGTGTCGTCAGTGCAGCTATGCTTCCAAGAACAAGGCCTTCATGCGAAGACACCTCTTCAAACACACGGGCGAGCGCCCCTTGCAGTGCAACCTGTGCCCAGCTGCATTTGCTCGGAAAACAAGCCTCAAAAGACACATTCGAACGCACACAGGGGAGCGTCCCTTTTCCTGTGACTGCTGTAGTGCATCGTTCTCCCAGCAACATATCCTCATGAATCACATGCTCACACACACTGGGGAGCGTCCATTTCCTTGTGAACAGTGTAGTGCATCATTTTCACAGAAGACGACCCTCACTGCCCACATGCGCACCCACACAGGGGAGCGTCCCTTTTCCTGTGAACAGTGTAGTGCATCATTTTCACAGAAGGCGACCCTCACTGCCCACATGCGCACCCACACAGGGGAGCGTCCCTTTTCCTGTGAACAGTGTAGTGCATCATTTTCACAGAAGGCGACTCTCACTGCCCACATGCACACCCACACAGGAGAACGTCCATTCTCCTGTTGCCACTGCAATGCATCTTTTTCACGGAAACATCATCTTGTAAAACATGTGTACTGTGAGCATACAAGAAAGTCAACATAAAAAGTGAGTTGTCTGCATGCACTTTCTTTATGAAAAATGCAACTCAAGGTTTTTTAATCTGTAGAACAGTTCTACAAAATTTTAGCTATTTGCATAACTTTTGATGGCTTTGTGTTGTACCATGACTGTGTAAAATATTGTTACAGTGGGTTCACTAGATTGAACCAACAGCAAACAATGACTGAAAGGGGTAAGAAGAGAAGGACGCGCAGTTATGGCACGCGCTTGTCGTCGGTTCCCTGTGAATAAACCTCTGTTCAACCTTGTTTACAAGTCACGTAACAGAATGGTCGAGGTGCCGGTACCCCAAGTCTCTAACAATGAGTTTACATCCCTTTGCGCTCATCGGAGTCCTCGCTTTGCGGGACTACAACCAACATCAACAGGAGAGATGCCTCTGAAGCAGATTTCCCGAGGACGCTGGCTTCTTCCGATTCTTACAAGGAGCCGCCAAGATTTGGTGGGACTGGCGAGAAGGCGTGGACAGGTGGTTGTAGCAGTGCAAGCGGGTGAGCGAACTTAACACCTGGGACTCCGTCGCTCAGCTATCGTATGTCGTGCTCTCTCTCACCAACACTGCCCTCCTGTGGTACAACCTCCACGAGGATATGCTCAACACATGGGATATGTTTGTAGACGCATTGAAAAAGTGCTTCGGAGACATCACTACGAGAAAGAAGCAGGCTGAACACACCATCTCTCAAAGGGTTCAGCGGCCTAGTTAAACTTGCACCACTTACGAGGAGATTCTGAAGCTTTGTAAAGTTGTTAACCTCGGTATGTCTGAAGAAGATAAAGTTGGCTATCTTCTTAAAGGCATAGCAGGGATGTGTACCAGTTCTTGATAACCAGAGAACCTGTCATCTGTGGCCGGCATCATGAAGCACTGCCATACCTTTGAAGCACTGAAAATGCGTCGTATAGCGCCAAAATCGGGCCGCTTGGCTAACGTGCCGACAGCAGCTTGCGTCGACGCCAACCCTCCATCTGACCTTTCATCGACAATACGACAGATATTCCGGAAAGAGCTTCTGTGGTGCCGTGAAATAAGCCATTCCAGCAGTGATGACTACTATCCAGGCAACCAGCCTGGACTACCTCCTGCCTCGTTCCCACCATATATCAACGCGGCGAACATGGACACATACCGAGCTGTGCTTCGGTCCGCACCGGCAAACCGACCTCCCTTCGCCAACGAGCAGCAGCCACGAAACACCTATGTCCCGCAGCGATTCCACACTACTTACTCAACTACAACGGGAGACAGGTATAGGCCGCGAGATCGAGCAAAGTTGCCGTCTGGCGGCAACTGTCCAAAGGGTGAAGTGAGGATTGCTCCTTGCGTAGTCTTCTAGCCAAGTCGTGTTTCTATGTGCGCCTATGTGATGTACGTTCTCAAAGTGTGGTTTGTCCGGTCAGTAAACGCTAGTGTAACTGTTTGTATGTGTGCCTGAAGCGACGTACGAAAGCATTTGGTTTTCCTTGGCTGCAATTGCATTGTAATAAGATCGGTGAGTGCAACTTTCCAGAGTGCTGTTTATATTCGTCATACCTGCCATTCAGAGTAGATGCGGCTGTTTCAAGCGCATTGCAAAATGCTCTTGGCATCCTCCAGAACATGAGCACTTATATTAAATGCTGTGTGAATGCAGCCTTTTATAGTGACTTGGTTGTAAAAAAAAAACAGGCTTTATGTCATGCACTTGCGCACTGTTGGTAGGTGTACACACAGCACTGTAGTTTATCGATTATGTGAGGATCCGTAGTTGTGTTTATATGACCGCGATAACACTACATAGAAATATTACTATTCTCATGAGGGGGACTGGGAGAGCAAGAGACACTCATCAGCTCCTCAAGCGGTGCTCATCGACGAGAACGCCGTCTGCAACCCACAAAATCGCGGGAACACTCCCAAACACACTGCAAGGAACGCACAGCGGTCTGCCAGTGACATGCAGTCCGCGTCGCACACGAATGCTGTGACACGCATTCAACGTTTCAGGAGAAGGGCGTGCAGGAACCGAGGGGTATAAAAAGCGCATCGCATGTGCGCAAGGATGTTCTGTCTCGGTGGTTTTCGTTATGGCCGGTCGTGTTTGGTGTAAAGGTGCTTCTTGATGCCTAGTGTTCTTCACACTTGTAAATACGTAATTAAATTGTGTGTTTGTGCTTGAAGAAGCCTCACAAGGGTTCTTCCTTTCCCAACATCTGGGTGACTACCTGTAGCCCCTCTTCTCAAGGACATCACTATCACATAAACTGTGAGACTTCGGTACTTACACTGTTCTTAAAACAGAGCTACCGTGCGCAACTATGTGCTTAGATTTAAGAACGTTTTAGGAGCCTAAACATTGCAAACTGATTCAGACGACATGCCTTATATATAATGTCGTATAATTTCACTGAAATTTTCATCATTTTTACATTGTTTTCAGAGCTTGTGTGGCATTGTTAGTGACCGACAGAAGGCATGCAGAGGTAATTTTTTGTCTAAAAAAAAAGAAATGCTTGTCCTATTAACCAGGCCTTTGTTGTAACACTGTCATGCATGTAATCCATCGCTGAAAGCTTTCTGCTGAACTCTTACATAAAATTTTTTCTGTTGCAAGAACATGTGCGTTCACGTTGTACATGGAGTGTAGCACAAAGTGCCCTCAGCCACCAAGCTTTCCTGACTAGACTTATCTACTGTCCAACATTTCATGGTGAACAGAATGAGAGAAAAAAGTTATGTGCATATAAGGTGCAAACGGTGGTACTGAAGGAATGGCACATTTATGCGGGCTTTCTACGATCTTTCTTTCTCTCTTTTTTGTAGTATGCAGATGACAAAGATGTAAATATGTAGTTGAGTCACGTTACAGCAGTGCATAGCAGGCAGAACACAAGCTAATCGTGTACAAACAACACAGCAAAGGCGGGATTTAGTGCGTAAGTGTGGAGAGAGTCACCCAGGGCGAGCATCCCTATGGAAGGCAGAATGCGCTTTACCCGCAGGTAATGTTAACATTGCATAAAGGGCGTGCACGTATTCATTAAAGAAGAGCATAGATATTAACAGTAAACATTAGTCAACGCATTTTATCTGCCGACAATCGCTTCAGACCGCACGCAACGAAGCCCCGCAGCGTGTATTTGTATACGTGCCGCCAACCACCTATCCACACTTGCGCGGGGACGGTGCTGCCACCTATAGCCCAATTTCGCCAGGAATTGCAATGATCGGGGCAGATATCTTATGCCAGCAAACGGAAATGAGGGGTTTGAGCAGCACCTTGCATTTCTGCCATCTCATGTGTGCTATAGCTGGGGCATCCCAGGCCACCACTCAAGATTTTGTGACCGTCGACAGCAATTCTGAGGAGCGCCTTTACGAGCTTTCTACAATTATAGCAATCGACCCTTTCCATCGTCATCGACCCTTTTCAACGCCCAACTTCCAGTTGTCAATTTCGCCAAGGCAATTTCTGGAACTCGTCACCAGCCTCCGACCACAGCTTAACGCCGCCACCTGCTCCACGTGCTCCCCGGTCGTTATCGCCACGGCATCGCTTCCCGTCACCACCACCAGAAAACTAGGCAGTGCGGCTGAGAGGGGTGAAGTTGCTGGATACTGGGCACTGTCAAGAATACCTCTGTCAGCCTTCATGCTGAAAAACAAAGTTCATGTGTGTGTTGACAATGTCCCTATTATAGATATTCTAGATACTGGGGCAACGATTACAGTGATGAGCCTGACTCATAAAATTCTTCTGGGAGAAAAAGTTATGTTTTTGTGCAAGAAAAAGTTGTCGTTTTGTAGTGTAGATGGTGACACATTGTGCCCGGTCGGCATTTGTACAGCAGATGTTTGTTCGTGTGGCAAAGTATTTACCACTGACTCGCCAGGATTCCTCGATCTACGCACGACGTTATTTTAGTCCTAGATTTCTTACGGGAGTGTGGCGCTTGAGTTGACTATCGAAGTGGAGAGCTTTCAGTACACCACGAGCTTATGACCGAACTCCTAGAGAACTCGCCGTGTTAAGAAAGTGCCTTCTGTGTTGCCGAGGATGTAGCGATTGCTGCGCAGTGTAAGGTGTGCATTCCGGTAATTTGCTTTGGTGCAGCTCCTACTACATTTGACGCCACAACAGAACCTCTACACTCAGCTTATGTGAAGAAGAACATGTTGGTGCCTCATTGCTTGTTATCGGTATTTGAAGGACGATCTGGATTATGGACGATGAATTACATGGCCCAGCCCATACTTCTACCTTCTGGTATGAAGCTCGCACTTTTCAGGGAGGGAACACCGACTTTAGTTGCTGTACTTCACGCCGATGCGAACGAGTCCTTGCTCTCGAGCTTTTCGAATTTGAAGCTTCTATTGAGGGTGAGCTAGTCCCTCGGCACGAGTGAGCCCCATACGTTACTAGCCATTTGACTTTTCGCAAAATGATAAGGCATCCTCGACACCAGCGTCTTGAGTACGCTATCGTATAAACACTGTATAAGTGCACCCTGTACGACAAAAGCCGTAGCGAGTGTCACCGACAGAGCGTAAAGTAATTAGTGAGCAAGTTGAAGAAATGTTGCAAAAAGGAGTCATTCAGGAGTCTGCAAGTCCTTGGGCTCCACCTGTCGATCTCGTTCAAAAGAAGGACGGCAGTTGGCAATTTTGCGTTGATTACTGCCAGCTTAATAGCATTAAAAAGAAAGATGTATATCCGCTTCCGCGCATAGATGCCGCATTGAATTGTCTTCATTCGGCTTCCTACTTTTCTTTTGTTGATTTTACATCCGGCTACTGGCAAATATCAATGCACACCGATGATCAAAAAAGACGGCGTTCATAGCACCCGGTGGAATTATTGAATTTAACATTATGTTATTCGGCTTGTGCATCGCGCTTGCCACCTTCGAACGACTTATGAACACCATTCTGCGGGGTTTAAAATGGGAGATATGTATGTGCTATCCCAATGATGTTATCTTCGGACGCACATTTTTACAGCATAACATGGGTCTCGGCATTGTACTAAGCTGCATACAAAAGACTTGTCTTGTACTCAGCTCTAAGAAATGTCATTTCGGAGAGTGCCTTGCCTTGGTGCTGGGTCATCTCGGGGACAAAGACGGCGTCAAGCCTGACCATGCAAAGACTGAAGCTGTTGAAGCATTTCAGCCATACCAATCTGGGAAAGAACTCTGGAACTTCTTGGGGCTGTGCTCCTATTTTAGGCAATTCGTTCCTTGCTTTGCTGACGTCGCTCATCCCCTGACAAGCCTCCTGCACAGAAAGGGCCCATTCGAGTGGATGCCTGAGTGTTCAGCTTCCTTTCAGCAGCTTAAGTTCTTGCTGACGTCACAGTCGATACAACGACACTTCAGCCCTACCGCGCCAATGGAGATCCACAGATGCGAGCGGCGTTGGTCTTGTTGCTGTGTTGTTCTTCATTCAGGTAATAGAGAACACATCATTGCCTAAGCATGACGGTCATTAAGTAAACTTGAGCGTAAATAGACGGTAACTGAACAAGAATGCCTCGCGGTTATTTTTGCTGTTCAGCAGTTTTGATCATACCTGTACGTGCGTCAGTTTACAGCCGTCGCCGATCATCACTCTGTGCTGGCTTGTCAATCTCTGCGATTCGTCAAGACGCCTTGCATGATGGGCTCTGTGTCTGCAAGAGTTCAACTTCACTGTCTCATACAAGAGTGGGGGACGACATGCTGACGCTGATTGTCTTTCCAGGCTGCCCCTCCTTACCACGGAATGTGACGCTGATAGCTTCAACCAGGAAATCGCAACTGTAAACAAGATTTCCCAGACGCCGTAACCTTCGCGAGACAGCAGCGTGGTGATCCAACTCTAAAACCGCTCTGCTGCGCTGTGAAAGACTCGCCAAACGGCCATTTTTGTATACGGGATGTATTGCCATATAAAAAGAATTTCACCGCCACAGGTGCGTGCTATCTTCTGGTGGTGCCGGAAGCCATCCACTCTTCGGTTTTACGCGCCGTGTACGATCATCCAGGTGCCGGTAATTTAGGATCTACGCGAACACTCTATCGCCCCAAAGAATGATTTTACTGGCTCCAATCGCGCAAGACAACCGAAACCTACATAGCCAGTTGCACAGTGTGCCAGAGTCACAAAAGGCCTACCGATGCCCCCTTCGAATGTCTATTGCCTATGGCATCTTCCGACCAGCAGTCGGCGTCGAAGTGCATTCATCCGGACTTGTAAGCAACGGCATCGAATTTTTGAAGTCTTAGCCTCCATCGTGTGAGAACCCCTGAAGGGTCCTTCAAGTTAACTAGCCAGCACAAGGCGTGGTGGTCGTTCACAACTTTGAGGTGCCTGCCATAGAGGTAGGGGCAAACTTTGGTGTAGCCCAGATGATAGCAAGGCTCTCTTTTTCTGTTGTGGAATAGTCGCCTTCTGCCTTCGATAGCGACCGGCTAGTATAACTAATAACCCTTTTTTTTCCGTTGGTCTTCTGCACATGAACGGCGCCGAGACCTACGTTGCTTGCGTCGGTGTGAATTTCTGTATCAGCATATTCATTGAAATGTGCAAGTATCGTAAGGGTCAGCAGCCTGTCGTTTCAGTTTCTCAAATGCTTCAACTTGTGCCGTTTTCAACTTGAATTCAACATCGGTCTTTGTGAGCAGCGTGAGTGGCTCAGCGATCTGTTAGAAATCGTTGACAAAACATTTGTAATAGGCGCACAAGTCGAGAAAAATCGGCCCACAGCCTTCTTTCAGTGGGAGATGGCAACACGGTCATGGCAGCTATTTTCTTCGAATCTGAACACATCCCGGTCTTGCTGTTCGTGTGACCCAAAAACAGGAGTTCCGTGTACGTGGAGCGGCATTTTTCTGACTTCAGAGCGAGTACGGGGCTCCTGATTGCGGGAAGTATGCATTTTACGTGCTGGAGGTGTTCGTCTAAGCTTGAGGAAAACACGACGACAACGTCCAAGTAAATGAGGCAAGTCTGCCACTTCAAGTCAGCCAGAACTGTATCAATGACTTGTTGGAAAGTCACAGGTGTTGAGCAAAGACCAGAGAACATGACCTTGAACTTGAACAGGTCGTCCGGTGTGGTGAAGGCAGCCTTTCTTTTCGACTTTGATTTGCTAATAGCCGATCTTGAAGTCCATCCAAGAAAAGTACCTCAAATTGTGGAGTCGATCTAGGGTGTCGTCTATCTGTGAGAGCTAGTACACGTCCTTTGTTATTTAGTTTAGGCGACAATAGTCTACGCAAAAGGGTAGAGTTTCGTCTTTCTTATTCACTAACACATTGATGACACCTATGGACTCTTTGAAGGCTGGATAATGTCGTCGTGTAGCATTTCATCAACTTGTCTCTTTCTGGCTTTGTGTTCCCACGTCAAAACTCTGTACGGGCTCTGACGGAGTGGCATAACACTTTCTTATGTTAAGATTCGATAATTTGCGACAGGGGTCTGTCGAATTCTTGACGACGACGACTAAAAGCACTTGTATTTCCGGAGGAGGCTTCTTAGCTGTTCTTGTTTATGCGTCAGAAGGCTCAGGTTAGTGCGGAAAGCTAGTTGAAGGGCTTGAGTCGTCGGAATAGATGCGGCAGAATCAATAAGGGCAAAACCGTTGCTGGCTTCCAGTACCTCTTTGATGTAGGCAAAAGTGCTGCTGACTTCCAGTATCTCTTTTAAATACGCAACCATCACACCTTTGCTCATCTGTTTGTACTCGCTGCTGAAGTTCGTGACTCTTGCGTTCTCTCCTCGTAGCTCAAGTATTCCTCTGGCGATGCGAACTTCGCGGTGTCAACAAATGCTGGTCGCCTTCGACGATGCCTTGCATGTCTGTTGATTCTCGAGTGTCGACAGAAGTGCTTACGCTGGAGCAAGGAGGAATGGTGACTTGGTCTTCCATCATGTACAAGGTGTGCCTTACTGATAACGTGTGCGGCGGCAGCGCTTTTCCTCTGGATAGTGGTATCGACTTTGTTCTCAGGCTGACGATGGCACCATGAAGGATTAAGGAGTCCGTACCAAGGACGACACCTCTCAAGCATTGCTATGTACATTGAAGCTTGCAGGATAAATTTAACAGTTAATGGTTACTCTGACTTCAAAGATTCCTGCCGCTGTAACTAGGTGACATCCAGCTGTACGAATTTCGGGGCCTTCCCAAGTGGTCCTAACTTTCTTCATCTTTGTGGTGAATGTCTCGCTGATGATGGTATAGTCAGCTTCGCTGTCGACAAGAGCAGTGACGCTGTAGTTGTCGACGAGAACGTCGAGTTCGTTAGTCCGTCGCCTCGCGTTGCAGTTACGTCACGGCGTCGGATCTCGGCTACAACCGTTTGTACAACAGTTGTAAAATTGCATCATCAATCTTCTTCTGGCTGCAAAGTTTCAACGTTAGAACTCCGTTGCGGTTGCAGTGGGCTCTTGAAGTTTTGTCATGGCGGTAGTGGCGGAGGATCTTCAGCAGTTCGTCGCACAAAAACCGCACCTTCATCGATTGCTGCCCTTAGTTTTCCGAGTGTGGGCTAGGCGACCAGACCTGGATTGCGCCAGTGTACAGCGGGCGGTGAAGTGACATGTAGCAGCCGGGTGACGGTGAACAGGAAGATCCTCGAGGCACCACTGTACTGTTGCGGGGTAGCCGGCAATGTCGCGGAGTTTTTCTCCCCGCTGTGGATGTGGCACATCTATGGCAAAACCACGTAGTCCACACCGGCGGTTCTCGCATTGGTGATAGGTGTGTCCATCTTCTCCAGAGTGGTAGCAGAGAGGCCGGTGGTCGGGGGCATGCCACACGTTTTTTCTCAAAGTGTTGTGCTGGCCGGCGGGTGGATGATATGGCATCGATTATGGCAGTGGCTGGTGGCAGAACAGTGACAATGCGGCCTCTTGGTGAAGTTTAGCGTCGGGCTGCAGCAGTATGGCTCATCACTTATGTCTGACGCTGCGGTGCTTCGGAAACCTAAAGTAATTGCCAAACTTCTTTGCGGACAACATTGGCAATTGAATCCACTTGGGGCTGCAATGAAGACAACAGCTTCCGTAGCTCCTTCCGCACAGTCTATCGCATTTTTCTACGTATGCCATCGGATCAAGGCCGTGAACAGCTGCGCTGTCTTGCATCGATCGGCGATTGTATTGGCGGGTGCGCATTTCCAGCATCTTCTCGATTGTATTAGCCTTCAAAACAAAGTTTTGAACTGTTTTGGGTGCGTTCCACACAACTGCCACAAACAGTTTTTGCTTGACCACTTGCTTCAGGAACCGGAGTTTCTCTTCAGCCATGGCAGGGTCGGTGTGATGAAACAGCCGGGCCACATGTTCGACAAAGATGGTCACATTTTCATTAGGGAGTTGCATCAGTGTCTCCTACAAGGTGCACAGCGGCCCTTTCCTTTTGAGGAATGCTGCCAATTGTGTCCATAAATGTGCCACAGAAGAGGTCCCATGTTTTAAGTGCAGACTTCTCATTCTGTGAGCGTGCTGACACCCCTCGTAAAGATGTTTGCGCCTCGTGGCGCACGTGTCTCGCGCAGAAGACGTAATTCGGAGTCACAACTAGTGAGCGATAGGTGGCGTTGTGTTCGCAAGCGTTGGTCACCGCTATCATCATTATGGTATAGCCCTGCCCCGCCGCAGTGGTGTAGTGGTTAAGTTACTCGGCTGCTGACCCGCAGGTCGCGGGATCGAATCCTGGCAGCGGTGGCTGCACTTCCGATGGAAGCGGAAATGTTAAAGGCCCGTGTGCTCAGATGTGGGTGCACGTTAAAGAACCCCAAGTGGTCGAAATTTTCGGAGCCTTCCACTACGGCATCGCTCATAATCATATGGTGGTTTTGGGACGTTAAACCCCACATATCAGTCATGGTGTAGCTACGGTGGCGACGCCAGGCGACAAGCCTTTGTGGCGGCTGGAAGAAATAAGCTATGGTCTCTGTTGGCGTGGAGCAGTAGGGCGGACAGTTGCCTCCAGCGGTGGGTCTGGCATGGACGGCACCGCGGGCCGTCTGCGGTGGGCCCACGTGGTGAGTCGGGCGTTAGTGACACTGCCTTCTTTGTCAGGTTGTTGAGTGTTGTCTAATAGTATTGTACAAGGATGTCTTAGCGTGTTGATTACAATTGATGTTACAATGATACGGCTGATGATATCTTCGATGAAAAGTAGTTAAATAAATACGTGTGTTTGGTTTGTTTTGTTGTGATCGCATCTATTGTGTCTGTTCTATCCAAGAATGTGGCGTGGCTCTCGTCATATCAGATCCCACAATTCTCAAACCAGGTCCTTGCTGCACCTTCCAGGCAGAAATAGACGTGGTGCAGCTTCTCTTTCGTGTCCCAGCGATTGAGGGCGGCCACTCAATTCTAAGTCTCCAACCAGGTTTCCTGGTGTTCAAATGACGATACGCAGAGGGTCGGTGGCTCCCTTGGCTACTGCATCACTACCGCTGCAAGAGACGTTGCAGCTGTCATTGTGCCTCTAGTCGTCGTGGCTTTTGACTTGTCCGCTACCTGGGTTCATATTTGGGGGCTAGTCTCTCAGTCTGTGGCTGGCTCAACTGTCGCTGACGGTGTTGATGTCTTCTCTGCGACGGGGACTGAGTTCAGAGCTTGAAAGGACCGTTCGATACATGGTCCGGAAAGCACTTCCACCAATGTCACGGGGTTATAACAGCAACGAACGGAGCGAACTGTAGTTTGGAGATCAAACTGTTTGTTTGGCCGAACTTGTGGCCAGTCAACGAAAGTTCAGATTACAGCGATACACACTGGCACTGATAGCAGTGAATAGACCGTTGGCCGTCGATCAACTGACAAACGGCGAAGCGCGTCGGCATTTATGCTTGTGTTGCCGAATATTTCAGCATTATCGCTGGTGGCCACGCAAGTTCCAGAATAATTTGTGATGTTCACGTTGCATGCGTAGTTTTAACAAAATGGTCTACTATAGTCGCGAGGCTTCTCAAACACTGCAGTCATGGTTTGCGCTAACGTTGTTTAGGGTGTAATAGGCCGATAACAAAACTTCAGGAAGGAATGTGGCAACAGCTAGTTAGAAAAATTTTATGCACCAAGTATTTCAAGTACACACTTGGGACAAGATATCGCTATTGCCTTCAACTCTTAAAGGTGAAGCTTAAGGGTCGCTCAATTTTTTATTGACCTTTGTTTTTCAAGATTTAGGCTGATCATTTCTTCTTTTGGCTTGGAAACCCTAGTGATAACACTGAAAACTCATTTCATGTGTCATCGTAGAGCGACACATTGCTGTTCGAAAGCAAAGTACATCCAACTGTATTTAGTCGCTGGCTTAAATCTCGCATGTGTAACCATGGCCCTCCAGAGTGCCCGCGAAAAGGCCGCCAAGCTCGGCTTGGCGAACCGGTTTCTACGAGGGACCAGCCAGGTGTGGCAGGGTTTCCCCTGCATCATCTGTGGACCAAAATAAAATTTTCATTATCGTCGTTATCTTGTGTGTTCTATTTTAGATACACTACTTCGTTATTACTATGACTCATGAAAGACATTCCAAACGTCCTGCAATGTGTAAAAAAGACTGTCTAGACACTTGATTGCCTGGCATCAACAGTTGATGCACCCATCCCTATTTAGTAACAGGGCATCTGTTTATTATAGTCTATCCATATATTTTGTGCTATAATTACCGAATGGACCCTTAGCTGATTGGGGTCACTTAGAGAGCACTTATATATTTCATGTCTTATATGTTAATACAACACATCACCACTAATGTTCAATTTCATATCTCCCTCCTAATTCAAGTGCTTAACTTCATATTGCCCTATGTAGTCAGCTTGTCTTTAAAAAGAAATAAAAAGGTACATCAAATAAGTACTGAAAAAGTTACAATACTAAAAAACGTTACCACTAATGTTCGATTTCATATTTCCCTCCGAATTCCAGTGCTTAACTTCATATTGCCCTACATAGTGAGCTTGTCTTTAAAAAAAAAGTAGGTACATGAAGTAAGTACTGGAAAAGTGCTCACTCAATTAAAATACTAAAAAACGTTTTGTGAAGCCCAGGCAATCTTGGGTGTACTGCATTGTTCGTGCTGGCTTTAACAGTTCTCTTGTGTGCTTTTGCTGATGTGTCCATCCCTTTATGGAGAAACAAGGAAGTCTCATGCTTCGGATATTGTCAGAAAAGCATTGCTCCAGTGTCTTCCTGGAAGTCATTCATAGTTTCATGAAAAGGTTGCTGCTTAATATTTTGTGAACATGAGATTGAAGTGGTGATGTGACCATGTCTGTGGACTGCTGCAAATAATAGGTTTCATTAAACGAATGATATTGATTATTCACTTTCTGCCCTGTTTGCAAATGGAAATTGGGAAGAATGTGATGGATTTCCTTGTGATTTTTATGTATCGCGAGCTTAAAGCAGTATTGCTTACAAAGCACTAGTTAATTTTATGTTAGGGTGGAGAGATCTCGTTGATTACAGGTTACGTTGAAAGAGTAGTTTGAGGATTTTAAATTATCTTAGTTTGGTGGCTCACAATCAATAATGACATCAATTCTTGGGAGGAAAGGCGAGTGGTTGAAGACAGGGCAAAGGAGAGGCCGTCTTCTCAAGATAGTGTCCACACTATCGTGCACTACTTTTGGGTAAGACTTCCTCCATGCGAAATTCTGTTGAGCGGGCACAGGCTTTCAAACTGTGTGCCTCCAGATGGGAGCAGGAAAAAAAAATCTCCTCACCTGTAAAACTAGAAGCCGCGATTATCGACTCACCTGTCTGGTGATCTACATGTTGAGGTATGGTGGCAGTGATTTTAGGTACTTTTGTTCACCTTGATTTGTTTCCCTTAATGTCATAATACTGCATATTAACAAGAAAGCACCAGTAATGAATTATGGAGCATTTTTTTTCGTCAGCCAACTCCCACATTCATCCTGCAAATCATTCAAATGTCTCGTAGATTGAATGAACCTGGGGACAAGAATATGTAGGTATTTTTATTTATTTATTTTAGACAGACTGCAATGCTCATATTGAAGTTTTCACAGGAGGGAGAAACAATAGGTGTATTAAAGTCTTTAATAAATGAGCATACTAGTAGTAATTCAAAATACTAGAACAGGCTTTCCGAGTTGGCGTGTGAAGGTAAAGATCTACATTGACAAATTAGAACATATATACATCACTGATACAGTCACTCATACAGCCATATTATACTTAGAGGTATAAGGATACTATCATACTCATACATATTCACCCCGCAGGGGCGCCTGCGCAAGCAGGCGTTTGGTGTGTAGTGACACCACGGACCGGAGCTCACGCGGGGGGGGGGGGGGGGGGGTTCGATCTCCTCCCACGCCTAACCGTGCGGGGCTTTGCCGTGTCCGGGGAAAATGGGATTCTGGGGGTTGAGCCGACGCTGTGTGATTGGACCTTTCAGGCCCCCCGGCGGAGGCAACACACCCCTTTGGCCCCGGCTTCACGTAGACTGCACCCCAGAGCCCACCCACCCAGGGGAAATCGGCAGTCGTCTTTACCTATTTCTCTCTCCCTATATCTACGTCTTTATCGCTCACTTCTTACCTGTCCTGTCGTCTTCTCTTTTCCGTTTACTTCCAAATTTCTTGGCGGCTAGGGTTAACCCTGGGGGACTGACCTCCCTTGGTCAGGACCACAGGGTTATAGTAGCAATGTATGGCTAACGTGTGTATACGTTCCCCTTGTTGGACTCTATGGTGGGTGGCCAGCATAGCTACCGAATGAACATGCTGTAAAAGGGGTCGCACCGAAGCAAATAGAAATTTTCTGACTAAAGAGAGCGATTACACGAAATTCTTTGTCGTAACGTCATTGACTGAAACTAAGATTCAGGACATATCACCATTCTCAATTGCAAAAGCAATCAAAGAATGCATTGGAAGCAATTACAGTGCAAAAAATTGAATTCAGGAGATCTCCTCATAGAAGTGAAAAACAAAGAACAAAATGACAAAATTAGACACCTTGGAAAAATCGGACAACATGAAGTCCGTGTAACAGCTCACCGATCTCTCAATTACATGCGAGGTGTATAATCGGACAATGAACTGCTCAAGTACACTGACGCAGAAATTGAGGATGCTTTAGCGTATCAAGGTGTACTTGCCGCACGAGCAATCATCATTCGTAGAGATAAGAAGGAAACCCGCACAAGAAATGTAATACTAACATTTGCAAGCACGACACTTCCTGCTACAGTTAAGGTAGCGCACCTTTACCTACGTGT
The DNA here is from genome assembly GCF_043290135.1 of Rhipicephalus microplus. Taxonomy (NCBI): domain Eukaryota; kingdom Metazoa; phylum Arthropoda; class Arachnida; order Ixodida; family Ixodidae; genus Rhipicephalus; species Rhipicephalus microplus. The sequence goes on from NC_134708.1 coordinate 61,471,336, forward strand.
GAGGCCCTACATACCTAATCCTCGCAGGTGCTTCCGGTGCCAGAGGTTCCGGCACGGGTCTTATTCATGTCGTGGTAGTCCAACCTGCATGAAATGCGCCCAGGATGAACATGATGATGCCGAGCGCACCAAACCTTTAAACTGTGTGAACTGCAAGGGGCCCCATGCAGCGTACTCACGCTCCTGCCCAGAATGGCAAAAAGAAAAAGACATACTTACACTGAAAACCAAAGAAAACATACCGTATCCAGAAGCGTGCAAGCGAGTGGTTCTTGCCCAAAAGGGCACTTACGCTGAAGCGGTGCGAAGGGGGAAGGCACTGCCGACGGTCTCTGTAGGCACACAGGTCGAACTCCAGGACCTGTTGGCCACGGTCTGTCCCCCAGACAAGAGCGAAAAAAAGGCACCAAGTGCCCTTTTTCAGGGAGGCCCCGAAGCCTCGACCAGTGTTGGTGTCAGCGAACCTAATGTCAAGGCAAAAGAGGTCTCAACAACAATGCCGAATAGCCAGCCTCACTTGAGGAGGCCAGCATCCTCGCCGGGCACACACACTGTTGAGCACCCTGGTGGTGCTGAGTCCATGGATGTGAGTCCATCGGACACTGAAAGCCTGACAGACCCTGCTCCAACTAGCAGGGCGATCAGGCAGCCCATCATTCCTCCCTGCCAAGGACGGAAAGGGAGCCGAAACACATTTTCGGCCCCACAAAAAAAGAAGTGACGAAGCACATGAATAGTGTCGCTTTTTAGCTTATGTACAATTAACTCAAAATACTAAATTGTATACACATCATTTCACGTAATGGCATACATCATCCATTGGAACTGCAGAAGCATGACAGGAAATTTAAGCGACATTAAGGACACATTTACAAGCTTCTCTCCTGTAGCATTATGCTTGCAGGAAACGAATCTGGGACCAAAAAACAGCAAAATACTAAAAGGTTACACTGTTATACGTCGCGACCGCTCGCAAAGCAACCGGCTGTCGGGTGGCATCGCCATTGTTGTCCAAAGTGGTATTACGGTAAGAGAAGTTATAGTTAACAGTTTCATTGAGACGGCTGCAGTCACCATTTTATCACATAAAACTATGAATATTTGTTCCATATACACTCCACCGCATACACATTTTACCGTAAGAGATCTAGAATTGATTGCAGAACAGTTACCTAAACCTTTTTAATGGCAGGAGATTTCAATGCGCACAATTTACTATGAGATAGTGTAAAGACAGGCAGTAGAGGGCAGGTAATTGAAGATTTTATTCTTACTAACAATGTGTGTCTTTCAAACACTGAATCACCAACATACTGCTCTCCAGGCACAGGAACCACGAGTTGCTTAGATTTGGCATTGTGGTCTAGCTCACTGTTTGCTGATTTTACATGGTAAACAATAAACAATCTTTACGGTAGTGGCCATCTACCGTCGCTTGTAAAGCTAACATCACCACTTCCGACCATACGCTCTCGACCACAGCGTTGGAAGCTTCACAAAGCTAACTGGCCTTTATTTACACAGAGAGCCAATCTACAGGATGAGTTCTCTGAACACCTAAGAGTAGATGAAATAAATGACAAGTTCACCAATTGCATACTGTCTGCAGCAGAGCAAGCTATTCCCCAGTCATCAGGACTAGTGGGAAGAAAACTAAAACCATGATGGACCAGTAAGCGTGCAAAAGCTAAAAAACTACAAAATAAAGCATGGTGCAACTTCCGTAGGTACCCCACATGTGACAACCTCCTCGCATTCAAACAAGCTAAAGCAAAAGCACGATATATTCGTAGAGATGCAGAAAAATCGTCCTGGCAGAAGTACATATATACAATCAATAGCAGAACCACATCCAAGAAAATGTGGAACCAGGTTAGAAGATTCAGCGGCGACTACTACTCATACGCAATACCCATACTTACACACCCAGGCACACAGACATCTCTAGAGGAGCAGGATAACATTTTATGCGAACACTTTTACACTATATCCAGTTCCGCTAATTACACGCCATCCTTCCTGGCATACAAACAGACAACCGAAAAACAAAAACTACCAGTAACCGGTGGCCTAGATGAGCCTTACAATGCTCTCTTGACACTCCAAGAGTTAAGCACAGTGCTTTCAGCGGGAAAAAAGACAGCAGTCCGGCCAGACAGAATTCAATTACACAATGCTCGCGCACCTGTCTTAAGCTGCCGTGCAAGCATTATTAAAGTTCTTTAACGTGATTTGGAAAACTGGCAAAATGCCCACAAAATGGAAAATGGCAACCATAGCGCCATTTCTAAAGACTGGAAAACCACCCACTTCACTGGGTAGCCCGAGGCCCATAGCACTTACAAGCTGTATGGCAAAATCATACGAAAGCATAATAAACACAAGACTAACGTACACCCTTGAAATAGACAACCTACTAGATGATCATCAGTGTGGGTATAAGAAAGGCCATTCAACGATCGATCATCTTGTTCGTCTCGAACACACAGTACGTGAGGCCTTCTTACATAGGCAACACTGCCTAGAAGTGTTTTTTGACCTGGAGAAGGCCTACGACACTACGTGGAGGTACGGTATACTGAGAGACCTGGCGAATCTCGGAATACGCGGAAGAATGCTTAATTGCCTCTCTGACTTTCTATCAAACCGAAACTTTCTGGTACGGTTGGGCTCCACACTGTCGCATGTTTTTGTTCAAGAAAATTGTGTGCTGCAGGGTTGCGTGTTAAGCACTACACTCTTTGTAGTCAAAATGAATTCAGTTAATGAAGTAATACCACCCTCCATCATGCAGTCATAATACGTTGACAATCTGCAGATAGCATGCGGAGCCTCAAGCATATCCACATGTGAAAGGCAGCTGCAGCTAACCATCAACAGACTGACCACATGGGCAGATCAAAATGGTTTTTGCTTTTATACCCAGAAAACCGTTACCCTAATTTTCTCACAAAAGCGCGGCTTGTATCCGGACCCTGTTCTTAAAATCAACAACAGTGTACTGCCACTCAAGTCAGAACACCAGTTCCTAGGCCTAGTCTTTGACAGAAAACTAAACTTCATTTCCCACATGAGTTGCACAAAAAAGAAAGCAATTGCGCTCGACATTCTGAAAATACTATCGTGGAAACACTGGGGTGCCGATCGAGTCTGCCTTTTACGCATATACCGCTCGATCGTGCGCAGCATACTTGACTACGGCAGCGTTATTTACGGTTCGGCCAGAAAATCTTACCTCAAACGTCTTGACCCAATACATCATCATGGTTTGCGCTTGGCGACTGGAGCGTATAGAACCTCACCTGTCCAGAGCTTATATGCTGAGAGCAACGAGCCGTGCCTAAAACAAAGAAGAGCGCTACTTACTATGTCCTATGTTTTAAGAACAAGATTGAAACCAAGCCACATATGTCACACTATTGTCTCTCACATCGGTACCAGAATACAATACAACAACAGACCGCACACGATAAGACCACTTCTCCTGCACTTTGAAGAAGTATGTCTAGACTACAAAGTACCGAATCAGGCACTAAGCGTTGTCCGAATGCCGGAAAGACTGGCTCCATGGTTGAACTTTTCGCGCTACACTGACTTTGCCTTAACTCATCTAAGGAAGAAGGAAACTCCACGGGAACAAATTATCCAGAATTTCTTAGCCGTACATGAAAAATATAACAGACACTCTGGATACTACACTGATGGATCAAAAACAAGAATTTACAGGAGGTGCTGTCATATTAAAACACTCAGAAACATGTATAAAACTGCCACCATTCAGATCTATTTTCACAGCAGAAGTATATGCTCTTTTGATTGCTCTGGAAGAAACTTTATCAAGAAATCACAAAAAAGCTGTCATATACACTGACTCACTTAGCGCATTAAATGCCCTACATTTAAGGTCCCGAAAACGAACCGTTTCTCGGTGCATTTTACAGAAGCTAGAAAGAGCTGAGAAAAATGGCAAGACTATCCGGCTTGTATGGGTGCCGAGCCATGTTGGTAAACCAGGAAATTAAAAGGCAGACAGGGTAGCAACAAGGGCAGGTCATCAAAGCATAGCAGAAATAAGGGCACCATTCAGAGACTGTTTCAACAGTTGTTGGACAGTCTTTAGGGCAAAATGGCAAGAAGATTGGCAGGCTCAAGTGCATAACAAGCTTTAAGTTATCAAGCCTATTCTACAAAAATGGAAGTCTTGCAACCACCAAAAGCGCTTCATCGAAGTAACACTATGCCGCCTGCGTATAGGTCATACTCACCTAACCCACAACTTTTTATTGTGTGGAGAAGATCAGCCAGAATGCGAACATTGCAAGGAACCTCTGACTATCAATCATATTTTCATAACATGCCCAGTCTTTGGAAAAAGTAGACACATTTATTTTAAACAGTTTTACAGAACACAAACACCTCTACACTCAATGTTAATACTATCAGAAAATGCACCCATCCCCATACAGGATGTTTTTATGTTTCTAGACGCCACCGGTCTTCTAAACAAACTTTAAAGTAAATCTGTTTTTCACCTCACATTTTAACCCTATTGTCATAATCACCCAGTGTCTGGCGCATCATAGCCACTGTTGCTTTTGCGCTATAAAACCCAACGTAACTAACTCACTTTTCACTCACATTTTCTTTCATAAGTTTCATGTATTCAAGTGTCACGTGATGCTCGTTATATGCATCACCATAAAGGCACTTGATATGCGTAATAAAAGTGCAATAATTAGCCTACTAGTCAGGTGCCAAGTTTGTTGTCACATATGAAGATAAAATTGGGCGATTGTGTATCACCTGTCTAAATGGTTCCCAGGAGGATGTGCTTCTTGGCGTGACCAGGCTCGGAGAGCGCTTTTAACTTTCTTAACAAAACAGATTTGGCGTCACGATTCCAGACATTTTTCATGTGACTATTTATTTTTCGTGTGTGTGTTTTCCTCTTTCTTTCTAACTTTCCTCTTCTCTCTCCTTCTTTCTTTTCTTATATCCTCTATGCCTCCCCTTCCCGAAGGAGCAGACAGGCTTGGTGCCCCTATTGGTGGCAGTTGTCAGTCTGTTCCCTCCCTATTTCCTCTGTCTTTGTGGTTTCAATGTATTCATATTAAATGATAATAATAAATAATAATTATATCTTAGTCAAGCCTCTGTGTATTGACAGCAGGCTTCTAGAATAGTATTGATGTGGAGAGCAATGGGAACTCTCGTGGATCAGCACACTCCACTGCGACTGCTACAACGGGAGGACAGACCGAAGTTAGCTTGTACCTAAGTTACTGGTGCAGCAGCTCTAGAATGGTTTGTGCTGGTGAATTCTCATTTTATGCATAGATCACAACACGTGGTGTGCATGTCTGTCTGTATTTCTTTGTCTCTGCTGGTTCCTCATTCTTGGCATCATTTGATAAACATCGGTCTCTCATGTCCGTACAAGGAGGGCTGCATTCCTGCCAGCAGTGAACATATGTTAGCAAGTAGAAGACTTGTGAAATTTCAGCTTTATTTCCCACCGGGCGTGTGTCCCTTTGAGTGCCACCTGTGTCCTGCTGCATTCACTCAGACCCTTTCAAAGGAGAGTGTCTCTTTCCCTGTGTCCACTGCAATGCATCTTTTTTTGTGCAAAGGGAGCCTGAAAACAAATTTGTGCCTGCACAAGAAAATCCGCTTTTTCCTTCATATCCATATTTTGTGAGCCAAGTAAGTCATATAGTCCGCGTGTGCTTGGGAAGATAAGCACATAAGTAAAAATGGGGGAAAAAAGGGAACTTTTGAGGGTTTGTTTCTTTTGTTTGACACAACCTTATCCAAAACCATTATGCCCGAAATGGCGACAAAAAATGCAGTAAACTGTTGAACGATGCAAGCTTCTGTTGTTTTGTAGGTTTTGTTACCACCTCAATAAATTTAAAAAGATAATGTTATAGAAATGATTTTTCAAGATGCCTGCAACCATGATGAACGTGTTTCTGCGTTTTTGCTAAAAATGCTAAAAATTTGCTAAAAATGTTTGTAAAGTGTACGTAAAGCAGGCTTCTTCATGATATGATAAAATGTGAGGAGAAGCCAACCTGAACTCTACAATTGTGTATATGCGTGCTGGGATAATTTATAAGTTGCCAGTTCATAAAAAGGGCTCATAAGTCGTGACGCTAACACGCACAAAAAAAGTTGTTCCACATGTCATAACTACCAGTGGCGCTGACCAACACTCCTAGTTCTTAAAGGCTAAAGATAATGATGTTGTAGGTAGCCGGTGGATCTAGCCTTGCATAATTTGTAGGTAATTGCCCAGCCCAACTTACTCTTCGCTAATTGTAGCTAATGTCCTTTGTTTGTTTTTTAACTAAGCACGAGCAGGCTATTAACATAAAAATCGTGGATAGCGCAACGTAAGCCTGCATAAGACAATGGCCTCTGTGCTATTCCACAGGCAGTATTGTGCTGGTACTCTAGCTCGCTGCACTATATTTAAAACATAATTGTCACTTATCGCCAGGCACATGCGAGATCTGTAGCATTCAAGAATTTCAAGAGAAGTCGCGACAGCTGTTTCCTGAAGATCGAGTGACCACGCGGAAACACACTCCTAGTTTTAAATGCACATATATACCTCATAATGTACACGGATCGCGAAAAAACCGCTGAAGTAGCTCATGTGCTAGAGTACCGGACGGGTTATTAGTAGGTTGCAGGCTACATCTCTGCCAGCAATAAGTTCTTTTCGTCCACATTACTTTCTTCACATTTACATCATAATCAGTATTTTCTTGTCTGTACTAAATAATGTCGAGTGAAACAATGAAAGACGAGCCCTTAGAAATCTCCTTTTTTCGTTCATTGTGAATCTCAAAAGCTAGCAAGATGAACATCTGGGAAGCCTTTCTTCTCGGAAAAAACTTTAGAAGCTTTGTAAAGCTATTAAGTTGCAAATTTTCTATATTTTAAGCACTATTTGTGACCCAGCAGTTTGCTGCTGTCACATTTTGACATATAAGCATTGATTGGTCGACGTAGAAGAAATATCAGCCGTGAATTACTTTGTCATGCAGACACACGTCTGTCCTGCCATGTCTCGCATGACTATATGGTGCAAACATCCAGTTTCGCTTGATCTGTAATCTTTTCTTTGGGCGAGCGAACATGACAGCATGTAAAGCCGATAAGTTCGAAATGCAGATTGTTCTAACCCTTCATGCTGACATTGTTCACGTGCTTTGAAAAACAATTAAGTTGCAAGGGTGAGGCAGCACCTGTACGAATGGTGGTGAAGGTGAGAAAGTAACCACCCTGTTGTCTTGGAACTTGGAGTAATTTAGGGGTTTTTTAGGTCGAACTATGTGGAGACATTGCAAAGCCCTCCTCCCACCCTTCTGCTCCTTAATTATTTAGCAGACACCTTTGGTATGAAAAAAAAAAATGTTCAGAGCTGTTTACAGAAAAGTGAGGAGTACTGAGTTAATTTTATCATTTGAGATATTACATATAAGATTTGTTAAATATGATAACACAGCTGCGACTTAGTGTCTTGAAAAGTTTTGTTTGTAAATGGGTTGCAGGCAACCGAGATAGAAGGGCCAGAGTAAGGCTATACATAGTTGACACGTGTGACGCACTGTTTGAATACTAAGAAGATGAAAATGACAGAAATAATTCACACACATTCGTGACACGCTGTTTTGAACATAAAATATGTGTGAATTATTTCTGTCATTCCTGACTTCTTAGTATTCAAACAGTGCACAACAAGTGTCAACTATGCTACAAACTATGCTACAAAACCCTTATTTGCTGTGCGAAAAGGTTTTAACTTCTCCAGTAGCTGTATCAGAGGGGTCTTAGTAAAACACGACAAACACTCATATATCATCATCATCATCATCATCATCATCAGCCTGACTACGTCCACTGCAGGACAAAGGCCTCTCCCATGTGTATCCAGTTAACTCGGTCCTGTGCTTGCTGCTGCCAATTTATGCGTGCAAACTTCTTAATCTCATCTGCCCACCTAATCTTCTCTGTCCCCCTAACCCACATGTCTTCTCTGGGAATCCAGTTAGTTACCCTTGATGACCAGCGATTGTCCTGTCTACGCGCTACATGCCCGGCCATGTCCATTATCTCTTCTTGATTTCATCTATTATATCCTTAACCCCCGTTTGTTCCAAAATCCACTCTGTTCTCTTCTTGTCTCTTGAAGGTTACACCTAGCATTTTTCTTTCCAGTGCTTGCTGGATCGTCCTCAATTTAAGCTGAACCCTTTTTGTAAGTCTCCATGTTCCTGCTCTGTAGCTAAGTACCGGCAGGATACAGCTGTTATATACCTTCCTCTTGAGGGATAGTGGCAATTTACCTGTCATAATTTGACAGTGCTTACCAAATGTCCTCCACTCCATTCTTATTCTTCTAGTTACTTCAATCTAGTGGTTCGACTCTGCGGTTTTTTCCTGCCCTAAGAAGACATAGTATTTTACAACTTCAAGTGGACTATTACCGATCTCAAAACGCTGCTCTTTTCCGAGGTTGTTGTACATTACTTTCGTTTTCAGCAGATTGATTTTATGACCCACCTTTCTGCTGTTCTTGTCTAACTCCAAAATCATGAGTTGCAATTCGTCAGCTGAGTTACTCAGCAATGCAATGTCATCGGTGAAGCGCAGGTTACTAAGGTACTCTCCATTAACTCTTATCCCTAACTGTTCCCATTCTAAGTCTCTGAAAACCTACTGTAAGCACGCGGTAAATAGCATTGGGAATATTGTATCCCCCTTCCTTACACCCTTCTTGATTGGTATTCTGTTGTTTTCTTTATGAAGCACTATGGTAGCGGTTGGTCCCCTGTAGATTTCTTCCAGGATGTTTATATATGCTTCATCGACACCCTGATTCCGCTGTGTCTGCACGACTGCTGATATTTCTACTGAATCAAATCCCTTCTCGTAATCTATGAAGGCTATGTGTAGTGGTTGATTATATTCTGAGCATTTCTCTATGACCTGATTGATAGTATGAATGTGGTCGATTGTTGAGTAGCCTGTTCGAAACTCTGCTTGTTCCTTTGGTTGATTGAATTCTAATGTTTTCCTAACTCTGGTAGCAATTACCTTTGTAACTATAGCTTGTATTCTACAGAGAGCAAGCTGATCGGCCTGTAATTCTTCAAGTCCTTGTCATCTCCTTTCTTATGTATTAAGATGATGTTAGCATTCTTCCAAGACTCTGGTACTCTTCCGGTCAGGAGGCACATCGTAAACAAGGTGGCTAGGTTTTCTAACACAATCTGTCCTCCATCTTTCAGCAGATTTGATGTTACCTGGTCCTCACTAGCAGCTTTACCTCTTTGCATGCTCTCCAAGGCTTTTCTGACGTATTCTATCATTACTGGTGGGGCGTCATCTGGATTAGTGCTAGTTCTTATAATATTAAGATCATGGTTTCATGGTTGTCCCGGCGACTATACAAATCTTTGTAAAACTCCTCCACTATTTTAATTATCCTATCCATATTGGTAGTTATTTTGCCTTCTTTTCCCCTTAGCGTATACAATATATATATATATATATATATATATATATATATATATATATATATATATATATATATATATATATATATATATATATATATATATATATATATATATATATATATATATATATATATATATATATAAATATATATATTTGCATGGAAGGGACGATGAAATATTCATGGAAGCTTCTTTACTAAATGTTTTCGGGATGCGCTGTCCACCAGCTGACAACGTTCAATAAGAACGATTTTATGAAGGTTTTGTTGTCCCATCGGGTTCAGCTTGAATGAAGTTTGACCATTGCCACACACGCACGCACACAAACAGTAGCTCTATGTTTACTTTGTTGCAGATAATATAGATAATATCTTAAAACTTTTATGACAGTGAGGCTGCTGTTGTCCTCGCAAATGAATTACGCCCAGGCAGAAAAACTTTGGCGCGCTTAAGTCCACGTTCTATTGAGCTATAAACAAAAACTCTTTGATAAGTTTGATTACATGTCGTTATTCGAATTGAAAAGCTTGTAGCACGCCATATTTTGATACACCCACATATTAACGATCTCGGAAAACGCACTTTATTCGAGAAGATAATCGCCGAAGTTCATGGCCCCAATCGAGGTGAAACTGAAATCAGCCCCGTCGAGCACGCTGGAAGACTCGTTGCGCCATAGAGTTTGCTGTATATTTAGGAAACTTTATGTATTTCACTTTCGAGCTGAGCGAGAAAGTAACGAGTCAGAACTTCGCACTAAACGCAAATAGTAATTAGCGCCAACTCTCGCAAACGTACGGAAGCCTCCGACGCTTACGAAAACGAAGCAAAACCTGGCAAATCAGTTCGAAGCAGTATTTTTTTATTAACATGCTCCACTCTAAACTCGGTGCACTGGTCAGAATGCGTGCTTAGTTCAGGACTCTTCGTGGACGTTCATTCCTCAAAACGAAAAAAGATAAATTTCGAAGAAATGATAACTAATTCATAGCAAGTAATATTTTGTCGCAGAGCGTATACAGCCACTAGAATGTCGTATAGATCTGATAAATAAAACGGTCATTTGGTTTTTGAAAAAAATGCATAAAAAAATTGTGTGTGCGTCTAACTTGAATTCGAAACCGAACCCAATTGTGCTGCGAACAGCCTGCCACGAGACGGCGCGCAATCCGCGTTTTTTTTCTGTTTACTTATTGTTTGTCATTTCATGTTGTGGATGTGGTAGAATATGGTGGTAGTGGGACGCGCCACATTCATTTCGTAGACTCGTCTGAATAGCTTTGTTCGCCCTTATTGTAGCGCCAACGTGGCTTTGACGTTGCGGAGATTCGTCCAGTTCGCCAAACGTACTTGAAAACGGGGTCATCCGAGGTGTCAGTGACGAGTGGATTCGTGGTATCGACGGTACCAACGGGGAACGACAAACGCACACAATGCACAGCAGAAGCACGACTAAATGTGTGTAATGCATTACCGTCAAGCAGCTGACATTCGCAGGTGATGTACTGGCATCTATATTATTATTATTTTTTGTCAAGATTCCAAACAAACTGATGCATGTTGCCTATTTCGGCAAACAGAATCTTGCCCTTATTGCTTTCTTTAACTCAGCGGTTCTTTGGAGTGTGCTTGAATAGTTTCGTGTTTCGAGCCCCGAGAAATGTGGGCGAAATATGTATTATGTAATCGCAATGTAAGAAAGTATGTAATTGCAGCCCTAACTTGTGACTGTTGGAAACAGTGGAATATGTTTTGAATACCGACTGTAGAGTTAAGAAGGCACTAGGTCAAAATAACCAGGGGCACATCTCGTAAAGAGTCGCCGTGTGCCTTAGAGCTACATCCAGAATTTCAATTTTTGTTGGCTTTATTCTCGAGTTATAATTTTTTGTGTGTATTCGTGATCCCGGTTGAACGGCAGCGTGTGTCTCCTTTTTTATTTTTATGTGGGTCGTCTTAGCGTTGTGACAAGTATCCAAGTCGTGCATTGCCAGTGAACCCCATTGTTGTTCTTGCCTAGAATAATTATAACTCGATAGTCGAAACGCTACGATATGTCGTAGAATGCTTTAAAAACCGTGGTAACATGCGCAAATAAAGCACGCGCCATTTGCATTCCTCAATCAGTTCAGTCAGTACCGGATTTAATAAATCAACGATTTTTTGTCAAGGCTGATGTTGCAGCAAAGTTTGTTTACGTTTTTTTTTTAATATATCAGTACTGGTACCTTCAACGGTGACTGTGCAATTTTAACGTGTGCATTTGCTGGCCCAGAGTAAACAATCGTTAAGTGATCGCTTCATGCGAAAAAAATTTTTGCTATTTTGTAGACTTGTTTCTTGCCTGCTAAGGTAAAGCCACCTGTGCTGCTCATATGAACACCTGAAACTGTTTTGACAATTGTTTACAAATGCATTGTGGCATTTGTTCGAGTCGTTCAGATCACTAACAGATTAGGTGCTCTGCACATTGAATGAATTGTTATAATGCATTGAACGTGCATAATACTTCCAAACACGGCGTACCATTTTACACTGTTTTTTGCTGTGCAAGCTTTGGCGCATTTTTAAACTACTCAGACTTAGCACTCACCACGTCACATAAGCAACTAGTCAGGTTTGACTTCTTTATTGGTGAGGTGGCATGCAGAGATTGAAAATGTGGTGGAGCATGGCTTCCTTAGTTTATGGTTACTTGGCTGAGGATCACAGAATACGTGGGTTAGCCCAGAGTGCTCATTCACAAAATGACTCTCTAGTTTCTAATCACAAGAGACTTCTTTTATATATAGATGCTTTTCTCACCTTTTTGTTCAAATAAGCTTCATTGATTTCATCCAAGCCACTCAGGGTTAAGCACAAAGCTACATTTAATGCAAATAAGTTCTGTTGAGACCCGCTTGTGGCATCAAGCTACAAAGAAATTCATACGGATTTTACAGGAAGAAAAGCTTCTTAGTGGCTGAAAAATTCGTCCTGGTTCTAGGATCGAACCCAGGACCAACGCCTTACCGGTACTGTTGCTCTACCAATTGAGCTATCCGGGAAGCTAGCAGTTGGCAGCGCAAGGACGAATTCATTGGCAACTCAAAGCGCATGCACACAAGTAATGCAAATGAGTTCTGCGAAGACGGGCAAGGTGGCGAAAGGGTTAAGAAAGGGAGCACGAAATGCTATGCAGCTTCATGCACCATGACACTCCTCATATTCACATTGAGGTTTTACGATGTAAAACTCTGGATATTATTCTAATATTAATTCTAGCTCCGTAGAGTGCAGCATGTGATTACGGCTCTGACACTACGTGGGAGGAAATACGATAGCGTAGCAGTACGTCAGTGGCTGTGGAAGGGTTAGAGGAGTCCTGCAACACGTTTCTGAGCCATGATGAAATAGTCCTACTATTAGCACATGCTGCTTCACCTGTCACATGTAGCAAGAATTTTTTAATCAGGCAAGCATGAGAGGGGTTACGGCGATTTTTTTTCTTGCTTCAAGTGTTTTCCCTCTCCTCTTGTGTTACAACTGTGTTGAAAAGTACACCAAGAAAGGGAATGGCACAGGGGCATCAAGATGTATCCCTCCATCAGCATGCATCTTGACCTTGAGCACTTTTTTTTTTTCTTTGAACATGTTGCTTACTTTCAGTGCGATTGTGTGCTCGGTCATGTTGCAGAATCCAGCGACGGCCCGGTAATCGGCCGCAGTGTTGGGTATGTAGCATCATTTCTAGATAGAAGAGTGAGGGATTATTACCAAAGTTTTAGAATGAATTGTGAATGCCAGGCCACACATAGCGCTACAGTATTTGGCTGTCGGCATCATTTTTTGACCGTGCTCAAAAAGTGTAGCAGTGCCCCTTTGAAATATATATATCTGCACCTTGTTGGTACCTGCAATGCCTATATGTTATTGAATTTACTTGAATGCTTACTTGAACTTTGTCTTCATTGCTAATGCAACTCTGGGTGAACAACAGTATACCTGGGACAGCCTCCTAGCTCATGTTTCGGCATAATTATAGTTCCTTGTTAATTATAACTTTGGAGTTGCCTTAGTGAAGACAGATATTCTCGTTTTGTAGTTCACAAGCAGCGAATGGCACTTCACAGACAAGTTGAGTCACCTGAATGCTGGCATGCTTTTATTTTATCAAATGCTTACCACAACTAGGCATCTTTTCAAATTTTTGGTGGCCACATTCATAGGTCAGCAAACCCCCTTGTGGATCAGCTTATTCAGACTGAACTAGACTACGAGCTGCGGGTCCAAGTTTGAGTGAGTCTAGGTGAATGATACTTTGGCGAGCTTGAGTCCAAGTGAGTCCGGCTGAGGTAACATTTAGTGAGTCCGAGTGAGTTTACAAAATACAATTCTTGAGTGAGTTTGTGTGAGCTCCACAATTTAGTGCCACTGTCTGGTGATATGTGCTCAGGTTAATCAGTAATATCAGTCTTATGTTGACTAGCATTTCACATTAAACCCCAGATAGTATTGTTGTTAGTAATTTCGTGCCCCTAGAATATTTCATATACAAATATGAAAGCCAGTACTAACAATTCAGTCTTGCCTATTTATTGCCGTTCTTGCTGTTTTTATTATTCTGTGTGTGCAGGGCACTTGAGGGACCTGGGATGCCATATGCTGTTGCTTTCGCAGCTTGGCGTAATGCAGGTAAACCACAAATGGCATAGTCATCTGTACTATATCGAGTGCGGGCTCGTGATGAAGCTACCGTGGTGGTTGGCAATGTGCCTGAGAGTCTTCATGTAAGGCTGGATTTATAAACCAACCTTGTCCTTATTTCTTCTTGTCCTTCATAATATTGTGTCCGCCTCAGTGGTGGAGCAGTTGAGGTCCTGCAGCAGTAATCCAAGCAATTTTTCGTACAGCTTTATTGAAGGAATGCATTTCATCGGAGCAGTTTATTGGGCAAGTCGTTGTGCTTCCATCTAGAATTGATAAAGGCATGACGGAAAGCGGGCAGGAAAAGAGGATTGTTGCACTTTTATTAGTTCATCAAAGAAGCTTATTATTACCTGTAGAATCTACTACTTGTGCGAATTGAGGCTAGTCCGCCGTTTTTGTCCGGGCTTTGCCGCCTTTTCTGCTGTTTTCATTTCCCGACATGACTCTCCGCTTTTGTGCGAGTGAAGCTTGGTGCCAACGAATATTTGTGATAGGGCCGCATTGTTCTTGTATTAAGACGCTTAGCAGATGATGGGAAAGTTAAATTGATTGTACCTGCAAACCAGCCATGAAGGAATGAAAGGCTGTTAACTTTTCTCCAAGCTTCAGGCGCCGTATTGTTATTGAGCTTCATTAAATCTGTAGGGGAATCCAGGCATTTGTATATGCCAAATGTAAATTTCATGGCTTTAACTGAACATTTTCTAGATGCAAAACATCTTTTTGATAGTGCAAATCCCTCACAATTGTTGCGTACTCCAATTTAGACCTCACACAGGCATTGCAGGATATACGTTTTATGCCACTGGGTTCTTTCCGAAGTTTTCTTTTAAGAAGCCACAGTTTCTGCAGACAGGCTGCACAAATATCGGATTGTCCATGACTGATAAATAGAGAAGGGTGCAAAAAAATAAGTGATAAAACACTTTGGTTTGGTCTACAATTGAACCCAGGCTAACTGCATTGCAAGCAGGCGTTCTACCACAGAGCCACTGTGTGAATGTAACGTAGTGTGTAAAAACACTGTGTGAATGTAACGTCGTGGGAGGAGTCTTCTTGACGCGTGTAATGTTAGTTGGCAGACGCATGGGGTCGCTCTCAGGTTCAGAAAGTGAAAAAGAATGGGTGTTTACAAAGACAACATATTAAAAAGCATTCAGTCTTATTTAATCATCAGCTGCAAAAGTATCAACATAAGGATAAACTGCGTTGGTTCTTTAATCGTCAGCTGCAAAAGTATCAACATAAGGATAAACTGCGTTGGTTCGCACGTTGCCTTACAAATGTGTAGTGTGCACTTATCTGATTTGCAAAGTGAATAATTGTGGCATATCGGGCACTTGGCTGTACTTGCAGTATGCATTCAAAGATAGTTTGAAACGGCCAATTTTGTGTGCACAGTTGTTCGTTTCCTTGCAGCATGATTGAGGCATGCATGAAGAAGCAAAGCTACGGTAACAATTGAGAAGGAATTGAGCATGGGGCCTAATCACGTTACTGCGTTTTATTCTTGCAGGCGAAGCTCAACCGTTTTTCTTTGTATTTGTTGTTCGAACTTGGGTTTTACATTCAGCGAAATCGCAATCGAGTGCATGGGTTGCCTCTCGCAGCAGCTGTTGTAACTATTTAGCTCGTAATAATTAAGTCATGCAACGGTAGAGGAATTCGGGCTTATGGCATCATTTGTTGAGAGAAGAGCGAGTGATTGCTGGCAGCCCTCGAGATTAATTGTAAATTCCAGGTCACATGCTGTGCTCTAATGTCTGGTTGACATGCTTTTAAAAGCCTCAACTGTCGATCGACAGATGATAAGGCCAAGTAAATTATACGACGTCATTTGTAGTAATAGTGATACAAATGTAGAGAAAGTAAAGTGGGCAAAAAGATGACATGCCAGCAGGAAGCAGACCTTCAACTTTCAGATTTGGCATCAGAAGTCCTACGAATTGAGCTTGAGTGCAGCCATCACCCCGCACTCGTCATCGCGCATACCTGTGCATTTATTAGGAGTGTTAGCACCAATTGCAGTCATAAAGGTGAGTGTGGAACACACTTTTTCTGCTTCCTAGTGCTTTATAGCATATGATCTTTTTTATGAGCTGGCAGCTGACCAATAATCCTGAAGGCATGCTACCTGAAGGCATCAATCTGCCAAAACGAGACCCTCGCTTTAAATTTAAGAAATGAGGGAAATTTTAAGGGCTTGTTTTTTGTTAGATACAATATGAATTAGAACAGACAATAATTGTCTATTCTCATTAATACTGGCTAAAAGAAACAAGCCTCTAAAATTATCATTCTTTCTTATTCACTGTAAAAAAGAGGCATTTCAGTTTTAATGGATAACTTTTGTAAGCTATTCAAGATGATTGAATAAATAATTTTCGGAGAAATAAAAGAATTTCTTGTATAGTACAATTTGAAACCCCAGACAATGTTCTTTGACTTTCCTTCTGTATAGATAGTGTGCACGTGCGCCACGCATCGTCCATTCGTCACTTCTGAAATGAGCCACCGACATGCCCGGGCACCTCCCGACCCCGTCGCCTACCGCTACCGTGTTGTCTCCTCAAGCTTGCGCCTATTTAGTTTTGCCTCACGATGCAAGTTTGAGGGCTGCTAGTGAGGCAAGTTAATTTAGTAGTCCCCGAAGAGAGAGCAGAGCTTTGGTGTGTTTCTTCGCCGAAAGTTATTACTCAAAGTTGACAACGCACTTTGCGATTTTCCGAAAAGTACCGGCGTGATTGGCTGGCGCGGATTAACAAAAAACTACTTGAAGAAACTCGGTGATATTTGGGTCTTCAGGTGTAACGTCATTCCTGGTAAGTGCCATAGCCAAGCACTTACTTGCAAACAGAGATAGCTTACCAAGATACTGTACATACAAACTTGTCCTCGACCACTACATGCACAATCAGCGTGTCAGGGAGGTGGTCATAATCGTGATGGTGATCGTGGAAATTCGGGTATTGCATTGAAACAAACTGTGAAAGATGATGCGAAACAATATTTGTTCATATTGAAGTATAGCCAATCTGTTCGAGTTGGGGGGTCAGGATTTTCGAAAACTAGTCAATTAATTTCCTAACACGGTCTCCATCATTTTTAGGGTCCCCACTGTACATTAGCGTACAAAAAAAAGTAAAATACAAGGTGAAAAAGGTGTCAAAACCTACGTGAAAAAAAAAAAAGTGATCGGCATTACCGTGGTATGCACCACGCGAAGTCTCTATCTGCCTCGCATAATGTTTTCCTCGGCTGTTTCCATAAATTTCAATCAAACAGGCTCAACATCAGCCCTGTTTAAAACACTTGGGGGGGGGGGGGGGGGGAATGCTGCTACTTTGGTGGCATGGGCCGCAGCAATACATTAATATTAATATTATATCTCTTGTAAGCTTGCCTAGCTTTGCAGGGCTCATTTTTGATAAGAGCTGCTGCCCTTCACTCATCCGCTCTTAAAAGTGTGTCTCGAGAGACTTTGGGCTTTCACTTGTTCTTGGGCCACGCAATTTGTGGTGTTTGTAGTGAAAGCAAGATAATGGGCTCTCTTAGATCGTGCGGGCAGCCGGTGTATGCGGTGGCTGGTATACGTGTCGCACATCTTGATTTTCTGATCTTGTATCGAGTGAACAAACGAGGCCTTCCTGATCCGATGAGCTCGTTAAAGTACGACAACAAAAAAACCGCAATGCTTCCTTTCAACATTGTACACAGCAACAGATAACGAGCCCCCCACAAAACGCGCTGCAGCACGTGAACTGCCATAGGTACCCAGGCATGGCGGGAGAGGGCGACAACGGCGTGACATCACATGAACACTATGTATTCTTAAAGTCACAGCACATGCCGATTTCACTCAAAACTTCATGTGTATCCAAGTCTCAAATGAAACTGAACCTGCAATAGCGTCAGTGCCAACAGTTTGCAGTCATCTGACAAATAATAAGCTACATGACCTTTTTTTTGTTTCTTCACGTGGATGCACTACAATCAATTTTTTTAACCCATTGAAGAGAACCGTTTTAGGCTGAAGTGGGGCAACATCATTCTAATAGGTTAGAGATTTGCGTGCTTCGCCGGAATAGCTGCGAAGGATTCTTTAAAGAGTGGGCCACTATTAAAGCTGTGATAGTTTAAAAAATCAAATTACTATTGAACACTTTTGAATATAATCACAAACTATCATAATTGCTTACTTTTGGTTCATAATAAATATACAGGGGATATCAAGTTTTAAAGGAAAGTCTTGCATCCTTCACATGTTGAGGAATATGTAGGTGGCAAACTTTCGTTCCGATTAGGCTACCAGAAGTACTAAAAATATTATGTCCAAGGTAAAGAAGTTGACCTAACATGGACCTTAAGAAAAACGCATTTTAAAGGTGTAAGTGGAAAGTCATCTATGTGGAAAAGGTATGTTTTTTAATGTGATTTGTTCCATCATAAGAGCTTGTCAATTATTGTTATTTTTAGCATGTGTTTTCAGTGAACTCTTTATGCAAAAACGCACTGGCAAGCAGCCAGGTGACAATATTCAGGGGGCTCTAGACAACGAGCTCTTTTTGTTTCAGTAGTCACCTTGTACTATTTGGAAGTGACTTTAACCTACTTTTATTTTTGTGATAATCTCCAGTTTTTTTTTTTTTTTTTTCTCGTGAAAGTAGAGAAACTAAACTTTTGAAAGAAAGTTATTGAAAATGAAAATTATGTAATTTTGAAATGAAAAAAAAACTTGCATTCTATGTCTCGGGGCATTTCTTCTTAAGCTGGTTTGGGCATTGTTTAGTTCGACATTGAAAGAGTTTTCAATTATTTAAAGATGCCAAGCGGGCCTTCTGAATGTTCCCTCAATGTGTAGCCGTTGTATTTGTTCAGGATAACCAGTTATGCAAGCCGATAATGTGTAATGTGTACATGTGTGTCGTCATGTAGGCTGCTAAAACATTGTAGTGAATAATTTACTTCTGATATTCCACTATATCTTCATGCTTTCACTCAAATTATTTAAAATTGTCAAATATATGAAGTATGCTAATGTGTACAAAGCAACAATTCATTGTTTTATGCATAAAAATGTGCATGTGCTTTTCACCACATAAAATGGCAATGCTACTCTAGCCATTAAAAGGAAGTAATACTATCTAGCAGTAGTCCTATTTCACATGCTTAATAAGTAGCAATATCGAATGAAGCTTTTGCTGCTTGGCATTGTACATATAATTTTACTAACTAACTCCAATAATTTGTTGAAAGCTTTACGGTCTGTTGTAACAAGCAGATGTCTTATTTGTTACCGTTTAACTATAGTGTCTATATCATTCAAGTCGGATGTCTACGTAGTGGCAGCAGGCAGCTGCATTGACTAAGTGTAGTACTTATGCACTGAAAGATGGCAGCTTGGGTGACACATGTTTTCGATTGTTGCACTGCTAGCACTTCAGCAACATTTTTTTATCGGCAAACATTGCCCAGAATGTTGCTTACGTACGCAGCAACACTTATTGATTGCCTGGTACTGCAGTCCTGTTTCATGTAGCGTGTGGCGTATGGTTTGCAATACCATTTTGTTCTCCTCGTTTCTTTGCAGGTTCTTTGCATTTGGCGTCCTGTGTGCAGCGCCATTTGCTCATGTCCGTACAAGGTGGACTGCATTCCTGCTGGCATTGCACGGACGTGATCAAGGACAGGAGAAACGTGAAAAGACACCTTTGCATTCACCTAAGCAATCATTTCTTCCAGTACTGCATTGGCTCAACCTTATTTACTCGGAGCAACAATCTCAGTGTGTTCATATTCGCACAAGATCGCTCCACTTTTTCTGGGTTCACTGAACCTGTGTGACCCAAAGACAGCAAAAATATATTTACCCACTTGTGATCAGCCTGAACCGTGATGTCAAACTTACCTCATTAAATTCAAAAAAATTTTTTTGCCAGTTTTATGGTAGCTTCGTCCAATCGAATTTTGTTTCATATATTTCATGGGTTGAGTTTTTATGGAATATTTTTTGTCTGGGCTGCATTTTAAGCAGGGGTGCAACAGCTGCGCCAATTGGGCCAATCGCACTAATTTGATACAATTCCCCATTGTTGCACCGAGCTCCGCCAAAACCATGAAATTTGCTGAAATTGCGCCATGCGCTGAAATGCCCGACCAGCCTGAAAATTATCTCAGGTGTGCTAATTTCAGCGAGAAATCAAACTAAGCATGCAGACCCTAACCTTAAACCACGGCGTAATTCAGATACTCATTAAATGAGGATATTCGCGAGCTGGATTGACCATTTAAAGTATAAGATGAAGTAACAACAACGGACGCCCATCGGTCCGCTGACCACAGCAGATACCTATAGGCGAGACGGCTGAACTTCACGAGAAAAAAAAAATGAAAATGCATTGCTGTAGCCACTAGCGCTACATGAAAAATATGAATTTCCTACTGGGCAAATGCGGTTATGGCATGTTAGGAACGTATGTCGCGTTTTTCGCATGCGAACGAGGTCGACAAGCTGCAAAAGTCGTTGTTGCCAACCACTGTGTTGGTTTCCATAGCAGTGGCACTTCACACAATTTTCTGACTTGAAGTTGCGTCGTTGCGGCGATAGATACCCGGCGCCGGGCCAACAGGCGCGCATCGTTGTTACTTTATCTCCTTGAATTCACCTTGCAAGTGAACCGAGAAGTTGTCTCCATCATGAAAGGAAAAACAATCTGGTGAGTGGGGGGGGGGGGGGTAGCACTTCGACATATGCTTGGCCTTGTTCTAACCAGCGCAGTATGGTTTATAAGGCACCTCCGCTGCAGTACACCAGTGCCCCACTGAAAAGTGTACATGATTTGGAAGGGGCTGTTGGTGCTAGTCATGGGACACAGCACATTTTATTCAAAACAGATGTGTGTATATGCCCTCATAATTGAGTACTAGTATGATTGCTGACGTCTAAAAAAGGCACTGGCAATCATTTGGAGCAGCCAATGACATATTGTGTGTCAGTTTTTTTCTTTTCTTTTTTTTTGCCACCCCTGCTTCTTGGTTTTACAAATCTCCCGAATTTTAAGGTCCCCAGCTTGGCAGAGCCACAATTGCATTCGCAGAGTCTGTCAAAGGATTCAGCAGGTGTGGCACATGGTAACGTGAACTTCATCATTGGTTGTTCAGTGAGGTGATTCAGAATACTACTTTAATTGAAATAGCAGTTCTCATGTTTACTCTGCAGCACTATTTAGGTGGGTTGAATGTGTTGTACATATATTTTGTTTCTAAATGTTAGCATTCTTTTTTAAACTGCTCCAAATTTGATTTTCATGATAAAGATTTAGTTCTTTTCCCGTAACCTGCTTCAAATTTCGATTTTACTGTTCCGAAATAAACATTTTGCTGCTCCAAACATTGCACCAAATTTTGTTTTCGCTGTTGTACCCCTGTTATTGATAATTCTGTCGCAAAGGGGAATGCAGAAAGAACTTACAGAGCATCCATTCATTTAATGCTGACTATTGCATTTGTAAGATGCTTTCCTGTTAACAAGACAACCATAATTTTTTCTGGCAATTGTAGTTAACCGCAGTGTTCCCTTTCCCACCCTTATATATCACCATTGGTCTTCTTTGTTAAAGCCTTGTAGGTGAAGTGTTCACATCTGATTCACTTTTAATTTATCACTTGAATCACTTATGTATTTTTTTGTTTAGAATTCACCTTTGCGCTGATTTAATTCACTTTGTGCACTAAATATTATTTGTTGTATTTTTACTTTTTATTTTTTTTTCAAGTGCCTTAGGAATAGAGTTTGCTATACTGTGGGGCCTAGAAAGAAATGTGTTATTGTGAATACAGCTCGGATTTACCCATTTCTTGCATTGAGAACAGTTTTTTGCTCGAATCTTGCGGAGAAAAAATTTGTTTGTCACTTGAGAGCCTTCAAAATTTCGCGGAATGTCGTAAGAGTGGCAGTAGTGTTGGGGACGTATGTGGATACACACAAACTCGTCCAGCCATCAGATTTAGTGCAATACATTGCTACTTCCAATTGTGCCCGCACAATCTCGAAGGTTCGATAGCCTCCTGTGCGAACGGGAGATTTTACATGTGTGCGTGCCTCAAACAGTCGTGCATGTTGATTTCTTCGGGCCTGGCTCCTTGACCAAGTCCTGTCTCTGTCTAGTGCACCTTTCTTGGTATGTCTCATGTGAAGATATGGCTTGCATGACATGGTAGGTGCATGTAAACACAGCATACCAATGACTGGGAAAAAAAATGTTACGGAAACCCTGTGTAATTTATACGTCAATGCACACGGAGGGGTATTAATGCCTCTGAGGGTCATGCATATGATCTCGGAGGCTATCATGTGCTGCTCATGGTCAACTTGCGGTGCGGCACACATGCCTGCTCTTGAGTTCTCATGTGAACGCGTGATTGCCACATCTTGCGCGACAGCATTGCTAGCATGCGTTTCTATCAAACATCGTGGGTTTCGGGATGTGAAACCCCAGATATTAGTTCATGTATTGCATGTCACTTCACATTAGTCAACTTCATTCATCCTACTGCATGGTATACAGATTGCACTTCTCTAGCATTCATTCATCATCATTAGTGTAGTTTTGTGCAGAGTGGCTCAAAGTACTTCTTTTTTGTTATCCGCCCCGCCGCGGTGGTCTAGTGTCTAAGGTGCTCGGCTGCTCGGCGGAAATGTCGAGGCCCGTGTGCTCAGATTTGGGTGCACGTTAAAGAACCCCAGGTGGTAAAAATTTCCGGAGCCCTCCACTACGGCGTCTCTCATAATCATATGGTGGTTTTGGGACGTTAAACCCCACAAATCAATCAATCTTTTTTGTTATCCTTAGAAAAGGAGTATTCATTTTCGCACAATTTGCCTAGAAATATCCTAGAAGAATGCCATCCATGTTTAAAATTGGTTGTTATGCTGGCAGAAATCTTAAACTTCACTCCTGCGTCTGTGTTACAATATTAAAGTTATCTTTTGAATAGGCTTTTCTTATTTGTTTTCTGCAGCATACTTTGACTCAGTTTTCGTTTAATTTATCTTAGTTAGCTTAGGAATTACAGGTTTTCAGTCGAAGAGCTCCAGTTCATGAAAATTATAACCTTCTCCCTCCCCTTTTTGCACCATTGTACAGTACAGTACACTGTTAAAGAGAACAGTTTAATGAGCACCTTTAATATTGTGACCACCTAATTCCAAGCAGATGTGGAAACATTTTTCGTGCCCAGCACTGGTCAGTCACAAAGAAGTCTACTCTGGCTGAAAGTTGTGTTGTCAAAATCATAGTGATTCTGTAATCCTTTAGCACATTTATGGATCTCATAAATAGTGATGCATGTCACTTCTCCAGCTTTTAATAGCAAATGCTGAGTTCACGAGTCACTATGAATTATGGAGCATTCGCACGGATATACCAAAAGAGAGGATGCAAACTTACGCAATGTTCTGGAAGTTCTGAAAAATGGTGTCAGT
This sequence comes from Rhipicephalus microplus, assembly GCF_043290135.1. Classification (NCBI taxonomy): domain Eukaryota; kingdom Metazoa; phylum Arthropoda; class Arachnida; order Ixodida; family Ixodidae; genus Rhipicephalus; species Rhipicephalus microplus. Next base: position 61,495,042 of record NC_134708.1, read on the forward strand.
TGATTCCATGGGAATCTCTCGGCGAGTTGCCGCACATGTGGCGCTTAGAGCTAAACCTGATGACGGTGATAGACTTCGCCGTGTATTCTGAGCCCACTGCACGATAGCACTTAGTTCACTGTGTCATTCAGCCTCAAAAATAGCAGTTCATATGTTGGACCATGTATAAAACTTAGGTATAAGTGGATCATCTACAACCCTACAGGTGTTGGTCATCACTCCTCTAAATTCTTTTAGCAATATGTGTGCTGATGGATTCTTTCATCATGAAAAGCTCATTAACATCACTGGTAATCACTCTCTGAATCCTTTGCAACCCTGCTGGTCCTGTTGCGTGATCTTGTGCGTGACCGAAAAATGAATATACATGCAAATAAAAAATTCGGCAGATCCCATGGCAGATCACGCAAAAGTTAAAGGCCCAAGAGCAGACTCTTGTGGCACACCCAATGTTACATTAATAACAGCAGAGTTGGTTCACCTTTAAAAAACAAACTGAAAGCGAGGTGACAAAAAGCTAGATGGACACTTAACGAATTGAGCATTGCTTAATATGACGTGTTTAGCAAGGAGTCTAGAATGTAAAACTGTGTCAAAGAACGAATATACCATCAACATGGTCGCCATGATCAAGGCTAAGCAAAATATCGTGTGTGAATTAAACTAATTGTGTTGTTGTGCTGAAACCACGTCCAAAACCATGTTGTCTGTGAGATAGTAATCTGTTTGTTTCCAAGAAAAGCTTAATCTGTTTATGAGTGATATGTTGTAACATTTTACATGATCGAGAAGTAAATGATATTGGTCTATAATTTAATAGAGACTCCTTATCGCCAGATTTAAAGAGCCGGAGCCATTTTTCATGAAGAGAGAACACTGCTAGAAAATAAGGATTTATTCAATATGATTGTTAAATATTTGGATGACCATAGAGAGTAGCGAACTAAGAATGCATTGTGCTTCTCGTCCGGGCCGATGCATTTCTTTACTTCCAGTTTTCAGATAAAGCTAAGAATACGTTAATTTGTTATTTCAATATCACTGATTTATTCAGAATGAGGAATACCTCACAAAGAATGGTGTTGTTGTTAGAAACAAATGCAGACTGGAAATAGGTATTGAAAGCATTAAATATAGCTGGTGGGTCAGTTATGATGTCATTATCTAATTCGAAAGAAGGAGGTGATGCAGCATCGAAGTTTGCGTGGATTAGTCTTCAACAGAGAATGTAACAAACGCAACGATAATTTAATTCGTTGCGTGGATTAGTCTTCAACAGATAATGTAACAAAACGCGACAAAATAAATCTTTCACTGTTTTCATCATTGAGTTGTGTTGATACTTATCACTCTTAAACATGTTTAGGGCAATGGGATAATTAGATCTTCGCGAGCACCTAAGTCGACAGACATTAGGAGATAAATGCAAGAGGTCACGAGTAATTCAAGTAATCCAAGGAAGGTCAGCATTGTTTTTCTTTGTCCTAGTTGGCAAAAATCAATAGATACACGCCTCAAGACCTTCAAAGTAATTAACAAGACAAGATATGTGTCCTGACTGTCAGAAAGCACAGAACATGTATCAAACTGGGGAGCTAAAAAAGCAGTTGTGAAAGTGTTTTCAGCACGAGTGAAATCGGGGAAGCTGGTGAATGTATAAGGTGATTTGGACATGGGATAGCAAAGTGTTAACAAGCTGACTTTATCATCCGAGAATCCCTCAACTATTTTGCAAGAGAAGTTGCTGTCAGCTAGATCTGTACTTAAGGAAACTAGGTCTAGGATAAAAAGTAGCCTAGTTGGACATGAGATGACTTGAGTAAGCCTGAAGGATCGAGAAATATTTATTAATTCATGGCATATTGTAGCATCATGACCCGTTACAGTCAGAGAAGGCCAATGGATGTCAGGAGCGTTAAAATCGTCCATAGAGATAAGTCTTGTTAAAGGGATATTTACATTGCACGTAAAATTGGCAAGAACTTGAAGAACTTCAAGGGATGATCTGCGTGGGCGATACACAATGCTAACTACAGTACATCGATTTTTTAGGTAGACCTTGCATCAGATGGGTTCTGTTTCAGCAGGCAAGGGCAGCACTGAGAACAGGATATTTGACCGGATAAGTTGTGCAACGCCGCCGCCAATGCCTTGTGTCCTGTCCTTAATTACAGCAATGAAACAGGGTGCAGTGAACTCAAAATCGTAAACGTTACAATGAAGCCATGACTCTGTGATGCCAATGATATGAGAGGTATTAGTTGCGACAAGAGACAATAGATCTGAAAGCTTTTTAACAAGACTTCAAGCATTGAGTTTCAGGATCGCCATGTTTTTATGAAGGCTATATTGAGATCATGCAGTGGATGAGGCATAATTCGAAGATGCGGTACACAAAATCGCGAGCCAGGTGCTGAATCTGAGACCTTCGCTAAGGAGTTCTAGATGTCGTCTCAATTAAAACTTATATATCCAATTAAATGCATGATCGTATCGTAACGTCACCACAGAGCCGTTGTTGCAAATATAAAGTCAAGCTTCTCAAATTTTTATTTGTATGTGTCTAATGTGCACAAAATATTTTCTGTGATAAACACGTTTGAGCCTTTTAGTTGAAATGCATTTTTGAAAACAAGTGCTTTCTCCCCCATGGTGGAAACCTTTGGGATGACATGTCGTGTATAGCCACTAAGTACTTTTTCAAGCCTGTGGACGCATTCGATTTGCGGGCACGTAATTTTCAATGTATCTTTAAATGCAGAAGTTAATGCTGCACTACAGCTTACTAGGGTTTTCAACGGGATCTTCTAAAATACTCTGAATGATTGTTGAATGAACTGGGAGCACGGGAGAACACACACATGAAGCAACGAGGCACACAGCATGAGCGCTCTTCCTGCGTGCCTCTTTGCTTGTTATGTGTGTTCCCTTGCACTCCCAGTTCACGAAACAACAATGTAACGGGTTGCCGTAAACACTGACTTGCTGTAGCTCGAAGGGTGATGCGCAGGTGTCGTCCCACATCAAAGTGATATGACGTGCCCATGGCAGACAGTCCATGACGTCCACATGCCGAGCCAGGAATGACTGGGCAGAACCATGTGCATCAGAGACAGAGCATTTGACATCCCAGAAGTTCAGATTCCGCAAGTCGGCGAGGAACTGCAGAAATTGCAAGCAACGAGTAAACATCGGGCTGGTGCTGCTGTGACGTAGCCCACTTGAGACCATTTAGCGGGTGCACAGCAAGTTTGAAAAGATTTCATACACTAAGTGTTTGAAGTACGCACCAGAAACGGGATGTTGTTGTCGTGTTCCACTCTCAAAGGCGAAGCTTCAGATACCCCAATTTTTTCACGGCCCTTTGTTTTTATAGATTCATTCTGATCATTCCTTCATTGAGCTGGGAAACCTCAATAATGACACTAAAAATTTATTCCATTTGTTTAATAGAGAGAGACACTGCTATTCAAGCGCATAGAACATGCAGTTGTGCTTACTCGCTGGCTCAAGTCTCACGTGTGTGTTGTCTTTCATTATTGCTACGACTCAAGAAAGTCATATTCCAAACGTCCCGCAATGTCTAAAAGAGAATGTCTATACATTTGATTGCCTGGCATCAACAGTTGATGCATCCATCTTTATTTAGCTACAGGGCCTCTGTTTTATATAATCTACCAACATATCTTGTGCTAAAATGGGGGACACACGCATAGCTCATTGGTTCGGTTCACAAAGCATTTGTTTCTTTCATATCTACTATGCTGCTACAATTCGCTGCCTCAACGTTCAATTTCATATTATATTTTCTTTCAAATTCAAGTGCTCAAATTCAAGTGCCTTCTGTATAGAGGTTGTCTTTTCAAAAAATAAGTAGGCACCAACTAGGTAATAAAAAGGGGTCACTCAATTACATTAATAAGAAAAAAAGGTTCGATGAAGCCGAGCTAATGTTGAGTGTACTGCGTTGTTTGTGGTTGTTTTAAAAGTTGTTTGTGGACTTTTGCAGATGTGTCCATTCCTTTATGAAGAAATGAACAAGTCTCGTGCTTTGGGTGTTTCAAGAAAGGCATGGCTCCAGTGTCCTTTTTGAAATAATTATTTCATGATACCATATCTGCTTAATATTTTGTGAATGTGGGATTGCGGTGGTGATGTGGCCCATGTCCGCGGACTGTTGTATAGAATAGGCTTCATTGAAATCAGTGAAATTCACTATTCTGTTTTGCCTCTGTTTGTCAATTGAAATTGGGAGGAAGTGTATAATGAATTTGTGATGGTTATGTTTCATCAGTGTGAAGAAGTATTGCCTGTTTTGAAAATCACTGGTTATTGTTAAGCATTTATTCATGCACTTCTTTACACATCCGCATGTGCTGAAAAGAATTAATTTGTATCTAAGCAACGGCAACACTCGGTAGTGACTCATTGATTTTACACTGTTCAATGTAAGCGTTTAGTAGTGGCAACCTGATGTTATCTTATTTGCATTTTGCCCTCTCAAACATTGGTGCATGTGTTCATGTGTGTTGTGTTTTCTTGTCAACAAAATTTTTGATATGGACAAATAAGCTTATTGTTTTGCAGTCCATCTACTTAGCAACAACCATTTAAACTTGCCTAAATCTTTCTTATTTTCTCCTTTCATAAAATATATTATCGTTCTTTATTCGATCATTCGTATTTGTCTTTGCCTTTTCTCTCGGTGATGCTTAAAATGCAATTAAGGCATTGAGTTGATTGCACTGTTTTGTAATATATGCAAGATTGTTTTACCGTTCTCGTATATGAGGACAGTCTTAGAAATGTAATTGTCATTGTCTGCATTCACTGAATAGTAAGAACTTGATAAATCGAACATGTTTGTTGGTCGAGGCCAGAATCTGTATTGTTTAATGGCGTGAAGCTCTTGTAATTTCGTCATATTTGGCCTGAACCAAAATAACTCGTTGAGTCGTTTTCGATTGCTGAGCACAAAGTGCCAGCCATCAATCATTTTACTTGTGGAAAAAACATGAGCACATAGTGCAGGTAATGGTTGTGAGGGTAGGTAAGGGTGTGGTGGGGAACATCTATCAGGCTTATTGAAATGGGTGTCTTGGAGCTTGGCCGCTTTGTGAACCAAGTTGCAGGTTGATGAAAGTTGCGACTTTTTCGTTTCTCTTATGCAAAGTAGGTAGAGTATTTACCAGTTGATGAACACATTGAAAATGTTTTGATCTTAGAAATATTAGTTTTTTATGTTCTTGGTTAATTTGGCATTTGGTCGAATCAGATGTTTTGTCCAGTCCCGTGAAATTTGAGCTAACGAGCTTTTAACATGGTTATGCGATGAAGTGGAAGTCGTGCTCGTATGTCTGTTCGAGTAAGTGTCTGGGGCATTATAGGGTGCATAGCTTACTTTTGTTTAATTCAATCATTATGCTGTCTTTGAAGTAGTTTAGAGACAATAGTGGTAATCATGTAAACTGTGCAAGTACACTGAAAAACCTATACTTTTTTCTTTCTGCATAAGTGTGCGAGCATTTCTCTCCATCAAAAGTGTGATATAATTTCTATCTCTTCTTTATGATTTGTATTCCTTTTTTATATTTTGCAGTTCTTTTCATATTGACCTTTTTCACTCATATTTCATTTCTTATGTTTTGTGCATTGAATTGTGGAGGTGTTTGGTTACTGTGCAGCATTTGATGGATTTTTGTTCAGGAAAAAAAAAGTGCAATCAGTGTTTTGCTGGGATATGGCCTAATTTAATGGTGTATATGAAATAAGCTTTGTCATTTAGGTATAGTACCAAAATTACATCGATATTTTATACATGCACATTTACGGGAGGTCTTTTCATGTATTATACATAGTATGTACAAAGAGAGAGGGAAACTGTTTGTAACCATGTCGTCGTGGCACGGTTATTGCTCCAGGAACATGTGGCTTGCTTATGCGAAGGTGATTATGTATTTCATCTACAAGTGCAGTAATTTTTCTTCATTGCCTAGTGCTCTTGTGTAGTTTTACACAATGCATGTAAGGTTTTCATTGCTTCTATTTTGTCTCTGTGGTTTTTCAGGTTCCTTGTCTTCGGCCTCCCATGAGGCGTATCATTCACTTGTGTCTGTACGAGGGGGACTGCATTCGTGTCGTCAGTGCAGCTTTGCGACCAAGAACAAAGCCCTCATGCAAAGACACCTCTTCAAACACACGGGCGAGCGCCCCTTCCATTGCCACCTGTGCCCAGCTGAATTTTCTCTGAAAGCGAACCTCAAAAGACACATTCGTACGCACACAGGAGAGCGCCCCTTTTCCTGTGAATGCTGTAGTGCATCGTTCTCCCAGAAAAATACCCTCATGAAACACATGCTCACACACACTGGGGAGCGTCCGTTTTTCTGTGACCAGTGTATTGCGTCATTTTCACATGAGGCGACCCTCACTGCCCACATGCGCACCCACACAGGGGAGCGTCCCTTTTCCTGTGACTGCTGCGGTGCATCGTTCTCACTGAGAAATACCCTCAGGGATCACATGCGCACCCACACTGGAGAACGTCCATTCTCCTGTTGCCACTGCAATGCATCTTTTTCACGGAAACACCATCTTGTAAAACATGTGAACTCTCAGCATACAAGAAAGTCAACATAGAAAGTGAGTTGTCTGCATGCACTTTCTTTGTAGAAGATGCAACTCAAGGTTTTTAAATCTGTAGAACAGCTCTACAAAGTTCTAGCTATATGCATAACTTTTGATGGCTGATTTCAAATATGTAATCAATTTTATAGTGATTTGCGCAGCTTTGTTTTGTACCATGACTGTGTAAAATATTGTTACAGTGGGTTCACTAGATTGAACCAACAGCAAACAATGACTGGAAGGGGGAAGAGGAGAAGGACGCGAAGTTATGGCACGCGCTTGTTGTCCGTCCCCTGTGAATAAACCTCTGTTCAACCTTGTTTACAAGTCACGTAACAGAATGGTTGAGGTGCTGGGTACCCCAATTCTCTAACAACGAGTTTCCATTCCTTCGCGCTCATCGGAGTCCTCGCTTTGCGGGACTACCACCAACATCAACAGGAAAGATGCCTCTGAAACCGTTTTCCCGAGGACGCTGGCTGCTTCCCATTCTTACAAGCAGCCGCCAAGATTTGGTGGGACGGGCGAGTAAGACGTGGACGGGTGGTTGAAGCAGTGCAAGCGGGTGAGGGAACTTACAGCTGGGACTCGGTCGCTTAGCTATCGTATGTCGTGCTCTTTTTCACCAACACTTCCCTCCTGTGATACAACCTCCACGAGGATATGCTCACCACGTGGAATATGTTTGTAGACGCATTGAAAAAGTGCTTCGGAGACATCACAACGAGAAAGAAGCAGGCTGAACACACCATCTCTAAAAGGGCTCAGTGGCCTGGTTAAACTTGCACCACTTACGAGGAGATTCTGAAGCTTTGTAAAGTTGTTAACCTCGGTATGTCTGAAGAAGACAAAGTTGGCTATCTTCTTAAAGGCATAGCAGAGGATGTGTACCAGTTCTTGATCACCAAAAAGAACCTGTCATCTGTGGCCGACATCATGAAGAACTGCCATACCTTTGAAGCACTGAAGATGCGTCGTATAGCGCCGAAATCGGGTCGCTTGGCTAACGTGCCGACAGCAGCTAGCGTCGACGCCAACCCTCCATCTGACCTGTCATCGACAATACGACAGATATTCCGGGAAGAGCTTTTCTGGTGCCGTGAAATAAGCCATTCCAGCAGTGATGACTACTACCGAGGCAACCAGCCTGGACTATCTCCTGCCTCGTTCCCACCATCTATCAACGTGGCGAACATGGACAACTACCGAGCTGTGCTTCGGTCCGCACCGGCAAACCGACCTCCCTTCGCCAACGAGCAGCAGCCACGAAACACCTATGCCCTGCAGCTGTTCCACACTACTTACTCAACTACAACAGGAGACAGGTATAGGCCGCGAGATTGAGCAAAGTTGCCGTCTGGCAGCAACTGTCCAAAGGGTGAAGTGAGGATTGCTCCTTGTGTATTCTTCTAGCCAAGTCGTGTTTCTATGTGCGCCTATATGATGTACGTTCTCAAAGTTTGGTTTGTCCGGTCAGTCAATGCTTGTGTAACTGTTTGTACGTGTGCCTGAAACGACATACGAAAGCATTTGGTTTTTCTTGGCTGCAAATGCATTGTAATAAGATCGGTGAGTGCAACTTTCCAGAGTGCTGTTTATATTTGTCATACCTGCCATTGAGAGTAGATGCCGCTTTCTGTTTCAAGCTTTCTGGAGGATGCTCTTGGCATCCTTCAGAACATGAGCACCTATATTAAATGCTGTGTGAATGCAGCCTTTTATAGTGACTTGGTTGTAAAAAAAAAACAGGCTTTAGGTCATGCACTTGCGCACTGTTGGTAGGTGTAGAACTATGGCACTGTAGTTTATCGATCATGTGAGGATCCGTAGTTGTGTTTATATGACCGTGATAGCACTACATAGAAATATTACTATTGTCATGACTGGGGACTGGCACTGCAAGAGACACCCATAAGCTCCTCAAAAGGTGCTCGTCGACGAGAACGCTGTTTGCATCCCCTAAGAGTGTGGGAACACTCTTAAGCGCACTGCAAGGAACGCACACCTGTGTACCAGTGACGTGCAGTCCACGTCGCACACGAACGCTGTGACACGCAGTTGGCGTTTCAGGAGAAGCACGTGCACGAACCGAGGGGTGTTCCATCTCGGTGGTTTTTGTTACGGCCAGTCGTGTCTCATATAAAGGTACTTCTAGACGCCTAATGTTCTTCACATCTGTATATATGTAAATAAATTGTTTGTGTCGTCAAGAAGCCTCGCAACGGTTCTTCCTTCCCCGGCACAGGGGTGACTGCCTGTAGTACCACTCCTAGGTCGCATCAACTGGTGGCAGCGGTGGGACCCGAACCCACACCTTTGTCAGACTGTTGCATGCGACCCTGCCAAAGTTTGCATTCATAAACCAAGAGGCAGAAAAGAAACGTGTTTTCCTGCTTCTTGCAAAAATAAAGATTGAGAGAAATTTGGGGTGCTAGAGACCGAGGTGGCAGTGTCTCTGAGACTGCTGAAGTAGTATATTTACCTGTTCTCAAATAAGTCCAACTTTCTGTTGAGAGAATTGGGTCTTAGCTTCGAAGGACTCGGGGCACAGGTGACTAGCTAAAGCCGAGACGACGGAAATGGCGATGCCCTAAGCCCAGATGCAACTTAGCGAACTAGCGAGGCAAACGTGGAACAGTACTTTGAGCTTCTTTGCATGCTACAAAAGATAAGTCTTCTGCACGTGCGTGTGTTTCGAGTTCAGCAGGTCACCACTTCCGTGTAGCCTTCTGTTTGGCAATAAACTGTGAAAGGAGCTTAGCTGTAACTTGCACCGGGCGAATCTTGGGAAGGCTAAGTGCTCGCACTGTCGGTGTCCTGTTTGTGTGCGCCCTCCCCCGCTGATGTCAGGCAGCTACTGAACCAGGAAGAACCAGCCTCTGAGGATGGCGACCTTCATTCAGTGCCATGTAACACGTCCCACCAAGGGGCGAGCAGGCAACAGCGACTGGGACTCAGCGTTTTTGGACGGTCACTAAGTGGGCTTGTGCGCTGAGAGTGGTTGCCACGCCAAGATGTGTGCGTGTGCCTCCCGAAAAACCCTGTGTGGTGTGCGGCTCTAGGTGATGGTGGACAGTGATTGGGATGCCCAAGGAGAAGTACAATGGCCGTTTCAGGGAGCAGTGACACTGCAGCCCTTTGTTGATTTCTTTGAGCGACGGAAGAGCTGCCATGAGTGGGGACTGGCAGTGCAAAAGACACCCATCAGCTGAGCTCTCTCAAGCGGTGCTCGTCGACGAAGATGCTGTCTGCACCCCACAAGATTTCAGGAACACTCCCAAGTGCACTGCGAGGAACGCACACCGGCGTGCCAGTGACATGCAGTTCGCTTCGCACACGAACGCTCTGACACGCAGTCGGCGTTCCAGGAGAAGCGCGTGCACGAACCGAGGGATATAAAAAGCGCATCGCATGTGCGCAGGGATGTTCCGTCTCGGTGGTTTTCGTTATGGCCGGTCATGTTTGGTGTAAAGATGCTTCTAGACGCCGAGTGTTCTTCAGACCTGTAAATACGTAATTAAATTGTGTGTTTTTGCTTGAAGAAGCCTCACAAGGGTTCTTCCTTTCTCAACATCTGGGTGACTGCCTACAGCCCCTCTTCTCAAGGACATCACTATCACATAAACTGTGAGATTTCGGTACTTACACTGTACTTAAAACAGATCTACCGTGTGCAACCATGTACTTAGATTTAAGAACGTTTTAAGAGCCTAGACATTGAAAATTAATTTAGACGACATGCCTTATATATAATGTCGTATAATTTCACTGAAAATTTCATCATTTTTACATTGTTTTCAGAGTTTGTTTGGCATTGTTAGTGACCGACAGAAGGCATGCAGTGGTAATTTTTCGTCTCAAAAAAAAAAACAGATGCTTGTCCTATTAACCAGGCCTTTGTTGTAGCACTGTCATGCATGTAATTCATCGCTGAAAGCTTTCTGCTGAACTCTTACATAAAATTTTTACTGTTGCAAGAACATGTGCGTTCACGTGGTACATGCAGTGTAGCACAAAGTGCCCTCAGTTACTAAGCTTTCCTGACTAGACTTATCTACTGTCCAACATTTCATGGTGAACAGAATGTGAGAAAAAAAGTTATATGCATATAAGGTGCGAACAGTGGTACTGAATGAATTGCACATTTATGTGGGCTTTCTATGATCTTTCTCTCTTTTTTGTAGTATGCAGATGACAAAGATGTAAATATGTAGTTGAGTCACATTACAGCAGTGCATAGCAGGCGGTACACAAGCTAATCATGCACAAACAACACAGCAAAGGCGGGATTTAGTGCGTAAGTGTGAAGAGAGTCACCCAGGGCGAGCATCCCTATGGAAGGCAGAATGCGCTTTACCCGCAGGTTAATGTCAACATTGCATAAGGGGCGTGCACGGATTCAGTAAAGAAGAACATAGATATTAACAGTAAACATTAATCACTGCACTAAAGTGCTTATTTGGGCCGGTTGGTACATGGTCAACGAAGTGAAAAAACAGCGCGTAACACAGGACACAGGACAGAGAAGAGACGGAAGAGACGGACGAGGCGCCCCTTTCTCCGCTCTTCCGTTGTGTGTATAAACCTGCTGGCTACTGCGATCTGCAGGACTCGTCTTTATACGTTCGCCTTGAAGCAGCGCCTCGTCCGTCTCTTCTCTGTCCTGTGTCCTGTGTTACGCGCTGTTTTTTCACTTCATTAATCACTGCATTTTATCTGCCGACAATCGCTTCAGACCGCACGCAACGAAGCCCCGCAGCGTGTATTTGTATACGTGCCGCCAACCACCTATCCACACTTGCGCGGGGACAGTGCTGCCACCTGTAGCCCAATTTCGCCAGGAATTGCGATGATCGGGGCAGATATCTTATGCCAGCAAACGGAAATGAGGGGTTTGAGCAGCACCTTGCATTTCTGCCATCTCATGTGTGCTATAGCTGGGGCATCCCAGGCCACCACTCAAGATTTTGTGACCGTCGACAGCCATTCCGAGGAGCCCCTTCACGAGCTTTCTACAATTATAGCAATCGACCCTTTCTATCGTCATCGACCCTTTTCAACGCCCAACTTCCAGTTGTCAATTTCGCCAAGGCAATTTCTGGAACTCGTCACCAGCCTCCGACCACAACTTAACGCCGCCACCTGCTCCACGTGCTCGCCGGTCGTTATCGCCACGGCGTCGCTTCCCGTCACCACCACCAGAAAACTAGGCAGTGTGGGTGAGAGGGGTGAAGTTGCTGGATACTGGGCTCTGTCAAGCATACCTCAGTCAGCCTTCATGCTGAAAAACAAAGTTCATGTGTGTGTTGACAATGTCCCCATTATAGATATTTTAGATACTGGGGCAACGATTACAGTGATGAGCCTGACTCATAAAATTCTTCTGGGAGAAAAAGTTATGTTTTTGTGCAAGAAAAAGTTGTCGTTTTGTAGTGTAGGTGGTGACACATTGTGCCCGGTCGGCATTTGTACAGCAGATGTTTGTTCGTGTGGCAAAGCATTTACCACTGACTCGCCAGGATTCCTCGATCTACGCACGACGTTATTTTAGTCCTAGATTTCTTACGGGAGTGTGGCGCTTGAGTTGACTATCGAAGTGGAGAGCTTTCAGTACACCACGAGCTTATGACCGAACTCCTAGAGAACTCGCCGTGTTAAGAAAGTGCCTTCTGTGTTGCCGAGGATGTAGCGATTGCTGCGCAGTGTAAGGTGTGCATTCCGGTAATTTGCTTTGGTGCAGCTCCTACTACATTTGACGCCACAACAGAACCTCTACACTCAGCTTATGTGAAGAAGAACATGTTGGTGCCTCATTGCTTGTTATCGGTATTTGAAGGACGATCTGGATTATGGACGATGAATTACATGGCCCAGCCCATACTTCTACCTTCTGGTATGAAGCTCGCACTTTTCAGGGAGGGAACACCGACTTTAGTTGCTGTACTTCACGCCGATGCGAACGAGTCCTTGCTCTCGAGCTCTTCGAATTTGAAGCTTCTATTGAGGGTGAGCTAGTCCCTCAGCACGAGTGAGCCCCATACGTTACTAGCCATTTGACTTTTCGCAAAATGATAAGGCATCCTCGACACCAGCGTCTTGAGTACGCTATCGTATAAACACTGTATAAGTGCACCCTGTACGACAAAAGCCGTAGCGAGTGTCACCGACAGAGCGTAAAGTAATTAGTGAGCAAGTTGAAGAAATGTTGCTAGAAGGAGTCATTCAGGAGTCTGCAAGTCCTTGGGCTCCACCTGTCGATCTCGTTCAAAAGAAGGACGGCAGTTGGCAATTTTGCGTTGATTACTGCCAGCTTAATAGCATTAAAAAGAAAGATGTATATCCGCTTCCGCGCATAGATGCCGCATTGAATTGTCTTCATTCGGCTTCCTACTTTTCTTTTGTTGATTTCACATCCGGCTACTGGCAAATATCAATGCACACCGATGATCAAAAAAGACGGCGTTCATAGCACCCGGTGGAATTATTGAATTTAACATTATGCTATTCGGCTTGTGCATCGCGCTTGCCACCTTCGAACGACTTATGAACACCATTCTGCGGGGTTTAAAATGGGAGATATGTATGTGCTATCCCAATGATGTTATCTTCGGACGCACATTTTTACAGCATAACATGGGTCTCGGCATTGTACTAAGCTGCATACAAAAGACTTGTCTTGTACTCAACTTCAAGAAATGTCATTTCGGAGAGTGCCTTGCCTTCCTGCCGGGTCATCTCGGGGAAAAAGACGGCGTCAAGCCTGACCCCGCAAAGACTGAGGCTGTTGAAGCATTTCAGCCATACCAATCTGTGAAAGAACTCTGGAGCTTCTTGGGGCTGTGCTCCTATTTTAGGCGATTCGTTTCTTGCTTTGCTGACGTCGCTCATCCCCTGACAAGCCTCCTGCACAGAAAGGGCCCATTCGAGTGGATGCCTGAGTGTTCAGCTTCCTTTCAGCAGCTTAAGTTCTTGCTGACGTCACAGTCGATACTACGACACTTCAGCCCTACCGCGCCAATGGAGATCCACAGATGCGAGCGGCGTTGGTCTTGTTGCTGTGTTGTTCTTCATTCAGGTAATAGAGAACACATCATTGCCTAAGCATGACGGTCATTAAGTAAACTTGAGCGTAAATAGACGGTAACTGAACAAGAATGCCTCGCGGTTATTTTTGCTGTTCAGCAGTTTTGATCATACCTGTACGTGCGTCAGTTTACAGCCGTCGCCGATCATCACTCTGTGCTGGCTTGTCAATCTCTGCGATTCGTCAAGACGCCTTGCATGATGGGCTCTGTGTCTGCAAGAGTTCAACTTCACTGTCTCATACAAGAGTGGGGGACGACATGCTGACGCTGATTGTCTTTCCAGGCTGCCCCTCCTTACCACGGAATGTGACGCTGATAGCTTCAACCAGGAAATCGCAACTGTACAACAAGATTTCCCAGACGCCGTAACCTTCGCGAGACAGCAGCGTGGTGATCCAACTCTAAAACCGCTCTGCTGCGCTGTGAAAGACTCGTCAAACGGCCATTTTTGTATACGGGATGTATTGCCATATAAAAAGAATTTCACCGCCACAGGTGCGTGCTATCTTCTGGTGGTGCCGGAAGCCCTCCACTCTTCGGTTTTACGCGCCGTGTACGATCATCCAGGTGCCGGTAATTTAGGATCTACGCGAACACTCTATCGCCCCAAAGAATGATTTTACTGGCTCCAATCGCGCAAGACAACCGAAACCTACATAGCCAGTTGCACAGTGTGCCAGAGTCACAAAAGGCCTACCGATGCCCCCTTCGAATGTCTATTGCCTATGGCATCTTCCGACCAGTAGTCGGCGTCGAAGTGCAATCATCCGGACTTGTAAGCAACGGCATCGAATTTTTGAAGTCTTAGCCTCCATCGTGTGAGAACCCCTGAAGGGTCCTTCAAGTTAACTAGCCAGCACAAGGCGTGGTGGTCGTTCACAACTTTGAAGTGCCTGCCATAGAGGTAGGGGCAAACTTTGGTGTAGCCCAGATGATAGCAAGGCTCTCTTTTTCTGTTGTGGAATAGTCGCCTTCTGCCTTCGATAGCGACCGGCTAGTATAACTAATAACCCTTTTTTTTTTCCGTTGGTCGTCTGCACATGAACGGCGCCGAGACCTACGTTGCTTGCGTCGGTGTGAATTTCTGTATCAGCATATTCGTTGAAATGTGCAAGTATCGTAAGGGTCAGCAGCCTGTCGTTTCAGTTTCTCAAATGCTTCAACTTGTGCCGTTTTCAACTTGAATTCAACATCGGTCTTTGTGAGCAGCGTGAGTGGCTCAGTGATCTGTTAGAAATCGTTGACAAAACATTTGTAATAGGCGCACAAGTCGAGAAAAATCGGCCCACAGCCTTCTTTCAGTGGGAGATGGCAACACGGTCATGGCAGCTATTTTCTTCGAATCTGAACACATCCCGGTCTTGCTGTTCGTGTGACCCAAAAACAGGAGTTCCGTGTACGTGGAGCGGCATTTTTCTGACTTCAGAGCGAGTACGGGGCTCCTGATTGCGGGAAGTACGCATTTTACGTGCTGGAGGTGTTCGTCTAAGCTTGAGGAAAACACGACGACAACGTCCAAGTAAATGAGGCAAGTCTGCCACTTCAAGTCAGCCAGAACTGTATCAATGACTTGTTGGAAAGTCACAGGTGTTGAGCAAAGACCAGAGAACATGACCTTGAACTTGAACAGGTCGTCCGGTGTGGTGAAGGCAGCCTTTCTTTTCGACTTTGATTTGCTAATAGCCGATCTTGAAGTCCATCCAAGAAAAGTACCTCAAATTGTGGAGTCGATCTAGGGTGTCGTCTATCTTTGAGAGCTAGTACACGTCCTTTGTTATTTAGTTTAGGCGACAATAGTCTACGCAAAAGGGTAGAGTTTCGTCTTTCTTATTCACTAACACATTGATGACACCTATGGACTCTTTGAAGGCTGGATAATGTCGTCGTGTAGCATTTCATCAACTTGTCTCTTTCTGGCTTTGTGTTCCCACGTCAAAACTCTGTACGGGCTCTGACGGAGTGGCATAACACTTTCTTATGTTAAGATTCGATGTTTTGCGACAGGGGTCTGTCGAATTCTTGACGACGACGACTAAAAGCAGTTGTATTTCCGGAGGAGGCTTCTTAGCTGTTCTTGTTTATGCGTCAGAAGGCTCAGGTTAGTGCGGAAAGCTAGTTGAAGGGCTTGAGTCGTCGGAATAGATGCGGCAGAATCAATAAGGGCAAAACCGTTGCTGGCTTCCAGTACCTCTTTGATGTAGGCAAAAGTGCTGCTGACTTCCAGTATCTCTTTTAAATACGCAACCATCACACCTTTGCTCATCTGCTTGTACTCGCTGCTGAAGTTCGTGACTCTTGCGTTCTCTCCTCGTAGCTCAAGTATTCCTCTGGCGATGCGAACTTCGCGGTGTCAACAGATGCTGGTCGCCTTCGACGATGCCTTGCATGTCTGTTGATTCTCGAGTGTCGACAGAAGTGCTTACGCTGGAGCAAGGAGGAATGGTGACTTGGTCTTCCATCATGTACAAGGTGTGCCTTACTGATAACGTGTGCGGCGGCAGCGCTTTTCCTCTGGATAGTGGTATCGACTTTGTTCTCAGGCTGACGATGGCACCATGAAGGATTAAGGAGTCCGTACCAAGGACGACACCTCTCAAGCATTGCTATGTACATTGAAGCTTGCAGGATAAATTTAACAGTTAATGGTTTCTCTGACTTCAAAGATTCCTGCCGCTGTAACTAGGTGACATCCAGCTGTACGAATTTCGGGGCCTTCCCAAGTGGTCCTAACTTTCTTCATCTTTGTGGCGAATGTCTCGCTGATGATGGTATAGTCAGCTTCGCTGTCGACAAGAGCAGTGACGCTGTAGTTGTCGACGAGAACGTCGAGTTCGTTAGTCCGTCGCCTCGCGTTGCAGTTACGTCACGGCGTCGGATCTCGGCTACAACCGTTTGTACAACAGTTGTAAAATTGCATCATCAATCTTCTTCTGGCTGCAAAGTTTCAACGTTAGAACTCCGTTGCGGTTGCAGTGGGCTCTTGAAGTTTTGTCATGGCGGTAGTGGCGGAGGATCTTCAGCAGTTCGTCGCACAAAAACCGCACCTTCATCGATTGCTGCCCTTAGTTTTCCGAGTGTGGGCTAGGCGACCAGACCTGGATTGCGCCAGTGTACAGCGGGCGGTGAAGTGACATGTAGCAGCCGGGTGACGGTGAACAGGAAGATCCTCGAGGCACCACTGTACTGTTGCGGGGTAGCCGGCAATGTCGCGGAGTTTTTCTCCCCGCTGTGGATGTGGCACATCTATGGCAAAACCACGTAGTCCACACCGGCGGTTCTCGCATTGGTGATAGGTGTGTCCATCTTCTCCACAGTGGTAGCAGAGAGGCCGGTGGTCGGGGGCATGCCACACGTTTTTTCTCAAAGTGTTGCGCTGGCCGGCGGGTGGATGATATGGCATCGATTATGGCAGTGGCTGGTGGCAGAACAGTGACAATGCGGCCTCTTGGTGAAGTTTAGCGTCGGGCTGCAGCAGTATGGCTCATCACTTATGTCTGACGCTGCGGTGCTTCGGAAACCTAAAGTAATTGCCAAACTTCTTTGCGGACAACATTGGCAATTGAATCCACTTGGGGCTGCAATGAAGACAACAGCTTCCGTAGCTCCTTCCGCACAGTCTATCGCATTTTTCTACGTATGCCATCGGATCAAGGGCGTGAACATCTGCGCTGTCTTGCATCGATCGGCGATTGTATTGGCGGGTGCGCATTTCCAGCATCTTCTCGATTGTATTAGCCTTCAAAACAAAGTTTTGAACTGTTTTGGGTGCGTTCCACACAACTGCCACAAACAGTTTTTGCTTGACCACTTGCTTCAGGAACCGGAGTTTCTCTTCAGCCATGGCAGGGTCGGTGTGATGAAACAGCCGGGCCATATGTTCGACAAAGATGGTCACATTTTCATTAGGGAGTTGCATCAGTGTCTCCTACAAGGTGCACGGCGGCCCTTTCCTTTTGAGGAATGCTGCCAATTGTGTCCATAAATGTGCCACAGAAGAGGTCCCATGTTTTAAGTGCAGACTTCTCATTCTGTGGGCGTGCTGACACCCCTCGTAAAGATGTTTGCGCCTCGTGGCGCACGTGTCTCGCGCAGAAGACGTAATTCGGAGTCACAACTAGTGAGCGATAGGTGGCGTTGTGTTCGCAAGCGTTGGTCACCGCTATCATCATTATGGTATAGCCCTGCCCCGCCGCAGTGGTGTAGTGGTTAAGTTACTCGGCTGCTGACCCGCAGGTCGCGGGATCGAATCCTGGCAGCGGTGGCTGCACTTCCGATGGAGGCGGAAATGTTAAAGGCCCGTGTGCTCAGATGTGGGTGCACGTTAAAGAACCCCAAGTGGTCGAAATTTTCGGAGCCTTCCACTACGGCATCGCTCGGCGAAGCGCGTCGGCATTTATGCTTGTGTTGCCGAATATTTCAGCATTATCGCTGGTGGTCACGCAAGTTCCAGAATAATTTGTGATGTTCACGTTGCATGCGTAATTTTAACAAAATGGTCTACTATAGTCGCGAGGCTTCTCGAACACTGCAGTCATGGTTTGCGCTAACGTTGTTTAGGGTGTAATAGGCCGATAACAAAACTTCAGGAAGGAATGTGGCAACAGCTAGTTAGAAAAATTTTATGCACCAAGTATTTCAAGTACACACTTGGGACAAGATATCGCTATTGCCTTCAACTCTTAAAGGTGAAGCTTGAGGGTCGCCATATTTTTTATTGACCTTTGTTTTTCAAGATTTAGGCTGATCATTTCTTCTTTTGGCTTGGAAACCCTAGGGATAACACTGAAAACTCATTTCATGTGTCATGGTAGAGAGACACATTGCTGTTCGAAAGCAAAGTACATCCAACTGTATTTAGTCGCTGGCTTAAATCTCGCATGTGTAACCATGGCCCTCCAGAGTGCCCGCGAAAAGGCCGCCAAGCTCGGCTTGGCGAACCGGTTTCTACGAGGGACCAGCCAGGTGTGGCAGGGTTTCCCCTGCATCATCTGTGGACCAAAATAAAATTTTCATTATCGTCGTTATCTTGTGTGTTCTATTTTAGATACACTACTTCGTTATTACTATGACTCATGAAAGACATTCCAAACGTCCTGCAATGTGTAAAAAAGACTGTCTAGACACTTGATTGCCTGGCATCAACAGTTGATGCACCCATCCCTATTTAGTAACAGGGCATCTGTTTATTATAGTCTATCCATATATTTTGTGCTATGATTACCGAATGGACCCTTAGCTGATTGGGGTCACTTAGAGAGCACTTATATATTTCATGTCTTATATGTTAATACAACACATCACCACTAATGTTCAATTTCATATCTCCCTCCAAATTCAAGTGCTTAACTTCATATTGCCCTATGTAGTCAGCTTGTCTTTAAAAAGAAATAAAAAGGTACATCAAATAAGTACTGAAAAAGTTACAATACTAAAAAACGTTACCACTAATGTTCGATTTCATATTTCCCTCCGAATTCCAGTGCTTAACTTCATATTGCCTTACATAGTGAGCTTGTCTTTAAAAAAAAAGAAGGTACATGAAATAAGTACTGGAAAAGTGCTCACTCAATTAAAATACTAAAAAACGTTTTGTGAAGCCCAGGCAATCTTGGGTGTACTGCATTGTTCGTGCTGGCTTTAACAGTTCTCTTGTGTGCTTTTGCTGATGTGTCCATCCCTTTATGGAGAAACAAGGAAGTCTCATGCTTCGGATATTGTCAGAAAAGCATTGCTCCAGTGTCTTCCTGGAAGTCATTCATAGTTTCATGAAAAGGTTGCTGCTTAATATTTTGTGAACATGAGATTGAAGTGGTGATGTGACCATGTCTGTGGACTGCTGCAAATAATAGGTTTCATTAAACGAATGATATTGATTATTCACTTTCTGCCCTGCTTGCAAATGGAAATTGGGAAGAATGTGATGGATTTCCTTGTGATTTTTATGTATCGCGAGCTTAAAGCAGTATATCTTACAAAGCACTAGTTAATTTTATATTTTATGTTAGGGTGGAGAGATCTCGTTGATTACAGGTTACGTTGAAAGAGTAGTTTGAGGATTTTAAATTATCTTAGTTTGGTGGCTCACAATCAATAATGACATCAATTCTTGGGAGGAAAGGCGAGTGGTTGAAGACAGGGCAAAGGAGAGGCCGTCTTCTCAAGATAGTGTCCACACTATCGTGCACTACTTTTGGGTAAGACTTCCTCCATGCGAAATTCTGTTGAGCGGGCACAGGCTTTCAAACTGTGTGCCTCCAGATGGGAGCAGGAAAAAAAAATCTCCTCACCTGTAAAACTAGAAGCCGCGATTATCGACTCACCTGTCTGGTGATCTACATGTTGAGGTATGGTGGCAGTGATTTTAGGTACTTTTGTTCACCTTGATTTGTTTCCCTTAATGTCATAATACTGCATATTAACAAGAAAGCACCAGTAATGAATTATGGAGCATTTTTTTTCGTCAGCCAACTCCCACATTCATCCTGCAAATCATTCAAATGTCTCGTAGATTGAATGAACCTGGGGACAAGAATATGTAGGTATTTTTATTTATTTATTTTAGATAGACTGCAATAATTGAAGTTTTCACAGGAGGGAGAAACAATAGGTGTATTAAAGTCATTAATAAATGAGCATACTAGTAGTAATTCAAAATACTAGAACAGGCTTTCCGAGTTGGCGTGTGAAGGTAAAGATCTACATTGACAAATTAGAACATATATACATCACTGATACAGTCACTCATACAGCCATATTATACTTAGAGGTATAAGGATACTATCATACTCATACATATTCACCCCGCAGGGGCGCCTGCGCAAGCAGGCGTTTGGTGTGTAGTGACACCACGGACCGGAGCTCACGCGGGGCGGGGGGGGGGGGGGGGGTTCGATCTCCTCCCACGCCTAACCGTGCGGGGCTTTGCCGTGTCCGGGGAAAATGGGATCCTGGGGGTTGAGCCGACGCTGTGTGATTGGACCTTTCAGGCCCCCCGGCGGAGGCAACACACCCCTTTGGCCCCGGCTTCACGTAGACGGCAACCCAGAGCCCACCCACCCAGGGGAAATCGGCAGTCGTCTTTACCTATTTCTCTCTCCCTATATCTACGTCTTTATCGCTCACTTCTTACCTGTCCTGTCGTCTTCTCTTTTCCGTTTACTTCCAAATTTCTTGGCGGCTAGGGTTAACCCTGGGGGACTGACCTCCCTTGGTCAGGACCACAGGGTTATAGTAGCAATGTATGGCTAACGTGTGTATACGTTCCCCTTGTTGGACTCTATGGTGGGTGGCCAGCATAGCTACCGAATGAACATGCTTTTCTATGGAAAAAAGTACCCCCCCCCTTTCCACAATGATCGGTCCCGTAAAAGGGGTCGCACCGAAGCAAATAGAAATTTTCTGACTAAAGAGAGCGATTACACGAAATTCTTTGTCGTAACGTCATTGACTGAAACTAAGATTCAGGACATATCACCATTCTCAATTGCAAAAGCAATCAAAGAATGCATTGGAAGCAATTACAGTGCAAAAAATTGAATTCAGGAGATCTCCTCATAGAAGTGAAAAACATAGAACAAAATGACAAAATTAGACACCTTGGAAAAATCGGACAACACGAAGTCCGTGTAACAGCTCACCGATCTCTCAATTACATGCGAGGTGTATAATCGGACAATGAACTGCTCAAGTACACTGACGCAGAAATTGAGGATGCTTTAGCGTATCAAGGTGTACTTGCCGCACGAGCAATCATCATTCGTAGAGATAAGAAGGAAACCCGCACAAGAAATGTAATACTAACATTTGCAAGCACGACACTTCCTGCTACAGTTAAGGTAGTGCACCTTTACCTACGTGTGAGGCCCTACATACCTAATCCTCGCAGGTGCTTCCTGGATCCAGAGGTTCGGGCACGGGTCTTATTCATGTCGTGGTAGTCCAACCTGCATGAAATGCGGCCAGGATGAACGTGATGATGCCGAGTGCACCAAACCTTTAAACTGTGTGAACTGCAAGGGGCCCCATGCAGCGTACTCACGCTCCTGCCCAGAATGGCAAAAAGAAAAAGACATACTTACACTGAAAACCAAAGAAGACATACCGTATCCAGAAGCGTGCAAGCGAGTGGTTCTTGCCCAAAAGGGCACTTACGCTGAAGCGGTGAGAAGGGGGAAGGCACTGCCGACGGTCTCTGTAGGCACACAGGTCGAACTCCAGGATCTGTTGGCCACGGTCTGTCCCCCAGACAAGAGCGAAAAAAAGGCACCAAGTGCCCTTTTTCAGGGAGGCCCCGAAGCCTCGACCAGTGTTGGTGTCAGCGAACCTAATGTCAAGGCAAAAGAGGTCTCAACAACGGTGCCGAATAGCCAGCCTCACTTGAGGAGGCCAGCATCCTCGCCGGGCACACACACTGTTGAGCACCCTGGTGGTGCTGAGTCCATGGATGTGAGTCCATCGGACACTGAAAGCCTGACAGACCCTGCTCCAACTAGCAGGGCGATCAGGCAGCCCATCATTCCTCCCTGCCAAGGACGGAAAGGGAGCCGAAACACATTTTCGGCCCCACAAAAAAAGAAGTGACAAAGCACATGAATAGTGTCGCTTTTTAGCTTATGTACAATTAACTCAAAATACTAAATTGTATACACATCATTTCACGTAATGGCATACATCATCCATTGGAACTGCAGAAGCATGACAGGAAATTTAAGCGACATTAAGGACACATTTACAAGCTTCTCTCCTGTAGCGTTATGCTTGCAGGAAACGAATCTGGGACCAAAAAACAGCAAAATACTAAAAGGTTACACTGTTATATGTCGCGACCGCTCGCAAAGCAACCGGCTGTCGGGTGGCATCGCCATTGTTGTCCAAAGTGGTATTACGGTAAGAGAAGTTATAGTTAACAGTTTCATTGAAACGGCTGCAGTCACCATTTTATCACATAAAACTATGAATATTTGTTCCATATACACTCCACCGCATACACATTTTACCGTAAGAGATCTAGAATTGATTGCAGAACAGTTACCTAAACCTTTTTAATGGCAGGAGATTTCAATGCGCACAATTTACTATGAGATAGTGTAAAGACAGGCAGTAGAGGGCAGGTAATTGAAGGTTTTATTCTTACTAACAATGTGTGTCTTTCAAACACTGAATCGCCAACATACTGCTCTCCAGGCACAGGAACCACGAGTTGCTTAGATTTGGCATTGTGGTCTAGCTCACTGTTTGCTGATTTTACATGGTAAACAATAAACAATCTTTACGGTAGTGGCCATCTACCGTCGCTTGTAAAACTAACATCACCACTTCCGACCATACGCTCTCGACCACAGCGTTGGAAGCTTCACAAAGCTAACTGGCCTTTATTTACACAGAGAGCCAATCTACAGGATGAGTTCTCTGAACACCTAAGAGTAGATGAAATAAATGACAAGTTCACCAATTGCATACTGTCTGCAGCAGAGCAAGCTATTCCCCAGTCATCAGGACTAGTGGGAAGAAAACTAAAACCATGATGGACCAGTAAGCGTGCAAAAGCTAAAAAACTACAAAATAAAGCATGGTGCAACTTCCGTAGGTACCCCACATGTGACAAGCTCCTCGCATTCAAACAAGCTAAAGCAAAAGCGCGATATATTCGTAGAGATGCAGAAAAATCGTCCTGGCAGAAGTACATATCTACAATCAATAGCACAACCACATCCAAGAAATTGTGGAACCAGGTTAGAAGATTCAGCGGCGACTACTACTCATACGCAATACCCATACTTACACACCCAGGCACACAGACATCTCTAGAGGAGCAGGATAACATTTTATGCGAACACTTTTACACTATATCCAGTTCCGCTAATTACACGCCATCCTTCCTGGCATACAAACAGACAACCGAAAAACAAAATCTACCAGTAACCGGTGGCCTAGATGAGCCTTACAATGCTCTCTTGACACTCCAAGAGTTAAGCACAGTGCTTTCAGCGGGAAAAAAGACAGCAGTCGGGCCAGACAGAATTCAATTACACAATGCTCGCGCACCTGTCTTAAGCTGCCGTGCAAGCATTATTAAAGTTCTTTAACGTGATTTGGAAAACTGGCAAAATGCCCACAAAATGGAAAATGGCAACCATAGCGCCATATCTAAAGACTGGAAAACCACCCACTTCACTGGGTAGCCAGAGGCCCATAGCACTTACAAGCTGTATGGCAAAATCATACGAAAGCATAATAAACACATGACTAACGTACACCCTTGAAATAGACAACCTACTAGATGATCATCAGTGTGGGTATAAGAAAGGCCATTCAACGATCGATCATCTTGTTCGTCTCGAACACACAGTACGTGAGGCCTTCTTACATAGACAACACTGCCTAGAAGTGTTTTTTGACCTGGAGAAGGCCTACGACACTACGTGGAGGTACGGTATACTGAGAGACCTGGCGAATCTCGGAATACGCGGAAGAATGCTTAATTGCCTCTCTGACTTTCTATCAAACAGAAACTTTCTGGTACGGTTGGGCTCCACACTGTCGCGTGTTTTTGTTCAAGAAAATTGTGTGCTGCAGGGTTGCGTGTTAAGCACTACACTCTTTGTAGTCAAAATGAATTCAGTTAATGAAGTAATACCACCCTCCATCATGCAGTCATAATACGTTGACAATCTGCAGATAGCATGCGGAGCCTCAAGCATATCCACATGTGAAAGGCAGCTGCAGCTAACCATCAACAGACTGACCACATGGGCAGATCAAAATGGTTTTCGCTTTTCTACCCAGAAAACCGTTACCCTAATTTTCTCACAAAAGCGCGGCTTGTATCCGGACCCTGTTCTTAAAATCAACAACAATGTACTGCCACTCAAGTCAGAACACCAGTTCCTAGGCCTAGTCTTTGACAGAAAACTAAACTTCATTTCCCACATGAGTTGCACAAAAAAGAAAGCAATTGCGCTCGACATTCTGAAAATACTATCGCGGAAACACTGGGGTGCTGATCGAGTCTGCCTTTTACGCATATACCGCTCGATCGTGCGCAGCATACTTGACTACGGCAGCGTTATTTACGATTCAGCCAGAAAATCTTACCTCAAACGTCTTGACCCAACACATCATCATGGATTGCGCATGGCGACTGGAGCGTATAGAACCTCACCTGTCCAGAGCTTATATGCTGAGAGCAACGAGCCGTGCCTAAAACAAAGAAGAGCGCTACTTACTATATCGTATGTTTTAAGAACAAGATTGAAACCAAGCCACATATGTCACACTATTGTCTCTCTCATCGGTACCAGAATACAATACAACAACAGACCGCACACGATAAGACCACTTCTCCTGCACTTTGAAGAAGTATGTCTAGACTACAAAGTACCGAATCAGGCACTAAGCGTTGTCCGAATGCCGGAAAGACTGGCTCCATGGTTGAACTTTTCGCACTACACTGACTTTGCCTTAACTCATCTAAGGAAGAAGGAAACTTCACGGGAACAAATTATCCAGAATTTCTTAGCCGTACATGAAAAATATAACAGACACTCTGAATACTACACTGATGGATCAAAAACAAGAATATACAGGAAGTGCTGTCATATCAAAACACTCAGAAACATGTATAAAACTGCCACCATTCAGATCTATTTTCACAGCAGAAGTATATGCTCTTTTGTATTGCTCTGGAAGAAATTTTATCAAGAAATCACAAAAAAGCTGTCATATACACTGACTCACTTAGCGCATTAAGAGCCCTACATTTAAGGTCCCGAAAACGAACTTTTTCTCGGTGCATTTTACAGAAGCTAGAAAGAGCTGAGAAAAATGGCAAGACAATCCGGCTTGAATGCGTGCTGAGCCATGTTGGTATCCCAGGAAACGAAAAGGCAGACAAGGTAGCAACAAGGGCAGGTCATCAAAGCATAGCAGAAATAAGGGCACTAATGAGAGGCTGTTTCAACAGTTGTTGGACAGTCTTTAGGGCAAAATGGCAAGAAGATTTGCAGGCTCAAGTGCATAACAAGCTCTAAATTATCAAGCCTATTCTACAAAAATGGAAGTCTTGCAACCACCAAAAGCGCTTCATCGAAGTAACACTATGCCGCCTGCGTATAGGTCATACTCACCTAACCCACAACTTTTTATTGTGTGGAGAAGATCAGCCAGAATGCGAACATTGCAAGGAACCTCTGACTATCAATCATATTTTGATAACATGGCCAGTCTTTGGAAAAAGTAGACACATTTATTTTAAACAGTTTTACAGAACACAAACACCTCTACACCCAATGTTAATACTATCAGAAAATGCACCCATCCCCATACAGGATGTTTTTATGTTTCTAGACGCCACCGGTCTTCTAAACAAACTGTAAACTAAATCTGTTTTTCACCTCACATTTTAACCCTATTGTCATAATCACCCAGTGTCTGGCGCATCATAGCCACTGTTGCTTTTGCGCTATAAAACCCAGCGTAACTAACTCACTTTTCACTCACATTTTCTTTCATAAGTTTCATGTATTCAAGTGTCACGTGATGCTCGTTATATGCATCACCATAAAGGCACTTGATATGCGTAATAAAAGTGCAATAATTAGCCTACTAGTCAGGTGCCAAGTTTGTTGTCACATATGAAGATAAAATTGGGCGATTGTGTATCGCCTGTCTAAATGGTTCCCAGGAGGATGTGCTTCTAGGCGTGACCAGGCTCGGAGAGCGCTTTTAACTTTCTTAGCGAAACAGACTTGGCGTCACGATTCCAGACATTTTTCATGTGACTATTTTTCGTGTGTGTGTGTGTTTTCCTCTTTCTTTTTAACTTTCCTCTTCTCTATCCTTCTTTCTCCCCTTATTTCCTCTATGCCTCCGCTTCCCTAAGGAGCAGGCATGCTTGGTGCCCCTATTGGTGGCAGTTGTCAGTCTGTTCCCTCCCTATTTCCTCTGTCTTTGTGTTTTCTATGTACTCATACTAAATAATAATAATAAATAATAATTATATCTTATTCAAGCCTTTGTGTATTGATAGCAGGCTTCTAGAGTAGTATCGATGTGGAGAGCAATGGGAACTCGCTTAAGACTCGCGTGGATCAACACACTGCACTGTGACTGCTACAACGTGAGGATAGACCGAAGTTAGCTTGTACCTAAGTGACCGGTGCAGCAGCTCTAGATTGCTTTGTGTGCATGTTTGGTGTGCCAAACAAAGCCTGGTGTGCATGTCTGTCTGTATTTATTTGTCTCTGCTGGTTCCTCATTCTTGGCATCATTTGAGAAACATCGGTCTCTCATGTCCGTACAAGGAGGGCTGCATTCCTGCCAGCAGTGAACATATGCTAGCAAGTGGAAGACTTGTGAAATTTCAGCGTTATTTCCCACCGGGTGTGTGTCCCTTTAGTGCCACTTGTGTCCTGCTGCATTCACTCAGACCATTTCAAAAGAGAGTGTCTCTTTCCCTGTGTCCACTGCAATGCATCTTTTTTTGTGCAAAGGGAGCCTGAAAACACATTTGTGCCTGCACTAGAAAGTCCGTTTTTTTTCTTGATATCCATATTTTGTGGGCCAAGTAAGTCTTATAGTCTGAATGTGCTTGGGAAGATAAGCACATAAGTAAAAATGGGGGAAAGAAGGAAACTTTTGAGGGCTCTTTTCTTTAGTTTGACACAACCTTATCCAAAACCATTAGATAATGCCCGAAATAGCGACAAAAAATGCAGTAAAATGTTGAACGATGCAAGTTTCTGTTGTTTTGTAGGTTTTGTTACCACGTCAATAAATTTAAAAAGATAATGTTTTAGAAATGATTTTTCAAGATGCCTGCCACCATGATGAACGTGTTTCTGTGTTTTTTAATTGCTGAAAATGTTTGTAAAGTGTACGTAAAGCAGGCTTCTTCACGATATGATAAAATGTGAGGAGAAGCCAACCTGAACTCTACAATTGTGTATATGCGTGCTGGGATCATTTATATGTTGCCAGTTCATTAAAAGGGCCCATAAGTCATGACGCTAACACGCACAAAAAAAGTTGTTCCACATGTCATAACTACCAGTGGCGCTGACCAACATTCTTAGTCTTTAAAGGCTAAGGAAAAGGATCTTGTAGGTAGCCGGTGGATCTAGCCTTGCATAATTTGCAGGTAATTGCCCAGCCCGGTTTACTCTTCGCTAATTGTAGCTAATGTCCTTTGTTTGTTTTTTAACTAAGCACGAGCAGGCTATTAACATAAAAATCGTGGATAGCGCAACGTAAGCCTGCATAAGACAATGGCCTCTGTGCAATTCCACAGGCAGTATTGTGCTGGTACTCTAGCTCGCTGCACTATATTTAAAACATAATTGTCACTTATCGCCAGGCACATGCGAGATCTGTAGCATTCAAGAATTTCAAGAGAAGTCGCGACAGCTGTTTCCTGAAGATCGAGTGACCACGCGGAAACACACTCCTAGTTTTAAATGCACATGTATACCTCGTAATGTACACGGATGGTGAGAACACCGCTGAAGTAGCTCATGTGGTAGAGTACCGGACGGGTTATTAGTAGGTTGCAGGTTCCATCTCTGCCAGAAACAAGTTCTTTTCATTCACATTACTTTCTTCACATTTACATCATAATAAGTATTTTCTTGTCTCTACTAAATAACGTCGAGTGAAACAATGAAAGACGAGCCCTTGGAAATCTCCTTTTTTCGTTCATTGTTAATCTCAGAAGCTCGCAAGATGAACATTTGGGAAGCCTTTCTTCTCAGAAAAAACTTTAGAAGCTTTGTAAAGCAATTAAGTTACAAATTTCCTTTCTTCTAAGCGCTATTTGTGACCCCAACAGTTTGTTGATGTCACATGTTGACTTATAAGCTTGCGATTGGTCGACATACAGGAAAAATCAGCCGTGAACTACTCTGTCATGCAAACACGCGTCTGTCCTGCCATGTCTCGCATGACTATTGGGTGCAATCATCCAGTTTCGATTGATCTGTATGCTTTTCTCTGTGCGAGCGAACATGACAACATGTATGGCCGATATGTTCGAAATGCAGATGGTTTTAACCCTTCGTGCTGACATTGTTCACGAGCTTTGAAAAACAAGTAGGTAGCAAGGGTGCAGTAGCACCTGTACGAATGGTGGTGAACGTGAGAAACTAACTATCCTGTTGTCTTGGAATTCGGAGTAATTTAGGGGCTTTTTAGGTCGAACTATGTGGAGACATTGCAAAGCCCTCCTCCCACGCTGCTGCTCCTTAATTTTTTAGCACACACCGTTGGTATGAAAAAAATGTTCTGGGCTGTTTACAGAAAAGTGAGGAGTACTGAGGTAATTTCACAATTTGAGATATTGCATATAAGTTTTGTTAAGTGTAATAACACAGCTGTAACTTAGTGTCTTGAAAAGTTTTGTTTGTAAATGTGTTGCAGGCAACCGAGATAGAAGGGCCAGAGCAGGGTTGTACATAGTTGATACGTGTGACGCACTGTTTGAATACTAAGAAGATGAAAATGACAGAAATAATTCACACGCGTTCGTGGCACACTGTTTTGAACATGAAAATGTGTGTGAATTATTTCTGTCATTCTTGACTTCTTAGTATTCAAGCAGTGCGCAACAAGTGTCAACTATGCTACAAACTATGCTACAAAAGTCTTATTTGCTATGCGAAGAGGTTTTAGCTTCTCCAGTAGCTGTACCAGAGTGGTCTTAGTAAAACACAACAAGCACTCATATATCATCATCATCATCATAATCATCAGCCTGGCTACGTCCACTGCAGGACAAAGGCCTCTCTCATGTTCAACCAGCTAACTCGGACCTGCGCTCTGCTCCCAATTCATACCCGCAAACTCCTTAATCTCATCTGCCCACCTAACCTTCTATCTCCCCTAACCCACTTGCCTTCTCTGGGAATCTAGTTTGTTACGCTTAACGATCAGCGATTGTCCTGTCTACGCGCTACATGCCCGGCCATGTCCATTATCTTTTCTTGATTTCATCTGTTATATCTTTAACCCCCGTTTGTTCCCAAATCCACTCTGCTCTCTTCTTGTCTCTTAAGGTTACACCTAGCATTTTTCTTTCCAGTGCTTGCTGCGTCGTCCTCAATTTAAGGTGAACCCTTTTTGTAAGTCTCCATGTTTCTGCTCTGTAGCTAAGTGCCGGCAGGATACAGCTTTTATAAACCTTCCTCTTGAGGGATAGTGGCAATCTGCCTGTCATGATTTGAGAGTGCTTGCCAAAATTGCTCCACCCCATTCTTATTCTTCTAGTTACTTCAATCTCGTGGTTCGACTCTGCGGTTGCTTCGTGCCCTAAGTAGACATAGTCTTTTACAACTTGAAGTGCACTATTACCTATCTCGAAGCGCTGCTCTTTTCCGAGGTTGTTGTACAATACTTTCGTTTTCTGCAGATTTATTTTAAGACCCACCTTTCTGCTCTCCTTGTGTAACACCAAAATCATGAGTTGCAATCTGTCCCTCAGAAATGCAATGTCATCGGTGAAGCGCAGGTTACTAAAGTACTCTCCATTAACTCTTATCCTTAACTGTTCCCATTCTAAGCCTCTGAAAACCTACTGAAAGCACGCGGTAAATAGCATTGGGAATATTGTATCCCCCTTCCTTACACCCTTCTTGATTGGTATTCTGTTGCTTTCTTCATGAAGCACTATGGTTGCGGTTGGTCCCCTGTAGATTTCTTCCAGGATGTTTATATATGCTTCATCGACACCCTCATTCCACTGTGTCTGCACGACTGCTGATATTTCTACTGAATCAAATGCCTTCTCGTAATCTATGAAGGCTATGCGTAGTGGTTGATTATATTCTGAGCATTTCTCTATGACCTGATTGATAGTATGAATGTGGTCGATTGTTGAGTAGCCTGTTCGAAACCCTGCTTGTTCCTTTCGTTGATTGAATTCTAATGTTTTCTTAACTCTGTTTGCAATATCCTTTGTAAATAGCTTGTATTCTACAGAGAGCAAGCTGATCGGCCTGTAATTCTTCAAGTCCTTGTCATCTCCTTTCTTATGTATTAAGATGATGTTAGCATTCTTCCAAGACTCTGGTACTCTTCCGGTCAGGAGGAACATCGTAAACAAGGTGGCTAGGTTTTCTAACACAATCTGTCCTCCATCTTTCAGCAGATTTGATGTTACCTGGTCCTCACTAGCAGCTTTACCTCTTTGCATGCTCTCCAAGGCTTTTCTGACTTATTCTATCATTACTGGTGGGGCGTCATCTGGATTAGTGCTAGTTCTTATAATATTAAGATCATGGTTTCATGGTTGTCCCGGCGACTATACGAATCTTTGTGAAACTCCTCCACTATTTTAATTATCCTATCCATATTGGTAGTTATTTTGCCTTCTTTTTCCCTTAGCGTATACAATATATATATATATATATATATATATATATATATATATATATATATATATATATATATATATATATATATATATATATATATATATATATATATATATATATTTGCATGGAAGGGACGATGAAACATTCATGGAAGCTTCTTTACTAAATGTTTTCGGGATGCGCTGCCCACTAGCTGACAACGTTCAATAAGAACAATTTTATGAAAGTTTTGTTGTCCCATCGGGCTCAGCCTGAATGAAGTTTGACCATTGCCACACACGCACGCACACAAACAGTAGCTGTATGTTTACTTTGTTGCAGATAATATAGATAATATCTTAAAACTTTTATGACAGTGAGGTTGCTGTTGTCCTCGCAAATGAATTACGCCCAGGCAGAAAAACTTTGGCGCGCTTAAGTCTACGTTCTATTGAGCTATAAACAAAAACTCTTTTATAACTTTGATTACATGTCGTTATTCGAATTGAAAAGCTTGTAGGACGCCATATTTTGATACACCCACATCTTGACAATCTCGGAAAACGCACTTTATTCGAGAAGATAATCGCCGAAGTTCATGGCCCCAATCGAGGTGAAACTGAAATCAGCCCCGTCGAGCACGCTGGAAGACTCGTTGCGCCATAGAGTTTGCTGTATATTTAGGAAACTTTATGTATTTCACTTTCGAGCTGAGCGAGAAAGTAACGAGTCAGAACTTCGCACTAAATGCAAAGAGTAATTAGCGGCAACTCTCGCAAACGTACGGAAGCCTCCGACGCTTACAAAAACGAAGCAAAGCCTGGCAAATCAGTTCGAAGCAGTATTTTATTTTGATTGATTGATATTTGGGGTTTAACGTCCCAAAATCACCATATGATTATGAGAGACGCCGTAGTGGAGGGCTCCGGAAATTTCGACCACCTGGGGTTCTTTACCGTGCACCCAAATCTGAGCACACGGCAGTATTTTATTTTATTAGCATGCTCCACTATAAACGCGGGGCACTAGTCAGAATGCGTGCTTAGTTCAGGACTCTTCGCGGACGTTCAGTCATCAAAACGAAAAAGATAAATTTCGAAGAAATGATAACTAATTCATAGCAAGTAATGTTTTGTCGCAGAGCGTATACAGCCACTAGAATGTCGTATAGATCTGATAAATAAAACGGTCATTTGGTTTTTGAAAAAAATGCATAAAAAAATTGTGTGTGCGTCTAACTTGTATTCGAAACCGAACCTAATTGTGCTGCGAACAGCCTGCCACGAGACGGCGCGCAATCCGCGTTTTTTCTATTTACTTATTGTTTGTCATTTCATGTTGTGGATGTGGTAGAATATGGTGGTGGTGGGACGCGCCACATTCATTTTGTAGGCTCGTCCGAATAGTTTTGTTCGCCGTTATTGTAGCGCCAACGTGGCTTTGACGTTGCGGAGATTCATCCAGTTCGCCAAACATACTTGAAAACGTGGTCATGTGAGGTATCAGTGAGGAGTGGATTCGTGGTATCGACGGTACCAACGCGGAACGTCAAACGCACACAATGGACAGCACATGCACGACAAAATGTGTGTAATGCATTACCGTCAAGCAGCCCCCGCAGGTCGCGGGTTTGATTCCCGGCTGCGGCGGCTGCATTTCCGATGGAGGCGGAAATGTTGTAGGCCCGTGTACTCAGATTTGGGTGCACGTTAAAGAACCCCAGGTGGTCAAAATTTCCGGAGCCCTCCACTACGGCGTCTCTCACAATCAAATGGTGGTTTTGGGACGTCAAACCCCAAAAATCAATCAACCGTCAAGCAGCCGACATTCGCAGGTGATGTACTGGTATCTATATTATTATTATTTTTTGTCAAGATTCCAAACAAACCGATGCATGTTGCCTATTTCGGCAAACAGAATCTTGCCCTTATTGCTTTCTTTAACAAACTCAGCGGTTCTTTGGAGTGTACTTGAATAGTTTCGAGCCCCGAGAAATGTGGGCGGTAAATGTAGTATGATATCGCAATGTAGGAAAGCATGTAATTGCAGCCCTAACTTGTGACTCTTGGAAACAGTGGAATGTGTTTTGAATACCGACTGTAGAGTTAAGAAGGCACTAGGTCAAATTAACCAGGGACACACATCAGCAAGAGTCGCCGTGTGCCTTAGATCTACATCCAGCATTTGCTACTTTCGTTGACTTTATTCTGGGATTGTGATTATTTTTGTGTGTATTCGTGATACCGGTTGAACGGCAGCGTGTGTCTCCTTGGTTATTTTTATGCGGACCGTTTTAACGTTGTGACAAGTATCCAAGTCGTGCATTGCCATTGAACCCCATTGTCATTCTTGCCTAGAATAATTATAACTCGATAGTCACAACGCTACGATATGCCGTAGAATGCATTAAAAACTGTGGTAACATGCGCAAATAAAGCACGCGCCATTTGCATTCCTCGAACAGTTCAGTCAGTACGCGATTTAATAAATCAACGATTTTTTGCCAAGGCTGATGTTGCAGCAAAGTTTGTTGACGTTTTTTTAATATATCAGTACTGGTACTTTGAACAGTAACTGCAAATTTAACGTGTGCATTTGGTGGCTCAGAGTAAACAATCATTAAGTGATCGCCTAATGTGAAACATTTTTTTGCTATTTTGTAGACTTGTTGCTTGCCTGCTAAGGTAATGCCACCTGTGCAGCTCATGTGAATACCTGAAACTGTTTTGACAATTCTTTACAAATGCATTGTGGCATTTGTTCAAGTCGTTCAGATCACTAACAGATTAGGTGCTCTGCACATTGGGTGGATTGTTATAATGCATTAAACGTGCATATTACTACCGAACACGGTGTACCATTTTACACCATTTTTTTGCTGTGCAAGCTTTGGTGCATTTTTAAACTCCTCAGACTTAGCACTCGGCACGTCACATGCGCAACTAGTCAGGTTTGACTTCTTTAGTGGTGTGGTGGCATGAAGAGGTGGAAAATGTGGTGGAGCATGGCTTCCTTAGTTTATGGTTACTTGGCTGAGGACCGCAGAATACGTGGGTTAGCCCAGAGGGCTCATTCACAAAACGACTCTCTAGTTTCTAATCACAAATGACTACTTTTATATATACATGCTTTTCTTACCTTTTTGTTCAAATCAGCTTCACTGATTCCAGCCAAGCCACTCAGGGTTAAGCACAAAGCTACATTTAATGCAAATAAGTTCTGTTGAGACCCGCTTGTGGCATCAAGTCACAAGTAAATTCATATGGATTTCACAGGAAGAAAAGCTTCTCAGTGGCTGAAAAATTAGTCCTGGTTCCAAGATCGAACCCGGGACCAACGCCTTACTGGGTCTGTTGCTCTACCAATTGAGCTATCCGGGAAGCTAGCAGTTGGCAGCGCAAGGACCAATTCATCGGCAACTCAAAGTGCATGCACACAAGTAATGCAAATGAGTTCTGCGAAGACAGACAAGGTGGCGAAAGGGTTAAGAAAGATAGCACGAAATGCTATGCAGCTTCATGCACCATGACACTCCTCATAATCACATTGTGGTTTTACGATGTAAAACTCTGCATATTATTCTAATATTAATTCTAGCTCCGTAGAGCGCAGCATGTGGGTACGGCTCTGACACTACGTGGGTGGAAGTACGATAGCGTAGCAGTACGTCAATGACTGTGAAAGGGTTAGAGGAGTCCTGCAACACGTTTCTGAGCCATGATGAAATAGTCTTACTATTAGCGCATGCTGCTTCACCTGTCACATGTAGCAAGAATTTTTTAATCGTGCAAGCATGAGAGGAGTTGCGGCGATTTTTTGCTTGCTTCAAGTGTTTCCCCTCTCCTCTTGTAATACAAGTGTGTTGAAAAGTACACCAAGAAAGGGAATGGCACAGAGGCATCAAGATGTAACCCTCCATCAGCATGCATCTTGACCTTGAGCACTTTTTTTTTTCTTTCAACATGTTGCTTTCTTTCAGTGCGATTGTGTGCTCGGGCACGTTGCAGAATCCAGCGGCGGCCCGGTAATCGGCCGCAGTGTTGGGTATGAAGAATCATTTCTAGAAAGAAGAGTGAGAGATTATTACCAAAGTTCTAGAATGAATTGTGAATGCCAGGCCACACACAGCGTTACAGTATTTGGCTGTCAGCAGCATTTTTTGACCGTGCTCAAAAAGTGTAGCTGTGCCCCTTTGAAATATATATATATCTGCATCTTTTTGGTACCTGCAATGCCTATATGTTGTTGAATTTACTTGAATGCTTACTTGAACTTTGTCTTCATCGCTAATGCAACTCTGGGTGAAAAACAGTGTACCTGGGACAGCCTCCTAGCTTATCATTTGGCATAATTATAGTTCCTTGCTAATTATAACTTTGGAGTTGCCTTAGTGAAGACAGATATTCTCGTTTTGTGGTTCACAAGCAGCAAATGGCACTTCACAGACAAGTTGAGTCACCTAAATGCTGGCATGCTTTTATTCTAATGAATGCTCACCAGAACTAGGCATCTTTCCAAAATTTTGGTGGCCACATTCATAGGTGAGCAAACCCCCTTGTGGATCAGCTTATTCAGACTGACCTAGACTCCGAGCTGCAGGTCCAAGTTTGAGTGAGTCTAGGTGAATGATAGTTTGGCAAGCTGAAGTCAAAGTGAGTCTGGCTGAGGTAACTTTTAGTGAGTCCGAGTGAGTTTACAAAATACAATTTTTGAGTGAGTTTGTGTGAGCTCCTCATTTTAGTGCCACTGTCTGGTGATATGTGCTCAGGTTAATTAATCAGTAATATCAGTCTTATGTTGACTAGCATTTTGCATTAAATGCCAGATAGTAATATTGTTAGTAATTTGAAAGAATATGAAAGCCAGTATTAGCAATTCAGTCTTGGCTATTTATTGTCGTTCTTGCTGTTTTTGTTCTCCTGTGTGTGCAGAGCACTTCAGGGACCTGGGATGCCATATGCTGTTGCTTTCGTATGCATTCGTAGCTTGGCGTAATGCAGGTAAACCACAAATGGCATAGCCATCTGTATCATATCGAGTGCGCGCTCGTGATGAAGCTACCGTGGTGGTTGGCAATGTGCCTGATGGTCTTCATTCAAGGCTGGATTTATAAACCAGCCTTGCCCTTATTTATTGTTGTCCTTCATAATATTGTGTCCGCCTCAGTGGTGGAGCAGTTGAGGTGCTTTGCTTATACCCCGAAGGTCACAAGTCCAGTGTAATGGTGCTTTCACGGGTTACATTGGATACCAATGTAACATAAGGGAGCAAAACATTGACTAACATTACCTGGGATACCATAACGTATTTGTTCCTTCAGAGCACTGATTCTCTGGGAGTTGCTTCAATGTGCAACTCAACAAATTTCCATGTAGTTTGTTCACCAATCATGAAAAAGGCCCTGCAGCAGTAATCCGAGCAATTTTTCGTACAGCTTTATTGAAGGAATGCATTGCATCAGAGCAGTTCATTGGGCAAGTTGTTGTGCTTCCATCTAGAACTAATAAAGGCGCGACAGAAAGCGGGCACGAAAAGAGGATTGTGGCACTTTTATTAGTTCATCAAAGAAGCTTATTATTATCTGTAGAATCTACTGCTTGTGTGAATTGAGGTTAGCCCACCGCTTTTGTCCAGGCTTTGCCGCCTTTTCTGCTGTTTTCATGTCCCGACATGACTCCCCGTTTTTGTGCGAGTGAAGCTTGGTGCCAACGAATATTTGTGATAGGGCCGCACTGTTCTTGTACTAATATGCTTAGCAGATAATGGGAGAGTTAAACTGATTGTACCTGCAAACCAGCCATGAAGGAATAAAAGGCGGTTAACTTTTCTCCAAGCTTTCAGCGCCGAAATTTTATTGAGCTTCATTAAATTTGTAGGGGAATCCAGGCTTTTGCATATGCCAATTGTAAATTTCTTGGCTTTAACTGAACATTTTCTAGTTGCGAAACATCTTTTTGATAGTGCAAATCCCACACAATTGATGCAAACTCCAATTTAGACCTCACACAGGCATTGCAAGATATACGTTTTATGCCACTGGGTGCTTTCCGAAGTTTTCTTTTAAGAAGCAACAGTTTCTGCAGACAGGCTGCACAAATATTGGATTGTCCATGACTGAAAAATAGAGAAGGATGCCAAGAAATAAGTGATAAAACACTTTGGTTTTATCGAGAATTGAACCCAGGCTACCTGCATGGCAAGCAGGCATTCTACCACAGAGCCGTGCTTGCAACTTCGTTGGGGAAAAAACATTGTGCGAATGAAACGTAGTGGGAGGAGTCTTCTTGACGCGTGTAATGTTAGTTGGCAGAAGCATGGGGTCGCTCTCAGCTTCAAAAACTGAAAAAGAATGGGTGTTTACAAAGACCACTTATTAAAGAGCATTCATTCTTATTTAATCATCAGCTGCAAAAGTATCAACATAAGGATAAACTGCGTTGGTTCGCACGTTGCCTTACAGATGTGTAGTGTGCACTTATCTGATTTGCAAAGTGAAGAATTGTGGCACATGTGGCACTTAGCTGTACTTGCAGTATGCATTCGAAGATACTTTGAAACGGCCAATTTTGTGTCACAGTTGTTCGTTTCCTTGCAGCACGGTTGAGGCATATACCAAGAAGCAAAGCTAGGGTAACAGTTGGAAAGAAATTGAGCATGGGGTCCAATCACATTACTACATTTTATTCTTGCAGGCAAAGCTCAAGTGTTTTGTTTTTGTTCGAACATGGGGTTTACATTGAGCGAAATTGCAAGCGAGTGCATGGGTTGCCTCTTGCAGCAGCTGTTGTAACCATTTAGCTCGTAATACTCAAGTTACGCAATGAACGAGAGATTAGGGCTTAAGGCATCATTTGTTGAGAGAAGAGCAAGTGATTGCTAGCACCCCTCCAGATGTAATTGTAAATTTCAGGTCACATGCTGCGCTCTAATGTCTGGTTGACATGCTTTTAGGAGCCTCAACTGTCGATTGACAGATGATAAGGCCAAGTAAATTATACTACATGATTTGTAGTAATTGTGATATAAATGTAGAGAAAATAAAGTGGGCAAAGAGATTACTTGCCAGCAGGAAGCAGACCTTTAACTTTCAGATTTAGCGTCAAAAGTCCTACGTATTGAGCTACAGTACAGCCATCACCCAGCACTCGTCATCGCTCATATCTGTGCATTTAACCTTGGGAGCGTTAGCACCAATTGCAGCCATAATGGTGAGTGTGGAACACACTTTTTCTGCTTCCTAGTGCTTTATAGCATATGATCTTTTTTATGAGCTGGCAGCTGACCAATAATTCTGAAGGCATGCTTCCTAAAGGCATCAAATCTCCCAAAACGAGACCCTCGCTTTGAATTTAAGAAATGAGGGACATTTTAAGGGCTTGTTTTTTGTTAGATACAATGTGAATTAGAACCGACAATAATTGCCTATTCTCATTAATACTGGCGAAAAGAAGCAAGCCTCTAAAATTCTCATTCTTTTGCTCATTCACTGTAAAAAAGAGGCATTTAAGTTTTAATGGATAACTTTTGAAAGCTATTCAAAATGATTGAATAAATAATTTTCGGAGAAATAAAAGAATTTCTTGTGTAGTACAATTTGAAACCCCAGACAATGCTCTTTGACTTTCCATCTGTATACATAGTGTGCACCTGCGTCATGTACCGCCCATTCGTCACTTCTGAAATGAGCCACCGACATGCCTGGGCACCTGCCGTCTCCGTGGCCTACGGCTATTGTGTTGTCTCCTCAAGCTTGCGCCTATTTAGCTTTGCCTCACGATGCAAGTTTGAGGGCTGCTAGTGAGGCAAGTTAATTTAGTAGTCCCAGAAGAGAGAGCAGAGCTTCGGTGTGTTTCTTCGCCGAAAGTTATTACTCAAAGTTGAGAACGCACTTTGCGATTTTCCGAAAAGTACCGGCGTGTTTGACTGACGCGGATTAACAAAAAACTACTTGAAGAAACTCGGTGGTATTTGCGTCTTCAGGTGTAACTTCATTGCTGGTAAGTGCCATAGCCAAGCACTTACCTGCAAACAGAGATAGCTTACCAAGATACTGTACATACAAACTTGTCCGCGACCACTGCATGCACAATCAGCGTGTCAGGGAGGTGGTCACAATCGTGATGGTGATCGTGGAAATTCGGGTATTGCATTGAAACAAACTGTGAAAAATGATGCGAAACAATATTTGTTCATATTGAAGTATAGCCAATCGGTTCGAGTTGGGGAGGTCAGGATTTTCGAAAATTAGTCAATTAATTTCCTAACACGATCTCCATCATTTTCAGGGTTTCCACTGTACATTAGCGTACAAAAAAAAAGTAAAATAAAATGTCAAAAAGGTGTCAAAACTTACGCGAAAAAAAAAAAATGATGACCGGCATTACCGTGGTATGCACCAAGCGAAGTCTCTATCTGCCTCGCATAATGTTTTCCTCGGCTGTTTCCACAAATTTCAATCAGACAGGCTCAATATCAGCACTGTTTAAAACACTTGGGGGGGGGGATGCTGCTACTTTGGTGGCGTGGGCCGCAGCAATATCTTTATATTAATATTATATCTCTTGTAAGCTTGCCTAGCTTTGCAGGACTCATTTTTGATTAGAGCTGCTGCGCTTCGCTCATCAGCTCTTAAAATTGTGGCTCGAGAGACTTTGGGCTTTCACTTGTTCTTGAGCAACGCAATTTGTGGTGTTTGTAGTGAAAGCGAGATAATGGGCCCTCGTAGCTCGTGGCGGGCAGCCGGTGTATGCAGTGGCTGGTATATATGTCGCACATCTTGATTTTCTGATCTTGTATAGAGTGAACAAAGGAGGCCTTCCTGATCCGATGAGGTCAATAAAGTACGACAACAAAAAAAAAAAACCACAATGCTTCCTTTCAACATTGTACACAGCAACAGATAACGAGCACCCCACAAAATGAGCTGCAGCACGTGAACATCCATAGGTACCCAGGCATGGCAGGAGAGAGCGACAAGGGCGTAAGTGACATCACATGAGCACTATGTATTCTTAAAGTCACAGCACATGCTGATTTCATTCAAGACTTCATGTGTATCCAAGTCTCAAATGTAACTGAACCTGCAATAGTGTCAGTGTCAACAGTTGGCAGTCATCTGACAAAGCATAAGCCACATGACTTTTTTTTTTCTTCACGTGGATGCACTACAATCAATTTTTTTAACACAATAAAGAGAACTGTTATAGGCTGAAGTCGGGCAACATAATTTTAACAGATTAGAGATTTGCGTGCTTCGCCAGAATAGCTGCAAAGGATTCTTGAAAGAGTGGGACTCTAGTAAAGCTGTGATAGTTTAAAAAATCAGATTACTATTGATCAGTTTTGATTATAATCAC
Organism: Rhipicephalus microplus; assembly: GCF_043290135.1. Taxonomy (NCBI): domain Eukaryota; kingdom Metazoa; phylum Arthropoda; class Arachnida; order Ixodida; family Ixodidae; genus Rhipicephalus; species Rhipicephalus microplus. The sequence goes on from NC_134708.1 coordinate 61,535,452, forward strand.
AAACCATCATAAGTGCTTACTTTTGTTTCATAATAATTATACAGGGGATATCAAGTTTTAAAGGAAAGTCTTGCACCCTTCACATGTTTAGAAATATGTGGGTGGCAAACTTTCATTCCGATTGGGCTACCAGAAGTACCAAAAATATTATCTCTAAATTAAAGAAGTTGGCCTAAAATGGACCTTAAGAAAAACGCATTTTAAAGGTGTAGGTGGAAAGTCATCTATGTGGAAAAGGTATGCTTTTTAACTGGATTTCTTCCATCATGAGAGCTTGTCAGTTATGGTAATTTTGAGCATGTGGTTTCAGTGAACTCCTTATGCAAAAACGAACTGGCAAGCAGCCAGGTGACAATATTCAGTGGGCTCTAGATAACGAGCTCTTTTTTGTTTCAATAGTCACCTTGTACTATTTGAAAGTGACTTTAACCTACTTCTATTTTAGTGATAATCTCCAGTTTTTTTTTATTGTGAAAGTAGAGAAACTAAACTTTTGAAAGAAAGTCATTAAAAACGAAAATTATGTAATTTTGAAATGAAAAAAAAAAAAAACTTGCATTTTAGGTCTCGGGGCATTTCTTCTTAAGCTGGTGTGGGCATTGTTGAGTTCGACATTGAAAGAGTTTCAATTATTTACAGATGCCAAGCGGGCCTGCTAAATGTTCCCTCAATGTGTAGTGGTTGAATTTGTTCAGTATAACCAGTTATGCAAGCCGATAATGTTTAATGTGTACACGTGTGTCCTCATGTAGGCTGCTGAAACATTGTAGTGAATAATTTACTTCTGATATTCCACTATATCTTCATGCTTTTACTCAAATTGCTTAAAATTATTGTCAAATACATGAAGTATGCTAATGTGTACAAAGCAACAATTCATTGTTTTATGCATAAAAATATGCATGAGCTTTTCACGACATAAAATGGCACTGCTACTCTAGCCATTAAAAGAAAGTAATACTATCAAGCAGTAGTACTATTTCAGATGCTTGATAAGTAGCAATATCAAATGAAGCTTTTGCTGCTTGGAATTGTATATATAATTTCATTAACTAAGTCCAATAATTTTTTGAAAGCTTTAGAGTCTATTACAACAAGCAGATGTCTTATTTGTCACCGTTTAACTATACAGTGTCTGCATATTATTTAAGTCGGATGACTACGTAGTGGCAGCAGGCAGCTGCATTGACTAAGTATAGTACTTATGCACTGAAATATGGCAGCTTGGGTGACACATGTTTTCGATTGTTGCACTGCTAGCACTTCAGCAACACGTTTTTATCGGCAAACGTTGTCCAGAATGTTGCTTACGTACGCAGCAACACTTCTTGATTGCCTGGTACTGCAGTCCTGTTTCATGCAGCATGTGGCGTATGGTTTGCATTATCATTTTGTTCTCGTTTCTTTGCAGGTTCTTTGCATTTGGCGTCCCGTGTGCAGTGCCATTTGCTCATGTCCGTACAAGGTGGACTGCATTCCTGCTGGCATTGCACCGACGTGATCAAGGACAGGAGAAACGTGAAAAGACACCTTTGCATTCACCTAAGCAATTGTTTCTTCCAGTACTGCATGGGCTCAACCTTATTTACTCGGAGCAACAGTCTCAGTGTGTTCATATTCGCACATGATCGCTCTACTTTTTCTGTGTTTACTGAACCTATGTGACCCAAAGACAGCAGAAATATATTTACTCACTTGTGATCAGCCAGAACCGTGATGTCAAACTTACCTCATTGAATTCAAAAAAAATTTTTTGCCAGTTTCATGGTAGCTTCGTCCAATCAAATTTTGTTCCATATATTTCATGGGTTGAGTTTTTATGGAATATTGTTTGTCTGGGCTGCATTTTAAGCAGGGGTGCGACAGCTGCGCCAATGGTGCCGATTGCACCAATTCGATACTTTTCCCTATTGCTGCACCGAGCTCCGCCAAAACCATGAAATTTTCTGAAATTGGGCCACGCTCTAAAATGCCCGACCAGCCTCAAAATTATCTCAGGCGTGCTAATTTCAGCGAGAAATCAAACTAAGCGTGCAGACCCGAACCTTAAATCACGGTGTAATTTAGATACTCAATTAATGAGGACACTCACGAGCTGGATTGACCAGTTAAAGTATAAGATGAAGAACAACAACGCACGCCCATCGGTCTGCTGACCACAGTAGATACCTATAGGCGAGACGACTGAACTTCACGAGAGAAAAAAAATTGCATTGCTGTAGCCACCAGCGCTACATGGAAAATATGAATTTCCTAGTTGACCAATGCGGTTATGGCATGTTAGGAAAGTATGTCGCGTTTTTCGCATGCGAATGAGGTCGACAAGCTGCAAACGTTGTCGCCAACCACTGTGTTGGTGTCCATAGCAGTGGCACTTCACACAATTTTCTGGCTTGTAGTTTCGTCGTTGCGGTGATAGATACCCGGCGCCGGGCCAACAGGCGCGCATCGTTGTTACTTTATCTCCTTGAATGCACCTTGCAAGCGAACCGAGAAGGTGTCCCCATCATGAAAGAAAAAAACAATGGTGCGAGTAGGGGGGGGGGGGGTAGCACTTCGACATATGTTTGGCCTTGTTCTAACCAGCGCAGGATGGTTTATAAGGCACCTCCGCTGCAGTACACCAGTGCCTCGCTGAAAAGTGTACATGATTTGGAAGGGGCTGTTGGCGCTAGTCATGGGATACAGCACATTTTATTCAATATCGGTTTGTGTATATGCCACATAATTGAGTACTAGTATGATTGCTGATGTATAAAAAAGGCAATGGCAATCATTTGGAGCAGCCAATGACATATTGTGTGTCAGTTTTTTTTCTTTTTTTTTTTGCCACCCCTACTTCTTGGTTTTACAAATCTCTCGAATTTCAAGGTCGCCAGCTTGGCAGAGCCACAATTGCATTCGCAGAGTCTATCAAACGATTCAGCAGGTGTGGCATATACTAACGTGAATTTCATCATTCTTTGCTCAGTGAGGTAATTCAGAATACTACTTTTATTGAAATAGCAGTTCTCATGTTTACTCTGCACTATTTAGGTGGGCTTAATGTATTGTACATATAGTTTGTTTCTAAATGTTAGCATTCTTTCTTACACTGCTCTAAATTTGATCTTTAATGATAAAAATTTAGTTTTTTCCCATAACCTGCTTCAAATTTCGATTTTACTGTTCCAAAATTAACATTTTGCTGCTCCAAATATTGCACCGAATTTTGTTTTTGCTGTTGTACACCTGTTAGAGATAATTCTGTCGCAAAAAGGAATGCAGAAAAAGCTTACAGTACATTCATTCATTTAATGCTGACTATTGCATTTGCAAATTGCTATCCTGTTAACAGGACAACCATAATTTTTTCTGACAATCGTAATTAACTGCAGTGTTCTCTTTCCCATCCCTATATATGACCATTGGTTGTCATTGTTAAAGCTTTGTAGGTGAAGTGTTCACATCTGATTAACTTTTAATTTACCACTCTAATCACTTATACACCTTTTTGTTTTGAATTCATCTTTGTGCTGATTTAATTTCCTATGTGCACTAAATATTAGTTGTTTTATTTTTACTTTTTTTAGGTGCTTTAGGAATGGAGTTTACTATACTGTAGGGCTTAGAAAGAAATGCGTTATTGTGAATACAGCTCAGATTTACCAATTTTTGCATTGAAAACACTTAATATCTTGAATATTGCAGAGAAAAAATTTGTTGGTCACTTGAGAGCCTTCAAAATTTTGCAGAATGTCGTAAGAGTGGCAGTGGTGTTGGGGACGTATGGGGATACACACAAACTCGCCGAGCCATCAGATTTACTGCATTACGTTGCTACTTCCAATCGTGCCCGCACAATCGTGAAGGATCGATAGCCTCCCGTGTGAACGGGAAATTTTACATGTGTGCGTGCCTCAAACAGTCGTGCATGTTGACGTCTTCAGGCCTGGCTCCTTGACCAAGTCCTGTTTCTGTCTAGTGCTCCTTTCTTAGGATGTCTCATATGAAGGTGTGGCTTGCATGACGTGGCAGGTGCATGTAAACACAGTACAGCAACGGTTGGGAAAAAAACGTTACGGAAAGCCATGTGTAATTCAAACGTCAATGGACACGAAGGGGTATTAATGCCTCAGAGGGTCATGCATATAATCTCGGAGGCTATTATGATCTGCTGATGGTCAACTTGTGGCGCGGCGCATATGCCTGCTCTTGGGTTCTCACGTGAGCGGGTGATTGCTACATCTTGCGCGACAGCATTGCTAGCATGCGTTTCTATCAAATATCGTGGGTTTCGGGATGTGAAACCCCAGATATTAGTTCGTGTACCGCATGTTACTTCGCATTTGTCAACTTCATCGTACTGCATGTTATACAGATTGCACTTCTCTAGCATTCATTCATCATCATTAGTGTAGTTTTGTGCAGAGTGGCTTAAAGTACTTCTTTTTTGTTATCCTTAGAGAAGGAGTATCCATTTTGGTACAATTTACCTAGAAATGTCCTAGAAGAACGTCATCCATATCTGAAATTGGTTGTGCTGGCAGAAATCATAAACTTCACTCCTGCGTCTGTGTTACATTATTTAAGTAGTCTTTTGAATAGGCTTTTCTCATTTGTTTTCTGCAGCATACTGTGACTGCTTTTTCGTTTAATCTATCTTAGCTTAGGAATTACAGGTTTCCAGTAAATGAGTTCCAGGTCAACAAAATTATAACCTCCTCCCTCCCCTTTTTGCACCATCGTACAGTACAGTACACTGTTAAAGAGAACAGTTTAATGAGCACCTTTAATATTGTGACCACCTAACTTAAAGCAGATGTGGAAACATTTTTCGTGCACAGCACTGGTCAGTCAATAAGAAGTCTACTCTGGCTGAGAGTTGTGTTGTCAAAGTCATAGTGATTCCATAATACTGTAGCACATTTATGGATCTCATAAGTAGTGATGTATGTCACTTCTCCAGCTTTCAATAGCAAATGCTGAGTTCACGAGTCACTATGAATTATGAAGCATTCGCCTGGATATACCAAATGGGAGGATGCAAACTTACTCAATGTTCTGGCAGTTCTGACAAATGGTGTCAGTTGATTCTATGGGAATCTCTCAGCGAGTTGCTCCACATATGGCGCTAAGAGCCAAACCTGATGACGGTGATAGACTTCGCCATGTATTCTGAGCGCGCTGAACAATGGCACTCATAGTTCGCTGTGTCATTCAGTCTCAAAAATAGCAGTTCATATGTTGGACCATGTATAAAGCCTAGGTATCAGTGGATCATCTACAACCCTGCAGGTGTTGGTCATCACTCCTCTAAATTATTTTAGCAATATGTGTGCTGATGGATTATTTCAGCATGGAAAGCTCATAAACACCACTGGTAACTCATTCCATGTGTGAATGGATAAGATTGACAGTGTAGTACGAAAATGTAGTGTATAAGAATATATGCAATCTCTATCTGAAGTCTCACATGTGTATTCTTCTCCATGTGCAGTAAGAAAGACACTTTCAAAATGTCCTACGATCTGTAAAAGAAACCGTCTACATGTTTCATCTCCTGGCGTCTACTAATGCACATGTCAATATTCAGCCACAGGAGCTTAGTTGAATATTGGTTGCGAGATCGAGCAGAGTCGCTGCCTGGCGGCAACTGGCCGAAGTGGAGAAGTGTGGACACAGCCGGGCTAGACTGAACCTGAGCACTCGCTTCCAGAAGCATGCAGGTGCAGTCTAGCTCGGCCGTGGTGTAGATTGCTCCATGCGCCATCTGCTAGCCACGTCGTGTTTCTATGTGCGCGTAGCTCATGCACGTTATCAAAGTGTGGTATGTCCGTTCATGTAAGCGCGAGTGTAACTATTTTTACGTATGACTGAAACGACGTATGAAAGCATTTGGTCATGCTTGGCTTCTAATGCATTGTAATAAGATCAGCGAGTGCAACTTTCCAAAGTGCAGTTTATTGTCGTCGTACCCTCCATTCAGCAGAATAATTTCAGAATGGGTGCAGCTTTTTGTTTCAAGCATATTGCAAAATGCCCTTGGCACCCTCCCAAACATGAGAACTACTAGATGGTCTGTGAATGCGGCGTCTTGCAGCGACTCGCTTGTATTTAAAAAAAAATTGGCAGATGTCATCCACGTACAGTGGGAGTCATTGATATGCGAAGCACGAATGAGAAAGGTTGATATTTTATTTTAAAATCAGCACCACATTATGAGGTGGAAGGAAATGATGCCGTACATCACTTCCGTGTCATGATTATCATGTTTGGATGTGTCGTTAACCTTCGTCATCTATTCACATCATGTGATACCAAATTTAGTATATGTAGAGCTAGTGAAAGGACCACGACCACGCTATGAGAGTGGTATGTTGTCATGTTCTGGCATGATACGCGAGGCAGGATCACCATATTTGCACCAGTAATATTTTTTCGCCATTCATTGTTGCACTTAACATCAACATTGGTATATGTGGAGCTAGCGAAACGGCTGCGAGCGCATCATGAAAGGTCCGATATACTCCAATGTGGTGGTGACGCGTGCGCACGCTGGGCACAGCGACACTACCTTAGCAAAACGCGAGCACGCTATAGTCTGATGCCAGGCGCTGCCACGCGACGAGCGTCTGTCGCCGCGGCCCGACGGCGACTGGTCTGAAATGCGACATGCTGGATTTCGCGCCGATGCATTACTCAGACAACACTGCGTCTTCCTGTTTTCGTGATGGAGGAATGCCGGACGCTCTGAAACGCGCATGCGTCAAAGCAACGCAACGCAGCGCACACCTGCGAGTACGAGTATGTGGCAGGACTGGCGCAAAGCCGGCGAGCACGCGCATCATGTCATGGTGAACGCCGGCGAGCATGCGCACCGTGTCACGTCAAAATGTATTGGCACCTTGACTGTGGCATGTAGTCATGTTCTCACATGACACAATCTGATGAATACGATGTTTGCACCAGTCACATACCTTCGTCATTCATCAACATCACATAATACTAAATTTGGCATGTGTGAAGCTAGCGAAACGGCCGCGAGCGCATCATGAGCGTGGCATGTAGTCATGTTGTTACATGACACGCATGTCCTGATTATCATGTTTACATATGTCATTTACCTAGGTCGTCAATTCGCGTCGTGTAATATCGAGTTTGGTACCTGTGAAGCTAGCGAAATGGCCACGAGAGCATTATAAGCGTAGCATGTAGTCATGTTGTTATAAGACACGCATCTCATGTTTATCATGTTTGCACCAGTATCATACCTTCATCATCCATTCACGTCCCGTAAAACCAAATTTGGTATAAGTAGAGCTGGCGAAGCGGCCGCTAGTGCATCATTAGCGTTGCATGTAGTAATGTTGTTATATGACACACATCTCATGAATACATGTTTGCACAAGTCACATACCTTCGTCATGCATTCACGTATCATAATACCAAATTTGGTATATGTGACCTAGTGAAACGGCCGCGAATGCATCATGGGCGTGGCATGTAATCCTGTTACATGACACGCATGTCATGATTTTCATGTTAGGGTCTGGCACCTGTGTTCGCCATGCAATCATGTCATACCGTACCAGTTCTGCAGCATGCCTTGTGAACGAAACCACTGCAAGAGCTGCAGGGTCATGAAATGTAAATCATGACATTCATGACATATATATCATGATTTTCATGTTATGACTAGTCAAATATGTTCTTCATACAGTCATGTTGTGCAATACCAAGTTTGGTATTGATACCTTTATCGAAACGGCCAGGAGAGCTAAAAGTCACAGGCGGCTAGATAGATAAATAGATAGATATGCTCAAAGTAGCCGAAGTTCGCTATGAAATGCTTCGCATTTAAAAAGGCTCTAGGCCATGCACTTGCGCCTTGTTGGTAGGTGTACAACTACGGCATTGTAGTTTACCGATTATGCGAGGAGCTTTAGTTGTGTTTATCTGGCTGTGGTACCACTACATAGAAATATTACTATCACATAAACTGTGACACATCGATACACTAAACTGTAGTTAAAGCAGAATTGCCGTGCGCCACCATGTGCTTAGATTTAAGGATGCTTTAAAAAGCCCAGTCGATGAAAATTATTTCATATGGCATGCCTTATATATTGTTGCGTATGATTGAATATGTTGCATATGATGTGGCGCATGAATATAATGTCGTAGGAGTTCACCAAAAATTTTGCTTTTTTTTTTACATTGTCTTTAGCGCTTGTGGTGCACTATTAGTGACCGACCGAAGGCAGTGGTCATTTTTTGTCTGAAAAAAAAAAAGAATGCTTGTATCATAAACCAGGTCTTTGTTGTAGCATTGTCTACTCCTAATCCATCGACGAAACCTTTCTGCTGAACTCTTGTATAAATGTTTTTATACTTTATATTCTTAGTGGTGCAAGAACATGTGCGTACACGTAGTAAATGCAGTGTGGTACAAAGCACCGTCAGTCACTAAGCTTTCCTAACTAGACTTATTGACAGTTTCACATTTCATGGTGAAAGAACGAGAGAGAATTATCATATGCGTATAAAGTGTGAACAGTGGTACTGAACTAATCACAGAGATATACGAGCCTTCTCGATCTTTCTTTCTCTCTATTTTTGTAGTATGCAAATGACAAAGATGTAAATAAGTAGTTCAGTCACACTACAGCAGTGCGTAGCAAACGGAACACAAGCTAACCTTGTACAAACAACAGAGCAAATGCGTCATTTAGTGTGAAAGTGTGAAGAGTCACCCAGCGTGAGCATCCCTATAAAAGGCAGAATGCGCTTTACTCCATGTAATGATTACCTTGCATAGGCATTGTGCACCAATTTAGTAGAGAAGAGCGTAGATATTAACACTAAACTGTAGTCAACGCATTTTATCTGCCGACAATCGGCTTAGACCGCATCCAACAAAGCGCCGCTGCATGTATTTGTATACGCGCCACCGACTGCCTAACCACACTTTCGCGGGGTGGTGCTGCCACCTGTAGCCCGATCTCGCCGCGAATAGTCTACCCACAAATAGTGAGCTAAAATGGGGAAACAGAGAGTCGATGCGCTGGTTTGAGTAACGGGGCATTTATACCTTACATGCTGCTGTACGACACTGCTAGAGATTTTCAATTTGATGCTTCAATCCAAATTCAAGTACTTAAATGGATTGCTCTATGTATCAAGCCTGTCTTATGAAAGGTCAAAATAGTTATCCAAAAAATAGTCACTCGGTTTCAGTACTGAGAATGTAGTTGGTTATAAAATTTTTAACGATCAACTGGGGTTGATTCCAAAGGTGAAAGTATGTTTGCGTGCACTGTTGTGTGTGTGCTGGATTTAAAAATTTTTTACGTGCTTTTGGAGATGTGTCCATCCTATCATGGAGAAACGACCAAGGTTCATGTTTTGGATATTTCCAGAAAAGCCTTGCACCAGTGTTTCCTCAGAAATTTTTCACAATTGTGCTGCAGCCTAATATTCTATGAGCTCGAGATTGTGATGACGATGTGACCATGTCTGTGGACTGCAGCTCGGGCTTGGTTATTTTAAAATGAACGAAATCGCCTATTTATTTTTTTCACTCATGATCGATTCAAGTTGACATGAATGCAATTGATTTCTTTGCTATGTGTGTTTCAGTAATCAGTGCAATGATATATTGCCTGTCTTACAAAATGCTGGTTCAGTTTAGGAATTTTTCAATGCATATCATTACACATCAGTGTGCAATGAGAGAAATTTTTAGATTTGTATATATCTAAGTAACTGCAATACTAGGTGGTGACATTTTGATTTTATACTGCAATATGTAAAAAATGAGCTCAATGTAAGCGTACAGCAACAAAGTGGTGTTCCTTCATTATGCATCTTGCCCTCTGAAACCTTTGGCGTGTGTTTGTGCGATAGTTTCTGTTTAACAAAATTATAAAATGACACGAATAATCGAACTTCACTTAATTTTTTGCAGTATCGTTTACTCAGTAACAACCATTTAATTTCTCCAAAATTTTTTCGTATTCTATTCTGTCACAGAACAATCTGCACCATTCCTAATTTTTTTTTATTGGTTTTTCCCATTGCTTTTTCTGTGAGGAAATGTAAAACCAAACCAAATGCATTCAGTTTTCTGAGTTGATGGCAATTTTTGTAATTTTTACAAAATACTTTGGCCATTTCGGCATATGAATGCAACTCTCGAAGTATGAAATACCATATAGCGATTGTATTCATTTGGTATATTTAGTGATAATTGTATTAAAGTAGAATATCTACTTATATGTGTGGTCTTTTATTAAACATTATCTGGTGAACTTTCTATTTTGTAGTATTATTATGCTTTCATTCAATCAGTATTTGTGTACACTGTGATGGCGCACATAGAGAAGTAATTTACGGGCAATGCACATAAATGCACTTGTGCTCGTGACGACCGAAACCTCCGAAGCTGTTATATCTCTTGTGCATGTTTTTGTTTTCTTTTTTTTCATATTTAACTTTGATCTGTCATGTATTATTTCCCATGCTTTATGTTCATAAGTGTGGTCTGAATATACATTTATTTAGCATTAGGCAAAGTTAGAAAGTACTACTAATACTGTGATGGGCTCATGCTTAATCTAAATGCATATTACAAAGAAATTTAGCTGTTTAGGTGTTGCAATCTTTTCATGTCAGACTCTTAGTGTCAAATTATGTTTTTGAATGTAATAAACAGAGTATTGATATACAAAATGATCAGAAATTTTGTAAAATATCTCATTGCACAATTGCTGCTGCGGTAACAGTCCTTAGCATTGGCAAAGGTAATCTTGTACTTCACTGAAAGCTACACCACCTTCGTTCATTGCCTGCTACTGTAGGATATTTGCGTCCAATGTGTGTCCCACGGTTTTCATTCCGTTACTGTTCTCGTTGTGGCCTTACAGGTTCCTTGTCTATAGAATCTCCTGAGCAGTACCGTTCACTTGTGTCCGTACAAGGCGTACTGCATTCCTGCCGACAGTGCACCTATGCGACCATGATCAAGTGTAACATGTAAAGACTCCTCTGGACACACACGGGCGCACGCCCCTTTCAGTGCCATTTGTGTCCGGCTGCATTTGCTCGAGACGACCTGGCGAAGCACGTTCATACGCACACAGGAGAGCGTCCTTTCGCTTGTGACCACTGCAGTGCATCATTTTCACGGAAAGAGAAACTCGTTCGCCACGTGCGCACTCACACAGTAGAGTGTCCCTTTTCCTGCGAATGGTGCAGGGCATCGTTTTCACAGATTCAGGTAATCTTGGAGCATGTGTCTCATCATCATAAAAACAAGAAGCCTTAAAAAGTGAGTGGTCTAGAGTCTTTTGAAGTGGGGAAAGTGTATCATTTTGGAAAGAATTCACGTATTAGAGATGATAATAAAATAGTAGATTGTGACTTGGAAAGTAACATAGTTTGGCAATTCATGACTGTGAGTGGCATAGATCCGTTGAATGAAAAAAGTGGTAGAAGATAGTGCAACGAGACGTTGCCTTTTTGAGATATGACTCTATCTGTGTGGGGTCTCGGCGAGGCGAACGAGCGCATCGCCACGCCACGTTCTTGGAGTGAACGGACACAGCAGACGCGGTCGATACAAAGCACACAACATATATACATTTATTAACTAATTTAGACGACTATATCGTCCGCCGAATGTTACATCAATTTTAATTAACATGCTACCATACAAAAAACAACGCAGTGACACACAATAACATGATAAACAGACACTAACACACCCAACACACTAACACATACCCAAGGCGGCGTCACCAACGCCTGACTTTCCACGTGGGACCCTGGCGCGATGCCCGCGGTGCCGAGCACCGGGGACCCACGCTACAGACAACCGTTCGCGGCAGCCGCCACGCGCAGAAGAGGCTCGCTCAACTCTCGCCCACCACCAATGCCTGCCTTCCTCCAGGGGCCACCGCCAGCGCTACCACTCTACCAACAGTGGTACTCAAAGCGAACACAACGCCATCTATCGCCCGGCAGTGGTCACCACCGAAATAAAGCCTTGGGGCGAGACACGTGCGCCACGCGGCGCAGACAACTTTACAGGGGGGGTGTCAGCACCCCCGCATTCTCCCAACCTTAAATCAAACCATATCCCGAAATCGAAAATTAGCTACACAAGCTTTAACAAAAAAATGATATCGCACGACCATAATGTCCTTGCACCATGACACCGCCGCTGGTCGACACTGGTGCACTGTCCGGCTAGACTTCACCTTAGTACCGGCCCTGCAACGGCAACGTTGCCGTCAGCGCGACGATCCGTCGCTAGCACCGACAAGTCTTCCAGTAGTGACCAGCACTCACCCTGACTGCAGGCAGTTGCGCAGGTCCCAGGCATCTCCATCGCCCGACCTCACGACCGCATTCCTGGCCAGCGACGTTGACGATGTGCAGGACAGCCGGCCGTGGATGACTTCCTTCCCGCTGAATACATCAATAACAACAAAAAAAAAACTTGGAAGAAAACAATTGAGCAGGTCCTCGGGAAGGGAGCTTCGAGTTTTTCGTCCACGTGGTACGTTGGTCAGTACTGCTAGCGAATACATCGGCGGCGGCCGAGACGCCCATCAAAATAACACAAAAATCTCTTTTCCCTAACTCGTGCTCACAAGAAAAAAAAAAGTGAGAGAAGCAGAGCGCAACACCTCAACGCCACGATCCACCTAGTTGTGCCACGTGCGACAGGCGGCTGCGCAGAGCCTTAGGCCTAATGAGTCGCTTGGCAACAACTGGCATCCACCCAGCACCCAGCCTAGGCGCAGAAGAGGTAGCCGCAAGGAGACGTCCACTCTGTGAGGTAGCCCTATCGCTCGCCGCACACAGCAGCTTACCGATCGATCGGCGTCCACCGCCACGGGCGGTGTCACGACGTCTCGGCGTCGAGCCGCAATACCAGACAGCAACGACGCCCGGCTCCCTGAGCCCAAAGATATAGAAGAAGCTATTTACAGAAAATCTGACCACCCACGAGGCTTCCGTACTCACTCGCTTCGGGCCTGGCCTACAAACCATGTGCTCTAGGCCTTGCTCACCCCAGGATGCAGACCGCATGGCTCTTGTCCTAATTCAACGTTTTTGAAAACTAACAACAACAAAAAATAAGTATACTTGCGAGCAAAAAAATACATAGAAAGTCAACCTGCCGATAAATTCAAACACATTGCAAAACCAATCTCCTCGCTTCTCAACAAAGCACACCACCGACGCTAGCAAAGAAGTCCCCCCTAGGCCTACTCTACTCCGGCTCTAACAAAATCCCTGCTCTAACAAATTTGAACCGCAAAAACTGTCGTCCGATACTCCAAGAGGTCCACGTTGGGCAGCCAGTGTAGGGTCTCGGCAAGGCGAACGAGCGCATCGCCACGCCACGCTCTTGGAGTGAACGGACACAGCAGACGCGGTCGGTACAAAGCACACAACATACATACATTTATTAACTAATTTAGACGACGATATCATCTGCCGAATGTTACATCAATTTTAATGAACACGCTACCATACAAACAATAACGCAGTGACACACTAAACACACAATAACATGATAAACACACACTAACACCCAACACACTAACACATACCCAAGGCGGCGGCGCCAATGCCTGACTTTCCACGTGGGACCCCGGCGCGAAGCCCGCGGTGCCGAGCACTGGGGAACCACGCTACAGACAACCGTTCGCGGCAGCAGCCACGCGCAGAAGAGGCTCGCTCAACTCTCGCCCACCACCAAGGCCTGCCTTCCTCCAGGGGCCACCGCCAGCGCTACCACTCTACCAACAGTGGTACTCAAAGCGAACACAACGCCATCTATCGCCCGGCGGTGGTCACCACCGAAATAAAGCCTTGTGGTGAGACTCGTGCGCCACGCGGCGCAGACAACTTTACAGGGGGGGGGGTGTCAGCACCCCCACACTGTACAATTGGGGCACTGTGGGGTAAGATTCGCCCATCACAAAAACTCAATGACGGCTTGGGAATCAGTCCTTGTGCCTCACGAAATGGGTGAGGAAAAAAAAAAGTGCCAATCGAGATAAAAATCTCGATTTTGAAATAAAGCTTCTACGTTCGACATGTAGAACTATATTGGCTGCGCTTTAATGTTTTGCGCCCCTTAATTTGCTTGCCTTTCTGGTTTTGAGCACTGGCATGGCTCCGTGCTGTCATGATACTGCATATCATATAAAAACTACAGTCAATAAATTAAGCATCATTTTTTTTGTTTGTGAGCGCACTGTTGCATTCATTTTGAGAATCATACAACTGTCTCATAGCATGAATGAACCTGAGGACTTGTATTTTAGTGTATATTTTATATGTTTGAGACATACTGCCAGTATCATTTTGGACTTTTTTTCAGAAAGGACGAACAGTAAGTAGTCTAAGTATAAAAAAATATTTGGCGGATATGTCGTACCTTGAGGATCGACATCATGAAGCATGCAGAGGGAGTGTGATCATGCTGTAATTTGTTAATTGAGCGATATGTCATGAAGTGATGCTAAATATATGTACAAGTGCTGCACGTGCAGACATTTGTGGAACAGTTGTAGATCGTTATATAACCAGTTGTTTGTACTTTAATAATCCCAACAGGAACATTAGTATTAGCAACAACAGAAGTGATCAGCTAATATAAGGCACTGGGGCTCGAGAGAATGGTAACCCTGGACGCTGCTACATAAATCAGCTTCAGCGCATGGCACCTAACTACAGTTGACGTTAATCCAACAATACGGCTGTATCATAGGAGTACATATGTAATGCTTATAAAATGGGATGGCCAGCGTTCCAGCCACAGTTTACATTTCGTGAACATTAGGGTCACTTTGAAAAGTAGATCCGACATCTAGCGTGACTCAGTAATGAGATGCTTGATTGCCATGCAGAATGTGGGGGTTCGATTCCTGCTAGGACCCCCACATTCATTCTTTGTATTCATCGAGTCAGTGCTGTCCATGTCAGGTTTTTCTTAACGCTCATGTGTCAAAATTACCCATGTGTGTTCTCATCGTTACTTGGTAGATGCTGAAGGTTAACCACCTGTGATGCATGCCCGCCTGCAGGTATACGCCTCTGTCTGGTTCGAAGAATTTTTTTTTTCGCCACCCTTCTCAGTTTCACAAATCCCTTGAACTTCCAAGTCGTAATTTTGGCAGAACTACATTTTGATTCATGAATTCTGTCAAAGGATTTGACAGACGTGGCAAGTGATAATGTGGACTTTATCATTATTTTTTCAGTGAGGTAGATCGAAATGCTAGTTTTATTGAAACAGCAGGGCTCATGTTAACTCTGCATAATTTAGGTGATGTTGAATGGCTTGCACATATTGTTTTTCTTTAAATGTAAGCCTTTTTAAACTCTAAATTTGGTCTTTCTTGATAAAAAATTGACGTTTTATTTCCTATAACCTGTTCTAAATTTGCATTTTAGTGCTCCAAAAATAAGGTGCTGCTGCTCCAAATTCTATTTCGGCTGTTGCACCCCTGCACAACCATCAGTCTGCTTGTGAATACTTTGAAAATAACTTCCTTTGCTTGGAAGTGCATTGAAAATGACACACATGCTTCATAAACTCACGTGTCCTGTATACATGATTCACAATACAACATGAAATGTAGCCGTAAGAAAGCGTGAACTCACGTGTCCTGCATACATGATTCACAATACAACATGAAATGTTGCCGTAAGAAAGCGTGGTACAAGTGCCCATATCGATTGAATTTGAGCACATGTTATTATTGTAATGACTTTGTGGTTTAAAGCCGGTAACCCACTATAAAAGGCGCATATGCTATTGCGCCTGTTTCTTTAAGGCCACGTAGTGGGTGCATAACAAGTTTGAAAAAGTTTTATGCATTAAGGGTTCGAAGTGTGCACTAGGAACAGAAGATCGCTATCGTGTTGAGCTCCTAAAAGCAAAGCTCTAGGGTTCCTTAATTTTTTTCCGAAAAGGATATAAGTTATGTTCTTATTTGCTTTAGCAGAGATGACCGCTAGGGGGCCGTATAGACCAGACGCGTCTCGCATGGGCTCCTGCTTTTCGTGCTTTTTAACCTGAAACAAGGCCAGTGACGAACCCAAGAGTTTCACAGCCTCAGCTGCCAAGACACGAGGAATCGGTGGTCACCAGCTTCTTTTGGGTGAGTGCATCCTGTCTCAAGATATAAGACTTAATTCCCGACAAGCGCGCGTCCAGTTTATTAAGCCGAACGCCAAGTTCGTTCCTGAGCAAAGCCGCGCTCGCGCTCGCGCTCACCGTGGCGAAAAGCTTAGAATGAGCAGAGACGCAGCCGCAGCAAGCGAAATGCAAAGAAATCAGCAAGACGAAGGAAATACAATGCAAACTGACCCAGTGGAGGCAAACAAAACAACAGAAAATTTGTGGACCTATGACGCTGGCAATGGCAAAACAATTGCAACGGAAAGCGCTTGGATCACGAGAAATAAGAAAGACAAGAAGGCTGTCGCCAATCCAAGGTCACCGGCCAACCAACCCACAGAGCAGCCACCTATCAATGAGCAGACGCTAAAGTCATCACCAACGCAGCAACAACGCAGGCCCAAGATGCCACCTCTGCCGCTCGATGACTTCAAGATCGTCTACCGTCCGCAAGCAGGTCTTGACCTTGCCAAATGGAACACCGTCGCTGTCACGCATGCCATCGGCAGAGTGAGTGGGCTATCACAGCAAGACTTTAACCACAAGGTACGCGTACAAGTCCAGAGAATGGAAAACCTAATCATCGCAAGCACCGCCGCCAAAGAAGACGCCAAGAAGCTGGTAAGCATCCATAAAATACAGCTTGGAGGAAATTTTTACACTGTGAACGTCAACATCAGAACACCGGACGATGTCTCCAGAGGCGTCATCAGTGGCTTGATACCCGGTACGAGCACCGCAGAGCTCATGGCTGGAATTCGCGCTCCGGCAAGATACACAGTTCTTCATGCCCGAATGCTAGGTCAATCGACCACGGCAGTCGTCTTCTTTGAAGGACCGCACGTTCCCTACTACATAATTTTCCAGAGCGTAGACTTCCGCTGCAGACCATATCGTAAGTCGGTGCAGTATATCCGAGCTTGTGGCAATACGGGTCACCGCCAGGACGTCTGTCCGAAACCTATCCCGAATTTCTGCTATAAATGTGGCAAGGCCGGACAAACGCAGGGACATAAATGCGCACCCATTTGCAAGATCTGCGGGGAAGGACACAGAACAACTAGTAAAGAATGCAAAAGGAGACTAAAGCCAAGTCCACCACCCTTCAACGTAAGACAACAGCGCCTCAACAGGCTTCAAGAAATAGACAACAACTGGAACGCCAGCGGAGAAGAGTTTCCTGAGGCTAGCATATCGGCCGCTACCTCTAACAGTAACAATGAGAGCCGCGTCTCCACGCGCAGCAGTCCCAAGTCAAAATTTCGTTCGAGTTCGCGCTCCCACTCTCGCACGCGTTCCGTCTCTGCGCGCAGTAGATCCAAATCAATACTGCGTTCCAGTACGCGCTCTCGCACGCGCCCGCGTTCCGTTAAATGTGCGAGCTACGCTGCCATGGCAAGTGGATCTAATGACCGCAGCAGCTTAACCTCCTCGAAGTCGGACACCTCATCCATACAGGGTCTCGAAGATAGACTGAAAAACCAGCAAGAAAAGCTCCAGAATCAGCACAGCCAACTGCAAAGCCAACAAAGTCTCATAAATAAACTGCTTCAGAGTCAAAAACGACAACAAGAGCACATTGACAAACTACTTGAAAAGTGCACGCATCAGCAAGGATATTTGGACAATGCAGAACAACAATATCAAGAACAAGCAAACTCAAGCACAGAGCCGGCAACGACGCTGACCAAGGTAGGCGTCCAAGCCCTAGTGAACGCAAGGTGCACGATATTCGAAGAATCTTTAACATGCACGCCACGATAGAAAAGATTGTCCAGTCTGCAATAGAAAAAACAGCCTCAATGTTTGAACACAAGATCACTACGCTTAATGCCAAAATTGATGGGATTGCTGCGCAAGTCAACAATTTCATCGCGCATGTGAAGAAAACTTACGTAACCATGGCACCGTTCGACAGCTTGAACAACCCACGCCAAATGACTCGGAAGAAGGCACGAGCGAACAGTCACAATGCCTTTCGCTCAGTCTCGCCGAGTCGCGATGGCAGGCGTGACATCGAATCGATTGAAGATGGCAGTCCCTAACCATAAGTATAAGAACCAGCATTCAACTTTACGCATATGGCAATGGAACTTTCGGTCATACCGCCCTCGACACGCAAGCCTACAAGAATTCATCAAGCTTAACCAACCAGACATCATTGCACTTCAGAAAACCAACACGCAGAACGTACGACTTCAAGGCTACACGACCTGCGCACGAACCCATAGAACTGCCATACTTGTCAAGAAAGCACTTTCAACGCAAAAACAGGAAATCGAGGACACTCAAATAGAGCATACCCTAATAGAGATAACGAAAGATAACGAAAGACGCAGCAAAGTCTTTTCATAACCAATATATACAGCCCCCCACGAGACCAACTACCAGACTTCGATCACTTCATACGAGAAATCAGGAAGCGCACAAATGGCCACCAGATCATAATAATGGGAGACTTTAACGATTCTCACACGGCATGGGTCTATCATATCACCACGAGGAAGGGTTCTAGAGTGCACGATACTGCTCAACATCACAGACTAACCCTGTGGAACGACCCTCTTCAGAAGACGAGAATCGGGAACAGCGTCTCCAGGGACACAAATCCAGATCTTACATTTACGGCGAACGTCACTAGGGCAGAGTGGAGTGTGCTACCAGAAACTTTAGGTAGTGATCATCACCTCATCCAACTCTCCGTAGCGCACACTCGTAAACAGACCAAGACTGGAATAGCGCAGTTAACGGAATGGCAATCCTTTAGGAATGACCTCGACGTTGAAACCACCATAATCGACATTGAAGACTATTTTAAGAATGTGCTCAAAATAGCCGAACGCTACACTAAGGACATTCAGCTTGACGTCGATACACCTGCCGTCGACGCGCATCTCCTCCACCTTAGGGAAGCTATAAGAGGACTTCTAAAACGGTGGAAGCGGCAAAAACTAAACAGAAAGTTACGGAAACTCATTTCTCTCCTCACCGAGCAAGCTCAAGATTATGCGAACCGATTGGCCAGGCAGAACTGGCATGCTTTCTGTGACAAGCTGCAGGGGACTCTGAGCACCAAGAAAACCTGGCATCTGCTACGCACACTTCTAGCCACGCAACCCTCCAAAGCAGCACAGAAGCAGCACCTTTAGAGGCTTATTCGAAACTTCGCCGGTACAGAAGAACACCTCCTAGAAGAATTACAAAAGAAGCTCTGTGGCGATGCACCCACTAGGGCTTCAATTCACACCAAAGAATACGCTGGCGCACCAAACACTGAACTCGACCGGCCCTTCAACCTGGCTGAGCTGCACACAGCCCTAGCGAAGTTGACAAGAAATACCAGCCCCGGAATAGACAGCAGGATTGTCAACAAGCACTTACGCAACCTACCGCACCAGGCCACCACGGCTCTTCTCCGTTATTACAATGACTGCTGGGATAAAGGAGAGCTACCTGCGGTATGGAAGCACTCGGAAATCACCATGATCCCTAAGCCTAACAAACCAGTCGGCATCGAGAACCTACGCCCGATTTCTCTCACCTCGTGCGTGGGAAAGCTGTTCGAACACATGGTGCACGACTGCTTAACCCAGTACCTGCAAGATAGTGGACACCTACCGGACACCATGTTTGGCTTCAGGCAGCATCTTTCGACGCATGACGTGTTCATACTACTCAAAGAAGACCTCCTTGATCACCTCACCCATCGAAGTAAGTACTCCATACTCGGAGTTGACGTCAAGGCGGCCTTCGATAACGTCAGCCACGACGCGATCCTCAACAACCTCGAAGGCGTTGGCTGCGGCATTAGAACCTACACGTATGTCAGAAACTTCCTGACAGACCGTACAGCAAATGTGGGCATATGCAACATCCGCAGCAAAAGCTTCCAACTACCGAAAAAAGGAACGCCGCAGGGTTCGGTCATCTCGCCGTTACTTTTCAATGTGGCTATGATCAATCTGCCAAAATTCTCGACAAAATACCTGATTTACGGCACGCGATCTACGCTGATGACATCACGCTCTGGACCAGGGCTTCGAACACTGGGAGACAAGAGACCTGCCTACTAACCGCTGTAGATGCCTTCGAACGGTATCTCAGAGACTGCGGTCTCTGCTGTGCCCCCGAGAAATCCGAGCACCTCGTCCTCAAAGCGAGAACAAGAGGCAGACCCCCTCTATACCACGAGCCCGACCCTAGCGTAACGCTGAAAGGGACCTTAATTCCAAAAGTCGAGACCCTGCGAGTGCATGGAGTTCACATCTAAGAAAATGGATCGGGAGCTGCCACCATACCGAGACTCCAACGGACACTATCACAACTCACGCACCTCGTCAAGAGGATCGCGAATCAACAAAACGGACTCAAAGAGCACGACACGCTACGTATAATGCAAGCTCTGTTCACCAGCCACATTACGTACGGCGTGCCGTACCTAAATTTGAAAACCGCTGAAATTGAAAAACTTAATATCATGATAAGAAAGGCCACTAAAGTAGCCCTGGGACTTCCGCCAATGGCCTCTACCACACGTCTCCTAAAGATGGGCGTCCACAACACGTGGCAAGAGCTCATTGAAGCGCATAGGAATAGTCAGCTGGAGAGGCTCAAGCTGACGCCCACGGGGAGGTCGGTGCTCCGGTACCTCAACTACAGCGACACGTTCATCGCCGATGCAGACCGGAAAAAGCGCATCCCGCTGTACATTAGAGAGTCGCTGTCCATCGCACCTATTCCACGCAACATGCATCCTACTTTCCACAAAAGTAGACGCAAGGCTAGAGCTAACGCTATTCGACGCAAGTTCAAGCAAGACCCGGACGCCCGCTACACTGACGCAGCCAAGTATCCGCATAGAAACGCGTACGCTGTCAGCGTCGTCGATTCTCAAGGCCGAGAATTAGCGTCAGCCAAGGTCAACGCACTCAATTCAGACGTCGCAGAAGAATCGGCAATCGCTCTAGCAACCACAACATGTACAGACGCCGCGGTGATTTTCACCGACTCACAAGCCGCCTGCAGGAATTTTGCTAATGGCCGTATCTCAGCCAATGCCATCAATATTTTGAAACGGCGAAGCACTCCACTCCCATACACTTGTGTATTATGGGTGCCAGGACATGAGGGTCTGCAGGGAAATGAAGCAGCCCACGCCGCTGCCCGCGAGCACGTCAGCCGGGCTGCCCCCTGCCCACAGGACATTCGATCCGTCGTTGAAGAGACGGAAGTTGTTCAAAACACCTACTCGTCGTTACTCCAGCATTACAGGCTGGAGCGACGAGTATACCCTCCACCACACCTAAAACTTACAAAAGAGGAAAGCGTAATACTGAGACGCCTGAAAAGCAGCACATACACACATGGGGCCCTAATGCACCGTCTCTACCCAACGAGATATAGCTCTATGTGTCCGCTTTGCAACGTACCGGACACCCTGGCGCACTTGCTTTTTGCATGCCAGTGTATTGCCAGACGTAATCTGCAACAACACACGACTGATAACGAAGCAAGACAGACGAACGAAGACCTAACCGAAACGTGGGAGGCGAAGCTCGCTCTCGAGTACCTGGAAGAGCAACAACAACTCGTCGCCAGGGCCAAGAGGGCAGTAGAAGCCAGAGGGTTCCTGGACTAATGAGCCCTCCCACCTCAGGGTAACATCGGGCATTGCTTGGAACACTGTTTCAAAATAAACGTTTACTTCTCTCTCTCTCTATTTGCTTTAGCTAGTTTAGGTTCTCTACTATCACAACAAAAAAACTGAAGGTTGTAATTAAACTTTAAGTAGGTTAAAATCACTTTTAATGAGCTCGAGGTGGCTAGTAAGAACTAAATATAGCTCAATGAGTCTCCTGAAAAACATTCAACTGGCTTTTTGCCATTGCATTTTGCATGAGGAGTTCTCTAAAGCCACAAGCTCAATATAACGATGAGCCCCAAGCTCTCATAACGGAAGAAATCACTTCAAAAAGCACCTCTTTGCCACACAGATCACCTTTGATTTCTTAAAAATGTAATTTTAGGCAACTTGTCGAGATTGGACATGTTTTTGGTACTTCTGACAGCCAGATTGGTATAAAGTATTTCCCACATATTCATTAACATGTTAACAGTACAATTGTCTTCTTTAAAACATATTTACATAATTATTATCAACATAACAGAAGCAACTAGTGTGGACTAACCATTTCAGGACTTCTCACACTTCAACTTCTTTATTTCATTTAAATGTTTCTATACACACTTTCTTGATAATCATTGGCATTGTACAGTTATAGTAAAGCAATATGAGCCATTAATGGCGTAAAACTATAAAAGGGTGATGTCATAAAAAGTTTGTTGAAGACAAACTATATTGAAGACAAACTATATAGCGACGCGTCAGACCACTCGGCTACGAAACCGCGCAGAGCAACACCTCGTGTTTTCTTTACGGACTACTTGCCTAGCCTTCACAGCGTTGCACCTGATGTATGAAACAGAGTACAGATGTGTCAATCACCTGTGCAACATACCGTGGGTATGTGCCACTGTTTGGCGGGAAATGTTTATTGAAGTATGCAATGGGATCGTGACATTATTCATGTCTTGACCAGTGTGTCATATTCGTCAAACCATCCTACCCTTCCTTGTAATATGAATCTTGCTACTTTTGCTGCACTGCCTCCAAACTTACAATCTTACACTGCTTATGCGCGTTCTAGACAACGGACGTGTAGTCATTACAAGACGAATTGGCGATTGATATTAGAGGAGGTTTGTGTCTTTTGGGGATTTGGACAGAGTGCGGCATAGGCAGCAGAGTTTTTTTAATGCTTTGTTTCAATAATAGTCAATGTGCTTGGCCCATGACATGTCATGTGTGAAAAGGACATGGAGGTACTTATATTCGGAAATTCTACTGACAGGACTGTTATCATAGGGTAGTAAAAACGGAGGGTGATTTATTACAAAAAGAATCAAGCATGATTTTTTTAAAGTTAAATTTTCTTTGCTAAGTTTTGTACCAATTGCAAAACCCAGCAAATGACTCCTGCAAGCGGTAGTGGTCACAGTGTGTTTTTAATAATACCATATAAAGTGCAATCATTGAAATAAAAACGAACGGGAAAGGAGTTGTGAGCAGGCAAGGCGTTCGCGCAAAAAGTGAAGGCCCAACAGCAGACTCTTGTGGCACACCCGATGTTACATTAATAACAGCAGAGTTGGTTCGTCTGTAAGAAACAAACTGAGAGCGAAATGACATGAAGCTAGATATACACTCAATGAATTCAGCATTTATTATTATCATGTGTTTAGCAAGGAGTTAAGAATGTAAAACTGTGTCAAAGATACTATTAACATGGTCGCCATGATCAAGGCTAAGCAAAATATGGTATGTGAATTCAACTAATTGTGTTGTACTGAAACCACATCTAAAACCATTTTGTCTGTGAGATAGTAATCTGTTTGATTCCAAGATGAGTGTAATTTGTTTGAGTGATATGTGGTAATATTTTACATGATTAAGAAGTAAATTATATTGGTCTATAATTTAATAGAGACTGCTTATTGCCAGATTTAAAGAGAGGGAGCCATCTTCCATGAAGAGAGAACAGTGCCAGAAAATAAAGATTTATTCAATATGATCGGTAAATATTTGGATGACCATAGGGAGTAGCGAACTTAGAATGCATTTTGCATCTCGTCCAGGCGGATGCATATCTTTACTTCCAGTTTTAAGATAAAGCTAAGAATACGTTCATTTGTTATTTCATTATCACTGATTTGTTCAGAACAAGGTATACCTCACAAAGAATGGTGTTGTTAGAAACAAATGCAGACTGGAAATAGTTATTGAAAGCATTAAATATAGCTGGTGGGTCAGTTACGATGCCATTATCTAATTCGATAGAAGGAGGTGATGCAGCATGAGGCAAAATAGAACAACGAAGTTTGTGTGGATTAGTCTTTTACAGATCATGCGACAGAATGCGATAAAATAAATCTTTCACTGTTTTCATCATTGAGTTGAGTTGATACTTGGCACTCTGAAACCTGATCAGGGCAATGGGGTAATTAAATTTTTGGGCGCGCCAAAGTCGACAGACATGAGGAGATAAATGCAAGAGATCACGAGTAATTCAAGTAATCTAAGGAAGATCAGCATTGCTTTTGTTTGTCTTAATATGCACGAATCATTGGATACACGACTTTACTAGATCGTCAAAGTAATTAACAAGACAAGATATATGTCCTGACTGTCAGAAAGCATCAAACATGTATCAAATTTGGGAGCTAAAATATCAGTTGTGGAAGTATTGTCAGCACAAGTGAAATTGGGGAAGCTGGTGAATGTATAAGGCGATTTGGACGTGGCATAGCAAAGTATTAGCAAGATGACTTTGTCGTTCGATAATCCTTCAGCTATTTTGCAAGACAAGTTGCTGTCAGCTAGAGCTGTACTTAAGGAAACTAGGTCTAGGAGAGAATTTAGCCTTGTTGGACATGAGGCGACTTAAGTAAGCCTAAAGGATGAAGAAATATTTATTAATTCATGGCATATTGCAGTATCCTGATCCGTTAGGGTCAGAAAAGGCCAGTTAATGTCAGGAGCGTTAAAATCGTCCATACGAATAAGTCTTGTTGAAGCAATATTTACATTGCACGTAAAATTGGCAAGGACATGAGAACTTCAAGGGATGATCTGGGTGGGCGATACACAATGCTAACTACAGTACACCGATCATTTAGGTAGACCTTAAATTAGAGAGATTCAGTTTCAGTAGGCAAGGGCAGCACTGCGAACAGGATATCTGACTAAGTCCAATAATTTGTTGAAAGCTTTACAGCCTCCCTTAACACAGCAGATGTCTTATTTGTCACTGTTTAACTATAGTGTCTACATATCATCCAAGTGGGATGTCTACATAGTGGCAGCAGGCAGCTGCATTGACTAAGTATAGTACTTATGCACTGATAGATGGCAGCTTGGGTGGCACATGTTTTCGATTGTTGCACTGCTAGCACTTCAGCAACATGTTTTTATCGGCAAACGTTGTCCAGAATGTTGCTTACGTACGCAGCTACACTTCTTCATTGCCTGGTACTGCAGTCCTGTTTCATGCAGCGTGTTGCGTATGGTTTGCATTACCATTTTGTTCTCCTCGTTTCTTTGCAGGTTCTTTGCATTTGGCGTCCCGTGTGCAGTGCCATTTGCTCATGTCCGTACAAGGTGAACTGCATTCCTGCTGGCATTGCACCGACGTGATCAAGGACAGGAGAAACGTGAAAAGACACCTTTGCATTCACCTAAGCAATCATTTCTTCCAGTACTGCATGGGCTCAACCTTATTTACTCAGAGAAACAGTCTCAGTGTGTTCATATTCGCACAAGATCGCTCCACTTTTTCTGTGTTCACTGAACCTGTGTAACCCAAAGACAGCAGAAATATATTTACCCTCTTGTGATCAGCCAGAACCGGGATGTCAAACTTACCTCATTGAATTCAAAAAAATTTTTTTGCCAGTTTCATGGTACTTCGTCCAATCAAATTTTGTTCCATATATTTCATGGGTTGAGTTTTTATGGGATATTTTTTGTCTGGGCTGCATTTTAAGCAGAGGTGCAACAGCTGAGCCAATAGTGCCAATTGCACCAATTTGATACTTTTCCCCATTGCTGCACTGAGCTCCGCCAAAACCATGAAATTTACTGAAATTGCGCCACGCGCTAAAATGCCCGACCAGCCTCAAAATTATCTCAGGCGTGCTAATTTCAGTGAGAAATCAAACTAAGCGTGCAGACCCTAACCTTAACCACGGTTCTATTTAGATACTCAATAAATGAGGACACTCGCGAGCTAAATTGACCATTTAAAGTATAAGATGAAGTAACAACAACGTACGCCCATCGGTCCGCTGACCACAGCAGATACCTATAGGCGAGACGACTGAACTTCACGAGAAAAAAAATGCATTGCTGTAGCCACCAGCGCTACACAGAAAATATGAATTTCCTAGTTGGCAAACACGGTTATGGCATGTTAGGAACGTATGTCACGTTTTTCGCAGGCGAACGAGGTCGACAAGCTGCAAACGTCGTCGTTGCCAACCACTAGATTGGTTTTCATAGCAGTGGCACTTCACACACTTTTCTGGCTTGAAGTTGCGTCGTTGCGGTGATAGATATCCGGCGCCGGGCCAACAGGCGCGCATCGTTGTTACTTTATCTCCTTGAATGCACCTTGCAAGCGAACAGAGAAGTTGTCTCTGTCATGAAAAAAAAGACAATCCGGTGAGTGGGGGGGGGGGGGGGGGGTTAGCACTTCGACATATGCTTGGCCTTGTTCTAACCAGCGCAGGTTGGTTTATAAGGCACCTCGGCTGCAGTACACCAGTGCCCCGCTGAAAAGTGTACATGATTTGGTAGGGGCTGTTGGCGCTAGTCATGGGACAGGGCACATTTTATTCAATACCGATGTGTGTATGTGCCGCATAATTGAGTACTAGTATGATTGCTGACGTCTAAAAAAGGCACTGGCAATCATCTGGAGCAGCCAATGACATATTGTGTGTCAGTTTTTTTTCTTTTCGTTTTTTTGCCACCCCTACTCCTTGGTTTTACAAATCTCCCTAATTTTAAGGTCGCCTGCTTGGCAGAGCCACAATTGCATTCGCAGAGTCTGTCAAAGGATTCAGCAGGTTTGGCACATACTAACGTGAACTTCATCATTGTTTGCTCAGTGAGGTAATTCAGAATACTGCTTTTATTGAAATAGCAGTTCTCAAGTTTACTCTGCACTATTTAGGTGGGTTGAATGTGTTGTAGATTTATTTTGTTTCTAAATGTTAGCATTCTTTTTACAGTGCTCCAAATAAAATTTTTATGATAAAAATTTAGTTTTTTTCCCCGTAACCTGCTTCAAATTTGGATTTTACTGTTCCAAAATGAACATTTTGGTGCTCCAAACATTGCACCAACTTTTCTTTTTGCTGTTGTACTCTTGTTATAGATAATTCTGTGCAAAAAGAAATGCAGAAAGAGCTTACAGAGCATTCATTCATCTAATGCTGACTATTACATTTGCAAAATGCTATCCTGTTAACAAGACAACCATAATTTTTTTTGACAATCGTAGTTAACCGCATTGTTCTCTTTCCCACCCCCGAATGTGACCATTGGTTGTCGTTGTTAAAGCTTTGTAGGTGAAGTGTTCACATCTGATTCGCTTTTAATTTATCACTTGAAGCACTTATGCACGTTTTTGTTTTGAATTCATCTTTGTGCTGATTTCAATTCACTTTGTGCACTAAATATTAGTTGTTTTATTTTTACTTTTTTTAGGTGCTTTAGGAATGGAGTTTACTATACTGTAGGGCTTAGAAAGAAATGCGTTATTGTGAATACAGCTCAGATTTACCAATTTTTGCATTGAAAACACTTAATATCTTGAATATTGCAGAGAAAAAATTTGTTGGTCACTTGAGAGCCTTCAAAATTTTGCAGAATGTCGTAAGAGTGGCAGTGGTGTTGGGGACGTATGGGGATACACACAAACTCGCCGAGCCATCAGATTTACTGCATTACGTTGCTACTTCCAATCGTGCCCGCACAATCGTGAAGGATCGATAGCCTCCCGTGTGAACGGGAAATTTTACATGTGTGCGTGCCTCAAACAGTCGTGCATGTTGACGTCTTCAGGCCTGGCTCCTTGACCAAGTCCTGTTTCTGTCTAGTGCTCCTTTCTTAGGATGTCTCATATGAAGGTGTGGCTTGCATGACGTGGCAGGTGCATGTAAACACAGTACAGCAACGGTTGGGAAAAAAACGTTACGGAAAGCCATGTGTAATTCAAACGTCAATGGACACGAAGGGGTATTAATGCCTCAGAGGGTCATGCATATAATCTCGGAGGCTATTATGATCTGCTGATGGTCAAGTTGTGGTGCGGCACATATGCCTGCTCTTGGGTTCTCACGTGAAAGCATGATTGCCACATCTTGCGCGAAAGTATTGCTAGCATGCGTTTCTATCAAACATCGTGGGTTTCGGGATGTGAAACCCCAGATATTAGTTCATGTATTGCATGTTACTTCACATTTGTCAACTTCATTCATCCTACTGCATGTTATACAGATTGCACTTCTCTAGCATTCATTCATCATCATTAGTGTAGTTTTGTGCAGAGTGCTCAGATTTGGGTGCACGCTAAAGAGCCCCACATCTTCATAGAAGCTTTCAACGGAAGCGTCTTCATGGCTGGATGTAGGCACGTGGGCCTGTACCACCATCTTGTATCTCTTATCCAGTTTAATTACGATACCTATCACCCTTTCATTATTGCTATAGTATTCCTCTATGTTGCCAGCTATGTTTCTGTGAATTAGGAACCCCACTCCCAGTTCTCTTCTGTCAGCCAAGCCCCGATAGCAAAGGACGTGCCCATTCTGTAGCACCGTATAGGCCTCATGTGTCCTCCTAACCTCACTGAGCCCTATTATATCCCATTTAACACCCTCTAGCTCCTCGAATAGTACAGCTAGACTTCCCTCACTAGATAAGGTTCTAGCGTTAAAAGTTGCCAAATTCAGGTTCCAATGGCGGCCTGTCTTGATCCGGAGATTCTTAGCACCCTCTGCTGCGTTGCAGATCTGATTGCCGCCGTGGTCAGTTGCTTCGCAGCTGCTGGGGACTGAAAGCCGTGAGTTATTTGACGTTTGCATGTGGGAGGTAGCGGCCAGATACTGCACCAGGGTGTCCAATCCTTCTCTGGTGAGGGAGTGCGTTCCTGGCGGTGGTTAACGGTGAGGCCGCACCCCAGGCCTCGTAATGCAGTTCCATCACCATGCGGATTTTTTTTTATCCGGTTGGGAACTGCGCGGCACCGGGATTTCAACCACGGACCTTTTGCATGCGAGGCGGATGCTCTAATCACTACGCCATCGCTGCTGATTTAGTACTATCATTGCATAGTGCTAAAACAGACGAGGTTTTTTTAATGTACACAGGTGCTTGTTACAATAGTTGTTTACAAGAATAATTTGCTAATAATCGAAAATAAGCAGCTCACTCATATATATTACTACATTATATATTAGGTACACATATATTCACTTTGTGCTGTGGGCAAGAGCTATTCGAAAACATACAGTGTGCTTCAGTGAGCCATGGCACAGCCTAGAATGGACACTTGCTTAATTTTTACATGACAGTAAATAGTAAATAGTCTGCAATAAGAATTTGGTAGTTGGGGTATTTCTCACTTCATTTCAATTTTCAGTGAAAATGTTGTCATCCCTCATTAGAGTGCTTAAGTTTTTGGCATGTACAGAATTAGTTGTGTGTTTCTCGGATAACACACACTTTCATCCTTGAGGTAGGATCCCTGCTTTAGCTGTCTTGTCCATAAACCCTGGTCCAATTTTTATATTTGGTCGTCGAATCACAACCTGTAGTTATTTTAACACATGACTGCCTCAGCAGTAAACACAGTCTTGCATATGTTGCCAAATTGACCTAGTCATTTCTGTTTTTAAAAGGTCTTCAAACATATCTGCTGAAACACTCTACATGTTGGACACGGTACAAGCAACGAAAAGTTCTTGGTGTGTTGCTGAAGCCAACATTTGAATAAGCTTGCTTTTCAAAATCTTGGCTCCAGCGCCAGCTCATGTTCCAAGGGTCCTCCCATGAACTTCTACCTTATTTAAATTCAGAAGTAACGGTCATGAGACAGTCTTAAACTTAATTTTCCGAATGTGTTAATGTGTGTCAGTAGACGCGGCACATCACTCACGAGAGATGCATTTCTAGACTTGTTCATTTGCAAGTGCGCAAAATTAAGCAATTCTGTTTATTAGTGTATTAAGCGGAGAAAATATGAATTCGTTTGTGAGGTGATGT
Organism: Rhipicephalus microplus; assembly: GCF_043290135.1. Taxonomy (NCBI): domain Eukaryota; kingdom Metazoa; phylum Arthropoda; class Arachnida; order Ixodida; family Ixodidae; genus Rhipicephalus; species Rhipicephalus microplus. Next base: position 61,565,529 of record NC_134708.1, read on the forward strand.
TTCCAAATTAATCTTTTTAGTGATTAGGCTTATTTTTGATCACGATATAGCTCCGGAACTATTACACCTGTAATGATGAAACCTGAGCGGCGACAGGTCTACTACCAGGGCTTTGCACTGTATGAGTTAGAAGTTTCCCGGTAGGTTATTACCAAAGTTAAAAGCGATCGTAAGAAAAAAAAACGTGGTCCGAGGCTTTGATCTAATGGGCGTACCTTTTGCCCGAGCAGTGAGCCACCCTCCTCCTCGGAGCGAGGGCGAGGGAAGACGCGGGCGCCTCACGTTTATTAGCATTTCTCTTTAACTTCTTTCTAACTGCATACCTTTTATTTGGCTAAAGCTATCGAAATACTTTTTTCACAAGAAGAAGCGGATTGTTATGTTCTAAAGGTAGGTTTAAGCGGTGTATCAGTCAAGTTTGTAGTTATTTTTATAAAAATGTTTTAATGAGATGAGATTTCTGCTGGTTACTCCCTTAAATAAGGGCCTAGAGAGTACGGAGTTGGGCCTCCGGTTAGCCTATGGTGTGCTGTTTATTAATATATTAAGCGGACAAAATTTAAATTCGTTTGTGAGGTGGTGTTACCAAATTAATCTTTTTAGTGATTAGGCTTAATTTTGGTCACGAAATAGTTCCGGTACTATTACTCCTGTCCTGATGAAACTTGAGCGGCGACAGGTCTACAACTAGGGCTTTGCACTGTATGAGTTAGAAGTTTCCCGGTAGGTTATTACCAAAGTTAAAAGCGATCGTAGGGGGAAAAAAACACGTGGTCGAGGACTTCGATCTGACGGGCGTATTTTTCTCCCGAGCAGTGAGCCACCCTCCTCCTGAGCGAGGGCGAGGGAAAACGCAGGCGCCACACGTTTATTAGTGGTTCTCGTTAAATTCTTTCTAACTCTGTATCTTCTGGTTACCTTAAGCTATCAAAAATATTTTTACACGGAAAAAACCGGACTGTTGTCTTCTAAAAGAAGACATCAGCTATTTTTCGATGGCGTTTGTAGCTACTTTTGAAAAATTGTTTTAATGAAATGAGCATTTTGCTGATTACCACCTTAATTAACGGCCTAGAGTGTACAGAATTGGGCCTCCTGGTAGCCTATGGGGTGCTGTTTATTATTATAATAAGCGGACAAAATTTAAATGCATTTGCGAGGTGATATTACCAATTTAATATTTTTAGTGATTAGGCTTAATTTTGATTGCAAAATAACTCTGGAACTATTAAACCTAGCCTGATCAAACTTCAGCAGCATCAAGTCTACGCTAAGCACTTTCAACTTTATAAGTAAGAAGTTTCCCGGTAGAATATTAACGAAGCTACAAGTGATCGTAAAAAAACACGTGGTCCGACTGTTGTTTTCACAGATTCACACTGTTTTCCGCCCCTAAAATTTAAAATTTCATTTGTAATAGCAGTATTTCTAGCGGTTGAACTCCTTGTATCTTTACTAACAAATAGACACCACTCTGACCCTCCTAGAACCGAAATTGCTAATGTTATAGGTAGATATGTGCAGAGCTCACTTACCTGTGCTGCTGACACTCGTCATCGGCGACATCACAGCTTCTATGAAGATGTGGAATCGGCAATGAGTAAGGTAAAAACACAGTATACAATACTGATGGGAGACTTTAATGCAAAGGTAGGGAAGAAGCAGGCTGGAGACCAGGCAGTAGGAGATTATGGCATCGGTACTAGAAACGCTAAAAGAGCTACTACTAGAATTCGCAGAACGCAATAATTTACGGATTTTAAATACCTTCTACCGAAAACGAGGAAACCGCAAGTGGACATGGAGGAGCCCTAATGGCGAGAATAAGAACGAATTAGACTTTATAATGAGTACTTTATAATGAGTGCACACCCAGGCATCGTGCAGGATGTGGAAGTGGTTGGCAAGGTACGATGCAGTGACCATAGAATGGTACGGTCTCGAATTCGCCTAGACTTGAGAAAGGAACGACAGTAACTAATACGCAAGAAGCCAATCAATGAGCTAGCACTGAGAGAGAAAGTACAGGAATTCAGAGTCTCGCTTCAGAACAGGTACTCGGCTCTTAGTGAGGAAACCAACCTTAGCATAGATACAATGAATAATAATCTGATGAGTATCATTAATGAGTGTGCAGTGGAAGATGGAGGCAGGGTGGTTAGACAGGACACTGGCAAGCTTTCCCAGGGAACGAAGAATCTCATTAAGAAGGGCCAAATCATAAAAGTCTCAAGTACAACAGATAAAATAGAACTGGCAGAGCTTTCGAAGTTGTATAATAGGCGTAAGGTATCCGATGTAAGAAGGTATAACATGGAGAGAATTGAACACGCTCTGAAAAACGGAGGAAGCGTCAAAGCAGTGAAGAGGAAACTTAGGATATGCAAAAATCAGATGTATGCACCAAGGGACAAATAGGCAAAATAACTACCAATATGGATAGGATAGTTAAAATAGCAGAGAAGTTTTACAGAGATCTGTACATTAGCCGGGACAACCACAACCTTAATACTACAAGAACTAGCAGTAACCCAGATGATACCCCACCAGTAATGATAGAAAAAGTCAGAAAAGCTTTGGAGAGCATGCAAAGAGGCAAAGCTGCTGGTGAGGATCAGGTAACATCAGATCTGCTGAAATACGGAGGACAGATTGTGTTAGAAAAACTAGCCACCCTGTTTACGAGGAGTCTCCTGACGGGAAGAGAACCAGAGTCTTGGAAGAACGCTTACGTCATCTCAATACATAAAAAAGGAGATGACAAGGACTTGAAGAATTACAGGCCGATTAGCTTGCTCTCTGTAATATACAAGCTATTTACAAAGGTAATTGCTAACAGAGTAAAGAAAACATTAGAATTCAATCAACCAAAGGAACAAGCAGGATTTCGAACAGGCTACTCAACAATCGACCACATTCATACTATCAATCAGGTAATAAAGAAATGCCCAGAATATAACCAACCACTGTACATAGCCTTCATACATTACGAGAAGGCGTTTGATTCAGTAGAAATATCAGCCGTCATACAGACACTGCGGAATCAGGGCATAGATGAAGTATATATGAACATCCTGGAAGAAATCTACAGGGGATCAACTGCTACCATAGTGCTTCATAAAAAAAGCAACAGAATACCAATCGAGAAGGGTGTAAGGCAGGGGGACAAAATCTCCCCAATGCTATTTACCGCGTGCTTACAGGACGTTTTCAGAAGCCTAGGATGGGAACAGCTAGGGATAAGAGATAATGGAGAGTACCTTAGTAACCTGCGCTTTGCCGATGACATTGCATTGCTGAGTAACTCAGGGGACGAATCGCAACTCATGATTACGGAGTTAGACAAGGAGAGCAGAAAGGTGGGTCCTAAAATGAATCTGCAGAAAACGAAAGTAATGTACAACAACCTCGGAAAAGAGCAGTGCTTCGAGATAGGTAATAGTGCACTTCAAGTTGTAAAAGACTATGTCTACTTAGGGCAGGGCATAACCGTGGAGCCTAACCACGAGATTGAAGTAACTAGAAGAATAAGAATGGGGTGGAGCACATTTGGCAAGCACTCTCAAATTATGACAGGTAAATTGCCACTATCCCTCAAGAGAAAGGTATATAACAGCTGTATCTTGCCGGTACTTAGCTACGAAGCAGAAACCTGGAGACTTACAAAGAGGGTTCAGCTTAAATTGAGGACGACGCAGCGAGCAATAGAAAGAAAAATGGTAGGTGTAAACTTAAAAGACAAAAAGAGAGCAGAATGGATTAGGGAACAAACGGGGGTTAAGAATATCATAGCTGAAATCAAGAAGAAGAAATGGACATGGGCTGGGCATGTAGCGCGTAGACAGGATAACCGCTGGTCGTTAAGGGTAACTAACTGGATTCCCAGAGAAGGCAAGCGGGTTAGGGAGAGACAGGAGGTTAGGTGGGCAGATGAGATTAAGAAGTTTGCGGGTATAAATTGGCAGCAGCAAGCACAGGACCGGGTTAACTGGCGGAACATGGGAGAGGCCTTTGTCCTGCAGTGGACGTAGTCAGGCTGATGATGATAAAGAGCCCCAGGTTGTCGAAGTTTCCTGAGCCCTCCACTACGGCGTCTCTCATAATCAAATGGTGCTTTTGGGACGTTAAACCCCACATATCAATAATTTTGTGCAGAGTGCCTCAAAGTACTTCTTTTTTGTTATCTTTAGAAAAGGAGTATTCATTGTGGCACAATTTGACTAAAAATATCCTAGAAGAACGTCATCCATGTCTAAAATTGGTTGTTATGCTGGCAGAAATCATAAAATTCACTCCTACGTCTGTGTTACAATATTTAAGTAGTCTTTCGAATGGGCTTTTATCATTTGTGTTGTGCAGCATACTCTGAGTGTGTTTTTGTTTAATCTATCTTAGCTTAGGAATTACAGGTTTCCAGTAGAAGAGCTCCAAGTCAAGAAAATTATAATCTTCTGCCTTTCCTTTTTGCACCATTGTAGAATACAGTACACTGTTAAAGAGAACAGTTTAATGAGCACCTTTAATATTGTGACCACCTAACTTCAAGCAGATGTGGAAACATTTTTCGTGCATAGCACTGGTCAGTCAAAAAGAAGTGTACTCTGGCTGAAAGTTGTGTTGTCAAAGTCGTAGTGATTCCATAATACTGTAGCACATTTATGGCTCTCATAAGTAGTGATGCATGTCACTTCTCTAGCTTTTAATAGCAAATGCTGAGTTCACAAGTCGCTATGAATTATGGAGCGTTCGCCCGGATATACCAAAAGGGAGGATGCAAACTTACTCGATGTTCTGGCAGTTTTGACAAAGGGTGTCAGTTTATTCCATGGGAATCTCTCAGCAAGTTGCTGCACATGTGGCGCTTAGAGCCAAACCTGATGACGGTGATAGACTTCGCTGTGTATTCTGAGCCCGCTGAACGATGGCACTCATAGTTCACTGTGTCATTCAGCCTCAAAAATAGTAGTTCATATGTTGGACCATATATAAAGCTTAGGTATCAGTGGATCATCTACAACCCTGCAAGTGTTGGTCATCACTCCTCTAAATTCTTTAAGCAATATGTGTGCTGATGGATTCTTTCAGCATGAAAAGCTCATTAACATCATTGGTAACTCATTCCATCTGTGAATGGATAAGATTGACAGTGTAGTACGAAAATGTAGTGTATAAGAATATATGCACTCTCTAGCTAAAGTCTCACATGCATATTCTTCTCGATGTGCAGCAAGAAAGACACTTTCGAAATGTCCTACAATCTGTAAAAGAAACTGTCTACATGTTTCATCTCGTGGAGTTTACTAATGCACATGTCAATATTCAGCCACAGCAGCTTAGTTAAATATTGGCCGCGAGATCGAGCAGAGTCGCTGCCTGGCGGCAACTGGCCGAAGTGGCGAAGTGTGGACATGACCGGGCTAGACTGTACCAGAGCGCTCGCTTCTAGAAGCCCACAAGTGCAGTGTAGCCCGGCCGTGGTGTAGATTACTCCGTTTTTCATCTCCTAGCCTTGTCGTGTATTTATGTGCACGTATGTCATGCATGTTATCAAAGTGTGGTTTGTCCGTTCATGTAAGCTCAAGTGTAACTATTTCTACATATGACTGAAACGGCGTACGAATCTATTTGGTCTTGCTTGGCAGCTAATGCATTGTAATAAGATCAGCGTGCAACTTTCCAGAGTGCAGTTTATTGTCCATGATGAAACAAGAGCAAAAATACACACACTCAGAGAGGACACAGACAAGCGCTTACTAGCAACTGAAAATTTTGTTTCGAAGCGAACACTAATAAGTACATCACACGCATGTACATCATTCCCGATTTCCCCTGTCATCATCAACAACGTGATATAACAAAATATGCACGCACCCACAACCGGAAACAAACACGTGTCAAGAACGAAGAAAAGAAAACGTGAAAAAAAAACAAAAATTAAAAAAACAGAAAAACCAAAGAAACAAAAATACGTAACACAGAGAAAAACTTTGGGTTATGTGACGTCCAAAAAAGCAAATTCCGCATCTGTTAGTAGAACTGACGCTTGGCTGTTGCAACTGTCCCCTCCTTTCCTTATTCTATACGTTTCCATTATTTCTCTCGTCGTCCGCTTGTTGTGCCTGTCAATTATTCGTGTGTCGGAAAATTTCGGTTGGCAGGTGCACTCCTTGCAGTGCATCGCTAAGTGTGAGTAAAGGGCCTCCATTAGTGAACTCTCATGTTCACAAAGATGCACATTTATGCTCCGACCCGTCTGACCAACGTATTTCTTTCCACATGTGAAAAGAGTTCTGTATACAACATCTTTTTTGCACTCAAAGTACCTCCTGCCATGCTTTATGCTACATCTGTTCGATTCTCCAGTTCTTTTTTTGCTGACTAGTCTTTCTACTGCTGGACAAATCTTTGATAATTTGTTTTCAGCTGAAAAAACAACCCGCACGCCATACCTTAATGCAACTTTTTTCAACCTATGTGAAATATTGTGTAGATACGGGATGACCACTGTCCGCTCTCTTTCACCCTCAACTTCTCTCCTCTCTTCGCTTGTGCCAATGATTGCATTTTTTACTTCCAGACGATTGTTCTCACATGCCAAAAGGATACATTCATCCTGGTAACCAGCTCCCCTCAAGCGCTTGATCTGCGCGGAAACACTCTCATTCATTGAGAGTACGCACGATTTCATGAGGGCAGCTTTGATGCAAGAAGTTGCAATCCCATTCTTTACTATCTTCAAATATGCCGAATGATAGCTCAGCAATGGTCTTTCCGATCTAGGGTGATACATCCAACAAGTGTGAAAAAGGAGACAAATTAATTTTTAGGTCCAGAAACTGAATGCGTCGTTCCTTTGGCACCTCAAAGGTAAACTGTAAACCACACCCATTTTTCCTAAAAGCTTTTAAAACAATCACTAACGTGCCCATACCCGGATCGTTTTTTACCAAAACATGGTAGTCATCTACAAATCTGAATATCTTCAGATCCATACTATCTAGCTCCTTACCTACTGCTGTGTCAAGTTTGCTCAAAAGAACAATGCATAATATCGGGGCGACACTAGACCCAATGCAAATCCCATCCTTCTGGACGTACAATTCTTCATTCCACCCCACTAGCGTGGAACTCAGATACATGGCCAAAATCTCCATAAAACCTTCTACAGACACACCAGAGGCGTTACAAAAAGCCACTTCATAATTTTTGTACGATTTGTAGTTACGGACCGTGCGGAACGGAATAATACAGATCGACGACATCAATACTGAAGGCAGCAGAGACCCTTACATCATCTCCCTTTAAGTAGTCCACTACTTCCATGGTGTTGGAAACCAAAAACGGGTCACAAAACCGGAGCATTTTCAAATGTTTTTGCAAAAATTTGAACACAAGACGTAGCCAGGTACCCTTTTCAGAGACAATGGTTCGGAACGTAAGGTTCTCCTTGTGTGTTTTTACCGTAAAGAACGCTTCCAGCATCGTCGTACCCTCCATTCAGCAGAATAATTTCAGAGTGGGTGCAGCTTTCTGTTTCAGGCACATCGCAAAACGCCCTTGGCACCCTCCCAAACATGAGAACTACTAGATGGTCTGTGAATGCGGCGTCTTGCAGCGACTCGCTTGTATTTAAAAAAAAATTGGCAGATGTCATCCACGTACAGTGGGAGTCATTGATATGCGAAGCACGAATGAGAAAGGTTGATATTTTATTTTAAAATCAGCACCACATTATGAGGTGGAAGGAAATGATGCCGTACATCACTTCCGTGTCATGATTATCATGTTTGGATGTGTCGTTAACCTTCGTCATCTATTCACATCATGTGATACCAAATTTAGTATATGTAGAGCTAGTGAAAGGACCACGACCACGCTATGAGAGTGGTATGTTGTCATGTTCTGGCATGATACGCGAGGCAGGATCACCATATTTGCACCAGTAATATTTTTTCGCCATTCATTGTTGCACTTAACATCAACATTGGTATATGTGGAGCTAGCGAAACGGCTGCGAGCGCATCATGAAAGGTCCGATATACTCCAATGTGGTGGTGACGCGTGCGCACGCTGGGCACAGCGACACTACCTTAGCAAAACGCGAGCACGCTATAGTCTGATGCCAGGCGCTGCCACGCGACGAGCGTCTGTCGCCGCGGCCCAACGGCGACTGGTCTGAAATGCGACATGCTGGATTTCGCGCCGATGCATTACTCAGACAACACTGCGTCTTCCTGTTTTCGTGATGGAGGAATGCCGGACGCTCTGAAACGCGCATGCGTCAAAGCAACGCAACGCAGCGCACACCTGCGAGTACGAGTATGTGGCAGGACTGGCGCAAAGCCGGCGAGCACGCGCATCATGTCATGGTGAACGCCGGCGAGCATGCGCACCGTGTCACGTCAAAATGTATTGGCACCTTGACTGTGGCATGTAGTCATGTTCTCACATGACACAATCTGATGAATATGATGTTTGCACCAGTCACATACCTTCGTCATTCATCAACATCACATAATACTAAATTTGGCATGTGTGAAGCTAGCGAAACGGCCGCGAGCGCATCATGAGCGTGGCATGTAGTCATGTTGTTACATGACACGCATGTCCTGATTATCATGTTTACATATGTCATTTACCTAGGTCGTCAATTCGCGTCGTGTAATATCGAGTTTGGTACCTGTGAAGCTAGCGAAATGGCCACGAGAGCATTATAAGCGTAGCATGTAGTCATGTTGTTATAAGACACGCATCTCATGTTTATCATGTTTGCACCAGTATCATACCTTCATCATCCATTCACGTCCCGTAAAACCAAATTTGGTATAAGTAGAGCTGGCGAAGCGGCCGCTAGTGCATCATTAGCGTTGCATGTAGTAATGTTGTTATATGACACACATCTCATGAATACATGTTTGCACAAGTCACATACCTTCGTCATGCATTCACGTATCATAATACCAAATTTGGTATATGTGACCTAGTGAAACGGCCGCGAATGCATCATGGGCGTGGCATGTAATCCTGTTACATGACACGCATGTCATGATTTTCATGTTAGGGTCTGGCACCTGTGTTCGCCATGCAATCATGTCATACCGTACCAGTTCTGCAGCATGCCTTGTGAACGAAACCACTGCAAGAGCTGCAGGGTCATGAAATGTAAATCATGACATTCATGACATATATATCATGATTTTCATGTTATGACTAGTCAAATATGTTCTTCATACAGTCATGTTGTGCAATACCAAGTTTGGTATTGATACCTTTATCGAAACGGCCAGGAGAGCTAAAAGTCACAGGCGGCTAGATAGATAAATAGATAGATATGCTCAAAGTAGCCGAAGTTCGCTATGAAATGCTTCGCATTTAAAAAGGCTCTAGGCCATGCACTTGCGCCTTGTTGGTAGGTGTACAACTACGGCATTGTAGTTTACCGATTATGCGAGGAGCTTTAGTTGTGTTTATCTGGCTGTGGTACCACTACATAGAAATATTACTATCACATAAACTGTGACACATCGATACACTAAACTGTAGTTAAAGCAGAATTGCCGTGCGCCACCATGTGCTTAGATTTAAGGATGCTTTAAAAAGCCCAGTCGATGAAAATTATTTCATATGGCATGCCTTATATATTGTTGCGTATGATTGAATATGTTGCATATGATGTGGCGCATGAATATAATGTCGTAGGAGTTCACTGAAAATTTTGCTTTTTTTTTTACATTGTCTTTAGCGCTTGTGGTGCACTATTAGTGACCGACCGAAGGCAGTGGTCATTTTTTGTCTGAAAAAAAAAAGAATGCTTGTATCATAAACCAGGTCTTTGTTGTAGCATTGTCTACTCCTAATCCATCGACGAAACCTTTCTGCTGAACTCTTGTATAAATGTTTTTATACTTTATATTCTTAGTGGTGCAAGAACATGTGCGTACACGTAGTAAATGCAGTGTGGTACAAAGCACCGTCAGTCACTAAGCTTTCCTAACTAGACTTATTGACAGTTTCACATTTCATGGTGAAAGAACGAGAGAGAATTATCATATGCGTATAAAGTGTGAACAGTGGTACTGAACTAATCACAGAGATATACGAGCCTTCTCGATCTTTCTTTCTCTCTATTTTTGTAGTATGCAAATGACAAAGATGTAAATAAGTAGTTCAGTCACACTACAGCAGTGCGTAGCAAACGGAACACAAGCTAACCTTGTACAAACAACAGAGCAAATGCGTCATTTAGTGTGAAAGTGTGAAGAGTCACCCAGCGTGAGCATCCCTATAAAAGGCAGAATGCGCTTTACTCCATGTAATGATTACCTTGCATAGGCATTGTGCACCAATTTAGTAGAGAAGAGCGTAGATATTAACACTAAACTGTAGTCAACGCATTTTATCTGCCGACAATCGGCTTAGACCGCATCCAACAAAGCGCCGCTGCATGTATTTGTATACGCGCCACCGACTGCCTAACCACACTTTCGCGGGGTGGTGCTGCCACCTGTAGCCCGATCTCGCCGCGAATAGTCTACCCACAAATAGTGAGCTAAAATGGGGAAACAGAGAGTCGATGCGCTGGTTTGAGTAACGGGGCATTTATACCTTACATGCTGCTGTACGACACTGCTAGAGATTTTCAATTTGATGCTTCAATCCAAATTCAAGTACTTAAATGGATTGCTCTATGTATCAAGCCTGTCTTATGAAAGGTCAAAATAGTTATCCAAAAAATAGTCACTCGGTTTCAGTACTGAGAATGTAGTTGGTTATAAAATTTTTAACGATCAACTGGGGTTGATTCCAAAGGTGAAAGTATGTTTGCGTGCACTGTTGTGTGTGTGCTGGATTTAAAAATTTTTTACGTGCTTTTGGAGATGTGTCCATCCTATCATGGAGAAACGACCAAGGTTCATGTTTTGGATATTTCCAGAAAAGCCTTGCACCAGTGTTTCCTCAGAAATTTTTCACAATTGTGCTGCAGCCTAATATTCTATGAGCTCGAGATTGTGATGACGATGTGACCATGTCTGTGGACTGCAGCTCGGGCTTGGTTATTTTAAAATGAACGAAATCGCCTATTTATTTTTTTCACTCATGATCGATTCAAGTTGACATGAATGCAATTGATTTCTTTGCTATGTGTGTTTCAGTAATCAGTGCAATGATATATTGCCTGTCTTACAAAATGCTGGTTCAGTTTAGGAATTTTTCAATGCATATCATTACACATCAGTGTGCAATGAGAGAAATTTTTAGATTTGTATATATCTAAGTAACTGCAATACTAGGTGGTGACATTTTGATTTTATACTGCAATATGTAAAAAATGAGCTCAATGTAAGCGTACAGCAACAAAGTGGTGTTCCTTCATTATGCATCTTGCCCTCTGAAACCTTTGGCGTGTGTTTGTGCGATAGTTTCTGTTTAACAAAATTATAAAATGACACGAATAATCGAACTTCACTTAATTTTTTGCAGTATCGTTTACTCAGTAACAACCATTTAATTTCTCCAAAATTTTTTCGTATTCTATTCTGTCACAGAACAATCTGCACCATTCCTAATTTTTTTTTATTGGTTTTTCCCATTGCTTTTTCTGTGAGGAAATGTAAAACCAAACCAAATGCATTCAGTTTTCTGAGTTGATGGCAATTTTTGTAATTTTTACAAAATACTTTGGCCATTTCGGCATATGAATGCAACTCTCGAAGTATGAAATACCATATAGCGATTGTATTCATTTGGTATATTTAGTGATAATTGTATTAAAGTAGAATATCTACTTATATGTGTGGTCTTTTATTAAACATTATCTGGTGAACTTTCTATTTTGTAGTATTATTATGCTTTCATTCAATCAGTATTTGTGTACACTGTGATGGCGCACATAGAGAAGTAATTTACGGGCAATGCACATAAATGCACTTGTGCTCGTGACGACCGAAACCTCCGAAGCTGTTATATCTCTTGTGCATGTTTTTGTTTTCTTTTTTTTCATATTTAACTTTGATCTGTCATGTATTATTTCCCATGCTTTATGTTCATAAGTGTGGTCTGAATATACATTTATTTAGCATTAGGCAAAGTTAGAAAGTACTACTAATACTGTGATGGGCTCATGCTTAATCTAAATGCATATTACAAAGAAATTTAGCTGTTTAGGTGTTGCAATCTTTTCATGTCAGACTCTTAGTGTCAAATTATGTTTTTGAATGTAATAAACAGAGTATTGATATACAAAATGATCAGAAATTTTGTAAAATATCTCATTGCACAATTGCTGCTGCGGTAACAGTCCTTAGCATTGGCAAAGGTAATCTTGTACTTCACTGAAAGCTACACCACCTTCGTTCATTGCCTGCTACTGTAGGATATTTGCGTCCAATGTGTGTCCCACGGTTTTCATTCCGTTACTGTTCTCGTTGTGGCCTTACAGGTTCCTTGTCTATAGAATCTCCTGAGCAGTACCGTTCACTTGTGTCCGTACAAGGCGTACTGCATTCCTGCCGACAGTGCACCTATGCGACCATGATCAAGTGTAACATGTAAAGACTCCTCTGGACACACACGGGCGCACGCCCCTTTCAGTGCCATTTGTGTCCGGCTGCATTTGCTCGAGACGACCTGGCGAAGCACGTTCATACGCACACAGGAGAGCGTCCTTTCGCTTGTGACCACTGCAGTGCATCATTTTCACGGAAAGAGAAACTCGTTCGCCACGTGCGCACTCACACAGTAGAGTGTCCCTTTTCCTGCGAATGGTGCAGGGCATCGTTTTCACAGATTCAGGTAATCTTGGAGCATGTGTCTCATCATCATAAAAACAAGAAGCCTTAAAAAGTGAGTGGTCTAGAGTCTTTTGAAGTGGGGAAAGTGTATCATTTTGGAAAGAATTCACGTATTAGAGATGATAATAAAATAGTAGATTGTGACTTGGAAAGTAACATAGTTTGGCAATTCATGACTGTGAGTGGCATAGATCCGTTGAATGAAAAAAGTGGTAGAAGATAGTGCAACGAGACGTTGCCTTTTTGAGATATGACTCTATCTGTGTGGGGTCTCGGCGAGGCGAACGAGCGCATCGCCACGCCACGTTCTTGGAGTGAACGGACACAGCAGACGCGGTCGATACAAAGCACACAACATATATACATTTATTAACTAATTTAGACGACTATATCGTCCGCCGAATGTTACATCAATTTTAATTAACATGCTACCATACAAAAAACAACGCAGTGACACACAATAACATGATAAACAGACACTAACACACCCAACACACTAACACATACCCAAGGCGGCGTCACCAACGCCTGACTTTCCACGTGGGACCCTGGCGCGATGCCCGCGGTGCCGAGCACCGGGGACCCACGCTACAGACAACCGTTCGCGGCAGCCGCCACGCGCAGAAGAGGCTCGCTCAACTCTCGCCCACCACCAATGCCTGCCTTCCTCCAGGGGCCACCGCCAGCGCTACCACTCTACCAACAGTGGTACTCAAAGCGAACACAACGCCATCTATCGCCCGGCAGTGGTCACCACCGAAATAAAGCCTTGGGGCGAGACACGTGCGCCACGCGGCGCAGACAACTTTACAGGGGGGGTGTCAGCACCCCCGCATTCTCCCAACCTTAAATCAAACCATATCCCGAAATCGAAAATTAGCTACACAAGCTTTAACAAAAAAATGATATCGCACGACCATAATGTCCTTGCACCATGACACCGCCGCTGGTCGACACTGGTGCACTGTCCGGCTAGACTTCACCTTAGTACCGGCCCTGCAACGGCAACGTTGCCGTCAGCGCGACGATCCGTCGCTAGCACCGACAAGTCTTCCAGTAGTGACCAGCACTCACCCTGACTGCAGGCAGTTGCGCAGGTCCCAGGCATCTCCATCGCCCGACCTCACGACCGCATTCCTGGCCAGCGACGTTGACGATGTGCAGGACAGCCGGCCGTGGATGACTTCCTTCCCGCTGAATACATCAATAACAACAAAAAAAAAACTTGGAAGAAAACAATCGAGCAGGTCCTCGGGAAGGGAGCTTCGAGTTTTTCGTCCACGTGGTACGTTGGTCAGTACTGCTAGCGAATACATCGGCGGCGGCCGAGACGCCCATCAAAATAACACAAAAATCTCTTTTCCCTAACTCGTGCTCACAAGAAAAAAAAAAGTGAGAGAAGCAGAGCGCAACACCTCAACGCCACGATCCACCTAGTTGTGCCACGTGCGACAGGCGGCTGCGCAGAGCCTTAGGCCTAATGAGTCGCTTGGCAACAACTGGCATCCACCCAGCACCCAGCCTAGGCGCAGAAGAGGTAGCCGCAAGGAGACGTCCACTCTGTGAGGTAGCCCTATCGCTCGCCGCACACAGCAGCTTACCGATCGATCGGCGTCCACCGCCACGGGCGGTGTCACGACGTCTCGGCGTCGAGCCGCAATACCAGACAGCAACGACGCCCGGCTCCCTGAGCCCAAAGATATAGAAGAAGCTATTTACAGAAAATCTGACCACCCACGAGGCTTCCGTACTCACTCGCTTCGGGCCTGGCCTACAAACCATGTGCTCTAGGCCTTGCTCACCCCAGGATGCAGACCGCATGGCTCTTGTCCTAATTCAACGTTTTTGAAAACTAACAACAACAAAAAATAAGTATACTTGCGAGCAAAAAAATACATAGAAAGTCAACCTGCCGATAAATTCAAACACATTGCAAAACCAATCTCCTCGCTTCTCAACAAAGCACACCACCGACGCTAGCAAAGAAGTCCCCCCTAGGCCTACTCTACTCCGGCTCTAACAAAATCCCTGCTCTAACAAATTTGAACCGCAAAAACTGTCGTCCGATACTCCAAGAGGTCCACGTTGGGCAGCCAGTGTAGGGTCTCGGCAAGGCGAACGAGCGCATCGCCACGCCACGCTCTTGGAGTGAACGGACACAGCAGACGCGGTCGGTACAAAGCACACAACATACATACATTTATTAACTAATTTAGACGACGATATCATCTGCCGAATGTTACATCAATTTTAATGAACACGCTACCATACAAACAATAACGCAGTGACACACTAAACACACAATAACATGATAAACACACACTAACACCCAACACACTAACACATACCCAAGGCGGCGGCGCCAATGCCTGACTTTCCACGTGGGACCCCGGCGCGAAGCCCGCGGTGCCGAGCACTGGGGAACCACGCTACAGACAACCGTTCGCGGCAGCAGCCACGCGCAGAAGAGGCTCGCTCAACTCTCGCCCACCACCAAGGCCTGCCTTCCTCCAGGGGCCACCGCCAGCGCTACCACTCTACCAACAGTGGTACTCAAAGCGAACACAACGCCATCTATCGCCCGGCGGTGGTCACCACCGAAATAAAGCCTTGTGGTGAGACTCGTGCGCCACGCGGCGCAGACAACTTTACAGGGGGGGGGGTGTCAGCACCCCCACACTGTACAATTGGGGCACTGTGGGGTAAGATTCGCCCATCACAAAAACTCAATGACGGCTTGGGAATCAGTCCTTGTGCCTCACGAAATGGGTGAGGAAAAAAAAAAGTGCCAATCGAGATAAAAATCTCGATTTTGAAATAAAGCTTCTACGTTCGACATGTAGAACTATATTGGCTGCGCTTTAATGTTTTGCGCCCCTTAATTTGCTTGCCTTTCTGGTTTTGAGCACTGGCATGGCTCCGTGCTGTCATGATACTGCATATCATATAAAAACTACAGTCAATAAATTAAGCATCATTTTTTTTGTTTGTGAGCGCACTGTTGCATTCATTTTGAGAATCATACAACTGTCTCATAGCATGAATGAACCTGAGGACTTGTATTTTAGTGTATATTTTATATGTTTGAGACATACTGCCAGTATCATTTTGGACTTTTTTTCAGAAAGGACGAACAGTAAGTAGTCTAAGTATAAAAAAATATTTGGCGGATATGTCGTACCTTGAGGATCGACATCATGAAGCATGCAGAGGGAGTGTGATCATGCTGTAATTTGTTAATTGAGCGATATGTCATGAAGTGATGCTAAATATATGTACAAGTGCTGCACGTGCAGACATTTGTGGAACAGTTGTAGATCGTTATATAACCAGTTGTTTGTACTTTAATAATCCCAACAGGAACATTAGTATTAGCAACAACAGAAGTGATCAGCTAATATAAGGCACTGGGGCTCGAGAGAATGGTAACCCTGGACGCTGCTACATAAATCAGCTTCAGCGCATGGCACCTAACTACAGTTGACGTTAATCCAACAATACGGCTGTATCATAGGAGTACATATGTAATGCTTATAAAATGGGATGGCCAGCGTTCCAGCCACAGTTTACATTTCGTGAACATTAGGGTCACTTTGAAAAGTAGATCCGACATCTAGCGTGACTCAGTAATGAGATGCTTGATTGCCATGCAGAATGTGGGGGTTCGATTCCTGCTAGGACCCCCACATTCATTCTTTGTATTCATCGAGTCAGTGCTGTCCATGTCAGGTTTTTCTTAACGCTCATGTGTCAAAATTACCCATGTGTGTTCTCATCGTTACTTGGTAGATGCTGAAGGTTAACCACCTGTGATGCATGCCCGCCTGCAGGTATACGCCTCTGTCTGGTTCGAAGAATTTTTTTTTTCGCCACCCTTCTCAGTTTCACAAATCCCTTGAACTTCCAAGTCGTAATTTTGGCAGAACTACATTTTGATTCATGAATTCTGTCAAAGGATTTGACAGACGTGGCAAGTGATAATGTGGACTTTATCATTATTTTTTCAGTGAGGTAGATCGAAATGCTAGTTTTATTGAAACAGCAGGGCTCATGTTAACTCTGCATAATTTAGGTGATGTTGAATGGCTTGCACATATTGTTTTTCTTTAAATGTAAGCCTTTTTAAACTCTAAATTTGGTCTTTCTTGATAAAAAATTGACGTTTTATTTCCTATAACCTGTTCTAAATTTGCATTTTAGTGCTCCAAAAATAAGGTGCTGCTGCTCCAAATTCTATTTCGGCTGTTGCACCCCTGCACAACCATCAGTCTGCTTGTGAATACTTTGAAAATAACTTCCTTTGCTTGGAAGTGCATTGAAAATGACACACATGCTTCATAAACTCACGTGTCCTGTATACATGATTCACAATACAACATGAAATGTAGCCGTAAGAAAGCGTGAACTCACGTGTCCTGCATACATGATTCACAATACAACATGAAATGTTGCCGTAAGAAAGCGTGGTACAAGTGCCCATATCGATTGAATTTGAGCACATGTTATTATTGTAATGACTTTGTGGTTTAAAGCCGGTAACCCACTATAAAAGGCGCATATGCTATTGCGCCTGTTTCTTTAAGGCCACGTAGTGGGTGCATAACAAGTTTGAAAAAGTTTTATGCATTAAGGGTTCGAAGTGTGCACTAGGAACAGAAGATCGCTATCGTGTTGAGCTCCTAAAAGCAAAGCTCTAGGGTTCCTTAATTTTTTTCCGAAAAGGATATAAGTTATGTTCTTATTTGCTTTAGCAGAGATGACCGCTAGGGGGCCGTATAGACCAGACGCGTCTCGCATGGGCTCCTGCTTTTCGTGCTTTTTAACCTGAAACAAGGCCAGTGACGAACCCAAGAGTTTCACAGCCTCAGCTGCCAAGACACGAGGAATCGGTGGTCACCAGCTTCTTTTGGGTGAGTGCATCCTGTCTCAAGATATAAGACTTAATTCCCGACAAGCGCGCGTCCAGTTTATTAAGCCGAACGCCAAGTTCGTTCCTGAGCAAAGCCGCGCTCGCGCTCGCGCTCACCGTGGCGAAAAGCTTAGAATGAGCAGAGACGCAGCCGCAGCAAGCGAAATGCAAAGAAATCAGCAAGACGAAGGAAATACAATGCAAACTGACCCAGTGGAGGCAAACAAAACAACAGAAAATTTGTGGACCTATGACGCTGGCAATGGCAAAACAATTGCAACGGAAAGCGCTTGGATCACGAGAAATAAGAAAGACAAGAAGGCTGTCGCCAATCCAAGGTCACCGGCCAACCAACCCACAGAGCAGCCACCTATCAATGAGCAGACGCTAAAGTCATCACCAACGCAGCAACAACGCAGGCCCAAGATGCCACCTCTGCCGCTCGATGACTTCAAGATCGTCTACCGTCCGCAAGCAGGTCTTGACCTTGCCAAATGGAACACCGTCGCTGTCACGCATGCCATCGGCAGAGTGAGTGGGCTATCACAGCAAGACTTTAACCACAAGGTACGCGTACAAGTCCAGAGAATGGAAAACCTAATCATCGCAAGCACCGCCGCCAAAGAAGACGCCAAGAAGCTGGTAAGCATCCATAAAATACAGCTTGGAGGAAATTTTTACACTGTGAACGTCAACATCAGAACACCGGACGATGTCTCCAGAGGCGTCATCAGTGGCTTGATACCCGGTACGAGCACCGCAGAGCTCATGGCTGGAATTCGCGCTCCGGCAAGATACACAGTTCTTCATGCCCGAATGCTAGGTCAATCGACCACGGCAGTCGTCTTCTTTGAAGGACCGCACGTTCCCTACTACATAATTTTCCAGAGCGTAGACTTCCGCTGCAGACCATATCGTAAGTCGGTGCAGTATATCCGAGCTTGTGGCAATACGGGTCACCGCCAGGACGTCTGTCCGAAACCTATCCCGAATTTCTGCTATAAATGTGGCAAGGCCGGACAAACGCAGGGACATAAATGCGCACCCATTTGCAAGATCTGCGGGGAAGGACACAGAACAACTAGTAAAGAATGCAAAAGGAGACTAAAGCCAAGTCCACCACCCTTCAACGTAAGACAACAGCGCCTCAACAGGCTTCAAGAAATAGACAACAACTGGAACGCCAGCGGAGAAGAGTTTCCTGAGGCTAGCATATCGGCCGCTACCTCTAACAGTAACAATGAGAGCCGCGTCTCCACGCGCAGCAGTCCCAAGTCAAAATTTCGTTCGAGTTCGCGCTCCCACTCTCGCACGCGTTCCGTCTCTGCGCGCAGTAGATCCAAATCAATACTGCGTTCCAGTACGCGCTCTCGCACGCGCCCGCGTTCCGTTAAATGTGCGAGCTACGCTGCCATGGCAAGTGGATCTAATGACCGCAGCAGCTTAACCTCCTCGAAGTCGGACACCTCATCCATACAGGGTCTCGAAGATAGACTGAAAAACCAGCAAGAAAAGCTCCAGAATCAGCACAGCCAACTGCAAAGCCAACAAAGTCTCATAAATAAACTGCTTCAGAGTCAAAAACGACAACAAGAGCACATTGACAAACTACTTGAAAAGTGCACGCATCAGCAAGGATATTTGGACAATGCAGAACAACAATATCAAGAACAAGCAAACTCAAGCACAGAGCCGGCAACGACGCTGACCAAGGTAGGCGTCCAAGCCCTAGTGAACGCAAGGTGCACGATATTCGAAGAATCTTTAACATGCACGCCACGATAGAAAAGATTGTCCAGTCTGCAATAGAAAAAACAGCCTCAATGTTTGAACACAAGATCACTACGCTTAATGCCAAAATTGATGGGATTGCTGCGCAAGTCAACAATTTCATCGCGCATGTGAAGAAAACTTACGTAACCATGGCACCGTTCGACAGCTTGAACAACCCACGCCAAATGACTCGGAAGAAGGCACGAGCGAACAGTCACAATGCCTTTCGCTCAGTCTCGCCGAGTCGCGATGGCAGGCGTGACATCGAATCGATTGAAGATGGCAGTCCCTAACCATAAGTATAAGAACCAGCATTCAACTTTACGCATATGGCAATGGAACTTTCGGTCATACCGCCCTCGACACGCAAGCCTACAAGAATTCATCAAGCTTAACCAACCAGACATCATTGCACTTCAGAAAACCAACACGCAGAACGTACGACTTCAAGGCTACACGACCTGCGCACGAACCCATAGAACTGCCATACTTGTCAAGAAAGCACTTTCAACGCAAAAACAGGAAATCGAGGACACTCAAATAGAGCATACCCTAATAGAGATAACGAAAGATAACGAAAGACGCAGCAAAGTCTTTTCATAACCAATATATACAGCCCCCCACGAGACCAACTACCAGACTTCGATCACTTCATACGAGAAATCAGGAAGCGCACAAATGGCCACCAGATCATAATAATGGGAGACTTTAACGATTCTCACACGGCATGGGTCTATCATATCACCACGAGGAAGGGTTCTAGAGTGCACGATACTGCTCAACATCACAGACTAACCCTGTGGAACGACCCTCTTCAGAAGACGAGAATCGGGAACAGCGTCTCCAGGGACACAAATCCAGATCTTACATTTACGGCGAACGTCACTAGGGCAGAGTGGAGTGTGCTACCAGAAACTTTAGGTAGTGATCATCACCTCATCCAACTCTCCGTAGCGCACACTCGTAAACAGACCAAGACTGGAATAGCGCAGTTAACGGAATGGCAATCCTTTAGGAATGACCTCGACGTTGAAACCACCATAATCGACATTGAAGACTATTTTAAGAATGTGCTCAAAATAGCCGAACGCTACACTAAGGACATTCAGCTTGACGTCGATACACCTGCCGTCGACGCGCATCTCCTCCACCTTAGGGAAGCTATAAGAGGACTTCTAAAACGGTGGAAGCGGCAAAAACTAAACAGAAAGTTACGGAAACTCATTTCTCTCCTCACCGAGCAAGCTCAAGATTATGCGAACCGATTGGCCAGGCAGAACTGGCATGCTTTCTGTGACAAGCTGCAGGGGACTCTGAGCACCAAGAAAACCTGGCATCTGCTACGCACACTTCTAGCCACGCAACCCTCCAAAGCAGCACAGAAGCAGCACCTTTAGAGGCTTATTCGAAACTTCGCCGGTACAGAAGAACACCTCCTAGAAGAATTACAAAAGAAGCTCTGTGGCGATGCACCCACTAGGGCTTCAATTCACACCAAAGAATACGCTGGCGCACCAAACACTGAACTCGACCGGCCCTTCAACCTGGCTGAGCTGCACACAGCCCTAGCGAAGTTGACAAGAAATACCAGCCCCGGAATAGACAGCAGGATTGTCAACAAGCACTTACGCAACCTACCGCACCAGGCCACCACGGCTCTTCTCCGTTATTACAATGACTGCTGGGATAAAGGAGAGCTACCTGCGGTATGGAAGCACTCGGAAATCACCATGATCCCTAAGCCTAACAAACCAGTCGGCATCGAGAACCTACGCCCGATTTCTCTCACCTCGTGCGTGGGAAAGCTGTTCGAACACATGGTGCACGACTGCTTAACCCAGTACCTGCAAGATAGTGGACACCTACCGGACACCATGTTTGGCTTCAGGCAGCATCTTTCGACGCATGACGTGTTCATACTACTCAAAGAAGACCTCCTTGATCACCTCACCCATCGAAGTAAGTACTCCATACTCGGAGTTGACGTCAAGGCGGCCTTCGATAACGTCAGCCACGACGCGATCCTCAACAACCTCGAAGGCGTTGGCTGCGGCATTAGAACCTACACGTATGTCAGAAACTTCCTGACAGACCGTACAGCAAATGTGGGCATATGCAACATCCGCAGCAAAAGCTTCCAACTACCGAAAAAAGGAACGCCGCAGGGTTCGGTCATCTCGCCGTTACTTTTCAATGTGGCTATGATCAATCTGCCAAAATTCTCGACAAAATACCTGATTTACGGCACGCGATCTACGCTGATGACATCACGCTCTGGACCAGGGCTTCGAACACTGGGAGACAAGAGACCTGCCTACTAACCGCTGTAGATGCCTTCGAACGGTATCTCAGAGACTGCGGTCTCTGCTGTGCCCCCGAGAAATCCGAGCACCTCGTCCTCAAAGCGAGAACAAGAGGCAGACCCCCTCTATACCACGAGCCCGACCCTAGCGTAACGCTGAAAGGGACCTTAATTCCAAAAGTCGAGACCCTGCGAGTGCATGGAGTTCACATCTAAGAAAATGGATCGGGAGCTGCCACCATACCGAGACTCCAACGGACACTATCACAACTCACGCACCTCGTCAAGAGGATCGCGAATCAACAAAACGGACTCAAAGAGCACGACACGCTACGTATAATGCAAGCTCTGTTCACCAGCCACATTACGTACGGCGTGCCGTACCTAAATTTGAAAACCGCTGAAATTGAAAAACTTAATATCATGATAAGAAAGGCCACTAAAGTAGCCCTGGGACTTCCGCCAATGGCCTCTACCACACGTCTCCTAAAGATGGGCGTCCACAACACGTGGCAAGAGCTCATTGAAGCGCATAGGAATAGTCAGCTGGAGAGGCTCAAGCTGACGCCCACGGGGAGGTCGGTGCTCCGGTACCTCAACTACAGCGACACGTTCATCGCCGATGCAGACCGGAAAAAGCGCATCCCGCTGTACATTAGAGAGTCGCTGTCCATCGCACCTATTCCACGCAACATGCATCCTACTTTCCACAAAAGTAGACGCAAGGCTAGAGCTAACGCTATTCGACGCAAGTTCAAGCAAGACCCGGACGCCCGCTACACTGACGCAGCCAAGTATCCGCATAGAAACGCGTACGCTGTCAGCGTCGTCGATTCTCAAGGCCGAGAATTAGCGTCAGCCAAGGTCAACGCACTCAATTCAGACGTCGCAGAAGAATCGGCAATCGCTCTAGCAACCACAACATGTACAGACGCCGCGGTGATTTTCACCGACTCACAAGCCGCCTGCAGGAATTTTGCTAATGGCCGTATCTCAGCCAATGCCATCAATATTTTGAAACGGCGAAGCACTCCACTCCCATACACTTGTGTATTATGGGTGCCAGGACATGAGGGTCTGCAGGGAAATGAAGCAGCCCACGCCGCTGCCCGCGAGCACGTCAGCCGGGCTGCCCCCTGCCCACAGGACATTCGATCCGTCGTTGAAGAGACGGAAGTTGTTCAAAACACCTACTCGTCGTTACTCCAGCATTACAGGCTGGAGCGACGAGTATACCCTCCACCACACCTAAAACTTACAAAAGAGGAAAGCGTAATACTGAGACGCCTGAAAAGCAGCACATACACACATGGGGCCCTAATGCACCGTCTCTACCCAACGAGATATAGCTCTATGTGTCCGCTTTGCAACGTACCGGACACCCTGGCGCACTTGCTTTTTGCATGCCAGTGTATTGCCAGACGTAATCTGCAACAACACACGACTGATAACGAAGCAAGACAGACGAACGAAGACCTAACCGAAACGTGGGAGGCGAAGCTCGCTCTCGAGTACCTGGAAGAGCAACAACAACTCGTCGCCAGGGCCAAGAGGGCAGTAGAAGCCAGAGGGTTCCTGGACTAATGAGCCCTCCCACCTCAGGGTAACATCGGGCATTGCTTGGAACACTGTTTCAAAATAAACGTTTACTTCTCTCTCTCTCTATTTGCTTTAGCTAGTTAAGGTTCTCTACTATCACAACAAAAAAACTGAAGGTTGTAATTAAACTTTAAGTAGGTTAAAATCACTTTTAATGAGCTCGAGGTGGCTAGTAAGAACTAAATATAGCTCAATGAGTCTCCTGAAAAACATTCAACTGGCTTTTTGCCATTGCATTTTGCATGAGGAGTTCTCTAAAGCCACAAGCTCAATATAACGATGAGCCCCAAGCTCTCATAACGGAAGAAATCACTTCAAAAAGCACCTCTTTGCCACACAGATCACCTTTGATTTCTTAAAAATGTAATTTTAGGCAACTTGTCGAGATTGGACATGTTTTTGGTACTTCTGACAGCCAGATTGGTATAAAGTATTTCCCACATATTCATTAACATGTTAACAGTACAATTGTCTTCTTTAAAACATATTTACATAATTATTATCAACATAACAGAAGCAACTAGTGTGGACTAACCATTTCAGGACTTCTCACACTTCAACTTCTTTATTTCATTTAAATGTTTCTATACACACTTTCTTGATAATCATTGGCATTGTACAGTTATAGTAAAGCAATATGAGCCATTAATGGCGTAAAACTATAAAAGGGTGATGTCATAAAAAGTTTGTTGAAGACAAACTATATTGAAGACAAACTATATAGCGACGCGTCAGACCACTCGGCTACGAAACCGCGCAGAGCAACACCTCGTGTTTTCTTTACGGACTACTTGCCTAGCCTTCACAGCGTTGCACCTGATGTATGAAACAGAGTACAGATGTGTCAATCACCTGTGCAACATACCGTGGGTATGTGCCACTGTTTGGCGGGAAATGTTTATTGAAGTATGCAATGGGATCGTGACATTATTCATGTCTTGACCAGTGTGTCATATTCGTCAAACCATCCTACCCTTCCTTGTAATATGAATCTTGCTACTTTTGCTGCACTGCCTCCAAACTTACAATCTTACACTGCTTATGCGCGTTCTAGACAACGGACGTGTAGTCATTACAAGACGAATTGGCGATTGATATTAGAGGAGGTTTGTGTCTTTTGGGGATTTGGACAGAGTGCGGCATAGGCAGCAGAGTTTTTTTAATGCTTTGTTTCAATAATAGTCAATGTGCTTGGCCCATGACATGTCATGTGTGAAAAGGACATGGAGGTACTTATATTCGGAAATTCTACTGACAGGACTGTTATCATAGGGTAGTAAAAACGGAGGGTGATTTATTACAAAAAGAATCAAGCATGATTTTTTTAAAGTTAAATTTTCTTTGCTAAGTTTTGTACCAATTGCAAAACCCAGCAAATGACTCCTGCAAGCGGTAGTGGTCACAGTGTGTTTTTAATAATACCATATAAAGTGCAATCATTGAAATAAAAACGAACGGGAAAGGAGTTGTGAGCAGGCAAGGCGTTCGCGCAAAAAGTGAAGGCCCAACAGCAGACTCTTGTGGCACACCCGATGTTACATTAATAACAGCAGAGTTGGTTCGTCTGTAAGAAACAAACTGAGAGCGAAATGACATGAAGCTAGATATACACTCAATGAATTCAGCATTTATTATTATCATGTGTTTAGCAAGGAGTTAAGAATGTAAAACTGTGTCAAAGATACTATTAACATGGTCGCCATGATCAAGGCTAAGCAAAATATGGTATGTGAATTCAACTAATTGTGTTGTACTGAAACCACATCTAAAACCATTTTGTCTGTGAGATAGTAATCTGTTTGATTCCAAGATGAGTGTAATTTGTTTGAGTGATATGTGGTAATATTTTACATGATTAAGAAGTAAATTATATTGGTCTATAATTTAATAGAGACTGCTTATTGCCAGATTTAAAGAGAGGGAGCCATCTTCCATGAAGAGAGAACAGTGCCAGAAAATAAAGATTTATTCAATATGATCGGTAAATATTTGGATGACCATAGGGAGTAGCGAACTTAGAATGCATTTTGCATCTCGTCCAGGCGGATGCATATCTTTACTTCCAGTTTTAAGATAAAGCTAAGAATACGTTCATTTGTTATTTCATTATCACTGATTTGTTCAGAACAAGGTATACCTCACAAAGAATGGTGTTGTTAGAAACAAATGCAGACTGGAAATAGTTATTGAAAGCATTAAATATAGCTGGTGGGTCAGTTACGATGCCATTATCTAATTCGATAGAAGGAGGTGATGCAGCATGAGGCAAAATAGAACAACGAAGTTTGTGTGGATTAGTCTTTTACAGATCATGCGACAGAATGCGATAAAATAAATCTTTCACTGTTTTCATCATTGAGTTGAGTTGATACTTGGCACTCTGAAACCTGATCAGGGCAATGGGGTAATTAAATTTTTGGGCGCGCCAAAGTCGACAGACATGAGGAGATAAATGCAAGAGATCACGAGTAATTCAAGTAATCTAAGGAAGATCAGCATTGCTTTTGTTTGTCTTAATATGCACGAATCATTGGATACACGACTTTACTAGATCGTCAAAGTAATTAACAAGACAAGATATATGTCCTGACTGTCAGAAAGCATCAAACATGTATCAAATTTGGGAGCTAAAATATCAGTTGTGGAAGTATTGTCAGCACAAGTGAAATTGGGGAAGCTGGTGAATGTATAAGGCGATTTGGACGTGGCATAGCAAAGTATTAGCAAGATGACTTTGTCGTTCGATAATCCTTCAGCTATTTTGCAAGACAAGTTGCTGTCAGCTAGAGCTGTACTTAAGGAAACTAGGTCTAGGAGAGAATTTAGCCTTGTTGGACATGAGGCGACTTAAGTAAGCCTAAAGGATGAAGAAATATTTATTAATTCATGGCATATTGCAGTATCCTGATCCGTTAGGGTCAGAAAAGGCCAGTTAATGTCAGGAGCGTTAAAATCGTCCATACGAATAAGTCTTGTTGAAGCAATATTTACATTGCACGTAAAATTGGCAAGGACATGAGAACTTCAAGGGATGATCTGGGTGGGCGATACACAATGCTAACTACAGTACACCGATCATTTAGGTAGACCTTAAATTAGAGAGATTCAGTTTCAGTAGGCAAGGGCAGCACTGCGAACAGGATATCTGACTAAGTCCAATAATTTGTTGAAAGCTTTACAGCCTCCCTTAACACAGCAGATGTCTTATTTGTCACTGTTTAACTATAGTGTCTACATATCATCCAAGTGGGATGTCTACATAGTGGCAGCAGGCAGCTGCATTGACTAAGTATAGTACTTATGCACTGATAGATGGCAGCTTGGGTGGCACATGTTTTCGATTGTTGCACTGCTAGCACTTCAGCAACATGTTTTTATCGGCAAACGTTGTCCAGAATGTTGCTTACGTACGCAGCTACACTTCTTCATTGCCTGGTACTGCAGTCCTGTTTCATGCAGCGTGTTGCGTATGGTTTGCATTACCATTTTGTTCTCCTCGTTTCTTTGCAGGTTCTTTGCATTTGGCGTCCCGTGTGCAGTGCCATTTGCTCATGTCCGTACAAGGTGAACTGCATTCCTGCTGGCATTGCACCGACGTGATCAAGGACAGGAGAAACGTGAAAAGACACCTTTGCATTCACCTAAGCAATCATTTCTTCCAGTACTGCATGGGCTCAACCTTATTTACTCAGAGAAACAGTCTCAGTGTGTTCATATTCGCACAAGATCGCTCCACTTTTTCTGTGTTCACTGAACCTGTGTGACCCAAAGACAGCAGAAATATATTTACCCACTTGTGATCAGCCAGAACCGGGATGTCAAACTTACCTCATTGAATTCAAAAAAATTTTTTTGCCAGTTTCATGGTACTTCGTCCAATCAAATTTTGTTCCATATATTTCATGGGTTGAGTTTTTATGGGATATTTTTTGTCTGGGCTGCATTTTAAGCAGAGGTGCAACAGCTGAGCCAATAGTGCCAATTGCACCAATTTGATACTTTTCCCCATTGCTGCACTGAGCTCCGCCAAAACCATGAAATTTACTGAAATTGCGCCACGCGCTAAAATGCCCGACCAGCCTCAAAATTATCTCAGGCGTGCTAATTTCAGTGAGAAATCAAACTAAGCGTGCAGACCCTAACCTTAACCACGGTTCTATTTAGATACTCAATAAATGAGGACACTCGCGAGCTAAATTGACCATTTAAAGTATAAGATGAAGTAACAACAACGTACGCCCATCGGTCCGCTGACCACAGCAGATACCTATAGGCGAGACGACTGAACTTCACGAGAAAAAAAATGCATTGCTGTAGCCACCAGCGCTACACAGAAAATATGAATTTCCTAGTTGGCAAACACGGTTATGGCATGTTAGGAACGTATGTCACGTTTTTCGCAGGCGAACGAGGTCGACAAGCTGCAAACGTCGTCGTTGCCAACCACTAGATTGGTTTTCATAGCAGTGGCACTTCACACACTTTTCTGGCTTGAAGTTGCGTCGTTGCGGTGATAGATATCCGGCGCCGGGCCAACAGGCGCGCATCGTTGTTACTTTATCTCCTTGAATGCACCTTGCAAGCGAACAGAGAAGTTGTCTCTGTCATGAAAAAAAAGACAATCCGGTGAGTGGGGGGGGGGGGGGGGGGGTTAGCACTTCGACATATGCTTGGCCTTGTTCTAACCAGCGCAGGTTGGTTTATAAGGCACCTCGGCTGCAGTACACCAGTGCCCCGCTGAAAAGTGTACATGATTTGGTAGGGGCTGTTGGCGCTAGTCATGGGACAGGGCACATTTTATTCAATACCGATGTGTGTATGTGCCGCATAATTGAGTACTAGTATGATTGCTGACGTCTAAAAAAGGCACTGGCAATCATCTGGAGCAGCCAATGACATATTGTGTGTCAGTTTTTTTTCTTTTCGTTTTTTTGCCACCCCTACTCCTTGGTTTTACAAATCTCCCTAATTTTAAGGTCGCCTGCTTGGCAGAGCCACAATTGCATTCGCAGAGTCTGTCAAAGGATTCAGCAGGTTTGGCACATACTAACGTGAACTTCATCATTGTTTGCTCAGTGAGGTAATTCAGAATACTGCTTTTATTGAAATAGCAGTTCTCAAGTTTACTCTGCACTATTTAGGTGGGTTGAATGTGTTGTAGATTTATTTTGTTTCTAAATGTTAGCATTCTTTTTACAGTGCTCCAAATAAAATTTTTATGATAAAAATTTAGTTTTTTTCCCCGTAACCTGCTTCAAATTTGGATTTTACTGTTCCAAAATGAACATTTTGGTGCTCCAAACATTGCACCAACTTTTCTTTTCGCTGTTGTACTCTTGTTATAGATAATTCTGTGCAAAAAGAAATGCAGAAAGAGCTTACAGAGCATTCATTCATCTAATGCTGACTATTGCATTTGCAAAATGCTATCCTGTTAACAAGACAACCATAATTTTTTTTGACAATCGTAGTTAACCGCATTGTTCTCTTTCCCACCCCCGAATGTGACCATTGGTTGTCGTTGTTAAAGCTTTGTAGGTGAAGTGTTCACATCTGATTCGCTTTTAATTTATCACTTGAAGCACTTATGCACGTTTTTGTTTTGAATTCATCTTTGTGCTGATTTCAATTCACTTTGTGCACTAAATATTAGTTGTTTTATTTTTACTTTTTTTAGGTGCTTTAGGAATGGAGTTTACTATACTGTAGGGCTTAGAAAGAAATGCGTTATTGTGAATACAGCTCAGATTTACCAATTTTTGCATTGAAAACACTTAATATCTTGAATATTGCAGAGAAAAAATTTGTTGGTCACTTGAGAGCCTTCAAAATTTTGCAGAATGTCGTAAGAGTGGCAGTGGTGTTGGGGACGTATGGGGATACACACAAACTCGCCGAGCCATCAGATTTACTGCATTACGTTGCTACTTCCAATCGTGCCCGCACAATCGTGAAGGATCGATAGCCTCCCGTGTGAACGGGAAATTTTACATGTGTGCGTGCCTCAAACAGTCGTGCATGTTGACGTCTTCAGGCCTGGCTCCTTGACCAAGTCCTGTTTCTGTCTAGTGCTCCTTTCTTAGGATGTCTCATATGAAGGTGTGGCTTGCATGACGTGGCAGGTGCATGTAAACACAGTACAGCAACGGTTGGGAAAAAAACGTTACGGAAAGCCATGTGTAATTCAAACGTCAATGGACACGAAGGGGTATTAATGCCTCAGAGGGTCATGCATATAATCTCGGAGGCTATTATGATCTGCTGATGGTCAAGTTGTGGTGCGGCACATATGCCTGCTCTTGGGTTCTCACGTGAAAGCATGATTGCCACATCTTGCGCGAAAGTATTGCTAGCATGCGTTTCTATCAAACATCGTGGGTTTCGGGATGTGAAACCCCAGATATTAGTTCATGTATTGCATGTTACTTCACATTTGTCAACTTCATTCATCCTACTGCATGTTATACAGATTGCACTTCTCTAGCATTCATTCATCATCATTAGTGTAGTTTTGTGCAGAGTGCTCAGATTTGGGTGCACGCTAAAGAGCCCCACATCTTCATAGAAGCTTTCAACGGAAGCGTCTTCATGGCTGGATGTAGGCACGTGGGCCTGTACCACCATCTTGTATCTCTTATCCAGTTTAATTACGATACCTATCACCCTTTCATTATTGCTATAGTATTCCTCTATGTTGCCAGCTATGTTTCTGTGAATTAGGAACCCCACTCCCAGTTCTCTTCTGTCAGCCAAGCCCCGATAGCAAAGGACGTGCCCATTCTGTAGCACCGTATAGGCCTCATGTGTCCTCCTAACCTCACTGAGCCCTATTATATCCCATTTAACACCCTCTAGCTCCTCGAATAGTACAGCTAGACTTCCCTCACTAGATAAGGTTCTAGCGTTAAAAGTTGCCAAATTCAGGTTCCAATGGCGGCCTGTCTTGATCCGGAGATTCTTAGCACCCTCTGCTGCGTTGCAGATCTGATTGCCGCCGTGGTCAGTTGCTTCGCAGCTGCTGGGGACTGAAAGCCGTGAGTTATTTGACGTTTGCATGTGGGAGGTAGCGGCCAGATACTGCACCAGGGTGTCCAATCCTTCTCTGGTGAGGGAGTGCGTTCCTGGCGGTGGTTAACGGTGAGGCCGCACCCCAGGCCTCGTAATGCAGTTCCATCACCATGCGGATTTTTTTTTATCCGGTTGGGAACTGCGCGGCACCGGGATTTCAACCACGGACCTTTTGCATGCGAGGCGGATGCTCTAATCACTACGCCATCGCTGCTGATTTAGTACTATCATTGCATAGTGCTAAAACAGACGAGGTTTTTTTAATGTACACAGGTGCTTGTTACAATAGTTGTTTACAAGAATAATTTGCTAATAATCGAAAATAAGCAGCTCACTCATATATATTACTACATTATATATTAGGTACACATATATTCACTTTGTGCTGTGGGCAAGAGCTATTCGAAAACATACAGTGTGCTTCAGTGAGCCATGGCACAGCCTAGAATGGACACTTGCTTAATTTTTACATGACAGTAAATAGTAAATAGTCTGCAATAAGAATTTGGTAGTTGGGGTATTTCTCACTTCATTTCAATTTTCAGTGAAAATGTTGTCATCCCTCATTAGAGTGCTTAAGTTTTTGGCATGTACAGAATTAGTTGTGTGTTTCTCGGATAACACACACTTTCATCCTTGAGGTAGGATCCCTGCTTTAGCTGTCTTGTCCATAAACCCTGGTCCAATTTTTATATTTGGTCGTCGAATCACAACCTGTAGTTATTTTAACACATGACTGCCTCAGCAGTAAACACAGTCTTGCATATGTTGCCAAATTGACCTAGTCATTTCTGTTTTTAAAAGGTCTTCAAACATATCTGCTGAAACACTCTACATGTTGGACACGGTACAAGCAACGAAAAGTTCTTGGTGTGTTGCTGAAGCCAACATTTGAATAAGCTTGCTTTTCAAAATCTTGGCTCCAGCGCCAGCTCATGTTCCAAGGGTCCTCCCATGAACTTCTACCTTATTTAAATTCAGAAGTAACGGTCATGAGACAGTCTTAAACTTAATTTTCCGAATGTGTTAATGTGTGTCAGTAGACGCGGCACATCACTCACGAGAGATGCATTTCTAGACTTGTTCATTTGCAAGTGCGCAAAATTAAGCAATTCTGTTTATTAGTGTATTAAGCGGAGAAAATATGAATTCGTTTGTGAGGTGATGTTTCCAAATTAATCTTTTTAGTGATTAGGCTTATTTTTGATCACGATATAGCTCCGGAACTATTACACCTGTAATGATGAAACCTGAGCGGCGACAGGTCTACTACCAGGGCTTTGCACTGTATGAGTTAGAAGTTTCCCGGTAGGTTATTACCAAAGTTAAAAGCGATCGTAAGAAAAAAAAACGTGGTCCGAGGCTTTGATCTAATGGGCGTACCTTTTGCCCGAGCAGTGAGCCACCCTCCTCCTCGGAGCGAGGGCGAGGGAAGACGCGGGCGCCTCACGTTTATTAGCATTTCTCTTTAACTTCTTTCTAACTGCATACCTTTTATTTGGCTAAAGCTATCGAAATACTTTTTTCACAAGAAGAAGCGGATTGTTATGTTCTAAAGGTAGGTTTAAGCGGTGTATCAGTCAAGTTTGTAGTTATTTTTATAAAAATGTTTTAATGAGATGAGATTTCTGCTGGTTACTCCCTTAAATAAGGGCCTAGAGAGTACGGAGTTGGGCCTCCGGTTAGCCTATGGTGTGCTGTTTATTAATATATTAAGCGGACAAAATTTAAATTCGTTTGTGAGGTGGTGTTACCAAATTAATCTTTTTAGTGATTAGGCTTAATTTTGGTCACGAAATAGTTCCGGTACTATTACTCCTGTCCTGATGAAACTTGAGCGGCGACAGGTCTACAACTAGGGCTTTGCACTGTATGAGTTAGAAGTTTCCCGGTAGGTTATTACCAAAGTTAAAAGCGATCGTAGGGGGAAAAAAACACGTGGTCGAGGACTTCGATCTGACGGGCGTATTTTTCTCCCGAGCAGTGAGCCACCCTCCTCCTGAGCGAGGGCGAGGGAAAACGCAGGCGCCACACGTTTATTAGTGGTTCTCGTTAAATTCTTTCTAACTCTGTATCTTCTGGTTACCTTAAGCTATCAAAAATATTTTTACACGGAAAAAACCGGACTGTTGTCTTCTAAAAGAAGACATCAGCTATTTTTCGATGGCGTTTGTAGCTACTTTTGAAAAATTGTTTTAATGAAATGAGCATTTTGCTGATTACCACCTTAATTAACGGCCTAGAGTGTACAGAATTGGGCCTCCTGGTAGCCTATGGGGTGCTGTTTATTATTATAATAAGCGGACAAAATTTAAATGCATTTGCGAGGTGATATTACCAATTTAATATTTTTAGTGATTAGGCTTAATTTTGATTGCAAAATAACTCTGGAACTATTAAACCTAGCCTGATCAAACTTCAGCAGCATCAAGTCTACGCTAAGCACTTTCAACTTTATAAGTAAGAAGTTTCCCGGTAGAATATTAACGAAGCTACAAGTGATCGTAAAAAAACACGTGGTCCGACTGTTGTTTTCACAGATTCACACTGTTTTCCGCCCCTAAAATTTAAAATTTCATTTGTAATAGCAGTATTTCTAGCGGTTGAACTCCTTGTATCTTTACTAACAAATAGACACCACTCTGACCCTCCTAGAACCGAAATTGCTAATGTTATAGGTAGATATGTGCAGAGCTCACTTACCTGTGCTGCTGACACTCGTCATCGGCGACATCACAGCTTCTATGAAGATGTGGAATCGGCAATGAGTAAGGTAAAAACACAGTATACAATACTGATGGGAGACTTTAATGCAAAGGTAGGGAAGAAGCAGGCTGGAGACCAGGCAGTAGGAGATTATGGCATCGGTACTAGAAACGCTAAAAGAGCTACTACTAGAATTCGCAGAACGCAATAATTTACGGATTTTAAATACCTTCTACCGAAAACGAGGAAACCGCAAGTGGACATGGAGGAGCCCTAATGGCGAGAATAAGAACGAATTAGACTTTATAATGAGTACTTTATAATGAGTGCACACCCAGGCATCGTGCAGGATGTGGAAGTGGTTGGCAAGGTACGATGCAGTGACCATAGAATGGTACGGTCTCGAATTCGCCTAGACTTGAGAAAGGAACGACAGTAACTAATACGCAAGAAGCCAATCAATGAGCTAGCACTGAGAGAGAAAGTACAGGAATTCAGAGTCTCGCTTCAGAACAGGTACTCGGCTCTTAGTGAGGAAACCAACCTTAGCATAGATACAATGAATAATAATCTGATGAGTATCATTAATGAGTGTGCAGTGGAAGATGGAGGCAGGGTGGTTAGACAGGACACTGGCAAGCTTTCCCAGGGAACGAAGAATCTCATTAAGAAGGGCCAAATCATAAAAGTCTCAAGTACAACAGATAAAATAGAACTGGCAGAGCTTTCGAAGTTGTATAATAGGCGTAAGGTATCCGATGTAAGAAGGTATAACATGGAGAGAATTGAACACGCTCTGAAAAACGGAGGAAGCGTCAAAGCAGTGAAGAGGAAACTTAGGATATGCAAAAATCAGATGTATGCACCAAGGGACAAATAGGCAAAATAACTACCAATATGGATAGGATAGTTAAAATAGCAGAGAAGTTTTACAGAGATCTGTACATTAGCCGGGACAACCACAACCTTAATACTACAAGAACTAGCAGTAACCCAGATGATACCCCACCAGTAATGATAGAAAAAGTCAGAAAAGCTTTGGAGAGCATGCAAAGAGGCAAAGCTGCTGGTGAGGATCAGGTAACATCAGATCTGCTGAAATACGGAGGACAGATTGTGTTAGAAAAACTAGCCACCCTGTTTACGAGGAGTCTCCTGACGGGAAGAGAACCAGAGTCTTGGAAGAACGCTTACGTCATCTCAATACATAAAAAAGGAGATGACAAGGACTTGAAGAATTACAGGCCGATTAGCTTGCTCTCTGTAATATACAAGCTATTTACAAAGGTAATTGCTAACAGAGTAAAGAAAACATTAGAATTCAATCAACCAAAGGAACAAGCAGGATTTCGAACAGGCTACTCAACAATCGACCACATTCATACTATCAATCAGGTAATAAAGAAATGCCCAGAATATAACCAACCACTGTACATAGCCTTCATACATTACGAGAAGGCGTTTGATTCAGTAGAAATATCAGCCGTCATACAGACACTGCGGAATCAGGGCATAGATGAAGTATATATGAACATCCTGGAAGAAATCTACAGGGGATCAACTGCTACCATAGTGCTTCATAAAAAAAGCAACAGAATACCAATCGAGAAGGGTGTAAGGCAGGGGGACAAAATCTCCCCAATGCTATTTACCGCGTGCTTACAGGACGTTTTCAGAAGCCTAGGATGGGAACAGCTAGGGATAAGAGTTAATGGAGAGTACCTTAGTAACCTGCGCTTTGCCGATGACATTGCATTGCTGAGTAACTCAGGGGACGAATCGCAACTCATGATTACGGAGTTAGACAAGGAGAGCAGAAAGGTGGGTCCTAAAATGAATCTGCAGAAAACGAAAGTAATGTACAACAACCTCGGAAAAGAGCAGTGCTTCGAGATAGGTAATAGTGCACTTCAAGTTGTAAAAGACTATGTCTACTTAGGGCAGGGCATAACCGTGGAGCCTAACCACGAGATTGAAGTAACTAGAAGAATAAGAATGGGGTGGAGCACATTTGGCAAGCACTCTCAAATTATGACAGGTAAATTGCCACTATCCCTCAAGAGAAAGGTATATAACAGCTGTATCTTGCCGGTACTTAGCTACGAAGCAGAAACCTGGAGACTTACAAAGAGGGTTCAGCTTAAATTGAGGACGACGCAGCGAGCAATAGAAAGAAAAATGGTAGGTGTAAACTTAAAAGACAAAAAGAGAGCAGAATGGATTAGGGAACAAACGGGGGTTAAGAATATCATAGCTGAAATCAAGAAGAAGAAATGGACATGGGCTGGGCATGTAGCGCGTAGACAGGATAACCGCTGGTCGTTAAGGGTAACTAACTGGATTCCCAGAGAAGGCAAGCGGGTTAGGGAGAGACAGGAGGTTAGGTGGGCAGATGAGATTAAGAAGTTTGCGGGTATAAATTGGCAGCAGCAAGCACAGGACCGGGTTAACTGGCGGAACATGGGAGAGGCCTTTGTCCTGCAGTGGACGTAGTCAGGCTGATGATGATAAAGAGCCCCAGGTTGTCGAAGTTTCCTGAGCCTTCCACTACGGCGTCTCTCATAATCAAATGGTGCTTTTGGGACGTTAAACCCCACATATCAATAATTTTGTGCAGAGTGCCTCAAAGTACTTCTTTTTTGTTATCTTTAGAAAAGGAGTATTCATTGTGGCACAATTTGACTAAAAATATCCTAGAAGAACGTCATCCATGTCTAAAATTGGTTGTTATGCTGGCAGAAATCATAAAATTCACTCCTACGTCTGTGTTACAATATTTAAGTAGTCTTTCGAATGGGCTTTTATCATTTGTGTTGTGCAGCATACTCTGAGTGTGTTTTTGTTTAATCTATCTTAGCTTAGGAATTACAGGTTTCCAGTAGAAGAGCTCCAAGTCAAGAAAATTATAATCTTCTGCCTTTCCTTTTTGCACCATTGTAGAATACAGTACACTGTTAAAGAGAACAGTTTAATGAGCACCTTTAATATTGTGACCACCTAACTTCAAGCAGATGTGGAAACATTTTTCGTGCATAGCACTGGTCAGTCAAAAAGAAGTGTACTCTGGCTGAAAGTTGTGTTGTCAAAGTCGTAGTGATTCCATAATACTGTAGCACATTTATGGCTCTCATAAGTAGTGATGCATGTCACTTCTCTAGCTTTTAATAGCAAATGCTGAGTTCACAAGTCGCTATGAATTATGGAGCGTTCGCCCGGATATACCAAAAGGGAGGATGCAAACTTACTCGATGTTCTGGCAGTTTTGACAAAGGGTGTCAGTTTATTCCATGGGAATCTCTCAGCAAGTTGCTGCACATGTGGCGCTTAGAGCCAAACCTGATGACGGTGATAGACTTCGCTGTGTATTCTGAGCCCGCTGAACGATGGCACTCATAGTTCACTGTGTCATTCAGCCTCAAAAATAGTAGTTCATATGTTGGACCATATATAAAGCTTAGGTATCAGTGGATCATCTACAACCCTGCAAGTGTTGGTCATCACTCCTCTAAATTCTTTAAGCAATATGTGTGCTGATGGATTCTTTCAGCATGAAAAGCTCATTAACATCATTGGTAACTCATTCCATCTGTGAATGGATAAGATTGACAGTGTAGTACGAAAATGTAGTGTATAAGAATATATGCACTCTCTAGCTAAAGTCTCACATGCATATTCTTCTCGATGTGCAGCAAGAAAGACACTTTCGAAATGTCCTACAATCTGTAAAAGAAACTGTCTACATGTTTCATCTCGTGGAGTTTACTAATGCACATGTCAATATTCAGCCACAGCAGCTTAGTTAAATATTGGCCGCGAGATCGAGCAGAGTCGCTGCCTGGCGGCAACTGGCCGAAGTGGCGAAGTGTGGACATGACCGGGCTAGACTGTACCAGAGCGCTCGCTTCTAGAAGCGCACAAGTGCAGTGTAGCCCGGCCGTGGTGTAGATTACTCCGTTTTTCATCTCCTAGCCTTGTCGTGTATTTATGTGCACGTATGTCATGCATGTTATCAAAGTGTGGTTTGTCCGTTCATGTAAGCTCAAGTGTAACTATTTCTACATATGACTGAAACGGCGTACGAATCTATTTGGTCTTGCTTGGCAGCTAATGCATTGTAATAAGATCAGCGTGCAACTTTCCAGAGTGCAGTTTATTGTCCATGATGAAACAAGAGCAAAAATACACACACTCAGAGAGGACACAGACAAGCGCTTACTAGCAACTGAAAATTTTGTTTCGAAGCGAACACTAATAAGTACATCACACGCATGTACATCATTCCCGATTTCCCCTGTCATCATCAACAACGTGATATAACAAAATATGCACGCACCCACAACCGGAAACAAACACGTGTCAAGAACGAAGAAAAGAAAACGTGAAAAAAAAACAAAAATTAAAAAAACAGAAAAACCAAAGAAACAAAAATACGTAACACAGAGAAAAACTTTGGGTTATGTGACGTCCAAAAAAGCAAATTCCGCATCTGTTAGTAGAACTGACGATTGGCTGTTGCAACTGTCCCCTCCTTTCCTTATTCTATACGTTTCCATTATTTCTCTCGTCGTCCGCTTGTTGTGCCTGTCAATTATTCGTGTGTCGGAAAATTTCGGTTGGCAGGTGCACTCCTTGCAGTGCATCGCTAAGTGTGAGTAAAGGGCCTCCATTAGTGAACTCTCATGTTCACAAAGATGCACATTTATGCTCCGACCCGTCTGACCAACGTATTTCTTTCCACATGTGAAAAGAGTTCTGTATACAACATCTTTTTTGCACTCAAAGTACCTCCTGCCATGCTTTATGCTACATCTGTTCGATTCTCCAGTTCTTTTTTTGCTGACTAGTCTTTCTACTGCTGGACAAATCTTTGATAATTTGTTTTCAGCTGAAAAAACAACCCGCACGCCATACCTTAATGCAACTTTTTTCAACCTATGTGAAATATTGTGTAGATACGGGATGACCACTGTCCGCTCTCTTTCACCCTCAACTTCTCTCCTCTCTTCGCTTGTGCCAATGATTGCATTTTTTACTTCCAGACGATTGTTCTCACATGCCAAAAGGATACATTCATCCTGGTAACCAGCTCCCCTCAAGCGCTTGATCTGCGCGGAAACACTCTCATTCATTGAGAGTACGCACGATTTCATGAGGGCAGCTTTGATGCAAGAAGTTGCAATCCCATTCTTTACTATCTTCAAATATGCCGAATGATAGCTCAGCAATGGTCTTTCCGATCTAGGGTGATACATCCAACAAGTGTGAAAAAGGAGACAAATTAATTTTTAGGTCCAGAAACTGAATGCGTCGTTCCTTTGGCACCTCAAAGGTAAACTGTAAACCACACCCATTTTTCCTAAAAGCTTTTAAAACAATCACTAACGTGCCCATACCCGGATCGTTTTTTACCAAAACATGGTAGTCATCTACAAATCTGAATATCTTCAGATCCATACTATCTAGCTCCTTACCTACTGCTGTGTCAAGTTTGCTCAAAAGAACAATGCATAATATCGGGGCGACACTAGACCCAATGCAAATCCCATCCTTCTGGACGTACAATTCTTCATTCCACCCCACTAGCGTGGAACTCAGATACATGGCCAAAATCTCCATAAAACCTTCTACAGACACACCAGAGGCGTTACAAAAAGCCACTTCATAATTTTTGTACGATTTGTAGTTACGGACCGTGCGGAACGGAATAATACAGATCGACGACATCAATACTGAAGGCAGCAGAGACCCTTACATCATCTCCCTTTAAGTAGTCCACTACTTCCATGGTGTTGGAAACCAAAAACGGGTCACAAAACCGGAGCATTTTCAAATGTTTTTGCAAAAATTTGAACACAAGACGTAGCCAGGTACCCTTTTCAGAGACAATGGTTCGGAACGTAAGGTTCTCCTTGTGTGTTTTTACCGTAAAGAACGCTTCCAGCATCGTCGTACCCTCCATTCAGCAGAATAATTTCAGAGTGGGTGCAGCTTTCTGTTTCAGGCACATCGCAAAACGCCCTTGGCACCCTCCCAAACATGAGAACTACTAAATGGTCTGTGAATGCAGCGTCTTGTAGCGACTCGATTTTATTTAAAAAAAATTAGCAGATCCCATTCGTGTACAGTGGAAATCAATGATATGCGAAACACGAATGAGAAAGGTTGATATGTCATTTTAAATTCAGCACAACATTATGAGGTGGAGGGAAATGATGCCGTACATGACTTCCATGTCATGATTTATCTTGTTTGGATGTGTAGTTTACCTTCGTCATCTATTCACGTCATGTGATACCAAATTTAGTATATGTGGAGCTAGCGAAACGACCACGAGCACGCTATGAGAGTGGTATGTTGTCATGTTCTGGCATGATACGCGTGGCAAGATTATCATATTTGCACCATTAATATACTTTCGCCATCCATTGACATCACTTAACATCAACATTAGTATATGTGGAGCTAGCGAAACAGCAGCGAGCGCATCATGAAGGGCCCTATATACTACAGTGTAATGGTGACGCAGCACATGCTGGACACAGCGACGCCACGTTAGCAACCACGTCTAAAATCATTTTGTCTGTGAGATAGTAATCTGTTTGATTCCAAGAAGAGCGTAATGTGTTTGAGTGATATGTTGTAACATTT
Organism: Rhipicephalus microplus; assembly: GCF_043290135.1. Classification (NCBI taxonomy): domain Eukaryota; kingdom Metazoa; phylum Arthropoda; class Arachnida; order Ixodida; family Ixodidae; genus Rhipicephalus; species Rhipicephalus microplus. Next base: position 61,605,325 of record NC_134708.1, read on the forward strand.
TACATGATTAAGAAGTAAATGATATTGGTCTGTAATTTAATAGAGACTGTTTATTGCCAGACTTAAAGAGAGGGAGCCATCTTCCATGAAGAGAGAACAGTGCCAGAAAATAAAGATTTATTTAATATGATCGTTAAATATTCGAATGACCATAGGGGGTAGCGAACTAAGAATGCATTTTGCATCCCGTCAAGGCCCATGCATTTTTTCACTTCCAGTTTTAAGATAAAGGTAAGAATACGTCCATTTGTTATTTCAATATCACTGATCTGTTCAGAACGAGGTATACCTCACAAAAAATGGTGTTGTTAGAAACAAATGCAGACAGGAAATAGTTATTAAAAGCATTAAATGTAGCTGGTGGGTCAGTTACGATACGATTATCTAATTTGATAGAAGGAGGTGATGCAGAATGAGGCAAAATAGAACAACGCAGTTTGTGTGGATTAGTCTTTTACAGATAATGCGACAGAATGCGATAAAATAAATTTTTCGCTGTTTTCATCATTGAGTTGAGTTGATACTTGGCACTCTGAAACCTGTTTAGGGCAATGGGATAATTAAATCTTCGGGGGCGCCTAAGTCGACAGACATGAAGAGATAAATGCAAGAGGTCACGAGTAATTCAAGTAATCCAAGGAAGATCAGCATTGCTTTTCTTTGTCCTAATCTGAAAAAATCATTAGATACACGCATTTACAAGATCTTCAAAGTAATTAACAAGACACTATATATGTCTTGACTGTCAGAAAGCACAGAACATGTATCAAACTGGGGAGCTAAAATATCAGTTGTGGAAGTGTTGGTAGCACGAGTAAAATTGGGGAAGCTGGTGAATGTATAAGGCGATTTGGACATGGTATAGCAAAGTGTTAACAAGATGACTTTGTCATTCGATAATCCTTCAACCATTTTGCAAGAGAAGTTGCTGTCAGCTAGATCTGTACTTAAGGAAACTAGGTCTACGATATAATTGAGCCTCTTCGCACGTGAGACGACTTGAGTAAGCCTAAAGGATAACGAAATATTTAATAATTCATGGCATATTGCAGTATCTTGATCCGTTACGGTCAGAGAAGGCCAGTAAATGTCAGGAGCGTTAAATTCGTATATACAAATAAGTCTTGATGAAGCAATATTTACATTGCACGTAAAATTGGCAAGAACTTGAAGAACTTCAAGGGATGATCTGGGTAGGCGATACACAATGCTAACTACAGTACACCGATTTTCTAGGTAGACCTTGCATCACATGGGTTCTGTTTCAGCAGGCAAGGGCAGCACTGAGAACAGGATATCTGACCGGATAAGTTGTGCAACGCCGCCGCCAATGCCTTGTGTCCTGTCCTTAAGTACGGCAATGAAACGGGGTGGAGTGAACTCAAAATCGTAATTGTTACATTGAAGCCATGACTCTGTGATGCCAATGATATGAGATGTATTAGTTGCAATAAGAGACAATAAATAGATCTGGAAGCTTTTGAGCAACACTACAAGCATTGACTTTCAGGACCGCCATGTTTTCATGAAGGCTATAGTGAGATCATGCAGTGGATGAGGCAGGATTCAAAGATGCGGGTACTCAAAATCGAGAGCCAGGTGCTGAATCTGAGATATTCGCTAAGGAGTTCGAGGTGTCGTCTCAATTATAACGTATGTTTTCAATGAACGCATGATCGTATCGTAACGTCACCACAGAGTCGTTAATGCAAAAATAAAGTCAAGCTTCTCAAATTTTTATCTGCATGTGTCTAATATGTGCAAAATATTTTCTGTATTAAACACGTTTGAGCCTTTCAGTTTAAATGCATTTTTGAAAACGAGGGCTTTTCCCCCCATGGTAGAAATCTTTAGGATGACAGGTCGTGTATAGTCACTACATACTTTTTCAAGCCTGTGGACGCATCCGATTTGCGGGCAGGTGATTTTCAATGTATTGTTAAACATTAAAGTTAATGCTGCTCTACAGCGTACTAGTGTTTTCAACGGAATCTTCTAAAATACTGTGTATGATCGTTCAGCGAACTGGGAATGCGGGAGAACACGCACAAGAAGCAACGAAGCACACAGCACGAGCGCTCATGCTGCGTGCCTCTTTGCTTCTCGTGTGTGTTCCCTTGCGCTCCCAGTTCACGGAACGACAAAGTAACGGGTTGCCGTAAACTCTGACTTGCGGTAGCTCAAAGGGTGATGCGCAGGTGTCGTCCCACATCGAAGTGATATGAAATGCCCTTGGCAGACGGTCCATGACATCCACGTGCCGAGCCACGAATGACTGGGCAGAACCATGTGCATCAGAGACAGAGCATTTGACATCCCAGAAGTTCAGATTCCCCAAGTAGGCGAGGAACTGTAGAAATTGCAAGCATCAAGTAAACATCGGGCTGGTGCTGCTGCGACGTAGCCCACTTGAGACCATTTAGCGGGTGCACAGCAAGTTTGAAAAGATTTCATACAAGTGTTCGAAGTACGCACCAGAAACGGGATATCGTTGTTGTGTTCAATTCTCAAAGGCGAAGCTTCCGGTCCCCCAATTTTTTCACTGCCTTTTTTTTTATAGATTCATTCTGATCATTCTTTCATTGAGCTGGAAAACCGCAGTAATTACACTGAAAATTCATGGCATGTGTTAAGGTAGAAAGAGGCACTGCTGTTCAAGCGCATAGAACATGCAGTTGTACTTACTCGCTGGCTCAAGTCTCACCTGTGTGTTGTCTTTCATTATTGCTACGACTCAAGAAAGTCATATTCTAAATATCCCACAATGTCTTAAAGAGAATGTCTACACATTTGATTGCCTGGCATCAACAGTTCATGCACCCATCTTTATTTAGCTTTAGGGCCTGTGTTTAATTTAATCTACGGACATATTTTGTGCTAAAATGAGGTAACACACACTTATCTCATCGTTTCGGTTCACAAAGCATTTGTTTCTTTTATATCTAATATGCTGCTATAATTCACTGCCTCAATGTTCAATTCTATATTACATTTTCTTCCAAGCTCAAGTGCTCAAATTTGTATTGCCCTCTGTATAGAAGTTGTCTTTTCAAAAAATAAGTAGGCACCAACTAGGTAATGAAAAGGGGTCACTCAATTACAATAATAAGAAAAAAAAGGTTTGATGAAGCCCAGCTATTGTTGAGTGTACTGTGTTGTTTGTGCTTGTTTTAACAGTTGTCTGTGTACTTTTGCAGATGTGTCCATGCCTTTATGAAGAAATAGAAATGAACAAGTCTCATGTTTTGGATATTGCCAGAAAGGCATGGCTCCAGTGTCTTCTTGGAAATAATTAATTATTTCATGATAACATTGCTGCTTAATGTTTTGTGAATGTGGGATTGTGGTGGTGATGTGGCCCATGTCTGTGGACTGCTCCATAGAATAAGCTTCATTGAAGTAAGTGAAATTGACTATTCAGTTTTGGCTCTGTTTGTCAATTGAATTTGGGAGGAAGTGTATAATGAATTTCTTTGCGATGGTTATTTTTCATCAGTGTGAAGCAGTATTGCCTGTTTTGTAAATCACTGGTTGATGTGAAGCATTTATTGATGCACTTCTTTACACATCCACATGTGCCAAAAAGAAGAAATTCGTATCTAAGCAACAGCGACACTCGGTACTGACTCTTCGATTTTACACTGTTGAATGTAAGCGTTTAGTAGTGGACACCTGATGTTACTTTATTATGCATTTTGCCCTTGCAAAAATTGGTGCATGTGAATATGTATGTTGTGCTTTCTTGTCAACAAAACTTTTGATATGGCAAATGAACATATTGTTTTGCAGTTCCACTTACTTAGCAACAGCTATTGAAATTTGCCTAAATCTTTCTCAATTTTTTCTATCATAAAAAATTCTACCATTCTTGATTGGATTATTCATATTTGCTTTCGCCTTTTTTCTCAGCGATGCTTACAGTGAAAGTAGTGCAATGAGTTGATTGCACTGTTTTGTAATATAGGCAAGGTTGTTTTATCATTCTGGTATATAAGGACAGTCTTAGAAATGTAATTGTTATTGTCTGTATTCACTGTACAGTAATAGCTTGATAAATCGAGCATGTTTGTTGGTCGAGGCCAGAATCTGCGTTGGTTTGTGACGTGAAGCTCTTGTAATTTGGTCATATTTCGCCTGAACCCAAGTAACTCATACAGTCATTGGAGAGTGCTGAGCAAGAAATGCCAGCCATACAATGTTCGGAAAAATCGTGTGCCAGTAGAACTGGTAATGACGGTAGCTGTAGATAACAGTGTGGTGCAGAACACAATTCAGGATTATTAAAGATGGGGGGGTCTTGTAGCTTCGCCGCTTTGTGGACGAATTTTTAGGATGATCAGTGACGGAGCTTTCTGGGCGAGTTGATTCATAGTAATAGGGAAAAAGAACCAGCGCTAAACCACACGATGACAGCAAAGAACAACCACAACAGGACAAGCGCTGTACTTGCGGCTGAATGTTCATTGAAGAATTGCACACACCCCCACACATGAAACAATAGAGCATGTGTAAAAAAGGACCATCTGAGCCATGTCAACTTTGGGCATCTAACTGCCCTGTCATAAAACGTGTGAAGTGATGATAAAATTTAACGCCTGGCTTATCGACTATCCAACTTTTTCTCTTTGAGGAAAACTGAGGGTTTGCTTACGCATGACAAATTGCCCCGCTATCTGATTTCGAAAGCCTCACAGATCTCATGTTCAATTTTTTTTTCTACCTTTGTCAATTACGATCGCTGATTTTGACAATTATGTTCTGCACCGTGTAAGCTCTCCAGACTGCAATCGCATAGCAATGCAGAAAGCTAGTTTGAGCAGCATTTGCGGAAAGAAGCGAGCTAACGTCTTCGCGAAATTGGCTGTTTCAGTAGTATACCTAATTCTCTTGTCATGCAACTGTGTATATCAGCCAGACGGGCCGATGTCTGAATGACAGGCTGCGTGAACCACCACTATCTCCTCCCCCACAAGCACAAGTGGAAACTTGCCTTTGCATTTCAAAAGCTGCGGCTGCATCCCAGATTTCAAATCGGCGATCGTAATTGGCGAAGGTAGACACAAGCTTGATCATGAGATCTGCACTCTAAGCCGAAATTTGGCAAAGTTGGACTAACTGCAGTCGTTAAACCAATGGACGAACGGTTCGTCCAACAGGGACTAAATGTGTGACAATGCGTGTCTTGCGCAAACACCCGGCAATGAAGGGACCAACGGGGAGGGCAACTGCGCCGCGATCGCCTCCTGTCGATGCTGCACTGCAATGCTCGGCGTGGTCGGCGATCATGAAAACAAGTTAAATAGGCTATACGCCACTGTGAAAGCGAAGCACTATGAAACGAATAGAAGATGTTATGAGAGGAAAGTAGTACAACACGCAGTCAGTGCACACAGCAAGCGCCCTCGCGTTTCCACCATGCCGGCACGGGCGGGCCGAAACCAAGTGAAAATCGCCGAACACGGGCAATGCGGATAACTCGCTTCAATGTGCTGAATAAGTTCGAACTACGGTGAACACTGACAATGCTAATAAAGGTAAGCTGTTCATCAGCGGCCGTCTACCCACACAGTGACCACAAGTTCAAAGCGATATATAGGAAAAGTAGGCTTCGTACGTCATCGGTATCAAGCGGGCTGCCGGTGTGAGTGCATTGCCGGCACAAGCGAAGGAAACGTCGCGTTCAAGTCCACAAAAATAGTAGCTCAGACAAACTTGTGTCTTTTTATCCATGCTACAATCGTTATCAAAAATCGAACGTGTAGGCGATCGCGGATACGACTAATCGTGCGGCCAGCGGTACACAGGTTGTGCCTTACCAGCACGATGAAAGAACCGTGCCTGCGAACGGTCTCGTCGCTGTAAGTATGCAGATATCTACATCACTCGGTAAGACACAGCGAACATGGGGCACTTACCTATTGTTCATTTGTGACTGCAAAATAACGACGACGAAAATTCCACGCGAGCCGCATGTTGCGATCGCCGGCGGTCGTTTAGCCGTACTCGTCGTACGCCTAGCGACGCCGTCGGCAAGCCGACACGGTATGGCATCGGCGGGGCGCCTGCGGCTGCTTCGCCGGCTTTCCCGCATAAGCGCCGCTGCTATGTTTGTGTTTGCGGACTCGTGCGCCAGCACTGCGAACGCTGGTTCGGCCGACATGATCGAATGCCAGCTGATAATTCGTAGTCTCGGGCTGGAAGCATGTTGAATATTAGATGGATCCATATTAAAAGATCGGTGCGCATCGGTGCTACGAATAAGCCCATGTAAATTTTCGCGTTACGGTGTCAATATTTATTGTTTTCTTAAGCCGAGTAAAAGTCGCCCACTGGCACTAGATGGGAGGTCAAAATACCGTGCTATATATACCCGAGAGTGTGTTCCCTGTATACAGTACAGCGCGGGCAGTCAGTGTTTGCGGTATTTTACGTTGAAATAATAGTGCGTATGTATGTGTGTGTGTGTGTTGCTTGAATAATATACTATGATCTTCAGTGCTGATTAAATTGGAATAAACATAAAATATACTGCCCAAATGCAGTGTCGCCATTTTTTTTTTGCCATTGGTCCAGACGGTTCAACTGTTAGTCCCACTGGAGCATTCTACTGGGGCCAACATTTAAACCAAGTGGAGTAAGTGCTTGGGGTAACAGTTGAGCCCCTGCAGTTACTCCCGCAGTTAGTCCAAAATTGGTTCAAAATCTGTGGCAGCGCATTTAGACCCCTAAAGGACCAATGGCATACCCCACTTTAGTCTTTTTCGGCTTAGAGTGTGTGAGGCCTTTGAAATGAGGAACTGGGGCAAATCGTCATGTATGAGTGAGCCCTCAGTTTTACTCGCAGAGAAAGGGTTTGGGTTTTAAATAGCTGGTAAGCCAAGCTTTAAAGGGACTCTAAAGTCAAATAACAATTCACCTCAGAGTGAAAGCTCAATATATGACCACATCTGAAACGACAATATTATCAACAACAGTGCCCTACTTACAGAAAAATTAGGGTAAATGCACAAGAACACGCGCCTCAGTAGGAAATTCTCAAAATTATTCCGATGACATCAGATGAACCGCCTACATTTAATCGGTAGTAATCGATCTAGCCGCACTAAATAAAAAACCTTTCGTACACCAAGAGACACAATAAAATGCCGCTTGATCATTTCTGTTTGAATAATTGATTGATATGTGGGGTTTAACGTCCCAAAACCATCATGTGATTATAAGAGACGCTGTAGTGGAGGGCTCCGGAAATTTTTACCTCTTGGGGTTCTTAAGCGTGCACCCAAATCTGAGCACACAGGCCTACAACATTTCCGCCTCCATCGGAAATGCAGCCGCCACAGCCTAGATTCGATCCCGCGACTTGTTGGTCAGCAGCCGAGTATCTTAGCCACTAGACCGCCGCGGCGGGGTTTCTGTTTGCATAATGGAAAAAAAAAACCGCCGGACGTTATTAATGGGGAATGACACAAGTGATTCAAAAATTTAATTTCCGTTTGGTCAAGCTGGACAGGTCGTGCCATCTAGCGAGGCCCAGTTGTACCAAAATAAGTCTGTATTCTGTGAGCCGTTGGCGTGAAATTGATCAATGGCTGTTGTTGCTGCTGTGGCTCCCGTTGCTTTCGGTCTACTGCTACTAGCGCAGTAAAGCCGGGCAACATTGTGCATGGCAATAGTGATGCGAGTCACTCCGGTCGGTCCTCTTCTTGAAGTGGGTAACGTGAAGTGCGCTAACGCAATGCGGAACACTAATACGTGATTTTATTTCAAAATAGGCCCTTCCTTGGCACAAAAGTACACTACGACGTTTCTGAACCGCTATTTCAACAATCAGTATAGACTTACTAGTTGCCTTTAGTGTCCCTTTAAATTTCATCATTGCTTCACACGTTTCATGATATGGACAGTTAGGTGCCCAAGGTTGATATGGCTCAGATGGTCCTTGTTTACGCATGCGCTGTCGTTTCATGTCTGGGGGTGTACCCAATTCTCCAATAATCAATCAGTTGCAAGTCTAGTGCTTGTCCTGTTTAGTTGTTCTTTTTCGCTGTCTTTCTGAAGTTTTTCGCTGGCTCTTTTTTTCTATTGCAGGATGATGAAAGGTGCGACTTTTCAACTCCTCCTATGCAAAATAAAAGGAGTATTTTCTAATTGATAAAGAAATAATAAATGTTTTGATATGAGAAATATTAGCTTATTAATATTTTCGGTAGTTTGGTATGTGGTCGATTCAGATATTTTGTCCAGTCTCGTGAAATCCGAGCTAACGAGCTTTTTAACATATTTATGCGAAAAAGTAGAATTTGTGCTCGTATGTTTATTCAAGTAAGTGCCTGGAACATTATATGATGCTTAGCTTACTTATGTTCTATTCAATCATTTTTTGTCACTGAAGTAGTTTAGAAACAATAGTGGAAAATGTGTAAAAAGCACGAGTACGCAGAATTTATTTCTTTGGCATTTCTCATAAATGTGCCAGCATTTCTAACCACCAAACTGTGATATTTTTATTCTTTCTCAATGATTTGTTTCTGTTTTTTTTTTCATATTTTTTGGAGTTTATTTCATATTAACCTTGTAAACTCATATTTTATTTCTTATGCTGCATGCGTTGAATGACAAATTTTTTTTGTTACAGTGTATTATTTTGTAGGTGTTTCTATGGGGGAAAAAGGTGCAATAAATGTTCCACTGAGCTGGTGACTTTTCTGTTAGCTTATTATGAATAAACGTAATTTAGGTATAGTACCAGAATTACATCGATATTGTATTCGTGCACATTTACTGGAGGTCTTTTCATGTGTTAGACATAGTATATTTAAAGAGATAGGAAAACTGTTTGTAACCATGTCGTCAAGCCCGGTTATTGCTCCAATATTATGTGGCTTGCTTATGCGAAGGTGATTATGTATTTAATCTACAAGTGCTGTAATCTTTCTTCATTGCCTAGTGCTCTTGTGTAGTTGCACACAATGCATGTAAGGTTTTCATTGCCTCTATTCTGTCTCTGTGGTTTTGCAGGTTCCTTGTCTTCGGCCTCCCGTGAGGCGTATCATTCACTTGTGTCCGTACGAGGCGAACTGCATTCGTGTCGTCAGTGCAGCTATGCGACCAAGAACAAGGCCCTCATGCAAAGACACCTCTTCAAACACACGGGCGAGCGCCCCTTCCAGTGCCACCTGTGCCCAGCTGCATTTACTCGGAAAGCGAACCTCAAAACACACATTCGTACGCACACAGGGGAGCGTCCCTTTTCCTGTGACTGCTGTAGTGCATCGTTCACCCGGCAACATATCCTCATGAATCACATGCTCACACACACTGGGGAGCGTCCATTTTCCTGTGAACAGTGTAGTGCATCATTTTCACAGAAGGCGACCCTCACTGCCCACATGCGCACCCACACAGGGGAGCGTCCCTTTTCCTGTGACTGCTGCGGTGCATCGTTCTCACTGAGCAATACGCTCAGGGATCACATGCGCACACACACAGGAGATCGTCCGTTTTCTTGTGACCAGTGCAGTGTGTCATTTTCACAGAGGGGGAGCCTTCTTAGGCACATGCGCACCCACACAGGAGAACGTCCATTCTCCTGTTGCCACTGCAATGCATCTTTTTCACGGAAACACCATCTTGTAAAACATGTGTGCTGTCAGCATACAAGAAAGTCAACATAAAAAGTGAGTTGTCTGCACGCACTTTCTTTATGAAAAATGCAAGTCAAGGTTTTTTAATCTGTAGAACAGTTCTACAAAATTTTAGCTATTTGCATAACTTTTGATGGCTTTGTGTTTTACCATGACTGTAAAATATTGTTACAGTGGGTTCACTAGATTGAACCAACAGCAAACAATGACTGAAAGGGGTAAGACGAGAAGGATGCGCAGTTATGGCACGCGCTTGTCGTCGGTCCCCTGTGAATAAACCTCTGTTCAACCTTGTTTACAAGTCGCGTAACAGAATGGTCGAGGTGCCGGGTACCCCAAGTCTCTAACAACGAGTTTCCATCCCTTTGTGCTCATCGGAGTCCTCGCTTTGCGGGATTACAACCAACATCAACAGGAGAGATGCCTCTGAAACCGATTTCCCGAGGACGCTGGCTTCTTCCGATTCTCACAAGGAGCCGCCAAGATTTGGTGGGACTGGCGAGGAAGACGTGGACGGTTGGTTGTAGCAGTGCAAGAGGGTGAGCGAACTTAACAGCTGGGACTCCTTCTCTCAGCTATCGTACGTCGTGCTCTCTCTCACCAACACTGCCCTCCTCTGGTACAACAAGCAGGAGGATATGCTCACCACATGGGATATGTTTGTAGACGCATTGAAAAAGTGCTTCAACGACATCACAATGAGAAAGAAGCAGGCTGAACACACCATCTCTCAAAGGGCTCAGCGGCCTGGTCAAACTTGCGCCACTTACATCGAGGAAATTCTAAAGCTTTGTAAACTTGTTAACCTCGGTATGTCTGAAGAAGACAAAGTTGGCTATTTTATTAAAGGCATCGCAGAGTGTGTGTACCGATTCTTGATCACCAAAAAAAACCTGTCATCTGTATCTGTGGCCGACATCATGAAGCACCGCCATACCCTTGAAGCACTGAAGATGCGTCGTATAGCGCCGAAATTCGGGCCGCTTGGCTAACGTGCCGACAGTAGATAGCGTCGACGCCAACCCTCCATCTGACCTGTCATCGAAAATACGACAGATATTTCGGGAAGAGCTTCTCTAGTGCCGTGAAATAAGCCATTCCAGCAGTGATGACTACTACCGAGGCAACCAGCCTGGACTACCTCCTGCCTCATTCCCACCATCTATCAACGTGGGGAACGTGGACAACTACCGAGCTATGCTTCGGTCCGAACCGGCAAACCGACCTCCCTTCGCCAACGAGCAGCAGCCACGAAACACCTATGCCCTGCAGCGATTCCACACTGCTTACTCAACTACAACGGGAGACAGGTATAGGCCACAAGATCGAGCAGAGTCGCCGTCTGGCGGCAACTGTCCAGAGGGTGAAGTGAGGATTGCTCCTTGCGTAGTCTTCTAGCCAAGTCGTATTTCTATCTGCGTGTATGTGATGTACGTTCTCAAAGTGTGGTTTGTCCGGTCAGTCAATGCTAGTATAACTGTTTGTACGTGTGCCTGAAAGGACGTACGAAAGCATTTGGTTTTTCTTGGCTGCAAAAACATTGTAATAAGATCGGTGAGTGCAACTTTCCAGAGTGCTGTTTATATTTGTCATACCTGCCATTCAGAGTAGACGGCGCTTTCTGTTTCAAGCACATCGCGAAATGCTCTTGGCATCCTCCAGAACATGAGCACTTATAATAAATGCTGTGTGAATGCAGCCTTTTATAGTGACTTGGTTGTAAAATAAAAAAAAAACAGGCTTTAGGTCATGCACTTGCACACTGTTGGTAGGCGTACAAACGGCACTGTAGTTTATGGATCACGTGAGGATCCGTAGTTGTGTTTATATGACCGTGATAGCATTACATAGAAATCTTAGTATTGTCATGACTTGGGACTGGCAGTGCAAGAGACACCCATCAGCTCCTCAAGAGGTGCTCGTTGACGAGAACGCTGTTTGCATCCCACAAGAGCGCGGGAACACTCTTAAGCGCACTGCAAGGAACGCACACCGGTGTGCCAGTGACGTGCTGTCCGCGTCGCACACGAACGCGGCGACACGCAGTCAGCGTTTCAGGAGAAGCGGGTTCACGAACCGAGGGGTATAAAAAGCGCATCGCATTTGCGCAGGGGTGTTTCATCAGGGTGGATTTCGTTACGGCCAGTCGTGTCTCATGTAAAGGTGCTTCTAGACGCCTAGTGTTCTTCACATCTGTATATATGTAAATAAATTGTTTGTGTCGTCAAGAAGCCTTGCAAGGGTTTTTCCTTTCCCGGCACAAGGGTGACTGCCTGTAAGCCCACTCCTAGGTCGCATCAACTGGTGGCAGCGGTGGGACCCGAACCCACACCTTTGTCAGACCGGTGCATGCAACCCCGCTAAAGTTTGCATTCATAAACCAGGAAGCAGAAAATAAAAGTATTTGCCTGCTTATCGCAAAAATAACGATAGAGGGGACATTTGGGGTGTTAGAGACCGAGGTGGCAGTGTCTCAGAGACTGCTGAAGCAGTATGATTACCTGTTCTCAAACAAATCCAGCTTTCTGTTGAGAGAATTGGGTCTTAACTTCGAAGGACTCGGGGCACATGTGACTAGCTAAAGCCGAGACAACGGAAATGGCGACGCCCTAAGCCGAGATGCAACTTAGCGAACTAGGTGGGTAAACGCGGAACAGTACTTCGAGCTTCTTTGCATGCTACAAAGGATTAGTCTTCTGTGCGTGCATGTGTTTCGAGTTTGGCAGGTCACCACCTCAGTGTAGCCTTTTGTTCGGCAATAAACTGTGAAAGTAGCTTTGCCGTAACTTGCACCTGGCGAATCTTAGGAAGGCTGAGTGCTTGCACTGTCGGTTTCCGGTTTGCGTGCGCCCTCCCCCGCTGATGTCAGGCAGCTACTGAACCAGGAAGAACCAGCCTCTGAGGATGGCGACCTTCATTCAGCGCCATGTGACACGTCCGACCAAGGGGCGAGCAGGCAACAGCGACTGGGACTCAGCGCCTTTAGACGGTCTCATGCCGTCACTAAGTGGGCTTGTGCGCTGAGAGTGGTTGCCACGCCAAGATGCGTGGGTGCGCCTCCTGTAAAACCCTGTGTGGTGTACGGCTCTAGGTGATGGTGGACAGTGATTGTGATGCCCAACGAGAAGTACAATCGCCATTTCAGGGAGCAGTGACACTGGAGCCGTTACTTTACCTCTTTGGGCGGCGGACGAGCTGTCATGACTGGGGACTGCCAGTGCAAGAGACACCTATCAGCTGAGTTCTCTCAAGCGGTGCTCGTCGATGAAAACGCTGTCTGCATCCCACAAGAGTGCAGGAGCCTCCCAAGTGCACTGCGAGGAACGCACACCGGCGTGCCAGTGACATGCAGTTTGCGTCGCATACGAAGGCTGTGACACGCAGTCGGCATTTCAGGAGAAGCGCGTGCACGAACCGAGGGGTATAAAAAGTGCATCGCATGTGCGCAGGGATGTCTGTCTCTGTGGTTTTCGTTACGGCCGGTCGTGTCTCATGTAAAGGTGCTTCTAGACACCTGGTGTTCTTCACACCTATAAATACGTAATTAAGTTGTGTGTTTGTGCCATAAAGAAGCCTTGCAAGGGTTCTTCCTTTCCCGGCGTTTGGGTGACTGCCTGTAGCCCCCCTGCTCGGTCACATCGCTATCACATAAACTGTGAGACTTTGGTACTTACACTGTTCTTAAAACAGAGCTGCCGTGCGCTACCATGGGCTTAAATTTAAGAATGCTTTAAGAGCCTAGACATTGAAAGGTAATTCAGACGACATGCCTTATATATAATGTCGTATAGCTTCACTGAAAATTTTATCATTTTGACATTGTTTTCAGCGTTTGTACGGCATTGTTAGTGACCCACAGAAGGCACACAGTGGTAAATTTTTGTCTGAAAAAAAAAAACATGCTTGTTCTTAACCAGGTTTTTGTTGTAGTATTGTCATGCATATAATCCATCGCTGAAAGCTTTCTGCTGAACTCTTATATAAGATTTTTACTGGCACAAGAATATGTGCGTACACGTGGTACATGCAGTGTATTGCAAAGCGCCCTCAGCCACTAAGCTTTCCTGAATAGACTTATCAATTGTCCAACATTTCATGGTGAACAAAATGAGAGAAAAAAAGTTATACGCATATAAAGTGCGAACGGTGGTACTGGTACTCCTATGCCTTTACATCATACTGGAGAGCACCCCTTCAACTGCCACTTTTGTACAGCAGCATTCACTCATAAATTGAAGCCAGACTTGAGAGCGTCTTTTTGCCTGTGTGCACTGTGACACATCCTTCGCACACGAAAGAGTACCTCATGTGTCACAGGCTCATTTACACTGCAGTGTGTCTTTGTTCCTGTGTTCACTGCTACGCATCCTTTTCTGGGAAAGACAACATGAATATCGATGTGTCTCGTAGACATTCAGACTCTAAAAAGACTCCTAAAAACATAAACCCTTGACGATAACGGCCCTTAAAGAACTAAAAAAAACCCTTAAGTGCCAGAGCATTCGTAGTTGCGGAAGCACAGGGAGGGTTTTTTGTTTACAGTTTTGTAATTAAAGCGATCCGAGGTGCATGAAACATTTTTTATGTGATTTAGCAGTTGAATTTTTTACAGCGTATGGCTTAAAACCAACTCTGATTGTTAATAAAAAGTTTTGAAGTGCTTTTGTGCGATTTTACAGCTGTACCATGGAGACAGAGGTTTGACTTGTCTTAAATGTAGGTTACCTGAAAATGTATTCCTCCCATGCACCTGCGTGTGGTTGCACCTTACATACTGGATTAACAAGAAAATCAGACAAGTGTGAAATTGAGGTCAGGCCTCTGAGGGATGCGCCACATTGTCTTTCCTGCAAGTTTATCACTTGACGCTGTGGTTTATTGTACATTTGATATGTTCTGTTTGGTCTGTTTAAAGCAAGCTTTGTTGTAATCATATTCTCAATATAACAAATTGTTGTTTTATGGCAATGTCTAGCGAGCATATTTTGACCTTCGCGAAAGGAAGCATGTTTTTTATTCGCTAGTTCAATAAAACAGTCCCTCTGCTTTCACAAAGGGCAATTGAAGCAGTAATATTAAGCTTGCTAATGCCAGTTCTCAAATGGTTGCCTGCCTTTCTTTCAGCTGACACATCTTTGATAATATTGTGTGCAGCATGACAGCGAGGAGCCATGGACAAAACCTCTTCCTTTGCCTCTGTAAAGAATGACATTTTTTTCTGCTCTTCACAAGTTTATTCTAAAATCAGCTTAATCTTCGATGCAAAGTTCCTTCCAAATTTATTGATGCATTTTCGAAATTTGGTCAAAGTGTAGCTACTTGGAATTCTTGACAGCAATTTTATCAACGTGGCAAGAATATGGTGCCAAGGTATTTGACATGATCAGTAGTTAATAATAAATTTAATCTCGGGACATGCACACTCTCTGTTCAATTTTTATTGTTGGTAAACTTAACATTGAAACACTCTTACGTTTAAGTTGATGTGCAGATTATCGCAGGTGAACAAAACTGCCTCAACGTTTGTCTGTAATACAGCAGGGAAATAAACACATTTCAAGAGATGATGTTATACACAGCTATCAGAAGAGAGTGTTGTAGCAGATGTAGGGGCATGTGAACAATCACTTAAAAAGTTAATATGGCAACGAGCCAACAACGGAGCCCTCGGGAACAGCAGATTGCACATGTCCAGATGAAGAGGCCGTGTCATTTATGACGACACATAGTTGGTGGTCTGTCACATTCTTGAGCCATTCTAGGAGTCTAAAACTCCCAGGAATAAAAAGTTGAAAAAAATTAAATTATGTGACACTACACCAAATGCCTTCCTAAAAAAATGGCATTAACTTTTACATTGTCAAAACATGTAGCTCTGTCATGCACGCACTTGGTTGGGTCGTACATAAAAACCCTGCATGAGAACCATGTTGAAATGAATGAAAAAAATAGGGGAAAATGCGTTACAATGCATGAATAAATGATGTGCTGAAGTATGTTACTAGAGAGTGATGTTAAAAATATTGTTACATGTACCCTATCACCATCTTTGTGTACTGGTGCAGTATTTGCTATTTTTTAACAATCTGGAACTTTTCTTTATTGCAGTGATGCACAATAGGGAACTCAAGATACACAAAAGTGGTTCTGTATTTTTTTTTCCATCACAACTGATGAAGCTAATAAAAGCCCTATAAATATTGTGCCCTCACTAGAGAGCATCCCTTCCCTGTGTCCACTTCAATGCATCTTATTTTGTGCAAAGGGAGCCTGAAAACACATTTGCGCCTGCACAGGAAAATTTTGCTTTTTTATTTGATATCCATATTTTATGCGCCATGTGAGTATCATTGACTGCTTGTGCTTGGGTAGATAAGCACTCAAGTAAAACAAGGGGAAAGAAGGAAACTTTTGGGGGGCTAGTTTCCTTTTCTTTGAGGCAACCTTATCCAAAACCTGTAGATAATGGCCAAAATGGCAACAAAAAACTGCAGCAAAATGTTGAACGATGCAAGTTTCTGTTGTTTTGTAGGTTTTGTTACCACCTCAATACATTTTAAAAGATGTTTTAGAAATGATTTTTCAAGATGCCTGCAAATATGATGAACTTGTTTCAGTGTTTTTTATTTGCTGATGTCACTGTAAAATGTACGTAAAGAATGCTTCGCCACGATATCATAAAATGTGAGAAGAAGTTGACTTGAACTCTACAAATGTGTATATGCGTGCTGGGATTATTTATCAGCTGCCAGCATAAAAAAAGGGCTCATATAACGTGACGCTAACATGCACAAAAAAACCAGTGGCACTGAACAACACTTCTTTTTAGGACGTTAAACTCCACATAACAATCGATCTGAACAACACTTCTATAGTTGGTTAAAACCTAAGAATAAATACGCGCTCCGCTTCCAGTACTGCAGCACACTTGTCGTTCATTTGTGCAACGGAGCAATGATTGGCGATTTTGCTCTAACCATAAGCACATTTTTGATGTTACTATGATATAAAAGTTAGTCGTTCCTTGTTAGAACGTTACTTTTCTCAGAGTAGTGAATTCAAAATTTTTGATAAAATTTGCAGAAACGTAAAAATTTTCCTATCGTAAGCTGGTGAAAGAAAGCTGGTGAAGAGCCTGTATGGGCAAGTCATATGACTGAAATTTGTGAAACCTGCCTGACGTCACGTACATAAACGATTGCAATTTGGTAAGACATAGTATATGCAAACTCTGCTTGGAGGGTATGGTGACCACTGTAAGTGGAGCTTACATTTATTCTTATGCTGTAACCGACTATTGTTGTTTTAAAAGGGCCTATATACCCCATAATGTGGTTGGTGGGAACACCGCTGGAGTAGCTCACAAGGTGGATTACCGGACGTGTTATTAGCATGTTGCAGGTTCACTCCCTGCCAGCAATAAGTTCTTTTCAGCCACATTACTTTCTTCATATTTACATCATAATTAGTATTTTCTTGGCTGTACTAAGTAATGGCAAGCCTAACAAAGACAATCGAGCCCTTAGGAATCTCCTTTTTTCGTTCATTGTGTATCTCAGCAGCCAGAAAAGTGAACATTCGGGAAGTTTTTTCTGCACAGAAAAACTTTAGAAGCTTTGCAAAGCAATAAACCTACAAATTTTCCATCTTTTAAGCGCAATTATTTGTGCCAGCGGTTTTTTGACGTCGCATGTTGACATAAGCTCTCGATTGGTCACATTACAAGAAAAATCGGCCGTGAATTGCTTTGGCTCGCAGAAGCACGCCTGTCCTGTCGTGTCTCGCATGACTATTGGGTGCAATCGTTCAGTTTCACTTGATTTGTTTGCTTTTGACTGGGCGAGCGAACGTGACAGCATGTATAGCAGATAAGCTCGAAATACAGATCGGCCTGACCCTTCGTGCTTACATGTTGTCCACGTGCTTTAAGAAATAATTTGCGAGGGTGCAGTAGTGCCTGTAGGAATAGGATTTCTTTTCAATTTATGTATCGTGAGCATAAAGTGGTATTGCCTGTCTTGCAAAGCACTGGTTGATTTTAACCATTGATTTATGCTTTTCTTTACACATCCGCATGTGCCAAGAGACACAAATTTGCATCTAAGTAAGGGCAACACTTCGTAGTCTCATTTTGATTTTGCACTGCAGAATGTAAGCGTATAGCAGCAACCAGTAGTTACTTTATTATACATTTTGCCCTCTAAAACTTTTGTACGTGTGTGTATTGTGTGTTCTAGTCAAGAAAATGTTTGATATAAACAAATAAATTTTTTGTTTTGCAGTGACACTTACTGAGTAACAACCATATAAACTCGCTTAAATTTTTCTCATTCTCTTCTATCATCAAACATTGCACCATTCCTGATTTGATAATTCGTATTTTTTCCCTTTCTCTCAGTGATGCTTGAAATGCAAGTACTGCATTGAGTTGATTGCACTGTTTTGTACTATATGCAAGGCTGTTTTACCGTTTTGGTGAATGAGGACAGTCTTATAAGTGTACTAGTCATTGTTTTCATTCAGTGTGGAGTAAACGATTGATTATTCGAACATGTTTGTTGGTTGAGGCCAGAATCTGTGTCATTTCATTGCATGAAGATCTTGTTCATTTCGTCATAATTGGCCTCAACCCAGTTAACTCGTGCGGTGATTGGGGAGCGCTGAGCAAGAAAGGCCAGCCATTTTGCCTGCAAAAACTGTGCACATACTGCAGGTAATGGCAGTGGCTGTAGTTAAAAGCTTAGTGCAGAACATCTTGCAGGCCTATTAACTCTTTCCTTACCACACCTTTTCAAATCGATCACCGATGATCGCCGCTTTTGGACAGTCTATTTTTGCATGTTAAATTTGTTTCTCCTGCACCCAGCACTTTCTAGTAGTTAGTTCAGGCACTCAACTTTCATAATCAATTTCAATTTGCCCGTTTCGGCAACATAGTGGTTTTTGACCGACCTTTGCGCAAGTCAATGTGTGTATCGTTTAAAAAGTGCATTAGGCTGACAAACTTGACAGAGGTGCTTTATACGCCGAATATAAGATGAAAATGTCAGCTTTGCAATTTGACAATGTTGAACAGTAATAATTGCCATAATAATATGCCAGATATTCAATAGAGAGCTCTTTCTAGGAGTCGGGGAAAACTTGTTTCACAAAAAGTATTTGCGAGGGTCCACTGTGTTTAAAGTGTCAAAGTGGCCTTCTATGACCGTTTGCAGCAAATTTAGTTTTGCTTGCTTTGTTACATCAGACACACTGCAGGGTTGCATCTAGTGTCACTAGTTGCTCCTATGACGCCGTCGTCACGCGCACGTGGGTGCGCACCAGCTAGGGCTGCAGAACTCATGCACTCGTCAAAACTCTCTTGTTACCCCACCTGAATTGAGTGACGACGAGCTTAGTGTTCGAAGATGACAGCACCTCAGCTTCAAGTTTTATGGCGATGATGTCTTGTCCAAGACATCCGCAGCTGTTCATGGATTTCTTTTGTGTGCATCCTCAAGTTTCCTTTTCCACCACAACTGCGTATAGCTTCTGACCTTTGTGCACCATCTTATAGCTACTCTGGTTACATGCGCGGTCCACACTTCGCTGAAGCGCGGGGTGCTGGTGCTAACTGCAGAGCTTCTTCTTACTACAAGAAGGCTCCCGGAGCACATCTTGGGTCTGACTACAGAGGAGTGCGAAACCTTTTAGAACTGAACACGATAATATCCTTTTTTTTTTTCAATACGATATGTGCAAAAACGAAAAGAAAGTATGCTTGGATTCATATATGGGAACGCCAGCCTATGGAGAGTGAGGTGGCTCATGAAAAGAGGTGACACTAGATGAAATAGAGAAGTTAATTGGACACTTCAGTTATAGAGGAATTATTCAGACCACAAGTAGCCATCTATAATAGAACACCTGAAGACTCTTATCACAAGACAACAAAAATTTACTCAGAAAAGAGGGTGAGTACACTTGTGTTTCACGAAAAACTATGCGATGCTTTACTGCATGACATGAGCAATGGAGCAGCACCTCGGTTCTGATTTTCTTCATCTATGTGAAGAGGAACACTTTGTACAACGTTCATTATTTTTTAGACTATTACTGGGTCATTTATCTACAAAATGTTTATTCTAGATTTTCTTTGTCTTAAAAATTTTTGCATATGCTATAGTGTTTTTTATGGCACTGTTTACTGTCTGGAACCCGTAAATTCCACTCTTTTCACATTTTTATTCATTCAAAAATATTTTTGTTACTCTACAACATATATATTTTGGAAAGAGCATTTCATTGTGCAAAGCTTGGTGTTCTGGAGTACTTTTCAAACTAGCAAAAACGATCTTCCTGAGACATATGAAAAACAACCATTTTTGTGCGGTAACGAAAGATGGGGGTCTTGTAGCTTGGCCGCATTGTGAACAAAGTTGCAAGATTATGAAACTTGTGACTTTTTCTCTTATCTTTTGTGAAATAAGTAGAAGATTTACGGATTCATAAACACATTTATATAAACACATAAAATGTGCTTATGTTAGAAGTATTAGGGTTTTTCTTCATATTATGTTTAGCAATTGGTCAATACAGATGTTTCACTGGGCCTAATCTATTAGACATTATGAATAAACTTTGTCATTTAGGTATAGTACCAGAATTACATTGATATTCTATTCGTGCACATTCACTGGAGGTCTTTTTGTAACTGTTTGAAACTGCTATTCGTGCACATTCACTGGGGGTCTTTTTGTAACTGTTGAAACAGTTTGTAACCATGTCGGCATAGCATGTTTACTGCTCCAGTAACATGTCGCTTGCTTATGCCAAGGTGATTGTGTATTTCATCTACATGTAATCTTTATTCATTGTCTAGTGCTCTTGTGTAGTTGCAGACAATGGGTGTAAGGTTTTCATTGCCTTCCCCTTATCTCTGTTTTTTTGCAGACTCATTGTCTTCGGCGTCCCGTGAGGTGTACCATTCACTCGTGTCCATACGCGGCAGACTGCATTCGTGTCGTCAGTGCAGCTATGCGACCAAGAACAAGGCCCTCATGCAAAGACACCTCTTCAAACACACGGGCGAGTGCCCCTTCCAGTGCCACTTGTGCCCAGCTGCATTTTTTCGGGACGTTGACCTCACAAGGCACCTTCGTACACACACAGGAGAGCGTCCCTTTGCCTGTGACCAATGCAGTGCGTCGTTCTCACAGCAAGGTACCCTCACTGGCCACATGCTCACACACACTGGGGAGCGTCCGTTTTCCTTTGACCACTGCAGTGCATCGTTTTCACGGAGGGGGAACATCATTAGGCACATGCGCATCCACACAGGAAAACGTCCCTTCTCCTGTGGACAGTGTACTGCATCTTTTTCGCAAAAATACCAGCTTGTAAACCACTTGCACCGTCTTCATACAAGAACATTGACATAAAAAGTGAGTTGTCTACCGGCGCTTTTCTTCAAGGGGAGATTCAACCTATGGTTTTTTTTTTATCTGTAGAACAGTCCAATGAAATTTTTGCTACTTACATAACTTTTTATGCTGATTCCAAATATGTAACCACTTTATAACTATTTGCATAGTTTTCTTTTGTACCATGACTATGTTCAAGATATAACAATCTCTGAACAAACTTTTCCTGCCCCTAAGCTTGTGAATTATGAGCCATTAATGGCTCATATTGCTCTACAATAGTTGTAGAATGCAAATAAGTATCAAGAAAGTTTGCATAGAACATTCAGAAGAGCAAGAAAAGTTGCAATATTGTGAGAAGACAAAAATTGTTCAGTCCATACTAATTGTTTTCTTTAAGTTGGAAACAATTATGTAAATTATATGCTTTAAAGAAGAAAATTTCTTTCTTGACATGTTAGGGAAATGGGAAGGTTTTTTTCATAATCTGGCCCTCAGAAGTAATAAAAAAATTTCGAATTTCAAGAAATTGCTGAAAATATCATCTTGAGAAAAATACATTTTAAATGTAGAAATCAAAGTAAATCTTTGTGGTAAAGAGATGCTTTTTAAAATGATTTTTTTTCATTATGAGATCTTGAGATTTATGTGTTTCGAGCATGGGGCTTTTGTAAGCTCCTCATGCAAAATGCGATGCCTAATAAACTGGTGACCTGGGTGACCTGGGGGCTTGTTCTTGGAACTCCCGAAGGAAGACGTGCGTGCCAGGCTGTTTGTGGCAGTGTCAAGGCTGTTGGGTTCCAGACCCAAGTGAGTAGACCTAGTTATGACCTCGTCATCCCGCAAGGACGACACCTGTTGTGTCAGGTTGCTGTGGCAGTGGTTCCCAGTGTGCACTTGGCGAGTGACACAGTGACTCTGTCTCCTACAAACGGCTGCCTTCCTCAAGATCTTTGCTGATCTATCGACCCCGACATCACCGACGCTTCATCGCAGCATGCCATCATGACTTCTACCAAACTTAGTTATCGGGTTGCTTACTTGCTTAGCCTAATTTATCTGGACTCTTGGACAATCTGTTTGTGCAGTCGCTGTTTTTCTTTTCCTTCTTGTCTGCAACTTTCTTCTTTCATTTACTTTTTATAATTCATAATAACAAAGGATTATTTTTTCACTGCGCAGTTTGGTTTATTCTACCACTGAGACGATTTCTCAGTGGCAGTATTTAAGATCAAGAACCTAACACATGACAAATGAAAGTGTGCATATGTGCGTGAATCTGACCGAACTATAAACAAGTATGTAGAGCAAGAGTTGAGGCCTCTGCCTGTGAGTGCACATAGGCTTGCGCAAGTTGTCAGAGCTCAATATTTTTCCAATTTGACACTCATTGAGGATTTTGCCAGTTTGAGTCTGCGAAGGAGTTATATAAATGTAGTTATTAAATGACATCCTGTGGCGGGATGCAAACAGAGTGCAGTGCCCGTCTCTGAAACATTACAGAAACATGTGTTCACATTGAACTGCGAAAAGTGTTAATTCAATGTATAAAAGGGGAAGTTCTTGGAACACACCATTCATAACCAAGTAATTCACGCTAAAGCTTTGAAAGTGCAGGCAATTATTGACATGAGACCCCCTTCAAACAATCAGGAGCTGACAAGGTTTATGGGAATGGCAAACTACCAGATGAAGTTTGTCTCGAACATGCCGAAAATAGCCCATCCCATGAACACTCTTCTAAATGGGGAACGCAAGTGAGTATGGACCTCAATCTAACAGAAAGGGTTCAAACAATTATGAAAGCCCAGTTCTTTCGGAGTGCGATCCGGAGAATCCAGTGGTAGTTTCTGTCGATGGGTCTCATCGTGTGGGCTGGGCGCTGTTCTAAAACAGTGGCAGAAAGATGAAGTCCACAGATCTGTTGCGTACGCCTCCTGTAGTCTGTCAGAAACGCAAAGGCAGTTCAGACAAATTTAGAAAGGTCTTGCTGGGACCTGGGCATGTGACAAGTTTCAGGAGTATGCCACAAGCTTACAATTACCAGAATCCATAGTAAACAAAGTTCAACCAATAGAACAAATAAGGACGTCGTCAATATGTTGCTAATCGGTATGTAGTAACCGAATGTCTGTTGTAACCGTTTGCATTGCCTGGTGCTAAAATCTTATTCTGTGCTGTGACAGTTTCCACTGCTTCCTGTTCTACTTGTTTCTTTACAGGTTCCTTGTCTTGAGCCACCTTGGAGAAGTACAAGTCACTTGCGTCTGTACATGGCCAACAGCAGTCTTGCCACTAGTTTTATGTAACCAAGGTCAAGATTTAAATCCAGACACCTTTACACAGTGGCGTACCAACTCTTTCTCTCTCTCTCTCTCTCACACGCACACACACACACACACATCAGGAAAGAGAACTTTATCGACGTGCTCGCATTTCGATATAAATTTGCATAAAAAGAAATGACACAAACGCCCATTCTTAGATACCATGAAGTTCAATCACACTTTAACAGGCCAGGGAATGGCTCCCTTTGCCCAATTTTCGTGACATATATGCGACGCTCATATTATTTTCATGCTTCTTTTTCAGATAATGTTTTGGCGTTTAACATCTACAGATACCACAAATGTTTAATAAATTTATCATGAATGTTAGTCGTTGGCATGGAGATGTACCAAGCGTCAACGAGGATACACTTGTGTTGAATGGGGCTATTGCTGCCGAACACCGAAACATACATTCGGCAAACCCTCCTTTATCAATGTACAGTAAACATTTGATTACCCCTGTAATGGCGCGTTTTATTTTAGTGTTATATGTCGATTCCTGTGACGGAGGGATCAAGAATGTTTTTTCAAGGAATGATTACTGTTATATTTTGTATAAGTAATACATCTTCTTGCACATACTCAGGCATGCGTGTATTATAATTTGCCTTATTTGCTAATAGTCTGTTTAGTGTACCTGGAATGTACAATAATTCATAGTATTGCTATTATAATATTACTGTTATTAATCTATTATTAACTTCTCAATCATTTTCTTTAAAAATATATCATTTGTGGTGTTAGGGACGTAGTACATTATTTACGTTCATTGTATTTGTATCAAAAAATATTTAAGGGGCTTCCAGGCACCTTTGTTAATACATCAACACAAACGGTGTAGACAAAATTTTCCTTTAAAAGAACAAAATGTGGGCAATTATAACATTAAGCTATCTCTCATTGCTTCCTATCAAAATGGTCGTTAGCTGTATATTGAGTTCAATTGAGTATATTGCTCAACACGGTTGGGCGAAGACAAGGCAAAAAGCTGCACTGAGCAGCTTGAGGGGAACTTTTAAGGAATATTGGTGTAAATGGTCTTTGTCATGCACACTGCACCAGCTTGTTAAGCGAGGCAATAAATGACATGAAAATAACCCATCGCTTAATGACCAGCTCTGCACGACCATGTAAAAAATAAGAGAATAAATTATTTTCGATACGGTATACTGTTTTTCGTTGGTTCTTCTGCATTTAAAATTTTCTGTGTGCCACAAAATTGCCTGCTTATTATATGGCGTCACGAAGCCGGAAAGCATCTCCTTGAAAATGTAATTGAGTAGGCTAGCTGCCAATCGCATAAACAGCGGCCACATATAGCAGCCGGCAAGATTAATTGTAAGTTTATTAAAATATTTTCACATGCAGCGTATTGGTGCTTAGTAGTTTTTGCACGTATACATCTCTGTGAGCTCATACTTGCTGAGAGAAAAAAAAATAGAGAGAAATGAGCAGCGCTCTTTTACAATCTGAGATGTATTTTGATTTATAAAGGACTATTCAGGTTAATTGAAAACCAACTAGCCCGATTCCTAACTAAGCCTCCATGGGCTTAGTTAAAAAAACGCCAAGCCTGCGCGGAAGGTGCAGCACAGTCACAGCTAATGCGAGGCGAGCGATCTTAGAGAGCTTTTTTCTAAACACTCATTGGGTAACTGCTGCAAGCACACTTACTTGATATCCACTACGGATATTACTACGGCATTAATAATAAAAAAAATTTAGATAGCACGCCAGCATTCGCTATGCTATTTATGCCTGAAATGGGTATGCCCCACAGTTATTATGTGAACAAGAACAAGCTTTTCTAATGGGTTAGAGCATCGGACAGCCCACTCGTTACACTGTTCGCATTGTGCGACGACTGGTTGTTCTTTCGCTGTTTTAAAATGCTTTATAATTTGTATTAACACAATTACTTTCCCGACATTGAGACTGCCTAAGGCAAGATTGCCAACAAGTCCCAAGCACCGGCATGGCTCAGTGATGGCATATTGGGTGTGACTCGAGTTTTGATCTCGTAACAGCTTTTGCTGTAAAACCGTGGCACTTGACCTTCTCCCTGGTCCAGTAGGTCAAGTTGTGGGGCAAGCTTAAAGTCTGAGCTTCCTATTGAGCTCGAGTTCACTGCTTTATTTGTGGCCACTTTACAAGCTGTCACCATTGCTCCAAGTTACCATAAGCACGGCTGATCAGGCTTATTATAGACTAAAGCGGAAAAAAAATTTAGCCTTTCAGTACAGAAAAACTTAAACATTAACAACGATTCATCACACTTATTGGCTCGCTACAGCTTCGACAGAGCAGCAGTGGTGGTATATTCTTTTCAAAAAAAATTATTTTCGGGAAGAAACAAATGCTTTGACCAGTTCATAAACAGTTTGCTCGTTCCCATCGGTAATAGCATCAGCAAGTCACAGCAGAATAAAAGCATGAACAAGTGATGTAATAATATAGGGCCCCTGTTCAGCGCTTGCCTGCTCTGCAATACTACACAACAAGACACAAAAGTGTCGCATAGGCGACCCGCACCGCATACAGCCTACAAGGACAATCATCACAGTGGAAATGTTGGCCGAATTTCCCTCTGTTATAACATTGCCTCGTAACATTTTCATTCTCCCATAAGAACAAAATTGTGTGGTTACTGTTGTGATGGAAAACTTCGCCTTACTTGTTTGTTTCCTTTGCGTGTAGCCAAGAGTGACCATTCATGGTGCACTGTCGAAAGTTGGGGGGCTACGCATCATTGCTACGCATCCTTTTCTAGGAAAGACAACATGAATATCGATGTGTGGCGTAGTCATTCAGACTCTAAAAAGACCCCTAAAAACATAAACCCCTCACCATAAAGGCCCTTAAAGAACTAAAAAAAAAACCCTTAAGTTCCAGAGCATTCGTAGTTGCAGAAGCACAGGGAGGATTTTTTTTTTCACATTTTTGTGATTGAAGTTTCATCCGAGGTGCATGAAACAGTTTTTATGTGATTTAGCAGTTGAATTTTTTTACAGCGTATGGCTTAAAACCAACTCTTATTGTTAATAAAAAGTTTTTAAGTGCTTTTACGTGATCTTACAGCTGTACCATGGGGACAAAGGTTTGACTTATGATAAATGTAGATAACCGAAAAATGCACTCCCATGCACCCGCATGTGGTAGCACCTTACGTAGAGATTACAAGAAAATCAGACAGGTGTAAAATTGAGGTCGGGCCTCTGAAGGGTGTGCTACATCGTCTTTCCTGCAAGTTTATAACTTGACGCAGTGGTTTATTGTAAATTTGATATGTTCTATTAGGTCTGTTTAAAGCAATCTTTTTTGTAATCATACTCTCAATATAACAAATTGTTGTTTTATGGCAATGTCTAGCGAGCATAATTTGACCGTGAAAGGAAGCATGTTTTTTATTCGCTAGCTCAATAAAACAGTCCCTCTGCTTCCACAAAGGGCAATTGAAGCAGTAATATGAAGATTGCTAATGCCAGTTTTCAAATGGTTGCCTGCCTTTTTTTCAGCTGACACATCTTTGATAATATTGTCTGCAGCATGACAGTGAGGAGTCATGAACAAAACGTCTTTCTTTGCCTCTGCAAAGAAAGACGTTTTTAGGAGCGAAACTCCTTAAAACGGCACCCGTTCATTTCTCGTCGTAGTGTGTAACCAGTCTTACGTTTCAACCTGCAATGTGGTGCCAGTGGGAGATTTCTCCTGTGCGTTGTTGAAAAATAAAAAAATTTACAGCGTGATCGTTAACTAAAAGCTGAATTCTCCTGTCTCTCATTTCCCAATAGGAAATGTACATTGAGCATTGTCTGACAAGAAAGGGTTGCTACGTTATACCCATTGGGCGTAACCTCCTTAGTTTTAAAAAGGTTTAGCGAGCATTGGGCCGCAGTGCCATGAATACAGTGAACTAGTATATAGCATGATCTCGAGGTGGCTAAAGGTGGGAAGTAAACACGAAGCGCAAGCCGTAAAAAGTGTGCGTGCCAACTCTCGTTTAGTTCTTAGAATATCCGCGAGGTGGCGGTGCTTCTATATGCGGAATATATGATGAAAAGATGCCAGATGATGGTACATGGAGTGTTGACTAGATGGTCGAAGAGAGACAGATGCATGGACGGACACGCGGATGGGGGCACGGACAGATGGACGCATGCACGGACGCAGGGGTGGATGCATGGACGAACGCATGAACAGATGCAAGCACGGCCAGGCGAATGGACACATGGACAGTCACACAGACGGACGCATGGACGAACAGAAACAAGAACAAATGCACGGACGGATGCTTCGCCCCACTCTCCATCATTCATCCCGTGGATATGCTTCCATTTTTTTTTCTCTGCTTCACAAGTTTATTCTAAAACCAGCTAATGTTCGATGCAAAGTTCCTTCCAAATTCATTGACGCATTTTTGAAATTTCGTCAAAATGTAGCTACTTGGAAGTCTTGACAGCAATGTTATCAATGTGACAAAAATATAGTGTCACATGATTAGTATAAATGTTAAATTTGATCTTGGGATCTCCAAACTCTTTGTTGGATTTTTCTTATTGGTAAACTGAATGTTGAAACAATCCTACATTTAAGTTGATGCGCAGGTTATCCCACAAGAACGAAGCTTTCTCATGGTCGGCCTGTAATACAGCAGTGAAATAAACACATTTCAAGAGATGATGTTATACACAGCTATCAGCATAGAGTGTTGTAGTAGATGTAGGGGCATGTGAACAATCGCTTAAAAAAGTAAATAGGGCAACAAACTAACAACGGAGCCCTCGGGGACAGCAGATTGCATATGTCCAGATGACGAGGCCGTATCATTTATAATGACACAGAGTTGGTGGTCCGTCAGATTGTTCTTGAGCCATTCTAGGAGTCTAAAACTCCAAGGAAGAATAAATCGAAAACAATAAGATTATGCGGCACTACACCAAATGCCTTCCTAAAAAAAATGTCATTAACTTTTGTATTGTCGAAACATGCAGCTCTGTCATGTACGCGCTCGGTTGGGTCGTACATGAAAGCCCTGCAAGAAAACCATGTAGAGATGTATGAAAAAAAAAATTATGGGGAAATATTTTAAAATGCATGAATAAATCATATGCTCAAGTGTTTTACCGGAGACTGATGTTAAAAATATTCCTACGTCTCACATTTTCTTTCATAAGCTTCATGTATTCAAGTGTCACGTGATGCTCGCTATATGTATCACCATATAGGTACTTGATATGCATAATAAATGTGCAATAATTAGCCTAATACTCAGGTGCCAAGTTTGTTGTCACATATGAAGATAAAATAGGGTAATTATGTATCGCCTGTCTGAATTGTTCCCAGGAGGATGTGCTTCTAGGCGTGACCAGGCTCGGAGAGCGCTTTTTACTTTCTTAGCGAAACAGACTTGGCGTCACGATTCCAGACATTTTTCATGTGACTATTTTTCGTGTGTGTGTGTGTGTTTTTCTCTTTCTTTTTAACTTTGCTCTTCTCTATCCTTCTTTCTTCCCTTATTTCCTCTATGCCTCCCCTTACCGTAGGAACAGACAGGCTAGGTGCCCCTATAGGTGGCAGTTGTCAGCCTGTTTCTTCCCTATTTCTTCTGTCTGTGTTTTTTATACTCAAACTAAATAATAATAATAAATAATTGTATCTTAGTCAAGCCTTTGTGTATTGGCAGAAGGCTTCTAGTGTAGTATTGATGGGGAGAGCAATGGGAACTCGCAAGGACATAGTGGATCAGCACACTGCACTGCCACTGCTACAACGTGAGAATAGACCGAGGTTAGCTTGTATCTAAGTGACCGGTGCAGCAGCTCTAGATTGGTTTGTGCTGGTGAATTCTCATTTTATGCAAAGATCAGAACACATAGTGTGCATGCCTGTCTGTATTTCTTTGTCTCTGCTGGTTCCTCATTCGTGGCATCATTTGAGAAACATCGGTCTCTCATGTCCGTACAAGGAGGGCTGCATTCCTGCCAGCAGTGAACATATGCTAGCAAGTGGAAGACTTGTGAAATTTCAGCTTTATTTCCCACCGGGCGTGTGTCCCTTTGAGTGCCACCCGTGTCCTGCTGCATTCACTTAGATCCTTTCAAAGGAGAGTGTCTCTTTCCCTGTGTCCACTGCAATGCATCTTTTTTTTGTGCAAAGGGAGCTTGAAAACACATTTGTGCATGCACAAGAAAATTCGCTTTTTCCTTGATATCCATATTTGGTGGGCCAAGTAAGTCTTACAGAACGCATCTGCTTGGGAAGATAAGCACATAAGTAAAAATGGGGGTAAGAAGGAAACTTTTGAAGGCTCGTTTCTTTTGTTTGACACAACCTTATTCAAAACCATTAGATAATGCCCGAAATGGCGACAAAAAATGCAGTAAAATGTTGAACGATGCAAGTTTCTGTTGTTTTGTAGGTTTTGTTACCACCTCAATAAATTTAAAAAGATAATGGTTTAGAAATGATTTTTCAAGATACCTGCAACCATGGTGAACGTGTTTCTGTGTTTCTTTATTTGCTAAAAATGTTTGTAAAGTGTACGTAAAGAGGCTTCTTCACGATATGATAAAGTGTGACGAGAAGCCAACCTGAACTCTACAATTGTGTATATGCGTGCAGGGATTATTTATAAGTGGCCAGTTCATAAAAAGGGCTCATAAGTCATGACGCTAACAAGCACAAAAAAAGTTGTTCCACATGTCATAACTACCAGTGGCGCTGACCAACACTCCTAGTTTTTAAAGGATAAGGTTGTTGTAGGTAGCCGGTAGATCTAGCCTTGCATAATTTGTAGGCAATTGCCCAGCCCGGTTTTCTCTTTGCTAATTGTAGCTAATGTCCTTTGTTTGTTTTTAGCTAAGCACGAGCAGGCTCTTAAAATAAAAATCGTGCATAGCGTGGCATAAGCCTGCATAAGACGGCGGCCTCTGTGCTATTCCACATGAAGTATTGTACTGGTATTCTAGCTCGCTGCACTATATTTCAAACATAATTGTCACTCATCGCCAGTCACATGCGAGATCTGTAGCATTCAAGTATTTCAAGAGAAGTTGCGACAGCTGTTTCCTGAAGATCGAGTGACCACGCGGAAACACACTCCTAGTTTTAAATGAACATATATACCTCATAATGTACACGGATGGTTAGAAAACCGCTGAAGTAGCTCATGTAGTAGAGTACTGGACAGGCTATTAGTAGGTTGCAGGCTACATCTCTGCCAGCAATAAGTTCTTTTCGTCCACATTACTTTCTTCACATTTACATCATAATTAGTATTTTCTTGTCCGTACTAAATAATGTCGAGTGAAAAAATGAAAGACGAGCCCTTGGAAATCTCCTTTTTTCGTTCATTGTGAATCTCAGAAGCTAGCAAGATGAACATCCGGAAAGCCTTTCTTCCCAGAAAAAACTTTAGAAGCTTTGTAAAGCAATTAAGTTACAAATTTCCTTTCTTCTAAGCGCTATTTGTGACCCCAGCAGTTTGTTGATGTCACATGTTGACTTATAAGCTTGCGATTGGTCGACATACAAGAAAAATCAGCCGTGAACTACTCTGTCATGCAAACACGCGTCTGTCCTGCCATGTCTCGCATGACTATTGGGTGCCATCATCCAGTTTCGATTGATCTGTATGCTTTTCTCTGTGCGAGCGAACATGACAACATGTATAGCCGATATGTTCGAAATGCAGATGGCTTTAACCCTTCGTGCTGACATTGTTCACGTGCTTCGAAAAACAAGTAGGTAGCAAGGGTGAAGTAGCACCTGTACGAATGGTGGTAAGGTGAGAAACTAACTATCCTGTTGCCTTCGGATTCGGAGTAATTTAGGGGCTTTTTAGGTCGAACTATGTGGAGACATTGCAAAGCCCTCCTCCCACCCTTCTGCCCCTTAATTATTGAGCACGCACCTTTGGTATGAAAAAAATGTTCAGGGCTGTTTACAGAAAAGTGAGGAGTACTGAGGTAATTTCACAATTTGAGATATTGCATATAAGTTTTGTTAAGTATAATAACACAGCTGTAACTTAGTGTCTTGAAAAGTTTTGTTTGTAAATGTGTTGCAGGCAACCGAGATAGAAGGGCCAGAGCAGGGTTGTACGTAGTTGATACGTGTGACGCACTGTTTGAATGCTAAGAAGATGAAAATGACAGAAATAATTCACACGCATCCGTGGCACGCTGTTTTGAACATGAAAATGTGTGTGAATTATTTCTGTCATTCTTGACTTCTTAGTATTCAAGCAGTGCGCAACAAGTGTCAACTATGCTACAAACTATGCTACAAAAGTCTTATTTGCTATGCGAAGAGGTTTTAGCTTCTCCAGTAGCTGTACCAGAGTGGTTTTAGTAAAACACAACAAGCACTCATATATCATCATCATCAGCAGCCTGGCTGCGTCCACTGCAGGACAAAGGCCTCTCTCATGTTCCGCCAGCTAACTCGGACCTGCGCTTGCTGCTCCCAATTAATGCCCGCAAATTTATTAATCTCATCTGCCCACCTAACTTTCTGTCTCCCCCTAACCCACTTGCCTTCTCTAGGAATCTAGTTAGTTACCCTTAACGACCAGCGATTGTCCTGTCCACGCGCTACATGCCCGGCATGTCCATTATCTTTTGTTGATTTCATCTATTATATCCTTAACCCCGGTTTGTTCCCAAATCCACTCTGCCCTCTTCTTGTCTCTTAAGGTTACACCTAGCATTTTTTTTTTCCAGTGCTTGCTGTGTCGTCCTCAATTTAAGCTGAACCCTATTTGTAAGTCTCCATGTTTCTGCTCCGTAGCTAAGTACCGGCAGAATACAGCTGTTATGTATACCTTCCTGTTGAGGGATAGTGGCAATTTACTTGTTATAATTTTAGAGGGCTTACCAAATGTGCTCCACCCCATTCTTATTCTTCTAGTTACCTCAATCTCGTGGTTCGACTCCGCGATTATTTCCTGCCCTAAGTAGACATAGTCTTTTACAATTTGAAGTGCACTATTACCTATCTCGAAGCGCTGCTCTCTTCCGAGGTTGTTGTACATTACTTTCGTTTTCCGCAGATTGATTTTAAGACCCACCTTTCTGCTGTCCTTGTCTAACTCCGTAATCATGAGTTGCAATTCGTCCCCTGAGTTACTCAGCAATGCATGCAATGTCATCGACGAAGCGCAGGTTACTAGGGTACTCTCCATTAACCCTTATGCCAAACTGTTCGCATTCTAGGCCTCTGAAAACCTCCTGTAAGCACGCGGTAATTAGCAATGGGAATATTGTATCCCCCTTCCTTACACTTTTCTTGATTGGTATTCTGTTGCTTTCTTTATGAAGCACTATGGTAGCGGTTGGTCCCCTGTAGATTTCTTCCAGGATGTTTTTATATGGTTCATCGACGCCCTGATTCCGCTGTGTCTGCACGACTGCTGATATTTCTACTGAATCAAATGCGTTCTCGTAATCTATGAAGGCTATGTGTAGTGGTTGATTATATTCTGAGCGTTTCTCTATGCCTTGATTGACAGTATGACTGTGGTCGATTGTTCAGTAGCCTGTTCGAAACCCTGCTTGTTCCTTTGGT
Source organism: Rhipicephalus microplus (assembly GCF_043290135.1). NCBI lineage: Eukaryota > Metazoa > Arthropoda > Arachnida > Ixodida > Ixodidae > Rhipicephalus > Rhipicephalus microplus. The sequence goes on from NC_134708.1 coordinate 61,638,268, forward strand.
TGATTAAATTCTAACGTTTTCTTAACTCTGTTAGCAATTACATTTGTAACTATAGCTTGTATTCTACAGAGAGCAAGCTGATCGGCCTGTAATTCTTCAAGTCCTTCTCATCTCCTTTCTTATGTATTAAGATGATGTTAGCATTCTTCAAAGACTCTGGTACTCTTCCGGTCAGGAGCCAAATCGTAAACAAGGTGGCTAGGTTTTCTAACACAATCTGTCCTCCATCTTTCAGCAGATTTGATGTTACCTGGTCCTCACTAGCAGCTTTACCTCTTTGCATGCTCTCCAAGGCTTTTCTGACTTCTTCTATCATTACTGGTGGGGGGTCATCTGGATTAGTGCTAGTTCTTATAGTATTAAAGTCGTGGTTGTCCCGGCTACTATACAGATCTTTGTAAAACTCCTCCACTATTTTTTATCCTATTTATATTGGTAGTTATTTTCCCTTCTTTGTCCCTTAGCGCCTACAATATATATATATATATATATATATATATATATATATATATATATATATATATATATATATATATATAAATGCATGGAAGGGACGATGAAACATTCATGGAAGCTTCTTTACTAAATGTATGAACTGATGGTTAGTAGAAGCTGAGGAGGAAGAAGTGCAGAATGGAATAAACATGGGGTATGCGCCAGGCCACGTCACCCATTCTTCAATGCGTCACACAAGTCGACAGGATGGAGACCTGCCTGTCCCTTCATCAGTCACTCATCAACGACGCAGTTCCCCAGAAGACGCCCTGACCGTACATTGGCTACTGAATCATCGCCTAGGAGGACAACGACCAGCACCATGACAGAACCATCGGCTGACCTCGACATCCCCAAGTACACCGGATCAGCGGACGACGGACCCGTACAGGACTGGTTCAACCTGTTCGAACTCCACGCTACCGCTGCATCTTGGTCGGAACGGGAGATGGTTACGAACTTCAGCGACTACGTCACCGGTGAGGCATTCAAATTTCACCTAATTCACATATTCGAGAACGACGAGTCATGGCGAAAAATCAAAGAGGAGATGATTACCCGTTTTAACGACTATGACCAAGACCTAGTCATTGCCAACCAGCTAGAGACAACTGCACACTATCGTCAATTTCCTAAGCAGTCCTCAAGCATTCGAAAGTCCAGCGTGAATCGACAAGTGCCTCAAGACGAAGTGGCACATGCGTTTACTTACAGAAGGCCATGCGTATATTCGGAAAAACCCAACCGTCAAGCGCAGCTCCCTTGTGCACGAAAGTCGGCATTTCCAAAGTCGTGGCACCAACATACGACACGAGACGTCGCTCACCCTACTGATGCTTTTCAAGCCTCGTCTCGTATACATGGTCCACCATCTGGTTTTCTACGACGCAGCTCTGCTCCTAACGGTCACTATTCGTGTCATAAGGACGCCTTGTTCATGGTAGACCAGCTGACACATGGGGAAAATACCAAACAACGCCAAGATGACTCAAAGAGTGAAAATCAGTCTTCACGCATTGGAGCAGCTTACTCCCCATCTCGCAGACTTGGCCCGCCTCCTGGTTTTCCAGGGCTTGGCGTAGCATCGTCCAAGCTCCGCAGCTCTATCCCGACCATTACCACCCAGATTCATGCGCCAGAACAGCTCGCATCGTTAGTTGAACAGAAAGAGGGCCATTCACAACTCAAACCTTACCGAACTACCCCTGTTGCGGTGTTGCCGTCCAGCGCGCAGCCACCAGAAACTCCAAACACAGAAGGCTCAGACGCATCGAACGTCACATGCTACCAGGCGCAAGAACCACTCATAGTGAGCCGCGAAGAAGAAGCCCCTGATGAACTATCTGTCAACTCTGAATGTTTTTTGTCGCAAGAGTTCATTTCCACGGCACCGCAGGCATGCCAAAATTTGAATTTTAAACCTGGTGATGCGACGTCACATGTCGTACTCTCATGCAGTGGTGATCAATCCAAGATTCGAACCAACTCAGAAGCAAATCATACATCAAATCTCGTACGCAGTTGTTTTTCAGAAGCGTCCGTAATCAACCACGTCACAGAAGCCTCTGAAGAGCAGACTAGCAATGATGGCGCACCACCAACCATGCCAGATAATCAAGAAACCTGTTCACCATGCATCAGCTGTCTACAGGACGCGTCAAACCTCAAAGTAAATGAATGTCCCATTCCGGAAGGCTTGCCACTACAGCCATCTCCTGAGCAGCATCAGCAAAGCAGGCATAGCCAAGCGCGCAACCTCATGCGACAACAAAATAGACTGCAACGAAGGCATCGACGAACGCGAAATTCAACGAAAGCACACTCACCAATTGAAGAACAGCGGAAAATAAGATCTCTAACCCAAAAAGTATTCCAAGACGTCAAATTTTCTCGCACAGAGGAAAGTCACCAGAGACGCTCCCTGCGCCTGGAGTTACACAGACCGCAACACCACGGAAAACGCCAAGAAACATGCGGAAGCACTTCTTGCATACCGCCAGCCCGCAGGCATCACGCCGTCACAATCCGTCAACAAGCACGCATTTTAGAAACAAAGCGTCTGTCGCAGCCACGTCTATGAATCCAACGCATGAGACATCCGACATTCCAACGCTACAAGGACTCCCAGCCTTGTTCCTTCCTCAATACTAACCAGGTTGTGCCATCATCATTTTTAACGCTGATCTCGGAAAACGCACTTTATTCGAGAAGATAATCGCCAAAGTTCATGGCCCCAATCGAGGTGAAACCGAAACCAGCCACATCGAGCACGCTGGAAGGCTCGTTGCGCCATAGAGTTTGCTGTATATCTAGGAAACTCTACGTATTTCACTTTCGAGCTGAGCGAGGAAGTAACGGGTTGGAAATTCGCACTAAACGCAAAGAGTAATAGCGACAACTCTCGCAAACGTTTGGAAGCCTCCGATGCTTACGAAAACGAGGCAAAACCTGGCAAATCTGTTCGAAGCAGTATTTTATTTTATTAACATGCTCCACTATAGACGCGTTGCGCTCATCAGATTGCGCGCTTAGTTCAGGCAGAATTACGTGAGCACACTTCGCGGAACGTTTAGTGCTCAAAACGAAAAAGATAAATTTTCAAAGAAATGACATTCAATTCATAGCAAGCAATTTTGTCGCATAACGTATACTACCAGTAGCTTGTCGAATACGTCCAATAAATAAAGAGGTCTATTGATTTTTGAAAAAAAAAATGCATCAGAAAATTGTGTGTGCTTCTAACTTGAATCCGAAACCGAACCTAATTTTGCTGCGAACACCCTGCCATGAGACGGCGCACAATCCGCGTTTTATTTTTTCATTTGTTGTTTGCAATTTCATGTGGTGGATGTAGTGGATGGACGCGCCACATTCATTTTGTAGACTCATCTGAATAGTTTTGTTCGCCTTCATTGTAGCGCCAACGTGGCTCCGTAGTGTTTGCTGTACATTCAGGCAACTCAATGTATTTCGCTTTTGAGCTGAGCGAGAAAATAACGGGTCGGAAATTCGCACTAAACGCAAAGAGTAATAGCGACAACTCTCGCAAACGTTTGGAAGCCTCCGATGCTTACAAAAATGAAGCAAAGCCTGGCAAATCAGTTCGAAGCAGTATTTTATTTTATTAACATGCTCTACTATAAACGCGGTGCACTCGTCAGAATGCGTGCTTAGTTCAGGACTCTTCGTTGGCGTTCACTCCTCAAAATAAAAAAGATAAATTTCAAAGAAAAGATAACTAATTTATAGCAAGCAATATTTTGTCGCAGAGCGTATACAACCACTAGAATGTCGTATAGATCTGATAAATAAAAAGGTCTATTGGTTTTTGAAAAAAAAATGCATAAAAAATTGTGTGTGCGTCTAACTTGAATTCGAAACCGAACCTAATTGCACTGCGAACAGCCTGCCACGAGACGGCGCGCAATACGCGTTTTTTTTTTGTTTGCTTATTGTTTGTCATTTCATGTTTTGGATGTGGTAGCATATGGTGGTAGTGAGACGCGCCACATTCATTCTGTAGACTCGTCTGAATAGTTTTGTTCGCCGTTATTGTAGCGCCAACGTGGCTTTGACGTTGCGGAGATTCGTCCAGTTCGCCAAACATACTTGAAAACGGGGTCATGTGAGGTATCAGTGACGAGTGGATTCTTGGTATCGACGGTACCAACGGGGAACGTCAAACGCACACAATGGACAGCAGAAGCACGACTAAATGTGTGTAATGCATTACCGTCAAGCAGCTGACATTCGCCAACGTGGCTTTGACGTTGCGGAGATTCGTCCAGTTCGCCAAACATACTTGAAAACGGGGTCATGTGAGGTATCAGTGACGAGTGGATTCTTGGTATCGACGGTACCAACGGGGAACGTCAAACGCACACAATGGACAGCAGAAGCACGACTAAATGTGTGTAATGCATTACCGTCAAGCAGCTGACATTCGCAGGTGATGTACTGGCATCTATATTATTACTATTATTATTTTTTGTCAAGATTACAAACTGATGCATGTTGCCTATTTCGGCAAACAGAATCTTGCCCTTATTGCTTTCTTTAACAAACTCAGCGGTTCTTTGGAGTGTGCTTGAATAGTTTCGTGTTTCGAGCCCCGAAAAATGTGGGCGGAAAATGTAGCATGTAATCGCAATGTAGGAAAGCATGTAATTGCAGCCCTAACTTGTGACTCTTGAAAACAGTGGAATATGTTTTGAATACCGAATGTACAGTTAAGAAGGCACTAGGTCAAAATAACCAGGGGCACACCTCGGAAAGAGTGGCCGTGTGCCTTAGAGCTACATCCAGAATTTCTGCTTTTGTTGGCTTTATTCTCGAGTTAGAGTTTTTTGTGTGTATTCGTGATCCCGGTTGGTCGGCAGCGTTTGTCTCCCTTGTTATTTTTATGCGGGTCGTCTTAGCGTTGTGACAAGTATCCAAGTCGTGCATTGCCAGTGAACCCCATTGTCAGTCTTGCCTGGAATAATTATAATTTGAGAGTCATAACGCTCCGATATGCCGTAGAATGCATTAAAAACTGTGGTAACATATGCAAGTAAAGCACGCGCCATTTGCATTCCTCGAACAGTTCAGTCAGTACGTGATTTAATAAATCAACGATTTTTTGTCAAGGCTGATGTTGCAGCAAAGTTTGTTGACGTGTTTTTAATATATCAGTACTGGTACTTTTAACAGTAACTGCAAATTTTACGTGTGCATTTGCTGGCTCAGAGTAAACAATCATTAAGTGATCGCCTAATGTGAAACATTTTTTTGCTATTTTGTAGACTTGTTACTTGCCTGCTAAGGTAATGCCACCTGTGCAGCTCATGTGAATACCTGAAACTGTTTTGACAATTCTTTGCAAAGGCATTGTGGCATTTGTTCGAGTCGTTCAGATCACTAACAGATTAGGTGCTCTGCACATTGGGTGGATTGTTATAATGCATTAAACGTGCATATTACTACCGAACACGGTGTACCATTTTACACTGTTTTTTTGCTGTGCAAGCTTTGGTGCATTTTTAAACTCCTCAGGCTTAGCACTCGGCACGTCACATGCGCAACTAGTCAGGTTTGACTTCTTTAGTGGTGTGGTGGCATGAAGAGGTCGAAAATGTGGTGGAGCATGGCTTCCTTAGTTTATGGTTACTTGGCTGAGGACCGCAGAATACGTGGGTTGGCCCAGAGTGCTCATTCACGAAACGACTCTCTAGTTTCTAATCACAAATGACTATTTTTATATATACATGCTTTTCTTACCCTTTTGTTCAAATAAGCTTCACTGATTCCAGCCAAGCCACTCAGGGTTAAGCACAAAGCTACATTTATTGCAAATAAGTTCTGTTGAGACCGGCTTGTGGCATCAAGTCACAAGTAAATTCATACGTATTTCACAGGAAGAAAAGCTTCTTAGTGGCTGAAAAATTAGTCCTGGTTTTAAGATTGAACTTGGGACCAACGCCTTACCGGGTCTGTTGCTCTACCAATTGAGCTATCCGGGAAGCTAGCAGTTGGCAGCGCAAGGACCAATTCATCGGCAACTCAAAGCGCATGCACACAAGTAATGCAAATGAGTTCTGCGAAGACAGACAAGGTGGCGAAAGGGTTAAGAAAGGGAGCACGAAATGCTATGCAGCTTCATGCACCATGACACTTTTCTTAATCACATTGTGGTTTTACGATGTAAAACTCTGCATATTATTCTAATATTAATTCTAGCTCCATAGAGCGCAGCATGTGGGTACGGCTCTGACACTACATGGGTGGAAGTACGATAGCGTAGCAGTACGTCAATGACTGTGAAAGGGTTAGAGGAGTCCTGCAACACGTTTCTGAGCCATGATGAAATAGTCCTACTATTAGCGCATGCTGCTTCACCTGTCACATAAAGCAAGAATTTTTTAATCGGGCAAGCATGAGAGGAGTTGCGGCGATTTTTTGCTTGCTCCAAGTGTTTTCCCTCTCCTCTTGTAATACAAGTGTGTTGAAAAGTACACCAAGAAGGGGAATGGCACAGGGGCATCAAGATGTAACCCTCCATCAGCATGCATCTTGACCTTGAGCACTTTTTTTTTTTTCTTTCAACATGTTGCTTTCTTTCAGTGCGATTGTGTGCTCGGGCACGTTGCAGAATCCAGCGGCGGCCCGGTAATCGGCCGCAGTGTTGGGTATGAAGAATCATTTTCAGAAAGAAGAGTGAGAGATTATTACCAAAGTTCTAGAATTAATTGTGAATGCCAGGCCACACACAGCGCTACAGTATTTGGCTGTCAGCAGCATTTTTTGAACGTGCTCAAAAAGTGTAGCAGTGCCCCTTTGAAATACATATATATCTGCACCTTTTTGGTACCTGCAATGCCTATATGTTGTTGAATTTACTTGAATACTTACTTGAACTTTGTCTTCAGTGCTAATGCAACTCTGGGTGAAAAACAGTGCACCTGGGACAGCCTCCTAGCTGATCATTTGGCATAATTATAGTTCCTTGCTAATTATAACTTTGGAGTTGCCTTAGTGAAGACAGATATTCTCAATTTGTGGTTCACAAGCAGCAAATGGCACTTCACAGACAAGTTGAGTCACCTAAATGCTGGCATGCTTTTATTCTAACAAATGCTTACCAGAACTAGGCATCCTTCCAAAATTTTGGTGGCCACATTCATAGGTCAGCAAACCCCTTTATGGATCAGCTTATTCAGACTGACCTAGACTCCGAGCTGTGGGTCCAAGTTTGAGTGAGTCTAGGTGAATGATACTTTGGCAAGCTTGAGTCCGGCTGAGGTAACTTTTAGTGAGTCCAAGTGAGTTTACAAAATACAATTCTTGAGTGAGTTGTTGTGAGCTCCACATTTTAGTGCCGCTGTCTGGTGATATGTGCTCAGGTTAATCAGTAATATCAGTCTTATGTTGACTAGCATTTTGCATTAAATGCCAGATAGTAATATTGTTAGTAATTTTAAAGAATATGAAAGCCAGTATTAGCAATTCAGTCTTGGCTATTTATTGCCGTTCTTGCTGTTTTTATTCTGTGTGTGCAGAGCACTTCAGGGACCTGGGATGCCATATGCATCCCAGGTCCCTGTAGTGCTCTGCACACACAGAATAAAACAGCAAACAGCAGTATGCTTTCGTAGCTTGGCGTAATGCAGGTAAACGACAAATGGCATAGCCATCTGTACCATATTGAGTGCGCGCTCGTGATTAAGCTACCGTGCTATGTCCAATGCGCCTGAGGGTCTTCATTTAAGACTTGATTTATATACCAACCTTGTCCTTATTTCTTGTTGTCCTTCATAATGTTGTGTCCGCCTTAGTGGTGGAGCAGTTGAGGTGCTTTGCTTATACCCCGAAGGTCACAAGTCCAGTGTAATGGTGCTTTCACGGGTTACATTGGATACCAATGTAACATAAGGGAGCAAAACATTGACTAACATTACCTGGGATACCATAACGTATTCGTTCCTTCAGAGCACTGATCCTCTGTGAGTTTCTTCAATGTGCAACTCAACAAATTTCCATGTAATTTGTTCACCAATCATGAAAAGGGCCCTGCAGCAGTAATCCAAGCAATTTTTCATACAGCTTTATTGAAGGAATGCATCGCATCAGAGCAGTTCATTGGGCATGTTGTTGTGCTTCCATCTAGAACTAATAAAGGCATGACAGAAAGAGGGCACGAAAAGAGGATTGTTGCACTTTTATTAGTTCATCAAAGAAGCTTATTATTACCTGTATAATCTACTGCTTGTGCGAATTGAGGCTAGCTCGCCGCTTTTGTGCGGGCTTTGCCGCCTTTTCTGCTGTTTTCATGTCCCGACATGACTCCCCGTTTTTGTGCGAGTGAAGCTTGGTGCCAACGAATATTTGTGATAGGGCCGCACTGTTCTTGTACTAATATGCTTAGCAGATAATGGGAGAGTTAAACTGATTGTACCTGCAAACCAGCCATGAAGGAATAAAAGGCGGTTAACTTTTCTCCAAGCTTCCAGCGCCGTAATTTTATTGAGCTTCATTAAATTTGTAGGGGAATCCAGGCTTTTGAATATGCCAATTGTAAATTTCTTGGCTTTAACTGAACATTTTCTAGTTGCGAAACATCTTTTTGATAGTGCAGATCCCACACAATTGATGCGAACTCCAATTTAGACCTCACATAGGCATTGCAAGATATACGTTTTATGCCACGGGGTGCTTTCCGAAGTTTTCTTTTAAGAAGCCACAGTTTCTGCAGACAGGCTGCACAAATATTGGATTGTCCATGACTGAAAAATAGAGAAGGATGCAAAGAAATAAGTGATAAAACATTTTGGTTTTATCGAGAATTGAACCCAGGCTACCTGCATGGCAAGCAGGCATTCTACCACAGAGCCGTGCTTGCAACTTCGTTGGGGAAAAACACTGTGCGAATGTAACGTAGTGGGAGAAGTCTTCTTGACGCGTGTAATGTTAGTTGGCAGAAACACGGAGTCACTCTCAGTTTCAGAAAGTGAAAAAGTATGGGTGTTTACAAAGACCACTTATTAAAAAGCATTCATTCTTATTTAATCATCAGCTGCAAATATATCAACATAAGGATAAACTGCGTTGGTTCGCACGTTGCCTTACAGATGTGTAGTGTGCACTTATCTGATTTGCAAAGTGAAGAATTGTGGCACATCTGGCACTTAGCTGTACTTGCAATATGCATACGAAGATACTTTGAAACGGCCAATTTTGTGTCACAGTTGTTCGTTTCCTTGCAGCACGGTTGAGGCATGCACCAAGAAGCAAAGCTAAGGTAACAGTTGGGAAGAAATTGAGCATGGGGTCCAATCACATTACTACATTTTATTCTTGCAGGCAAAGCTCAAGTCTTTTGTTTTTGTTCGAACATGGGGTTTATATTGAGTGAAATTGCAAGTTAGTGCATTGGTTGCCTCTTGCAGCAGCTGTTTTAATCATTCAGCTCGTAATACTCAAGTCATGCAATGAACGAGAGATTAGGGCTTAAGGCATCATTTGTTGAGAGAAGAGCAAGTGATTGCTAGCACCCCTCCAGATGTAATTGTAAATTTCAGGTCACATGCTGCGCTCTAATGTCTGGTTGACATGCTTTTAGGAGCCTCAACTGTCGATTGACAGATGATAAGGCCAAGTAAATTATACTACATGATTTGTAGTAATTGTGATATAAATGTAGAGAAAATGAAGTGGGCAAAGAGATTACTTGCCAGCAGGAAGCAGACCTTTAACTTTCAGATTTAGCGTCAAAAGTACTACGAATTGAGCTACAGTACAGCCATCACCCAGCACTCATCGCGCATATCTGTGCATTTAACCTTGGGAGTGTTAGCACCAATTGCAGCCATAATGATGAGTGCGGAACACACTTTTTCTGCTTCCTAGTGCTTTATAGCATATGATCTTTTTTATGAGCTGGCAGCTGACCAATAATTCTGAAGGCATGCTTCCTAAAGGCATCAAATCTCCCAAAACAAGACCCTCGCTTTGAATTTAAGAAATGAGGGACATTTTAAGGGCTTGTTTTTTGTTAGATACAATGTGAATTAGAATAGACAATAATTGCCTATTCTCATTAATACTGGCAAAAAGAAGCAAGCCTCTAAAATTCTCATTCTTTTCCTCATTCACTGTAAAAAAGAGGCATTTCAGTTTTATAGGATAACTTTTGTAAGCTATTCAAAATTATTGAATAAATCATTTTCGGAGAAATAAAAGAATTTCTTGTATAGTACAATTTGAAACCCCAGACAATGCTCTTTGACTTTCCATCTGTATACATAGTGTGCACGTGCGTCACGCAACGCCCATTCGTCACTTCCGAAATGAGCCACCGACATGCCCGGGCACCTGCCGTCTCCGTCGCCTACGGCTATTGTGTTGTCTGCTCAAGCTTGCGCCTATTTAGCTTTGCCTCACGATGCAAGTTTGAGGACTGCTAGTGAGGCAAGTTAATTTAGTAGTCCCAGAAGAGAGAGCAGAGCTTCGGTGTGTTTCTTTGCCGAAAGTTATTACTCAAAGTTGAGAACGCACTTTGCGATTTTCCGAAAAGTACCGGCGTGTTTGACTGACGCGGATTGACAAAAAACTATTCGAAGAAACTCGGTAGTATTTGCGTCTTCAGGTGTAACTTCATTCCTGGTATGTGCCATAGCCAAGCACTTACCTGCAAACAGAGATAGCTTACCAAGATACTGTACATACAAACTTGTCCGCGACCACTGCATGCACAATCAGCGTGTCAGGGAGGTGGTCATAATCGTGATGGTGATCGTGGAAATTCGGGTATTGCATTGAAACAAACTGTGAAAAATGATGCGAAACAATATTTGTTCATAATGAAGTATAGCCAATCGGTTCAAGTTGGGGAGGTCAGGATTTTCAAAAATTAGTCAATTAATTTCCTAACACTGTCTCCATCATTTTCAGGGTCTCCACTGTACATTAGCGTACAAAAAAAAGTAAAATACAATGTCAAAAAGGTGTCAAAACTTGCGCGAAAAAAAAATGATGACCGGCATTACCGTGGTACGCACCAAGCGAAGTCTCTATCTGCCTCGCATAATGTTTTCTCGGCTGTTTCCACAAATTTCAACCAGACAGGCTCAATATCAGCACTGTTTAAAACACTTGGGGGGGGGGGGGATGCTGCTACTTAGGTGGCGTGGGCCGCAGCAATATCTTTATATTAATAATATCTCTTGTAAGCTTGCCTAGCTTTGCAGGACTCATTTTTGATAAGAGCTGCTGCGCTTCGCTCATCAGCTCTTAAAATTGTGGCTCGAGAGACTTTGGGCTTTCACTTGTTCTTGGGCCACGCAATTTGTGGTGTTTGTAGTGAAAGCGAGATAATGGGCCCTCGTAGCTCGTGGCGGGCAGCCGGTGTATGCAGTGGCTGGTATATATGTCGCACATCTTGATTTTCTGATCTTGTATAGAGTGAACAAAGGAGGCCTTCCTGATCTGATGAGCTCGTTAAAGTACGACAACAAAAAAAAACCACAATGCTTCCTTTCAACATTGTACACAGCAACAGATAACGAGCCCCCCACAAAATGAGCTGCAGCACGTGAACATTTATAGGTACCCAGGCATGGCGGGAGAGAGCGACAACGGCGTGACATCACATGAGCACTATGTATTCTTAAAGTCACAGCACATGCTGATTTCATTCAAGACTTCATGTGTATCCAAGTCTCAAATGTAACTGAACCTGCAATAGTGTCAGTGTCAACAGTTGGCAGTCATCTGACAAAGCATAAGCCACATGACTTTTTTTTTTTCTTCACGTGGATGCACTACAATCAATTTTTTTAACACAATAAAGAGAACTGTTATAGGCTGAAGTCGGGCAACATAATTCTAACAGGTTAGAGATTTGCGTGCTTCGCCAGAATAGCTGCGAAGGATTCTTTAAAGAGTGGGACTCTAGTAAAGCTGTGATAGTTTAAAAAATCAAATTACTATTGATCAGTTTTGTTTATAATCACAAACCATCATAAGTGCTTACTTTTGTTTCATAATAATTATACAGGGGATATCAAGTTTTAAAGGAAAGTCTTGCACCCTTCACATGTTTAGGAATATGTGGGTGGCAAACTTTCATTCCGATTGGGCTACCAGAAGTACTAAAAATATTATGTCTAAATTAAAGAAGTTGGCCTAAAATGGACCTTAAGAAAAACGCATTTTAAAGGTGTAAGTGGAAAGTCATCTATGTGGAAAAGGTATGCTCTTTAAGGTGATTTGTTTCATCATGAGAGCTTGTCAATTATGGTTATTTTGAGCATGTGGTTTCAGTGAACTTTTTATGCAAAAATGCACTTGCAAGCAGCCAGGTGACAATATTCAGGGGGCTCTAGACAACGACCTCTTTTTTGTTTCAGTGGTCGCCTTGTACTATTTGAAAGTGACTTTAACCTACTTCTATTTTAGTGATAATCTCCAGTTTTTTTTTGTCGTGAAAGTAGAGAAACTAAACTTTTGAAAGAAAGTTATTAAAAGTGAAAAATGGGTAATTTGGAAATGAAAAAAAAAAAAAAAAACTTGCATTTTAGGTCTCGGGGCATTTCTTCTTAAGCTGGTGTGGGCATTGTTTAGTTTGACATTGAAAGAGTTTTCAATTATTTAAAGATGCCAAGCAGGCCTTCTGAATGTTCCCTCAATGTGTAGCCGTTGTATTTGTTCAGGATAACCAGTTATGCAAGCCGATAATGTGTAATGTGTACATGTGTGTCGTCATGTAGGCTGCTGAAACATTGTAATGAATAATTTACTTCTGATATTCCACGATATATTCATGCTTTTACTCAAATTGCTTAAAATATTGTCAAATACATGAAATATGCTAGTGTGTACAAAGCAACAATTCATTGTTTTATGCATAAAAATGTGCATGTGCTTTTCACCACATAAAATGACAATGCTACTCTAGCCATTAAAAGGAAGTAATACTATCTAGCAGTAGTACTATTTCACATGCGTGATAAGTAGCAATATCAAATGAAGCTTTTGCTGCTTGGCATTGTACATATAAATTTATCAACTGTCCAATAATTTGTTGAAAGCTTTAGAGTGTATTGTAACAAGCAGATGTATTATTTGTCACCGTTTAACTATAGTGTCTGCATATCATCCAAGTCGGATGTCTACGTAGTGGCAGCAGGCAGCTGCATTGACTATGTATAGTACTTATGCACTGAAAGATGGCAGCTTGGGTAACACATGTTTTCGATTGTTGCACTGCTAGCACTTCAGCAAGATGTTTTTATCGGCAAACGTTGCCCAGAATGTTGCTTACATACGCAGAAACACTTCTTGATTGCCTGGTACTGCAGTCCTGTTTCATGCAGCGTGTGGCGTATGGTTTGCATTACCATATTGTGCTCCTCGTTTCTTTGCAGGTTCTTTGCATTTGGCGTCCCATGTGCAGCGCCATTTGCTCATGTCCGTACAAGGTGGACTGCATTCCTGCTGGCAGTTCACCGACGTGATCAAGGACAGGAGAAACGTGAAAAGACACCTTTGCATTCACCTAAGCAATCATTTCTTCCAGTACTGCATTGGCTCAACCTTATTTTCTCGAAGCAACAGTCTTGGTGTGTTCATATTCGCACAAGATCGCTCCACTTTTTCTGTGTTCACTGAACCTATGTGACCCAAGGAGAGCAGAAATATATTTACCCACTTGTGATCAGCCAGAACCATGATGTTAAACGTACCTCATTGAATTCAAAAAAAATTTTTTGCCAGTTACATGGTAGCTTTGTCCAATCAAGCTTTGTTTCATATGTTTATGGGTTCAGTTTTTATGGAATATTTTTTGTCTGGGCTGCATTTTAAGCAGGGGTGCAACAGCTGCGCCAGTTGTGCCAATCGCACCAATTTGATACAATTCCCCATTGTTGCAGCGAGCTCCGCCAAAACCATGAAATTTGCTGAAATTGTGCCACGCTGCGCTAAAATGCCCGACCAGCTTCAAAGTTATCTCAGCTTTGCTAATTTCAGCGAGAAATCAAACTAAGCTAAAGGACCCTAACCTTAAATCACGATGTAATTTAGATACTCATTAAATGAGGACACTCGCGAGCTGGATTGACCAGTTAAAGTATAAGATGATGTAACAATAACGCACGCCCATCGGTACGCTGAACACAGCAGATACCTATAGGCGAGACGACTGAACTTCACGAGAAAAAAAAAAATGCATTGCTGTAGCCACCAGTGCTACACCGAAAATATGAATTTCATAGTTGGCAAACGCGGTTATGGTATGTTAGGAACTTATGTCGCGTTTTTCGCATGCGAACGAGGTCGACAAGCTGCAAACGTCGTGGTTGCCAACCACTGTGTTGGTTTCCATAGCAGTGGCACTTCAAACAATTTTCTGGCTTGAAGTTGCATCGTCGCGGTGATAGATACCCCACGCCGGGCCAACAGGCGCGCATCGTTGTTACTTTATCTTCTTGAATGCACCTTGCAAGAGAACCGAGAAGTTGTCTCTATCATGAAAGAAAAAACAATCGGCTGAGGGGGGGGGGGGGTTAGCACTTCGAGATATGCTTGGCCTTGTTCTAACCAGCGCAGGATGGTTTATAAGGCACCTCCGCTGCAGTACACCAGTGCCCCGCTGAAAAGTGTACATGATTTGGAAGGGGCTGGTGGCACAAGTCATGAAACACAGCACATTTTATTCAATACCGATGTGTGTATGTGCCGGATAATTGAGTACTAGTATGATTGATGACGTCTAAAAAAGGCATTGGCAATCATTTGGAGCAGCCAATGACATATTGTGTGTCAGGTTTCTTTTTTCTTTTTTTTTGCCACCTTTACACCTTGGTTTTACAAATCTCCTGAATTTTAAGGTCGCCAGCTTGGCAGAGCCACAATTGCTTTCGCAGAGTCTGTCAAAGGATTCAGCAGGTGTGGCACTTACTAACGTGAGCTTCATCATTGTTTGCTCAGTGAGGTAATTCAAAATACTACTTTTATTAAAATAGCAGTTCTCATGTTTACTCTGCAGCACTATTTAGGTGAATTGAATGGGCACATATGTTTTGTTTCTAAATGCTAGCATTCTTTTTTACAGGTCTCTAAATTTGATCTTTCATTATGAAAATTTAGTTTTTTTCCCGTAACCTGCTTCAACTTTGGATTTTACTGTTCCAAAATTAACATTTTGCTGCTCCAAACATTGCACCAAATTTTGTTTTCGCGTTTGAACCACTGTTATAGATAATTCCGTCGCAAAAAGGAATGCAGAAAGAACTTACAGAGCATCCATTCATTTAATGCTGACTATTGCATTTGTAAGATGCTTTCTTGTTAACAAGACAACCATATTTTTTTCTGACAATCGTAGTTAACCGCAGTGTTCTCTTTCCCACCCCTATATATCACCATTGGTCTTCTTTGCTAAAGCCTTGTAGGTGAAGTGTTCACATCTGCTTTACTTTTAATTTATCACTTGAATCACTTATGCGCCTTTTTGTTTAGAATTCACCTTTGTGCTAATTTAATTCACTTTGTGCACTAAATATTATTTGTTGTATTTTTACTTTTCTTTTTTTTTTTTCAAGTGCCTTAGGAATAGAATTTGCTATACTGTGGGGACTAGAAAGAAATGCGTTATTGTGAATACAGCTCGGATTTACCCATTTCTTGCATTGAGAACAGTTTTTTGCTCGAATTTTGCGGAGAAAAAATTTGTTTGTCACTTGAGAGCCTTCAAAATTGTGCAGAACGTCGTAAGAGTGGCAGTGGTGTTGGGGACGTATGTGGATACGCACAAACTCGTCCAGCCATCAGATTTAGTGCAATACATTGCTACTTCCAATTGTGCCCGCACAATCTCGAAGGTTCGATAGCCTCCCGTGTGAATGGGAGATTTTACATGTGTGCGTGCCTCAAACAGTCATGCATGTTGACGTCTTCGGGCCTGGCTCCTTGACCAAGTCCTGTCTCTGTCTAGTGCTCCTTTCTTAGGATGTCTCATATGAAGATATAGCTTGCATGACGTGGCAGGTGCATGTAAACACAGTATAGCAACGGTTGGGAAAAGAAACGTTACGGAAAGGCATGTGTAATTTAAACGTCTATGCACACGCAGGGGTATTAATGCCTCAGAGGATCATGCATATAATCTCGGAGGCTATCATGTGCTCTGATGGTCAACTTGCAGTGCGGCACACATGCCTGCTCTTGGGTTCTCACGTGAATGCGCGATTGCCACATCTTGATTGATATGTGGGGTTTAACGTCCCAAAACCACTATATGATTATGAGAGACGCCGTAGTGGAGGGCTCCGGAAATTTAGACCACCTGGGGTTCTTTAACGTGCACCCAAATCTGAGCAAACGGGCCTACAACATTTCCGACTCTATCGGAAATGCAGCCGCCGCAGCCGGGATTCGAACCCGCGCCCTGCGGGTCAGCAGCCGAGTACCTTAGCCACTAGACCACCGCGGCGGGGTGATTGCCACATCTTGCGTGACAGCATTGCTAGCATGCGTTTCTATCAAACATCGTGGGTTTCGGGATGTGAAACCCCAGATATTAGTTCATGTATTGCATGTCACTTCACATTTGTCAACTTCATTCAGCCTACTGCATAGTATACAGATTGCACTTTTCTAGCATTCATTCATCATCATTAGTGTAGTTTTGTGCAGAGTGGCTCAAAGTACTTCTTTTTTGTTATCTTTAGAAAAGGAGTATTCATTTTCGCACAATTTGCCTAGAAATATCCTACAAGAATGCCATCCATGTCTAAAATTGGTTGTTATGCTGGCAGAAATTATAAACTTCACTCCTGCATCTGTGTTACAATATTAAAGTTATCTTTTGAATAGGCTTTTCTTATTTGTTTTCTGCAGCATACTTTGACTCAGTTTTCGTTTAATCTATCTTAGTTAGCTTAGGAATTACAGGTTTTCAGTCGAAGAGCTCCAGTTAATGAAAATTATAACCTTTTCCCTCCCGTTTTTGCACCATTGTACAGTACAGTACACTGTTAAAGACAACAGTTTAATGAGCACCTTTAGTATTGTGACCACCCAATTCCAAGCAGATGTGGAAACCTTTTTCGCGCACAGCACTGGTCAGTCACAAAGAAGTCTCCTCTGGCTGAAAGTTGTGTTGTCAAAATCATAGTGATTCTGTAATCCTTTAGCACATTTATGGCTCTCATAAATAGTGATGCATGTCACTTCTCCAGCTTTTAATAGCAAATGCTGAGTTCACGAGTCACTATGAATTATGGAGCATTCGCTCGGATATACCAAAAGGGAGGATGCAAACTTACTCAATGTTCTGAAAGTTCTTAAAAATGGTGTCAGTTGATTCCATGGGAATCTCTCGGCAAGTTGCTGCACATGTCGCGCTTAAAGCTAAACCTGATGATGGTGATAGACTTCGTCGTGTATTCTGAGCCCGCTGAACGATGGCACTCATAGTTCACTGTGTCATTCAGTCTCAAAAATTGCAGTTCATATGTTGGACCATGTATAAAGCTTAGGTATCAGTGGATCACCTACAACCCTGCAGGTGTTGGTCCTCACTCCTATAAATTCTTTTAGCAATATGTGTGCTGATGGATTCTTTCAGCATGAAAAGCTCATTAACATCACTGGTAATCACTCTCTGAATCCTTTGCGATCCTGCTTGTCCTGTTGCGTGATCTTGTGTGTGACCGAAAAATGGATATACATGCAAATAAAAAATTCGGCAGATCCCACGGCAGATCACGAAAAGCTAAAGGCCCAAGAGCAGACTCTTGTGGCACACCCGATGTTACAATAATAACAGCAGAGTTGGTTCATCTTTAAAAAACAAACTGAAAGCGAGGTGACAAAAAGCTAGATGGACAATTAACGAATTGAGCATTGTTTAATATCACATGTTTAGCAAGGAGTTTAGAACGTAAAACTGTGTCAAAGAATGAATATGCCATCAACATGGTCGCCATGATCAAGGCTAAGCAAAATATCGTGTGTGCATTCAACTAATTGTGTTATTGTGCTGAAACCACGTCTAAAACCATGTTGTCTGTGAGATGGTACTCTGTTTGATTCCAAGAAAAGCTTAATCTGTTTATGAGTGATATGTTGTAACATTTTGCATCATCGAGAAGTAAATGATATTGGTCTATAATTTAATAGAGACTCCTTATCGCCAGATTTAAAGAGACGGAGCCATTTTCCATAAAGAGAGAACAGTGCTAGAAAATAAGGATTTATTCAATATGATTGTTAAATATTCGGATGACCATATAGAGTAGCGAACTAAGAATGCATTGTGCTTCTCGTGCGGGCCGATGCATTTCTTTACTTCTAGTTTTCAGATAAAGCTAAGAATATGTTCATTTGTTAATTCAATATCACTGATTTGTTCAGAATGAGGAATACCTCACAAAGAATGGTGTTGTTGTTGGAAACAAATGCAGACTGGAAATAGGTATTGAAAGCATTAAATATAGCTGGTGGGTCAGTTATGATGTCATTATCTAATTCGAAAGAAGGTGACGCAGCATTAGGCAAAATAGAACAACGAAGTTTGCGTGGATTAGTCTTCAATAGATAATGTAACAGAATGCGATAAAATAAATTTTTCGCTCTTTCCATCTTGAGTTGAGTTGATATTTGGCACTCTTAAACCTGTTTAGGGCAATGGGATAATTAGATCTTCGGGATCGCCTAAGTCGACAGACATGAGGAGATAATTGCAAGAGGTCACGAGTAATTCAAGTAATCCAAGAAAGATCAGCATTGCTTTTCTTTGTCCTAATTGGCAAAAATTATTAGATACACGCCTTTACAAGATCTTCAAAGTAATTAACAAGACAAGATATATGTCTTGACTGTCAGAAAGCACAGAACATGTATCAAACTGGGGAGTTAAAATATCAGTTGTGGAAGTGTCAGCACAAGTGAAATCGGGGAAGCTGGTGATTGTATAAGGTGATTTGGACATGGGATAGCAAAGCGTTAACAAGATGACTTTATCATCCGAGAATCCCTCAACTATTTTGCAAGAGAAGTTACTGTCAGCTAGATCTGTATTTAAGGAAACTAGGTGTAGGATAGAAAGTAGTCTAGTTGGACATGAGATGACTTGAGTAAGCCTGAAGGATCGAGAAATATTCATTAATTCATGGCATAATATAGAATCATGACCCGTTACAGTCAGAGTAGGCATATGGATGCAAGGAGCGTTAAAATCGTCCATACAGATAAGTCTTGTTGAAGCGATATTTACATTGCACGCAAAATTGGCAAGAACTTGAAGAACTTCAAGGGATGATCTGCCTGAGCGATACACAATGCTAACTACAGTACACCAATTTTTTAGGTAGACCTTGCATCAGATGGGTTCTGTTTCAGCAGGCAAGGGCAGCACTGAGAACAGGATATCTGACCGGATAAGTTGTGCAACGCCGCCGCCAATGCCTTGTGTCCTGTCCTTTATTACAGCAATGAAACGGGGTAACTTGTAATAGTTCTATATCATTTGCCGTTAGTAATTCCGTGTGGGAGTCGGTTGACATAAATTTACTATATATGAATCGTACTGCTTTTCCTTGAATTCTTTCTAGGTTTTGAAAGTTAATTTTTGTGTGGGGATCCCAAACTATGGAGGCTTACTCAAGTTTAGGCCAAATTAAGGAAAAGTAGGAGAGGAGTTTAACACTAGGCGGAGCAGTCTTGAGCTTGTGGCGGAGAAGGCATTATTTACGGAAATCTATTAGCTTATTATGAATACACGTTGTTATTAGGTATAGTACCAGAATTACATCGATATTGTATTCGTGCACATTTACTGGAGGTCTCTTCATGTGTTAGACATAGTATGTACAAAGAGAGAGGGAAACTGTTTGTAACCATGTCGTCATTGCGCTGTCATTGCTCCAGCATTGTGTGGCTTGCTTATGCGAAGGTGATTATGTATCTCTTCTACAAGGGCAGTAATCTTTCTTCATTGCCTAGTGCTCTTGTGTAGTTGCACACAATGCATGTAAGGTTTTTATTGCCTCTATTTTGTCTCTGTGGTTTTGCAGGTTCCTTGTCTTCGGCCTCCCGTGAGGCCTATCATTCACTTGTGTCCGTACTAGGCAGACTGCATTCGTGTCGTCAGTGCAGCTATGCGACCAAGAACAAGGCCTTCATGCAAAGACACCTCTTCAAACACACGGGCGAGCGCCCCTTCCAGTGCCACGTGTGCCCAGCTGCATTTGCTCAGAAAGCGAACCTCGAAAGACACATTCGTACGCATAGGAGATCGTCCATTTTTCTGTGACCAGTGCAGTGTGTCATTTTCACAGAGGGGGACTCTCATTAGGCAAATGCGCACCCACACAGGAGAACGTCCCTTCTCTTGTAGACACTGTAATACATCATTTTCACGAAAAGACCACCTTGAAAACCACGTGTACCGTTATCATACAAAAAAAGTCAACATAAAAAGCGGATTGTGTGCAGGTACTTTCTTCATCGAAGATGGAACTCATGGTTTCTTCAATCCACAGTAAAGTTTTTGAAATTTTAACTATTTGCATAACTTCTTATGCTGATTTGAAATATGTAATCAGTTTTTTAGTGATTTGCATAGCTTTGTTTTGTACCATGACATTGTGTAAATTAACTATTTTTGCTCCAACTTTTTTTACAACGAATCATTTTAATAATAAGTCATTAATAGCTCGTATTGCTCTGCATAAACTGTGGAATGCAAATAGCTAATCAAGAAAGTTTGTGTAGATTTTGTATAATGTAACAAGAAAGTTTTGAAATGTGAAAAATCTTGAAATTGTCAGTCCATATTAATTACTTCTTTTAAGTTAATAATTAAGTAAATGATACATTTAAAGCAATATATTTGTATTCTTCACATGTTAAGGAATATGTGGGAAGGATTTCATCCTTATCTGGCCATCAGTAGTACTGAAAGCATTATGTCCACAATCTCAAAAAGTTGCCTAAAATTGCATCACGAGAAAATTGCATTTTAAATATAGAAATGAAAGCTGATCTGTGTGATTGTTAGAATGATTTCTTTCATTGTGAGAGCTTGGAAATTAATAATGATATGTGACAGGCAGTCATGTCAAGAGATATTTTGTCAGATCTCATTAATATTGTGTCTAACAATGAAAACGAGCCTTTGGTATTGAAATGGTAATAATTTTATTGCTGCTCTTTTGCAAACATTCTTGGTATATTCATGCTTATAGCAAAACTATTATGATTGGACATGGATCGCAAATGTGCAAGAGAGACAGATGTCACATCTTTTATGTCAATATTGTAACTTTATTATTTTTATTTGTGAACGTTTAGATGCAGCATCGCATGCCCCTTTAGAACGACATTACAATTAGCTGCAATGATTGATCGTGCTAATGCGTATAGATTTTACACTTTCTTGCTGCTTTGCAGGCAATGTAGCCTTTACGTCATTAAGTCGCAATACATGCTAGAAACAAAAACCAGTGGCATGTAGTGGATTGCCTTTGCCTTTGCAATTTTCGTTGCCCAACCTTTGCATTTGAGCACCGAAATCTGTCTGCCATGTCTCTCTCCGAATCCTTTGCAACCCTTTTGGTCCTGTTAATTTTTAATGCGAAAGAGTTTTACAGTGATGTGAAAGCTGTGACAAAATGTGCGAAAAGACCGATCCTGCTGCATCAAGATACATTTCCACTATTCTGTGTGGAAGATGCGCCAAATATTTGGTTTTCATATTCCGAAAAGGAAACCACAGTCTTTCAAGGTTGAAGCCTCTATCATGCGTCTATCTTCACGTGAACACTCGTGCACAACCCTGTGCAGCCCTGCTAGTCTTGTTTATTTTGACGCGATAGCGTTAAAGAGTTGTGTCGTAGAAATTGTGGTGTTGGCATCGTTGATTGTGAGCGAAAAATCATCATCTTGTGCGTGACCGAAAAATCCAGAAACATGCAAACGAATAATTCGGCATATCCCACATTCCTTGTAAATCGACATTGTGCGAAGCATGTGGAGAAAAGGTGACCATGTTGTAAGTTTTTTATTGAGCGAGGTTTTGTGAAATAACACTAAATATATATATATATATAAATATTGCACGCACACAGACATATGTGGAAGAAATGCAGATGTTTACATAACCGGTTGTTTGTTCCTGCATGACGAGCTTCGTTGTTGCGGTCTAGTGGCTAAGGCATGCAATGCGGCTGCTAACCCACAGGTCGCGGGGTCAAATCCTTGGCTGTGGCGACTGCATTTTCGATGGAGGCAAAAATGTTGTGAGCCTGTGTGCTCAGATTTGGGTGCAAGTTAAGGAAGCCTTGGTGGTCGTAATTTTTGGTGCTCTCCACTACGGCATCTTTCATAATCATATTGTGGTTTTGGAATGATAAACGCCTCATGTTATTGTTATTACTTGCACAAGGATGACAACGGGAACATAAGCATTAGCAACACCAGAAGCGATAAGCTGATATGGAGTGCTGGTGCTCGTGAGGATGGCTCTGGACACTGCCGCATCAATCAACTTGAGTGCATGGAACCTAACTACAATTGACGTTAACCTGACAGGATTGCAAGTGGGCGGGCAGGCGCTAAAAGTGCTTGCAATACACAAAAATTCTTCGCATCAAATAACCGAAAATTCTGGGTCCGCAAGGGAATCGAACCTGAGTCATTTGCGTGGCAAGCGGTTGTTCTACCACATGGCTACATGTCTGCTTGGGAATATAGTGAGAATAACTTTCTCTGCTGGAAAATGCCGTTAAAGTACCTTTCGTGGTTTAAAAGTGCAAGCGTCCTGTATACATGCTTCACAATACAAGATGCAACATTACAGTGATAATGTGTGGCACAAGCGTACACGCCAATGGGCATCAGAACATGTGTTTATCATTACAACTTGATGGATTAAAGCTAGCCACTCACTACAAAAGGCATGCACATTACTGTGCCTATTTTCTTTATTTTATCTATTTATTTACACTTATTACAGCACTAGGTGCACCATTGCAGGAGTAGTTATGGAAGGATACTGAGAAATATAAGTAAAGACAATGATAAAAACACTAACAGGTAACATAATATTGTCGTCTCAACATATAAGGCAAAGTAATACAAAATATTGGGAACATGAAAAAAAAGTAAAACAAGCAAGTACCACTTATATATAAATCAGTGTATTTTACATACATGCGTTGTGGATTTCGGCTGAGAAATATTGCGATGGGCATGAAAGAACAGAATCAGGTAACGAATTCCAGTCTTTGAAGGAACGGCGAAAAAGGCTCAACTTAAAGTTGTAGGTTCAACCATAATAAGGCTTGAAATTTAGGTTGTGAGAGCTTATTGTCGTTGACTGTAGAGCGAAATTTATACGTTTCTTTTTATGTGACAGTAACTGTCGAGAGAACGATACTTTGCAAGAACTGCTATTTTATACGGCGAACGGAATGGAGGTAATTGCACTGAAGGTGGAGTTAAAGAGGGCGAGAAATCGCGGTCGTAACGATGACACTGCTTATGCGGGTTCCAGACAACGGACGTGTAGTCACTACAGGACGAATTAGCGATTGATATAAGAGGAGGTTTGTGTCTTTTGAAAGTTTGGACACAGTGTGGTATAGGTGGCAGAGATTTTTAATTCTTTGTTTCAATAATAGCCAATGTACTTGGCCCATGACATGTCATGTGTGAAAAGGACACTGAGATAGTTACATTCGGAAACCCTACTGACAGGACTGTTATCATAGGGTAGTAAAAAACGGTGGGTGGTTTATTACAAAAAGACGCAAGCATGATTTTCTATAGGTAATATTCGTTTCCTAAGTTGTGTACCAATCGCGAAACCCAGCAGATGATTCCTGCAAGCGGTTGTGGTCGCGGTGTGTTCTAATAGTTTCATATAAAGTGCGATCGTTGACATAAAAATGAACGGGAAAATAGGGGTGAGCAAGCAAATTGTTCAAGTAAATGAAAAAAAAAGGCCCAAGAACAGACCCTTGTGCCACACCCGATGTTACATTATAAAAGCACAGATTGTTCACCTGTAGGAAACAAACTGAGAGCGAGATGCCAAAAAGCTTGATGTACACTTACAATTGAGCATTGTTTATTATCACGTTGTGTTTAGCAAGGAGTTTAGAAATTAAAACTGTCAAAGGATGAATATATTTCAACATGGTCGCCATGATCAAGGCTAAGCAAAGTATTGTGCATGAATTCAACTAATTGTGTTGTTGTACGAAACCACGTCTAAAACCATTCTGTTTGTGAGATTGTCATCTGTTTGATTCCAAGGATAGAGTAATGTGTTAAAATAAATCTTTTGCTGTTTTCATCATTGAGTTGAGTTCACACTTGGCACTCTGAAACCTGTCTAGGGCATCGGGAGAATTGGATTTTTGGGAGCGCCTAAGTCGAAAGACAGATAAATACAAGAGATCACGATTAATTCAAGGAAGCTCAGCATTGCTTTTCTATGTCTTAATTCGCACGAATCATTGGATACACGACTTTACAAGATCTTCAGAGAATTAACAAGACGAAAGAGATGTTTGACTGTAAGAAAGCGCACAACATGTATCAAACTGGGAAGCTGCAATATCCGTGTTGGAAGTGTCGTCAGTACGAGTGAAATCAGGGAAGCTGGTGATTGTATAAGGTGATTTGGACACAGGATAGCAAAGTGTTAACAAGATGCTTTTATTATCACAGAAGCCTTCAACTATTTTGCTACAGAAGTTGCTTTCAGCTAGACCCGTTCTTAAGAAAACTAGAACTAGGATAGAATTGAGCCTCATTGGACATGAGATGACTTCAGTAAGTCTAAAGGATAGAAAAATATTTATTAATTCATGGCATATTGCAGTATCCTGATCCGTTACGATCAGAGAAGGCCAATGGATGTCAGGAGCGTTAAAATCGTCCATACAGATAAATCTGGATGAACCAATATTTACATTGCACATAAAATTGGCAAGGACATAAAAAACTTCAAGGGATGATCTGGGTGGGCAATACACAATGCTAACTTCAGTACACCAATTATTTAGGTAGACTGTACATGATTGATTGATATGTGGGGTTTAAGGTCCCAAAACCACTATATGATTATGAGAGACGCCGTAGTGGAGGGCTCTGGAAATTTAGACCACCTGGGGTTCTTTAACGTGCACCCAAATCTGAGCACACGGGCCTACAACATTTCCGCCTCCATCGGAAATGCAGACGCCGCAGCCGGGATTTTAACCCGCGGCCTGCGGGTCAGCAGCCGAGTACCTTAGCCACTAGACCACCGCGGCGGGGCTAGACTGTACATTAGAGGGATTCAGTTTCAATAGGCAAGGGCAGCGCTGTGAACAGGATATCTTACCGGATAAGTTGTGCAACGCCGCCGCCAATGCCTTGTGTCCTGTCCTTAAGTATGGCAACGAAACGGGGTGGAGTAAACTCAAAATCGTAAATGTTACAATGAAGCCATGACTCTGTGATGCCAATGATATAAGGGGAGTAAGTTGCGACAAGAGACAATAGATCTGGAAGCTTTTTAGCAATACTACAAGCATTGACTTTCAGGACCACCAGGTGTTCATGAAGGCTATATTGAGATCATGGAGTGGATGAGGTGGGGTTCGAAGATGCGGAGATATAAAATCAAGAGCCAGGTGCTCATTCTGAGACTTCACTAAGGAGTCCGAGTTGTCGTCTCAATTATAACGTACGTTGTGAATGAATGCATGATCGTATCTAAATTTCACCACAAAGCCGTTGTTGCGAAAATTAAGTTAAGCCTTTCAAATTTCTTTCTGTATGTGTCTGATACGTGCAAAAATGTCTTCTGTAATAAACACGTTTGAGTATTTTAGATTAAATTCATATTTGAGGACAGGGGCTTCCTCCCTCGAGGTGGTCGTGTATATCCACTAGGTACAAAATTTTCCAAACCTGTGGGCACGTTTCATTTGCGGGCAGGTAATATTCAATGTATTGTTAAACAGAGAAGTCAACGCTGTATAGCAGCGTGCTAGCGTTTTCTACGAGATCTTTTAAAGTATACTATTTCTCCTTGTTTCTCCTTGAAAGATTGTTTCTCCTTGAACGATTTTCAAGGTCATAGTTTTTCAAGTCCAGTTCGTTGATTTTAGAAGTTAAGCAATTAATTTCTACATGTAAATTACTGGCATCACTGTGTTAATTAGAGCCTAGAAGACGTTCCAGTGCACAAATACATGATTCTAAAACATCAAAATGACAGGCAACTCTTTGTTAAATTGACTTGACGTCAGCAATATTATTAGCTAACTTACTTAGTTTGCCCATCCAAAAGTTAAAGAACATTTCAAAGACAGACGAAGGATAATTGTCAGCAAGTGTGGAATCTGAGTGTGCATAAGTACCCTTGTTGAGAGCATTAGAACCAACTGTGTTGCGGGTTGTTGGCCTATTATTGGAAGAAGTGGCTTTACTGGTATTGGCCGACTTAATCGGAAGCTTCGGATTTAGTTCCACATCACTGCTGAGAACGATATGACTTTTGTAGTATAACACGAGCAAGCAGAAAAACGCTAAGCTACGTGGTCAAGGAAGCAGCAGCAGAAAGCGATTTTCAGAATGAATGCATTCAGCACTGTAAAGGTAACATACCTGCTTAAATATCAACTAATGATTGATTGATATGTGGGGTTTCACGTCCCAAAACCACCATATGATTATGAGAGACGCATAAATATCAACTAACGAGTCAACATCGTGCTGATGCTGCTACGACTTAGCCCACTTAAGACCATGTAGTGGGTGCATAGCAAGTTTGAAAAGATTTCATACACTAAGTGTTTGAAGTACGCACTAGAAACAGGATATTGTTGTCGTGTTCATATCTCAAAGGCGAAGCTTCAGATACCCCAATTTTTTCACTGCCCTTTGTTTTTATCGATTCATTCTGATGATTCCTTCATTGAGCTGGGAAACTGCAATAATGAAACAGAAAATTCTTTCCATGTGTCATGGTAGAGAGAGACACTGCTATTCAAGCGCATAGAACATGCAGTTGTACTTACTCGCTGGCTCAAGTCTCACGTGTGTGTTGTCTTTCATTATTGCTACGACTCAAGAAAGTCATATTCTAAACACCCTGCAACGTCTAAAAGAGAATGTGTACACATTTGATTGCCTGGAATCAACAGTTCAGGCACCCATCTCTATTTAGCTACAGGGCCTGTGTTTAATTTATTCTACCGACATATTTTGTGCTAAAATGAGGGAACACACACTTAGCTCATTGTTTTCGGCTCACAAAGCATTTGTTTCTTTTATATCTGATATGCTGCTACAATTCACTGCCTCAATGTTCAATTCCATATTACATTTTCTTCCAAGCTCAAGTGCTCAAATTGGTATTGCCCTCTATATAGAGGTAGTCTTTTCAAAAAATAAGTAGGCACCAACTAGGTAATGAAAAGGGGTCACTCAATTACAATAATAACAAAAAAAGGTTTGATGAAGCCCAGCTAATGCTGAGTGTACTGCGTTGTTTGTGCTTGTTTTAACAGTTATTTGTGTACTTTTGCAGATGTGTCCATTCCTTTATGAAGAAATGAACAAGTCTCGTGCTTTGGGTGTTTCAAGAAAGGCATGGCTCCAGTGTTCTTTTTTAAATAATTATTTCATGATAACATTGCTGCTTAATATTTTGTGAATGTGGGATTGTGGTGGTCATGTGGCCCATGTCCGTGGACTGTTGTACAGAATGGGCTTCATTGAAATCAGTGAAATTCACTATTCTGTTTTGGCTCTGTTTGTCAATTGAAATTGGGAGGAAGTGTATAATGAATTTGTGATGGTTATGTTTCATCAGTGTAAAGAAGTATTGCCTGTTTTGAAAATCACTGGTTAATGTTAAGCATTTATTCATGCACTTCTTTACACATCCGCATGTGCCGAAAAGAATTAATTTGTATCTAAGCAACGGCAGCACTCGGTAGTGACTCTTTGATTTTACACTGTTGAATGTAAGCGTTTAGTAGTGGCAGCCTGATGTTATCTTATTTGTATTTTGCCCTCTCAAACATTGGTGCATGTGTTCACGTGTGTTGTGTTTTCTTGTCAACAAAATTTTTGATATAGACATATAAGCTTATTGTTTTGCAGTTCCACTTACTTAGCAACAACCATTTAAACTTGCCTAAATCTTTCTTATTTTCTTCTTTCATAAAATATATTATCGTTCTTGGTTCGATCGTATTTGTCTTTGCCTTTTCTCTTGGAGATGTTTAAAATGCAATTAAGGCATTGAGTTGATCGCACTGTTTTGTAATATATGCAAGGCTGTTTTACCGTTCTGGTATATGAGGACAGTCTTAGAAATGTAATTGTCATTGTCTGCATTCACTGAACAGTAAGAACTTGATAAATCGAACATGTTTGTTGGTCGAGGCAGAATCTGCATTATTTAATGGCATGAAGCTCTTGTAATTTGGTCATATTTGGGCTGAACCAGAATAACTCGTTGAGTCGTTGTAGATTGCTGAGCAAAAAGTGCCAGCCATCAACCATTTTACTTGTGGAAAAAACATCAGCACATAGTGCAGGTAATGGTTGTGGCGGTAGGTAAGGGTGTGGTGGAGAACATCTATCAGGATTATTGAAATGGGTGTCTTGGAGCTTGGCCACTTTGTGAACCAAGTTGCAGGTTGATGAAAGTTGCGACTTTTTTGTTTCTCTTATGAAAAATAGGTAGAGTATTTACAAGTTGATGAACACATTGAAAATGTTTTTATCTTAGAAGTATTCGTTTTTTTATGTTCTTGGTTAATTTGGCATTTGGTCAATTCAGATCTTTTGCCCAGTCCCGTGAAATTTGAGCTAACGAGCTTTTAGCATAGTTATGCGATAAAGTAGAATTCATGTTCGTATGTCTGTTCAAGTAAGTGTCTGGAGCATTATATGGTGCATAGCTTACTTTTGTTTTATTCAATCTTTATGCTGTCCCTGAAGTAGTTTAGAAACAATAATGGGAATCGTGTAAACTGTACACGTACACTAAATATCTTATACTTTTTCCAGTCAACATAAGAGTGCGAGCATTTCTCTCCACCAAAAGTGTGATATAATTTTTATCTCTTCTTTATGAGTTGTATTCCTTTTTAATATTTTGCAGTTCTTTTCATATTGACCTTGATCACTCATATTTCATTTCTTATGTTTCGTGCATTGAATTGTGAAGGTGTTTGGTTACTGTGCAGCATTTTATGGATTTTTATTCGGGAAAAAAAAAGTGCAATAAGTGTTTTACTGGGATATGGCCTAACTTAATGGTGTATATGAAATAAGCTTTGTCATTTAGGTATAGTACCAAAATTACATCGACATTATATACGTGCACATTTACTGGAGGTCTTTTCATGTTTTAGAAATGGTATGTACAAAGAGAGAGGGAAACTGTTTGTAACCATGTCCTCGTGGCACGGTTATTGCTCCAAGAACATGTGGCTTGCTTATGCGAAGGTGATTATGTATTCCATCTACAAGTGCAGTAATTTTTCTTCATTGCCTAGAGCTCTTGTGTAGTTTTACACAACGCATGTAAGGTTTTCATTGCCTCTATTTTGTCTCTGTGGTTTTTCAGGTTCCTTGTCTTCGGCCTCCCGTGAGGCGTATCATTCATTTGTGTCCATACGAGGCGGACTGCATTCGTGTCGTCAGTGCCGCTATGCGACCAAGAACAAGGCCCTCATGCAAAGACACCTTTTCAAACACACGGGCGAGCACCCCTTTCATTGCCACCTGTGCCCAGCTGAATTTTCTCTGAAAACGAACCTCAAAAGACACATTCGTAGGCACACAGGGGAGCGCCCCTTTTCCTGTGAATGCTGTAGTGCATCGTTCTCCCAGAAAAATACCCTCATGAATCACATGCTCACACACACTGGGGAGCGTCCGTTTTCCTGTGACCAGTGTAGTGCGTCATTTTCACAGAAGGCGAACCTCACTGCCCACATGCGCACCCACACAGGGGAACGTCCCTTTTCCTGTGACCGCTGTGGTGCATCGTTCTCACAGAGCAAGACCCTCAGGAATCATATACGCACACACACAGGAGATCGTCCGTTTTCCTGTGACCAGTGCAGTCTGTCATTTTCACAGAGGGTGAGCCTCATTAGACACATGCGCACCCACACTGGAGAACGTCCATTCTCCTGTTGCCACTGCAATGCATCTTTTTTACGGAAAGACCATCTTGTAAAACATGTGTACTGTCAGCATACAAGAAAGTCAACATAAAAAATTAGTTGTCTGCATGCACTTTCTTTATGGAAGATGCAACTCAAGGTTTTTTTATCTGTAGAACAGTTCTGTAAAATTTTAGCTATTTGCATAACTTTTGATGGCTGATTTCAAATATGTAATAAATTTTATAGTGATTTGCACAGCTTTGTTTTGTACCTTGACTGTGTAAAATATTGTTACAGTGGGTTCACTAGATTGAACCAACAGCAAACAATGACAGAAAGGGGGAAAAGAAGGACGCGCAGTTACGGCACTTGTCGTCCGTCCCCTGTGAATAAACCTCTGTTCAACCTTGTTTACAAGTCACTTAACAGAATGGTCGAGGTGCCGGGTACCCCAATTCTCTAACAACGAGTTTTTATCCCTTCGCGCTCATCGGAGTCCTCGCTTTGCGGGACTACCACCAACATCAACAGGAGAGATGCCTCTGAAACCGATTTCCCGAGGCCGCTGGCTTCTTCCCATTCTTACAAGGAGCCGCGAAGATTTGGTGGGACTGGCGAGGAAGACGTCGACGGGTGGTTGAAGCAGTGCAAGCGGGTGAGGGAACTTACAGCTGGGAGTCCATGGCTCAGCTATCGTATGTCGTGCTCTTTCTCACCAACACTGCCCTCCTGTGGTACAACAACCACGAGGATATGCTCACCACGTGGGATATGTTTGTAGACGCAAAGAAAAAGTGCTTTGGAGACATCACAACGAGAAAGAAGCAGGCTGAACACACCATCTCTCAAAGGGCTCAGCGGCTTGGTTATATTGCACCACTTATAAGGAGATTCGAAAGCTTTGTAAACTTGTTAACCTCGCCCCGCCGCAGTGGTCTAGTGGCTCAGATACTCGGCTGCTGACCCGCAGGTCGCGGGTTCAAATCCCGGTTGCGGCGACTGCATTTCCGATGGAGGCGGAAATGTCGTAGGCCCGTGTGCTCAGATTTGGGTGCACGGTAAAAAACCCCAGGTAATCAAAATTTCCGGAGCCCTCCACTACGGCGTCTCTCATAATCATATGGTGGTTTTGGGACGTTAAACCCCACAAATCAATCAAACTTGTTAACCTCGGTATGTCTGAAGAAGACAAAGTTGGCTATCTTCTTAAAGGCATAGCAGAAGATGTGTCCAAGTTCTTGATCACCAAAGAGAACCTGTAATCTGTGGTTGACATCATGAAGCACTGCCATACATTTGAAGCACTTAAGATGCGTCGTATAGCGCTGAAATCGGGCCGCTTGGCTAACATGCCGACAGTAGCTAGCGTCGACGCCAACCCTCCATGTCACCTGTCATCGACAATACAACAGATATTCCGGGAAGAGCTTCTGTGGTGCCATGAAATAAGCCATTCCAGCAGTGATGACTACTACCGAGGAAACCAGCCTGGACTACCTCCTGCCTCGTTCCCACCATCTATCAACGCGGCGAACATGGACAACCACCAAGCTGTGCTTCGGTCCGCACCGGCAAACTGACCTCCCTTCGCCAACGAGCAGCAGCCATGAAACACCTATGCCTTGCAGCGGTTCCACACTACTTACTCAACTATAACGGGAGACAGGTATAGGCCGCGAGATCAAGCAAAGTCACCGTCTGGCGCCAACTGTCCGAAGGGTGAAGTGAGGATTGCTCCTTGTGTAGTCTTCTAGCCAAGTCGTGTTTCTATGTGTGCATATGTGATGTACGTTCTCAAAGTGTGGTTTGTCCGGTCAGTCAATGCTAGTGTAACTGTTTGTACGTGTGCTTGAAACGACGTACGAAAGCATTTGTTCTTTCTTGGCCTGTAATGCATTGTAATAAGATCGGTGAGTACAACTTTCCAGAGTGCGGTTTATATTTATCATACCTGCCATTCAGAGCAGATGCCGCTTTCTGTTTAAAGCACATCGCAAATCTCTTGGCATCCTCAAGAACATGGGCACTTATATTAAATGCTGTGTGAATGCAGCCTTTTATAGTGACTTGGTTGTAAAAAAAAACTGGCTTTAGGTCATGCACTTTCGCACTGTTGGTAGGTGTACAGCTATGGCCCTGTAGTTTATCGATCATGTGAGGATCCGTAATTGTGTTGATATGACCGTGATAGCACTACATGGAAATACTACTATTGTCATGACTGGGGACTGGCAGTGCAAGAGACACCCATCAGCTCCTTAAGCGGTGCTCGTCGACGAGAACGCTGTCTGTATCCCACAAGAGCGCGGTAACACTCCCAAGCGCACTGCAAGGAACGCACAGCGGTGTGCCAGTGACATTCAGTCCGCGTCGCACACGAATGCTGTGAGACGCATTGGGCATTTCAGGAGAAGCGCGTGCATGATTCGAGGGGTATAAAAAGCGCATCGCATGTGCGCAGGGGTGTTCCGTCTCGGTGGTTTTTGTTATGGCCGGTCGTGTTTCGTGTAAAGGTGCTTCTAGACGCCTAGTGTTCTTCACACCTGTAAATACGTAATTAAATTGTGTGTTTGTGCTTGAAGAAGCCTCACAAGGGTTCTTCCTTTCCCAACATCTGGGTGACTACCTGCAGCCCCTCTTCTCAAGGACATCACTATCACATAAACTGTGAGATTTCGGTACTTACACTGTACTTAAAACACAGCTAGTGTGCGCAACCATGTACTTAGATTTAAGAATGATTTAAGAGACTAGACATTGAAAATTAATTCAGATGACATGCCTTATATATAATGTCGTATAATTTCACTGAAGATTTCATCATATTTACATTGTTTTCAAAGTTTGTGTGGCATTGTTAGTGACCGACAGAATGCATGCAGTGGTAATTTTTTGTCTCAAAAAAAAAAAACAAATGCTTGTCCCATTAACCAGGCCTTTCTTGTTACACTGTCATGCATGTAATCCATCGCTGAAAGCGTTCTGCTGAACTCTTACATAAAATTTTTACTGTTGCAAGAACGTGTACGTTCACGTGGTACATGCAGTGTAGCACAAAGTGCCCTCAGTCACCAAGCTTTCCTGACTAGACTTATCTACTGTCCAACATTTCATGGTAAACAGAATGAGAGAAAAAAGTTATGTGCATATAAGGTGCAAACGGTGGTACTGAAGGAATGGCACATTTATGCGGGCTTTCTACGATCTTTCTTTCTCTCTTTTTTGTAGTATGCAGATGACAAAGATGTAAATATGTAGTTGAGTCACGTTACAGCAGTGCATAGCAGCCAGAACACAAGCTAATCGTGTACAAACAACACAGCAAAGGCGGGATTTAGTGCGTAAGTGGGAAGAGAGTCACCCAGGGCGAGCATCCCTATGACAGGCAGAATGCGCTTTACCCGCAGGTAATGTTAACATTGCATAAGGGGTGTTCATGGATTCACTAAAGAAGAGCATAGATGTTAACAGTAAACATTAGTCAACGCATTTTATCTGCCGACAATCGCTTCAGACCGCACGCAACGAAGCCCCGCAGCGTGTATTTGTATACGTTCCGCCAACCACCTATTTACACTTGCGCGGGGACGGTGCTGCCACCTATAGCCCAATTTCGCCAGGAATTGCAATGATTGGGGCAGATATCCTACGCCAGCAAACTGAAACGGGGGGGTTTCAGCAGCACCGTGCATTTCTGCCACCTCCTGTGTGCTATAGCTGCGGCATACCAGGCCACGACTCAATATTTTGTGACCGTCGACAGCAATTCCGAGGAGCGTCTTCACGAACTTTCTACAATTATAGCAATCGACTTTTTTTATCATCATCGACCCTTTTCAAGGTCCAACTTCCAGTTGTCAATTTCGCCAAGGCAATTTCCGGAACTCGTCACCAGCCTCCGACCACAGGTTAACGCCGCCACCTGCTCCACGTGCTCCCCGGTCGTTATCGCCACGGCGTTGCTTCCCGTCACCACCACCAGAAAACTAGGCAGTGCGGGTGAGAGGGGATAGGTTGCTGGATACTATGCACTGTCAAGCATACCTCCGTCAGCCTTCATGCCGAAAAACAAAGTTCATGTGTGTGTTGACCATGTCCCTATTATAGATATTGTAGATACTGGGGCAACAATTACAGTGATGAGCCTTACTCTTAAAGCTCTTCTGGGACAAAAAGTTGTCGTTTGGTAGTGTAAGTGGTGACACATTGTGCCCGGTCGGCATTTTTTAAAACAGATGTTTGTTCGTGTGGCAAAGTATTTACCACTGAATTTCCCGGGATTCCTCCATCTACGCACGACGTTATTTTAGTCCTAGATTTCTTACGGAAGTGTGGCGCTTCAGTTGACTATCGAAGCGGAGAGCTTTCAGTACACCACGAGCTTATGACCGAACTCCTAGAGAACTCCCCGAGTTAAGAAAGTGCCTTGTGTGTTGCCTAGGATGTAGCGATTTCTGCGCAGTGTGGGGTGTGCATTCCGGTAATTTGCTCTGGTGCAGCTCCTATTACATTTGACGCCACAACAGAACCTCTACACTCAGCCTATTTGAAGAAGAACATGTTGGTGCCTCATTGCTTGTTATCGGTATTTGAAGGACGATCTGGATTATGGACGATCAATGACATGGCCCAGCCCATACTTCTACCTTTTGGTATGAAGCTTGCACTTTTCAGGGAGGGAACGCAGACTTTAGTTGCTGTACTTCACGCCGATGCGAACGAATCCTTGCACTCGAGCCCTACGAATATGAAACTTCTACTTAGGGGGAGCTAGTCCCTCAGCACGAGTGAGCCCCACACGTTACTAGCCGTTTGACTTTTCGCAAAACGATAAGGCATCCTCGATTCCAGCGTCTTGAGTACACTACCGTATAAACACCGTATCAGTGCACCCTGTACGACAAAAACCGTAGCGAGTGTCACCGACAGAGCGTGAAGTAATTAGTGAGCAAGTTGAAGAAATGTTGCAAAAAGGAGTCATTCAGGAGTCTGCAAGTCCTTTGGCTCCACCTGTCAATCTCGTTCAAAAGAAGGACGGCAGTTGGCGATTTTGTGTTGATTACTGTCAGCTTAATAGCATTACACAGAAAGATGTATACCCACTTCCGCGCATAGATGACGCATTGAATTGTCTTCATTCGGCTTCCTACTTTTCTTTTGTTGATTTCACATCCGGCTATTGGCAAATATCAATGCACACTGATGATAAATCAAGGAGTTCATAGCACCCGATGAAATTATTGAATTTAACATTATGCTATTCGTCTTGTGCATCGCGCTTGCCACCTTCGAACGACTTATGAACACCGTTCTGCGGGGTTTGAAATGGGAGATATGTATGTGCTATCTCAATGATGTTATTATCTTCGGATGCACATTTCTACAGCATAACGAGGGTCTCGGCATTTTATTAAGCTGCATACAAAAGACTTGTCTTGTACTGAACTTCAAGAAATGTCATTTCGGAGAGTGCTATGCCTTCCTGTCGGGTCATCTCGGGGACAAAGACGGCGTCAAGCCTGACCCCGCAAAGACTGAGGCTGTTGAAGCATTTCAGCCATAAAATCTGTGAAAGAACTCTGGAGATTCTTGGGGCTGTGCTCCTATTTTAGGTGATTCGTTCCTTGCTTTGCTGACGTCGCTCATCCCCTGACAAGCCTCCTGCACAGAAACGGCCCATTTGAGTGGATGCTTGAGTGTTCAGCTTCCTTTCAGCAGCTTAAGTTCTTGCTGACGTCACAGTCAATACTACGACACTTCAGCCCTACTGCGCCAATGGAGATCCACAGATGCGAGCGGCGCTCGTCTTGTTGCTTTGTTGTTCAACATTCAGGTAATAGAGAACACATCATTGCCTAAGCATGACGGTCATTAAGTAAACTTGAGCGTAAATACACGGTAGCTGAACAAGTATGCCTCGTGGTTATTTTTGCTGTTCAGCAGTTTTGATCATACCTGTACGTGCGTCAGTTTACAGTCGTCGCCCATCGTCACTCTGTCCTGGCTTGTCAATCTCTGCGATTCATCAGGACGCCTTGCATGATGGGCTTTGTGTCTGCAAGAGTTCAACTTCACTGTCTCGTACAAGAGTGGGGAACGACATGTTGACGCTGATTGTCTTTCCAGGCTGCCCCTCCTTACCACGGAATATGACGCTGATAGCTTCAACCAGGAAATCGCAACTGTACAACAAGATTTCCCAGATGCCGTAACCTTCGCGAGACAGCAGCGTGATGATCCAACTCTAAAACCGCTCTGCTGCGCTGCGAAAGACTCGTCAAACGGTCATTTTTGTATAGGGGATGGTTTGCCATATAAGAAGAATTTCACCGCCCCGCCACGGTGGTCTAGTGGCTAAGGTACTCGGCTGCTGACCCTCAGGTCGCGGGATCAAATCCCGGCTGTGGCGGCTGCATTTCCGATGGAGGCGAAAATGTTGTAGGCCCGTGTACTTAGATTTGGGTGCATGTTAAAGAACCCCAGGTGGTCAAAATTTCCGGAGCCCTCCACTACGGCGTCTCTCATAATCAAATAGTGGTTTTGGGACGTTAAACCCCACAAATCAATCAATCAAGAAGAATTTCACCGCCACAGGTGCATGCTATCTTCTGGATGTGCCGGAAACCCTCCGCTCTTTGGTTTTACGCGTCCTGTACAATCATCCAGGTGCCGGTAATTTAGGATCTACGCGAACACTCTATCGCCCCAAAGAATGATTTTACTGGCTCCAATCGCGCAAGACAACCGAAACCTACATAGCCAGTTGCACAGAGTGCCAAAGTCACAAAAGGCCTACCAATGCCCCCTTCGGTTGTCTATTGCCTGTGGCATCTCCCGACCAGCAGTCGGCGTCGAAGTGCTTTCATCCGAACTTGTAAGCAACGGCATCGAATTTTTGAAGTCTTAGCCTCCATCGTGTGAGACAACCTGAAGGGTCCTTCAAGTTAACTAGCCAGCACAAGGCGTGGTGGTTGTTCACAACTTTGAAGGGCCTGCCATAGAGGTAGGGGCAAAACTTTTATATAGCCAAGATGATAGCAAGGCTCTCTTTTTCTGTTGTGGAATAGTCGCCTTCTGCCTTCGATAGGGTCCGTCTAGAATAACTAATAACCCTTCTTCTCCGTTGGTCTTCTGCACATGAACGGCGCCGAGACCTACGTTGCTTGCGTCGGTGTGAATTTCTGTATCAGCATATTCGTTGAAATGTGCAAGTATCGTAGGGGTCAGCAGTTGTCGTTTCAGTTTCTCAAATGCTTCAACTTGTGCCGTTTTCAACTTGAATTCAACATCGGTCTTTGTGAGCAGCGTGAGTGGCTCAGCGATCTGTTAGAAATCGTTGACAAAACATTTGTAATAGGCGCACAAGTCGAGAAAAATCGCCCACAGCCTTCTTTCAGTGGGTGATGGCAACACGGTGATGGCAGCTATTTTCTGCGAATCTGAACACATCCCGGTCTTGCTGTTCGTGTGACCCAAAAACAGTAGTTCCGTGTACGTGAAGCGGCTTTTTTCTGACTTCAGAGCGAGTTCGGGGCTCCTGATTGCGGGAAGTACGCATTTAAGGTGCTGGAGGCGTTCGTCTAAGCTTGAGGAAAACACGACGACAACGTCCAAGTAAATGAGTCAAGTCTGCCACTTCAAGCCAGCCAGAACTGTATCAATGACTTGTTGGAAAGTCGCAGGTGTTGAGCAAAGACCAGAGAACATGACCTTGAAGTTGAACAGCCGTCCGGTGTTATGAAGGCAGCCTTTCTCTTCGACTTCGATTTGCTAATAGCCGATCTGAGGTCCATCGAAGAAAAGTACCTCAAATTGTGGAGTTGATTTAGGGTGTCGTCTATCTGTGAGAGCAAGTACACGTCCTTTGTTATTTAGTTTAGGCGACGATAGTCAATGCAAAAGGGTAGAGTTTCGTCTTTCTTCTTCACTAACACCATATATGACACCCATGGACCCTTTGAAGGCTGGATAATGTCTTCGTGTAGCATTTCATCAACTTGTCTCTTTCTGGCTTTTTGTTCCCACGCCAAAACTCTGTGCGGGCTCTGTCGGAGTGGCATGACACTTTCTTATGTTAAGATTCGATATTTTGCGACAGGGGTCTGTCGAATTCTTGACGACGACGATGAAAAGCAGTTGTATTTCCGGAGGAGGCAAGAACTAAACGATTTTCTTGCTAAATTGCATTTTTTTCATAAGATATTTTTTCACAATCCATCAATGAAGCGAGACCTCATTTCACAACCGTCATACCACTCATCGCGCATTGATCATCAGCATAAGGTTGCCATTGCGTTTTGCCGCACCAAATTCTTTTCAGCAGCCTTCTTACCGAAAACAGCCGCCGATTGGAACCACCTTCCCTCTTCCGTTGTATCAATAACAGACCCTTTGTTATTCAAGACTGCAATTTCTCAGCAATGCTTGTAACTATACGCAGTTTCCATTATCTATCTTTGTCTTGTATGTGCTTGAATTCTTATATATTTTTAGTTGACTTATGTTGCCTTCCTGATTTGCGCATCTGATACTTGTTTCTTTATTTTGTCTTTTTTTCTTGTGTGTTATATATGTTGTACCCACCCCCTCTGTAATGCCCTACGGGCCCTGAGGGTATTCTAATAAATAAATAAATAAATAAATTGCTGTCTCAAAATTTGTCTTATTTTTTTTCTGCAAACTTGATATCGGTATTTCAAATCAAAATTAAGTTACAAAAAAAATTGTAGGAATGACACAATGCTGAAAGTTTAGGGCAAATTCACCTTAAAATCGGCCAATCCCCTTCTTTGGGTACGAGCCATTTCTACAGGGAAACAACAACAACAACAACAACAAGAAGGGAACAAGAAGGGCTGCGTTCCTTGTTCCATCCTCAGGGTTGCGGTCAAGTAGCCGGCGGTTACTTTTATTTTATTTTATTTTATTTTATTAGATCTACCTCTTGTTCCGCAACTGTTTTAGTGCATTGATAAGTGTAACTTCTTATTTCATGTCTGTTTCTTCTCCGGGCCAGAGGCCTGCCCTCTGGTCAGCCTCTGTTCCCCCTCAAGATCTTCCTCTGGAGTTGTTTCTCCGCAATGGAACCCGTAGCGTTCCTGTCGCTTTGGTGCCGACCACCGGTGGGTTCATCCGCATGAAAAACCCCAAGACAATCCAAACGGAACTTCGTGCGATCACTCCCCACTCTCTACTGATAACAGAGGTTCGTCAGTTTGGACGCGGGGGGATACTATGCTGCTCACCAGACAAGGCCTGCATCCAAGACCTTCTGAAGTGCACTACTTTTACATCACATCCGGTGAGCTCTTTTATCCCACCTCATCTAGCTTGCTGCAAAGGATTGGTTCGGGGGGTAGACGCAAGTCTAAGCCCAGCAGAAGTCTTGGACATCTTTTCCCCAGCAGGTGTTATTTCTGTTTACCGCTGTACCAAACAGGAAAACCAACAGAAAGTTCCCACTGAAACTGTAATTGCCACATTCGCTGGAACAGATCGCCCTTCGGAGATCAAGGCATGGCCGCTTATTTATAAGGTCGAAGCTTTGGCTCCCCGTCCGCTGCAATGTGCTAAATGTTGGCGCTTTGGACACAGTACTAAAGGTTGCCGATCGGAGACTCGATGTCGCATATGCGGAGCCATATACGGGGCTTGTCATAGTACTGCTGAGTGTCAATCAGACAATAAGACATGCTGTTTGTGCAAGGCAAATCACGCTGCAGACGATCCTAACTGCCCTGCAAGATCAAAGGAACTTCAGGTGATTGAAATCATTGAAAGGAGACGATGCTCTCGTAGAGAAGCAATTGCAGAAATTCAAAGCAGGAGTCAGGGTTATGCCGGTATAGCAGCTCGTTCACCTCTTTCTATGGATGCATCACTTTCTCAGTCCATTTCTGCTATGGTAGAAAAGGCCGTAGAAAAAGTATTAGAAAAATTTTTACTCAATCTGTCCGACTCACTCAATAGTATTATGGATTCACAGATGTCGGGTACATCTGATCGAATAACTAAGCGTATCCAACCTCCTAGTGCCTCAATTAGTAAACCTGCCGAACATCAGTCAGATGTCTCTATCGATAATGAGGCAATGCTTTCCAGTCCTAACACAACTGAGCAGGAAGGTATATCTGATTCAGAATCAGTAATTAATCGAGATGTAGATATGGATGCTCGCCTTTTGAAACGCACCAGATCACCCACTAGCAAACTTAATAATTCTTCTCATCCGAAAACAAAAAAGAGTGTGAAGGAACCTAGGACTAAAGCGGACTTCTTAAAAGATAGTATCTTAGATCAAGCAGTTGCTACTGCTTGCTTATCATCATAGGGTACCTTAGAGTATTTCAGTGGAACTGCCGTTCAATTCTCTCTGCAACTACAGACTTATTATATCTAATTTCTCAACAATCTCCAGACATCATAATTTTACAAGAAACTTGGCTGTCTTCTGATCAAAACTTCTATCTAAAAGACTATCAGTGCTTTCGACTGGACCGAGACTCACGTGGTGGAGGATTAATGTTTTTCATTTCATCCAAAATTTGCCATAAAGCACACTTAGTTTACCAACAAATATCACACGATTATGAAGTATTGGTTCTGGAAATTCACTTTCCGGGATGCGCGCCACTATCTATAGTCAACAACTACTTTCCGGCTGGAATACAAGATGAAAGAGCCCTTGACGTGACTGCGAGTTTTTGCAGAAACAGTATGCTATTTGTGGGAGACTTCAATTCCCATCACGTTTCATGGGGATTCCGCACTGATTCATCAGGAAAACGGTTGTGGGACTGGACTAACCGGAATAACCTTATTTGTTGGAACTCCAGAGTTCCGACATTCGTTCGATGTAATTCGAGGTCCGTCTTAGACTTGACATTTGCTAGCTCAAGTGTGACAATATTGTCTTGGACTGTTCTTGATACTGCTACAAGTAGTGATCACTGCCCCCTGGTATTTGAAGCCAGCATTCCTCTAGTGACGGTGGATCGCCAGGTGCAAAGTTTTGTAAACTACTCTAAATTTAAAAAGAACTTACAGTCAACGCTGTCTTCCTTGCCCAATATGGAAACAAATATGAAAGCTATGAGCCTTTGTTCCACCCTAAAGTGTACAATTAAAAAATCACAGTTCACTATATCTTCAACAAAGGGAAAATTCATATCTGCCTGGTGGAATGCGGATTGCGCCAGATATTATAGACGCCGCAACGCTGCATGGAAAAAACTCCTCACCAACCAATGTCCTACTAATTGGAGAAATTATTTATTTGCTAACGCTACCTTTAGGAGAACAGTTTCATTAGCGAAAGACGATTATGAAGAAAAACGGTACAGCTACTTATCCAAGAGTGGCAACAAGAAAGCTCTATTCAGATTTCTCCGTAATCGTAAAGCTATTACAGCACACGTAAATATTGACTCAGTTATTTTCTCTCCAACTGATTTGGAAAATACATTAACGGAAATTGCAATAGAATTGGAGAAGAGATTTACATCACAAATCAAAATAAAGTGTGCAAAACCGTCATTCGAAAATGATTTTATTGAAGTAAGTAGGGATGAACTTGCGCAGGTCGTTCGTATTCTGCCAAACACAGGTCCTGGACCAGATGGCGTCACTTCGGAAATGTTAAAAATATTATTCGACATCTCTCCTGAAGACCTCCTTAACGTTGTCAACTATTCACTTGAAAATAGTTGGATACCTACTGACTGGAGACTTGCAAAAATAATACCGCTTCTTAAAAAACAGGGACTAGGAATGCAGATAGATAACATTATGCCAATCGCTTTAACATCACACGTAGTTAAGTTAATAGAAAGAATACTTTACATTAGAGTTACGAAGTTCATAACAGATAA
This sequence comes from Rhipicephalus microplus, assembly GCF_043290135.1. NCBI lineage: Eukaryota > Metazoa > Arthropoda > Arachnida > Ixodida > Ixodidae > Rhipicephalus > Rhipicephalus microplus. Next base: position 61,680,308 of record NC_134708.1, read on the forward strand.
TGCGATACTCAGTGCGTGCCAGATTGGATTTAGACCAGGTTACGCGATATGGTGGGCGCATGTTGATTTAGAGGCTCGTATAAAGCTTGCTCGGCACAGACGACAATATGCAGCCCTAGTAACCCTTGATTTAGCCAAGGCATATGACAGTGTTGAACATGCTATTCTTATCAATGTCCTAAAAGATCTTACGTTCCCGCAGTACATAACAAATTGGATATACGAATTTTTAAAAGACAGAAAATTTTATTGCTTCCAACGAGGTATTTCCACGCCGAAGTATAGCCAAACGAGAGGTGTTCCTCAAGGCTCTGTTCTATCGCCTGTGCTATTTAACATTTTGTTAAGTTTAATACCACAGAGTGATAAGGTACACGTATATGTATATGCAGATGATATCGCGTTCTTTGCATCTGACAACGATATTTATTCACTACATTCGACTTTACAGTGTTATTTGGCAACATTAGAAACCTGGTTTCAGAAAATTCATATGAACCTGAACGTAACTAAAAGTGCTATAATAGTTTTTCCGTTGGACGCACCAGTTACTATTTCTCTTCAGTACCATCAAGAAATAATACCCCAGGTTAATTGTATTAAATATCTGGGAGTACTGTACGATCAAAAACTGAGCTGGCGTGACCACATTGAATATATTAAAATTAAGGCTACACGCGCTGTTGGAATGGTAAGTAGGCTTGGCCGCCTCCGTTCCGGTCTTCGCAGAGATACGATGATCATGATTTATCGCATGTACGTTCGTCCGATTCTTGAATTTGGATGTGTACTATTCTCTGGTGGACCAGCATACAAAATAAACCCCCTCATTCTCTTAGAGCGGGAAGCCCTACGTAGTTGTTTAGGTGTGCCAAAATTCACAGCTAACAATGTTTTGTATCAAGAAGCTCGGATACCCACCCTTGCTTGCAGATTTCGTATTTTAACAGTAAACACCTATTTAAAATTTTCTGAATCCACTTTAAGAAGGCGACAATTTGTATTCTTTGCCGAGCCTGGTGTCTTTTTCAATGAGCATTGGTCCCGTTTATATAAACCCCAAGTGCTATTTGTTCAAACACTTCTAGATGCTTTAAATGTTAATATATTCGAGATCACACCATCTGTCAAACCAATCGGCCAAGTGCAAATAGAATTTGACGATATCTTTCCCATGAACGCTAAACACTTGCCCTCTAAATATTTGATTGGTTTATTAGAACAACACCTGTCTCAATTAGGTACTAATACAGTAATTGCAACGGATGCATCTATGAGTGGCGAGCAGGCAGGTGTGGGTATTTTTTCTCTCTCATTATTCTGGTCCTTTTCATTACGCCTCCCAGATTATACACCAATATTTGAAGCGGAATTAACGGCCGTTATACTAGCTATTTGTAAACTTCCTGTGACTCATTCGACAGCTGTGATAGTGACTGACTCGTATTCTGTGTGTTCATTCTTATCATCGTCGTCGACATCAGCAGTACTAGAGACTTTTAAATCATTAATCCCAGCAAACATCCGTCTAGTGCGAATGATATGGGTGCCAGGCCATCGTAGTATATTTATAAACGAGATGGCTGACAAACTTGCGCGAACATCTCTTGATCTTCCGATTGTGCCAATCATGCCTCCTACAGCTTATGTAACAGCAGCGAGGTTTAGAAAACTTTCCCTTCTTGAAGACTCATCAAAAACCATGATACCGAATCCAGATTTCTCGAACCTGCACTTCACATGGAATAATAAATGGTGTCCCACGCGTAAATTGGAAGTCTTGGTAACAAAATTACGTTGCCGTGTACCACCTCTTAATTTCTACCTAAACAGGTCTGGTCTGGTGCCATCCCCTCTGTGCTCAAGCTGTAACGAACCTGAACATATCGACCATTTTCTTATCACATGTCACCGATTCAAAAATCAAAGAAAAAACTGCTTCGAAATTTTATTCAGAAAATTAGGAATATCACTTAATACTCCCAATATTTTGTCTTTTGGGGCCATTTCATTGGGACATAGCGACAGGAACATCTGCGGGGCTCTCTGCGATTTCATATATAACACAAGAAGATTACCTTGCTGAGTCAGCCATCAGCTCTCGAATTTTACTAGTCACACTACCACTTACTATTTAGCTGATACACTGCAATGATTCAACTTTCAGGAGAATTTCATATAACGATTTCACCACAGATATTTAACAAATTCTATTAATTCTCCCCCCCCCCCCTTTTTTTTCTTTTTTTCTTTTTTTAACATTGCGCCAAATTAATTTCACAGTCAAAACACAGTATTCATATTCCCCTAATCTAGAAAATCTATAGGTATTTACTTGCATTAACCGCCGGCTTCTTGGCCAATCCCCCTTAGTGGGTGAGAGCCACAAAAGAAAGGAACAAGCAAGCAAGCAAGGAGGCTTCTTAGCTGTTCTTGTTTATGCATCAGAAGGCTCAGGTTAGCGTGGAAAACTAGTTGAATGGCTTGAGTCGTCGGAATTGATTCGGCAGAATCAATAAGGGCAAAAGCGTGTCTGGCTTCAGTACCTCTTTGATGTAGGCAAAAGTGCTGCTGGCTTCCAGTATCTCTTTGATATACGCAACCATCATACCTTTGCTCATCTGCTTGTACTCGTTGCTGAAGTTCGTGGCTCTTGCGTTCTCTCCTTGTAGCTCAACTATTCCTCTGGCGATGCGTATTTCGCGGTGTCAACAGTACTGGTCGCCTTCGACGATGCCTTGCATGTCTGTTGATTCTCGAGTGTCGACAGAAGTGCTGACGCTGGAGCAAGGAGGAATGGTGACTTAATCTTCCAGCATGTACAAGGTGTGCCTTACTGATAACGTGTGTGGCGGCAGGGCTTTTCCTCTGGATAGTGGTATCGACTTTGTTCTCAGGCTGACGATGGCACCATGAAGGATTAAGGAGTCCTTACTGATAACGTGTGTGGCGGCAGGGCTTTTCCTCTGGATAGTGGTATCGACTTTGTTCTCAGGCTGACGATGGCACCATGAAGGATTAAGGAGTCCGTGCCAAGGACGGCACCTCTCAAGCATTGCTATGTACAATGAAGCTTGCAGGATAAATTTGGCAGTTAATGGTTACTCTGACTTCAAAGATTCCTGCCGGCGTAACTAGGTGACGTCCAGCTGTAAGAATTTCGGGGCCTTCCCAAGTGGTCCTAACTTTCTTCATCTTTGTGGCGAATGTCCCGCTGATGACGGTATAGTGAGCTTCGCTGTCGACAAGAGCAGTGATGCTGTGGTTGTCGACGAGAACGTCGAGTTCGTTAGTTCGTCGCCTCGCGTTGCAGTTACATCACGGCGTCGGATCTCGGCTACAACCATTTGTACAACAGTTGTAAAATTGCATCATCCATCTTCTTCTGGCTGCAAAGTTTCAACGTTAGAACTCAGTTGTGGTTGCAGTGGGCTCTTGAAGTTTTGTCATGGCGGTAGTGGCGGAGGATCTTCAGCAGTTCGTCGCACAGAAACCGCACCTTCATCGATTGCTGCTCTTAGTTTTCCGAGTGTGGGCTAGGCGACCAGACCTGGATTGCGCCAGTGTACAGCGGGCGGTGAAGTGACATGTAGCAGCCAGGTGACGGTAAACAGGAAGATCCTCGAGGCACCACTGTACTGTTGCGAGGTAGCCGGCAATGTCGCGGAGTCTTTCACCCTGCTGTGGATTCGGCACATCTATGGCAAAATCACATAGTCCCAACCGGCGGTACTCGCATTGGTGGTAGGTGGATAATATGGAATCGATGGTGGCGGTAACTGGTGGCAGAACAGTGAAAATGCGGCCTCTTGGTGAAGTTTAGCGTTGGGCTGCAGCAGTATGGCTCATCACTTATGTCTGATGCTGCGGTGCTTCGGAAACCTAAAGTAATTGCCATACTTTTTTGCGGACAACATTGGCAATTGAATCCACTTGGGGCTGCAATGAAGACAACAGCTTCCGTAGCTCCTTCCGCACAGTCTATCGGATTTTTCTACGTATGCCATCGGATCAAGAGCACGAACAGCTGCGCTGTCTTGCATCGATCGGCGATTGTATTGGCTGGTGCGCATTTCCAGCATCTTCTCGATTGTATTAGCCTTCAAAACAAACTTTTGAACTGTTTTGGGTGCGTTCCGCACAACTGCCACAAACAGTTTTTGCTTGACCACTTGCTTCAGGAAACGAAGCTTCTTCTCCTCAGTCATGGCGGGGTCGGCGTGATGAAACAGCCGGGCCATATGTTCGACAAAGATGGTCACATTTTCATTGGGAGTTGCATCAATGTCTCCAACAAGGTGGCGGCCCTTTCCTTTCGAGTGATGCTGCCGAACGTGTCCATAAATGTGCTACAGAGGATCTCCCATGTTTTAAGTGCAGACTCCTGATTCTGTGGGCGTGCTGACACCGCTCGTAAATATGTTTGCGCCTCGTGGCGCACCTGTCTCGCGCAGAAAACGTATTTCGGAGTCACAACTAGTGAGCGGTAGGTGAGCGGTAGGGGAAGAAAACTAAAACCATGGTGGACCAGTAAGCATGCAAAACCTAGAAAAATACAAAATAAAGCCTGGTGCAACTTCCGTAGGTACCCCACATGTGACAACCTCCTCGCATTCAAACGAGCTAAAGTAAAAGCACGATATATTCGTAGAGATGCAGAAAAATCGTCCTGGCAGAAGTACATATCTACAAGCAATAGCACAACCACATTCAAGAAAATGTGGAACCAGGTTAGAGGATTCAGCGGCGACGACTCCTCGTACGCAATACCCATACTTACAGACCCAGGCACACAGACATCTCTAGAGGAGCAGGCTAACATTTTAGGCGAACACTTTTGCACTATATCCAGTTCCGCTAATTACGCGCCATCCTTCCTGGCATACAAACAGACAACCGAAAAACAAAAAACTACCAGTTACCGGTGGCTTAGATGAGCCTTACAATGCTCCCTTGACACTCCAAGAGTTACGCACTGTGCTTTCGGCGGGAAAAAAGACAGCAGTCGGGCCAGACAGAATTCATTACACAATGCTCGCGCACCTGTCTCAAGCTGCCGTGCAAGCATTATTAAAGTTCTTTAACGTGATTTCAAAACTGGCAAAATGCCCACAAAATGAAAAATGGCAACCATAGTGCCATTTCTAAAGACTGGAAAACCACCCACTTCACCGGGTAGCTATAGGCCCATAGCACTTACAAGCTGTATGGCAAAATCATACGAAAGCATATTAAACATAATTAAGACTAACGTACACCCTTGAAATAGACAACCTACTAGATGATCATCAGTGTGGGTATAAGAAAGGCCATTCAACGATCGATCATCTTGTTCGTCTCGAACACATAGTACGTGAGGCCTTCTTACATAGGCAACATTGCCTAGCAGTGTTTTTTGACCTGGAGAAGGCCTATGACACTACGTTGAGGTACGATATACTGAGAGACCTGGCGAATCTCGGAATACCCGGAAGAATGCTTAATTGCCTCTCTGACTTTCTATCAAACCGAAACTTTCAGGTACGGTTGGGCTCCACACTATCGCGTGTTTTTGTCCAAGAGAATGGTGTGCCGCAGGGTTGCGTGTTAAGCACTACACTCTTCGTAGTCAAAATGAATTCAGGTAATGAAGTAATACCACCCTCCGTCATGCAGTCATTATACGTTGACGATCTGCAGATAGCATGCCGAGCCTCAAGCATATCCACATGTGAAAGGCAGCTGCAGCTAACCATCAACAAACTGACCAAATTGGCAGATCAAAATGGCTTTTGCTTTACTACCCAGAAAACTGTTACCCTACTTTTCTCACAAAAGCGCGGCTTCTATCCGGACCCTGTTCTTAAAATCAAAAACAGTGTACTGCCACTCAAGTCAGAACACCAGTTCCTAGGCCTAGTCTTTGACAGGAAACTAAACTTCATTTTCCACATGAGTTACACAAAAAAAAGCACACAAAGCGCTCAACATTCTGAAAATACTATCGTGGAAACACTGGGGTGCCGATCGAGTCTGCCTTTTACGCATATACCGCTCGATCGTGTGCAGCATACTTGACTACGGCAGCGTTATTTACGATTCAGCCAGAAAATCTTACCTCAAACGTCTTGACCCAATACATCATCATGGATTGCGCTTGGCGACTGGAGCGTATAGAACCTCACCTGTTTAGAGCATATATGCTGAAAGCAACGAGCCGTGCCTAGAACAAAGAAGAGCGCTACTTACTGTATCCTATGTTTTAAGAACAACATTGAAACCAAGCCACATATGTCACACTATTGTCTCTCACATCGGTACCAGAATACAATACAACAACAGTCCGCACACGATAAGACCACTTCTCCTGCACTTTGAAGAAATATGTCTAGACTACAAAGTACCGAATCGGGCACTAAGCGTTGTCCGAATGCGGGAAAGACTGGCTCCATGGTTGGACTTTTCGCACTACACTGACTTTGCCTTAACTCATCTAAGGAAGGAGGAAACTCCACGGGAACAAATTATCCAGAATTTCTTAGCCGTACATGAAAAATATAACAGACACTCTGAATACTACACCGATGGATCAAAAACAAGAATATACAGGAAGTGCTATCATATCAAAACACTCAGAAACATGTATAAAACTGCCACCATTCATATCTATCTTCACAGCAGAAGTATATGCTCTTTTGATTGCTCTCGAAGAAATTTTATCAGGAAATCACAAAAAAGCTGTCATATACACTGACTCACTTAGCGCATTAAAAGCCCTACATTTAAGGTCGGAAAACGAACCATTTCTCGGTACATTTTACAGAAGCTAGAAAGAGCTGAGAAAAATGGCAAAACAACCCGGCTTGTATGGGTGCCGAGCCATGTTGGTATCTCAGGAAACGAAAAGGCAGACAGGGTAGCAACAAGGGCAGGTCATCAAAGCAAAGCAGAAATAAGGGAACCATTCAGAGACTGTTTCAACAGTTGTCGGAGAGCCTTTAGGGCAAAGTGGCAAGAAGATTGGCAGGCTCAAGTGCATAACAAGCTTTAAATTATCAAGCCTATTCTACAAAAATGGAAGTCTTGCAACCACCAAAAGCGCTTCATCGAAGTAACACTATGCCGCCTGCGTATAGGTCATACTCACCTCACCCACAACTTTTTATTGCGCAGAGAAGATCAGCCAGAATGCGAACATTGCAAGGAACTTCTGACTATCAATCATATTTTGATAACATGCCCAGTCTTTGGAAAAAAGTAGACACATTTATTTTAAACAGTTTTACAGAACACAAACACCTCTACATCCAATGTTAATACTATCAGAAAATGCACCCATCCCCATACAGGATGTTTTTATGTTTCTAGACGCCACCGGTCTTCTAAACAAACTGTAAACATAAATCTGTTTTTCACCTCACATTTTAACCCTATTGTCATAATCACCCAGTGTCTGGCACATCATAGCCATTGTTGCCTTTGCGCTATAAAACCCAGCGTAACTAACTCACTTTTCACTCACATTTTCTTTCATAAGTTTCATGCATTCAAGTGTCACGTGATGCTCGCTATATGCATCACCATATAGGTACTTGATTTGCGTAATAAAAGTGCAATAATTAGCCTACTAGTCAGGTGCCAATTTTGTTGTCACATATGAAGATAAAATTGGGCGATTATGTATCGCCTGTCTGAATGGTTCCCAGGAGGATGTGCTTATAGGCGTGACCATGCTCGGAGAGCGCTTTTAACTTTCTTAACGAAACAGACTTGGCGTCACGATTCCAGACATTTTTCATGTGACTATTTATTTTTCGTGTGTGTGTGTGTTTTCCTCTTTCTTTCTAACTTTCCTCTTCTCTCTCCTTCTTTCTTCCCTTATTTGCTCTATGCCTCCCCTTCCCGAAGGAGCAGACAGGCTTAGTGCCCCTATTGGTGGCAGTTCTCAGCCTGTTCCCTCCCTATTTGCTCTGTCTTTGTGTTTTCTATGTACTCATACTAAATAATAATAATAAATAATAATTATATCTTAGTCAAGCCTTTGTGTATTGACAGCAGGCTTCTAGAGTAGTATTGATGTGGAGTGCAATGGGAACTCGCTTAATACTCGCGTGGATCAGCACACTGCACTGCGACTGTTACAACGTGAGGATAGACCGAGGTTAGCTTGTACCTAAGGGACCGGTGCAGCAGCTCTAGATTGGTTTGTGCTGGTGAATTCTCATTTTATGCATAGAGCACAACAGGTGCCGTGCATGTCTGTCTGTATTTCTTTGTCTCTGCTCGTTCCTCATTCTTGGCATCATTTGAGAAACATCGGTCTCTCATGTCCGTACAAGGAGGGCTGCATTCCTGCCAGAATTGAACATATGTTAGCAAGTAGAAGACTTGTGAAATTGCAGCTTTATTTCCCACCGGGCGTGTGTCCCTTAGAGTGCCACTTGTGTCCTGCTGCATTCACTCAGACCATTTCAAAAGAGAGTGTCTCTTTCCCTGTGTCCACTGCAATGCATCTTTTTTTGTGCAAAGGGAGCCTGAAAACACATTTGTGCCTGCACAAGAAAATCCGCTTTTTCCTTGATATCCATATTTCATGGGCCAAGTAAGTCTCATAGACCGCATGTGCTTGGCAAGATAAGTTCATAAGTAAAAATGGGGGAAAAAGGAAACTTTTGAGGGCTCGTTTCTTTTGTTTGGCAAAACCTTATCCAAAACCATAAGATAATGCCCGAAATGGCGACAAAAAATGCAGTAAAATGTTGAACGATTCAAGTTTCTGTTGTTTTGTAGGTTTTGTTACCACCTCAATAAATTTAAAAAGATAATGTTTCTGAAATGATTTTTCAAGATGCCTGCAACCATGGTGAACATGTTTCTGTGTTTTTTATTTGCTAAAGATGTCTGTAAAATGTATGTAAAGCAGGCTTCTTCACGATATGATAAAATTTGAGAAGAAGCCAACCTGAACTCTACAATTGTGTATATGCGTGCTGGGATTATTAATAAGTTGCCAGTTCATAAAAAGGGCTCATAAGTCGTGACGCTAACACGCACAAAAAAGTTGTTCCACATGTCATAACTACCAGTGGCGCTGACAAACACTCCTAGTTTTTAAAGGCTAAAGATAATGATGTTGTAGGTAGCCGGTGGATCTAGCCTTGCATAATTTGCAGGCAATTGCCCAGCCTGGTTTCCTCTTTGCTAATTGTAGGTAATGCCCTTTTTTTATTTTTTTAACTAAGCTCGAGCAGGCTCTTAAAATAAAAATCGTGGATAGCGCAACGTAAGCCTGCATAAGACAATTACCTCTGTGCTATTCCACATCCAGTATTGTGCTGGTACTCTAGCTCGCTGCACTATATTTCAAACATAATTGTCACTTATCGCCAGTCACATGCAAGATCTGTAGCATTCAAGAATTTCAAGAGAAGTCGCGACAGCTGTTTCCTGAAGACCGAGTGACCTCGCGGAAACACACTCCTAGTTTTAAATGCACATATATACCTGATATAGTACACGGATGGTGAGAACACCGCTGAAGTAGCTCATGTGCTAGAGTACCGGACGGGTTATTAGTAGGTTGCAGGTTCCATCTCTGCCAGAAACAAGTTCTTTTCGTTCACATTATTTTCTTCACATTTACATCATAATTAGTATTTTCTTGTCTGTACTAAATAAGGTCGAGTGAAACAATGAAAGACGAGCTTTTAGAAATCTCCTTTTTTCGTTCATTGTGAATTTCAGAAGCTAGCAAGATGAACATTCGGGAAATCTTAATTCTCAGAAAAAAAATATAGAAGCTTTGTAAAGCAATTAAGTTACAAATTTTCTATCTTTTAAGCAATATTTGTGACCCCAACAGTTTGTTGATGTCACATGCTGACATATAAGCATTGATTGGTCGACGTACAAGAAATATCACTCGTGAATTACTTTGTTATGCAGACATGTCTGTCCTGCCATGCCTCGCATGACTATTGGGTGCAATCATCCTGTCTCCCTTTATCTGTAATCTTTTCACTGGGCGAGCGAACATGACAGCATGTAAAACCGATAAGTTCGAAATGCAGATGGTTTTAACCCTTCATGCTGACATTGTTCATGTGCTTTGAAAAACATTTAAGTTGCAAGGGTGACGTAGCACCTGTACGAATGATGGTGATGATGATGTTTGATGTTTTGTGGCGCAAGGGACGAATGATGGTGAATGTGAAAAAGTAACCACTCTGATGTCTTGGAACTCGGAGTAATTTAGGGTCTTTATAGGTTGAACTATGTGCAGACATTGCAAAAACCTCCTCCCACCCTCCTGCTCCTTAATTATTTAGCATACGCCTTTGGTATGAAAAAAAATGTTCAGGGCTGTTTACATAAAAGTGAGGAGTACTGAGTTAATTTCACCATTTGAGATATTACATATAAGTTTTGGTAAATATGATAACACAGCTGTAACTTACTGTCTTGAAAAGTTTGGTTTGTAAATGTGTTGCAGGCAACCGAGATAGAAGGGCCAGAGCAGGGTTGTACATAGTTGATACGTGTGACGCACTGTTTGAATACTAAGGAGATGAAAATGACTGAAATAATTCACACGCATTTGTAGCACGCTGTTTTGAACATGAAAATGTGTGTGAATTATTTTTATCATTCTTGACATCTTAGTATTCAAGCAGTGCGCAACAAGTGTCAACTATGCTACAGACTATGCTTAGCAATCCAGTTAGTTACCCTTAATGACCAGCGATTGTTCTGTCTACGCGCTACATGCCCGGCCATGTCAATTTTTTCTTCTTGATTTCAACTATTATATCTTTAACCCCCGCTTGTTCCCTAATCCACTCTGCTCTCTTCTTGTCTCTTAAGGTTACACCTACCATTCTTCATTCCAGTGCTTGCTGCGTCGTCCTCAATTTAAGCTGAACCCTTTTTGTAAGTTTCCATATTTCTGCTTCGTAGCTAAGTACCGGCAGGATACAGCTGGTATATACCTTCCTCTTGAGGGATAGTGGCAATTTAGCTGCCACGATTTGAGAGTGCTTACAAAATGTGCTCCACCCCTTTCTTATTCTTCTAGTTACTTCAATCTCATGGTTCGACTCTGCGGTCATTACCTTCCCTAAGTAGACATAGTCTTTTACAATTTGAAGTGCACTATTACCTATCTCGAAGCGCTGCTCTCTTCCGAGGTCGTTGTACATTACTTTCGTTTTCAGCAGACTGATTTTAAGACCTATTTTTCTGCTGTCCTTGTCTAACTCCGTAATCATGAGTTGCAATTCGTCCCCTGAGTTACTCAGCAATGCAATGTCATCGGCGAAGCGCAGGTTACTAAGGTACTCTCCATTAACTCTTATCCCTACCTGTTCCCATTCTAAGCCTCTCAAAACCTCCTGTAAGCCCGCAGGTAATGCCATTGAGGATATTCTATCCCCCTGCCTTACACACTTCTTGATTGGTATTCTGTTGCTTTTTTTATGAAGCACTATGGTAGCAGTTGATCCCCTTTAGATTTCTTCCAGGATGTTTATATATGCTTCATCGACGCCCTGATTCTGCAGTGTCTGCATGACGGCTGGTATTTCTACTGAATCAAACGGCTTCTCGTAATCTGTGAAGGCTATGTGTAGTGGTTGATTATATTCTGAGCATTTCTCTATGACCTGATTGATAGTATGAATGTGGTCGATTGTTGAGTAGCCTGTTCGAAACCCTGCTTGTTCCTTTGGTTGATTGAATAGTAATGTTTTCTTTACTCTGTTAGCAATTACCTTTGTAAATAGCCTGTATACTACGGAGAGCAAGCTGATCGGCCTGTAATTCTTCAAGTCCTTGTCATCGCCTTTCTTATGCATTAAGATGATGTTAGCATTCTTCCAAGACTCTGGTACTCTTCCGGTCAGGAGGCACCTCGTAAACAAGGTGGCTAGTTTTTCTAACACAATCTGTCCTCCATCTTTCAGCAGATTATGATACCTGATTCTCACTAGCAGATTTGTCTTTTTGTATGCTCTCCAAGGCTTTCCTGACTTCTTCTATAATTACTGGTGGGTTGTCATCTGGGTTACTGCTAGTTCTCATAGTATTAAAGTCGTGGTTGTCCCTGCTACTGTACAGATCTTTGTAAAACTTTATATATATATATATATATATATATATATATATATATATATATATATATATATATATATATATATATATATATATATATATATATATATATATATAGTGGGAGTAATAATTCAATGGGCCAGTTAGTCTTCGTGAAGGTATGAGATATGGCACAACGGGAGCGTTGTCAACAAGGATAAATATATTTATTTCCCAACAGTTTCGGGAGGGGTCCTCCCTTCATTAGGGGATGAGTTATACTGACATGAGCTTCCGAACTTCGTTGCTGCCGGGTCCCCCTCGCCTTTAAAAAATGTTTGCGAGAGTGAGAGGGAACTAGAAAAAGGAAAAAAAAGGGTAAAAAACAAAAAAGGGGGGAGAAAAAGACGAAAAAAAAGAAAGAAAAGAAAGAAAGTAGAAAAGAGGAAGAACCACTGTCAACACTGAGAACGAAGCCAACTGTCCGTCTACATCCACATACGGTTCATATCACGTGCTGTTCAGTTCTTGACGTGTATCGGGCCACCCAAGATTGTCGCCGCGGTGCCGGGAGGGTCCGTGACGGCGTGCATAAAGAAAGGGGTTTCCTCGTAATGGGTTGGTCGGCGGGGGGCGTGCGTAAAGGAAGGAATTCCCGTTAATGGGTCGGTCGGCTATTTACCTTTAATCTTCGTCCGTTTCCCTTCAATGGTCATCAAGTGGTAGGCGAAGGTAAGCACTTTGTATGTGCATGTGAAAAAAAAAGAGAAAAAAAGGGAGGACAGTGTACACGTACGAGTCAGTCAGAAAAAAGCATGGTCTCCAGCTATCAATCTTTGTCACCAATTTTCTCCTGGCTTACTTCTCGGAGGCAGTTGAGTTTTCCGGGGTCCTCGTTGATGCCGGCTACTACTGTACGAAATTTGAAAATAAAATATGCCTCATGCTGTTCGCGCTCGCGTCTGTTTGAGAAACCAGACTGCAAAAGAGTTACGCTGATATTTTCAAAACTGTGGTTTGGCAGGCGCAGATGTCTAGATAAAGGTAGCTTCGGCAGTGAAGTGGCGTGGTACCGGTGATTATTGAACCGCAGCCGAAATGGCGTGTCTGTTTGGCCGATATATTCTTGTCCACAGATGTTGCAATGTAGCATGTATATTACGTTACTGGAGCCACAATTAAGGCTTTCAGTTATGCAGAATTTGAAATCCGAGGAGTTCGCTTTGTATTCACGTGTTGTGACCATTTGTGGGCATACCTTTCATCGAGCTTTTCCGCAGGGATGGCACCCTGATTGAAATTTGGGGGTGTTTGTTTTTGCTCTGACAAGAATGTCCTTCAGATTTTCATCCCGGCGGTACACCACGTGAGGTGGCTTCGCGAAAATAGAAGTTAGTCGTTTGCTTTGCCTGATTATGTTGAAATGGCGGGAAAGTATGTTGTTGATTCGTGGCGCTGATGAGGAGTAAGTTAGTACAAGGTTCGTTTGGGAAGTCGTTTTAGATACTCTGTTTGGTCCCTTAATTATATCATTCCTGTTCACGTTGCGAGCACGTAGTATGTCATCATCAATAATGTCTTCCGGATAATTTTGTTTCAATAAGGAATGCTTTAGGTGTTCCGCGTGTCTGTCAAATTCCCGCATATCGGTGCATATTCTTCGGTACCGGTAGGCCTGAGAATATGGAATACCCGTTTTGCAATGCTTTGGGTGGCTGCTGTTGAAATGTAGGTACATTTGAAGGTCTGTAGGCTTTTTGTAAAGGGTTGTTGACAAGCGGTCATTTTCGACCGTGACAGTGACGTCCAAAAAGGTAATGCTAGTTTCGGAAATTTTGTGCGTGAATTTTATTGGCGGGTGGCATTTGTTAAAATCCTCTATGAAGCGGAAAAGACTTGCCTCATCATAGTTCCATATCATAAAAATATCGTCTCTAAGTATCTTCTGTAGTAGAAAGGTTTCAAGGTGCGTCCCTCAATGAATGGGATTTCAAGTGAAGCCATAAAGGTTCTCGCGAAGTTTGGGGCCATTTTCGTGCCCATTGCAGTGCCACTGACCTGAAAGAAATGCTTGCCGTTGAACTCAAAATGGTTATAATTTAGTACAAGTTCAAGAAGTGTAAACAGTACCTCGCCACTTACACTAGTTGATGAGTCAGATTTTACATATTCAGAAACCATAGCCGCTATTCCGTCATGGTGGGGTATGTTGGTGTACAGTGAGCAGACGTCCATGGTCACCAGAAAACTGCCGCCTGGGATGTCGAGACTTGAAGTTTCGCAGATGAAGTGGTTTGTGTCCTTTAGGTAATAGGGAAAATTTGAGGGGATGTTTTTTATTAAGGAATTGATGAATTCTGATATATTTTCTGTATGTGCTGTTACTGGATACTATCGGACGTCCCGGATTACCTGCCTTGTGTATTTAGGGGAGCAAATTGAATCGACCGGGAACAGAATGGGCCGGTAACATTGCTTTTAACATTTTGCCGGTAATTTTCTCGTCCCGGCGGAGATTGTTTATAGTTACTTTTATCTCCCTTTCAAATTCGGGAGTCGGGTCCGTTGGAAGTTCTTTGTAGAATTTTGTGTCTGATAGCTGTATAGCTGTCGTTCCCCTTCTTTTAAGTAGTCCGACATGTTTAGAATTACTATGCAGCTCCCTTTATCAGCCGGTTTGATAGTAATTCCAGTGTTTTTTCGTAGTTCATCGAGTGCCCTTCGTTCTGACTTTGATATGTTGTTTCGAAATGGCCGATTTTTTTCATACGCTCTGATGATATCTTTTTGAACTGCTGATATATACATATCGAGGTGTTTGTCCCTCTGCTCACTCGGACACCATGATTTGTCACCACCAATCACTCTATTCTCGTCCGCACAGTCCCCGCGATCATGAAAGTATTCACGGAGGCGGAGATTACGCGCAAAGTTATCGAGGTCTTGGTACAGTTCAAATTCATTGAATCTACCGGATGATGGACAAAAGGTCAAGCCTCTCGACAAAAGTTGAAGCTGAGCGGGTGTGAGTGTTGTGTTTGACAGATTGAGGACATTTTTCTCATAAGTTTTCGGCTGCTCTTGGCTATCACGTGGCACGGGAGTGTCAGTGTCATATTCGAGAGTAAGGATGTTTTGATTAGGATTGCACTGTAGTTTTGAGTTCCCATTTTTCTCCTCAAAGTTAGGTTGTGGTACGGGTGGTCCCTGGCCTTCTTGTACGGCCTCATTCCTATTTTCCTGTTGCAGAGCAGTGGAGCTACTGCAGTCCCGCTTGAATTTTCTATCTTTTACTACTGAAATTTCGCCTCTCTTCTTTAGTTCATATCGTTCCAGTTCTCTTGCCTCATGCTCTCCAAGATTAGATACGAATTTCTGCGTGGCCTCCATGACACTGTATTCGGCGGCCTTACGCTCACTATGGTCCGCAATGACCCGAGTCAGTTGCAAGGACGCTTCTAGTAATATTTTTCCCACTTCCCCCTTTCTGCTTCACTTAGTGTAGACATTGAGGGGTTGCAGACATCTGCGCCTGCCAAACCACAGTTTTGAAAATATCAGCGTAACTCTTTTGCAGTCCGGTTTCTCAAACAGACGCGAGCGCGAACAGCGTGAGGCATATTTTATTTTCAAATTTCGTACAGTAGTAGCCGGCATCAACGAGGACCCCGGAAAACTCAACTGCCTCCGAGAAGTAAGCCAGGAGAAAATTGGTGACAAAGATTGATAGCTGGAGACCATGCTTTTTTCTAACTGACTCCTACGTGTACACTGTCCTTCCTTTTTTTTTCTCTTTTTTTTCCACATGCACATACAAAGTGCTTACCTTCGCCTACCACTTGATGACCATTGAAGGGAAACGGACGAAGATTAAAGGTAAATAGCCGACCCACCCATTAACGGGAATTCCTTCCTTTACGCAGCCGCCCGCCGACCGACCCATTACGGGGAAACCCCTTTCTTTATGCACGCCGTCACGGACCCTCCCGGCACCGCGGCGACAATCTTGGGTGGCCCGATACACGTCAAGAACTGAACAGCACGTGATATGAACCGTATGTGGATGTAGACTTGTTTTGTTTTGTTTCCCTGGGAGGTTGGCTCATACCCACTCAGGGGGATTGGCCAAGAAAGTGTAGTGCAGTTTTTCTGTAATCATTTTAACTATGTGTAATGAATTGGTATTATAATAAGACTAATGTAAAAATAAAAACAACATAAAAAGAGCAAACGAAAAAAAATCAAGTTGAGCAATTTTGAGATTTGAGGTGTTATGTTTACCACTTAGCTGCGTTTACTTCACTCTGCCCTTGGGAGTAATAAATATTTTTTTTTTTGATTGAAGATCACAAAGGTATACGCTTGTTTGCCTGAATATAATCGCAAACGGCATTGAAAGCATTCCTGTGGCAATGTCCCAAAGCTGAGGCGCCAAAGCTTAGCGCCGTTTCCGCCGTCAATGTAAGGCCTATTTTCCGAAATGGCATAACTAGTAACCTTTTTCTAAGTATCTCGTAGCGGCGACAATACAAAAAATAATGATCTAGTGATTCCATTTCTCCGCAGAATGCGCAGAGGGGTGATGTTGTCTGACCAGCTCTGTGTAGATATAGGTTTAGGGGGGGGGGGGCACGACATCGAAATTTAGTGATTAAGACTTCGATCTTTCTGGACTGACTCCAGTGGGGTTGCCATGGAAACATGAGGTGGTTATAGTCTGTCCATGTAATTACTTTTTCTATCGTATCAGTGGAGATTGCTGATTTTCGATATCTTATAGCCGTGATATATTCTACATCTGGCAGTATGGACAAAACTGGCCCATCAAGTGCGGCTCGTGCTAAGGAATCGGCCAATTCATTTAATCTTAATCCACAGTGACCCGGAACCCATAGTAATCTCAGGAGTCTCAACTGCGGCGGTACTAATGTTTTGAATGTGCTTAGAATTCGAGAGTTCTCTGAAGCTGTCAGAGCTGCACAAACTGAAAGAGAATCCGTCATTATTACTGCATTGTTTTGATTTGATGGAAGTTTTCGAAGAGCTAAAATAATCGCCAAGAGCTCCGCTTCAAAAACTGGAGTAAAATCAGGCAGTCTCACTGAAAAGGACCAGTCAAGCAAATCAGAGGCAATGCCTACACCTGCCTTTTGATTATTTACGGAAGCATCTGTGGCTATTATATTTTTAGTTTTTGCATGCTCCAAGTAATCTAATAATATGCTATTTAAAAATTTGAGGGATTGTAATTTGGCGTTTTGCGGGAATATATCATCATACTCAATAATAACATGACAATTCGAGTCATTAGTCTCAATTACATTTCTAATGTTCACATTTATACTTTGTAAATTTTTTTGTACAAACATTATCTGAGGTGTGTGAAACCGTGGCCAATGAGCAAGAAAGAAGGCGTCTGGGTTTGCGATAAAAGCATATTGAGATCTTCTTGCCGGTAAGCTATAAAATTTTAAAAATGCTTGTACGGTCAAAATTCGAAATCGACAAAGCAGTGTAGGCAGGCGCGCTTCCTGGTACAGTACGTTGATAGCCACAAATCTAGGGAGTCCCAGACACATTCGCAGTGCTTCTCGCTCCAAGACAACTAGAGGTTTCGTTTTATAAGCAGGGCCACCCGAGAATAATATGCAGCCGAATTCCATGATGGGGCGCATGTACATCTGTACAACGTTATCAAGGTGTGCCTCCGTAACCCATATTTCCGGTTACTTAGCTTGTGTAGTAAGCCTGAAGCCCGCTGTGCTTTGGTAGTTATATACTCTATGTGTGGACTCCAGTTAAGTTTGTCATTATAAATGATTCCCAAATATTTTATAGAGTCTACTTGCTGGATGGGTTCCTGTTTATATAGAATTGAAATTGAAATTGGTTCTGCAAGCGGAAACGCCATGAGCGCGCTTTTGTTGACATTTAACGATAACGAAATCGACTGCAACCAAATTTCCAACATGTTAATATATCTTTGTAATTTAAGTTGTAATGAGTAAATACCACAGTCAGCAGCAAAGAGTGCGATGTCATCAGCATAAATGTAGACAGTAACTTCTTGATCTGTTTGAATTGTGCTCATTAAAGCATTAAATAATATTGGAGATAAGACTGCTCCTTGGGGAACTCCGCGTGTTTGTTTAAATCTAGATGAGGAACATCCATTCTTGACGCAGTAGAATTCTCTTGATTTTAAGAATTCTGCCACCCACTCAATAAAATATTGTGGGAAGTTCAATCTCTCTAGCGTATTTAACAATATGAAGTGCTCCACACTGTCATACGCCTTGGCTATGTCAAGCGTTACTAAAGCAGCGTATTGCCTTCTTTTACGCGCGAGCTGTATTCGGCTCTCTAAATCAGCATGGGCACACCAAATTGAGAAATCACTACGAAAGCCGATTTGGTTCGGTTTTATTACTAAATTGTCTGCCATCCAGATACTTACTCGGCTATGTAGGACCCTCTCTACTAGTTTGACCATGTTAGATGTTAAAGAGATTGGTCTGATATTATCGACTGTTAATCCTCCACCCGGCTTTTTTAGTATAGGAATCACCTTTGCTATCCTCCAATCCTGCGGCACCCATGAGTTTTTTAAGGAGTAGTTAATAACATTGGCGACGTCTCGAGGCGATAAATTGAACAGAATTTTAATCATGGGTACTGTGATTCCATCTGGGCCAGGAGATGCACAGGGTAAATGTTTAATCACGTTGGATACTTCAGTTTGTGTCACTTCTTCAAAGTCAGACTTTGTCGTAGACTTGTGCCAGTTGTTTGGCACTACTGAAGTGAATCTGCTTTCCAGACCTTTACCGATAGCCTCTAAGGTAGTGGTCATTTCTTGTGCCGACAGATTATCACAAGCTACATTAACTGGTGATGGCAAGATTTTCCGAGCTCTCATGTATCGGAACAGTGCTTTCATATGTTTAGGCTTCGACAGGTATTCATAATGTCTTCTGTCATAATCTTGTTTAGCCCGAGCTACCGTTCTTTTAAAGCCCGCAGCAATGAATTTATAATCGGCCCAGTTTTGTGGGGATTGATTATGTAAGAGCTGCTTCCAAGCTGCCTGACGTCGTCGGTGCTCTCTTGTACATTCATCATTCCACCAACGGCTATATACTCTTTTTGTGGATTCAACAGTAAATTCGGCTTTTTTGTAGGATCGTTTAATGACTGCGTTTATTTTCAGTGCTTTTTTATCATCGCTCTCTTCCGAGTGAAAAGCCAGTGCTGACTTCAGGTCATTCCTAAATTTAGTGTAATTTACAAATACTCTTACATTTGAACAAGATGGAATTATCGGACAAGAAATTTCAAAACTTATCGGAAAGTGGTCACTGTTGGTGCCACAGTCCAGCGCTTTCCAAGAAGAAGTACTAATGGCTGAACTGACAAAACTTAAATCTAAGGCCGACCTAGAGTGATTACGAATAAATGTGGGGGTTCTGACGTTGAGGCACGTCAGGTCATTGGCCATTGTCCACTCCCACAAGCGTTTCCCACTAAGATCAGTTCTAAAACCCCAACTCGTGTGTTGGGAATTAAAGTCTCCAACTAAAACTTTGTCTTTGCACCACGATTTTGTAGCTAGATCCAAACTTCGTGTGTCTTGAACTCCATCCGGAAAATACATATTAACTAAAGTGAAAGGAGTGCAGTTGGGCAGTGTAATGTCTACTGCCAAAATTTCGCATTCTGGCGACATATGTTTGTATGAGCATTTGACTTTCATACTTATTCTATTACTAATAAAGAGAGCTAGACCCCCACCTCTCGATGGACGGTCTAATCGAAAAGATGGGAAGTTATTTAAATGGAACAAATTATGTACAGATAGCCATGTCTCTTGTAATGCTATAATATCAGGAGCGAATTTAGAAGTCAAGTATACCAAATCCGTAGATGCAGAATGGATTGATCGGCAATTCCAATGGAGAATCTTAAGCGACCCTATGGTTTCGAAAGAGCTGCTTTCGCTATAGCTTTCTCTAGAATGCTTTCTTTCAAGAAATCCCTCTTTGAAAGGCTCTCCTTTTCTTTCAGATACTTTTTGTTCTTTGTTTGTTTCGGTGAGTTAGTTTTCCTTGACACAGGGGATCTAGATCTCTTCAGGGACCTAGGGTCCAAATCCATGTCATCGGAATCTATTGTATATGCAGCTTTGTCTTCACTTACACTCTGTATATCTACTGCAGAGGGTGCTGTAGACGGAGAATACGATGGTGCGGTTTCAAATTCCTCATTTTGGCTGTGGACGCCTATTGCAGAGGCTCCTGCGGGCTGATAATACGATGGCGCAGTTTCAGATTCACCGTCAGCTATTGGTCGTGAACTCTCAACATGTTGGGATACTAGGCCTGACTCTCCCGCTGTACCAAATATGCGAGTCATCTGGTTAGCCAAAATTTGAGATAGAGAATCGCAAAGGTTAGAAGTCAGTCGTTCCATGGCTTTTTCTAGAGCCTTTTCTATGGCCTCCGCTATATTCAGGGAAATCGACCCATTTATTTCCGAGAGATGTCGTGCTGCAACACTGGCATACCCCTGAGTTCTAGTCTGTATTTCCGCTAGGGCTTCTCGTCGAGAACAGCGCCTACGCCCTATAATTTCAAGAATTTGCATTTCTCGAGCCTTTGCAGAACAATCAGGATTATCTGCACAGTGTTTTTCGTTGCAGAGACAACATTTCTCTTCTTTAGCTTTGCAGTAATTTGTTTCGTGGTTGTCACCACACACTCGGCATCTGAGTTCTGACCTGCATCCTTTAATAGTGTGACCGTATCGCCAGCACTTCGTACACTGGAGTGGTCGCGGTGATAGCGGTTCCACTCTGTATATTAGTGGCCATGCCTTGATTTCGCTTGGGAGATTCACTCTAGCAAAGGTTACAATTACCGACTCAGTCGGCGTCTTCTGCTTCTCTACTAGTCGTGCACACCTATAAACGGAAATAGCACCAGTCATGGCAAACATCTCTAATACCTCAGACGGGGTCAAGTTAACATCGACACCGCGAACAATACCTTTCACACATGCCAGATGCGGGGGAATAAAGGCGCTCACCGGATTGGTCGCGAAACTCGAGCACTTCAATAGGTCTTGGATACAGAGCTGATCAGATGAAAAACATAGAACACCACCTCTGCCGAACTGGCGGACCTCTGTGATGCTGTGAAAGTGAGACGTCACAGCTCTAAGCTCCGCCTGGATCACTTTCGGATTCTTCATCCGAATGAAGCCGTCGTTGCTAGGGACGAGGGCCACAGGAACTGCGGGAATGCCGTTGCGTAGAAACTGATCCACTGGTATATCCTGTGGCGGAAGTGAAGCAGACCAGGGGCAAGCCCCTGGTCCAGGTGAAGAAAACTGCATCTAAGTGAACTTTCTAGCGCTAAAAGCGCTTATTTAGCTGTAAAAGCACTATAGGAACACCTAATAAAGACAAAGAAACCACAGCCACTACACAAACTTAGGCCGAAACCCCAGAGCAAGCACGACCAGCTACTTGCGTGTTCGAGCGTTCAGGAGCGCGACGTGTCAGAAATGTAGACGGACAGTTGGCTTCGTTCTCAGTGTTGACAGTGGTTCTTCCTCTTTTCTACTTTCTTTCTTTTCTTTCTTTTTTTAGTCTTTTTTCTCCCCCTTTTTTGTTTTTTTCCCTTTTTTTCCTTTTTCTAGTTCCCTCTCACTTTCACAAAAATTTTTCAAGGCGAGAGGGACGCGGCAGCAACGAAGTTTGGAAGCTCATGTCAGTATAACTACAGTGAACTAGAACCTTCTAGTTCACTATAGTATAACTCATCCCCTGATGAAGGGGTAGAGGTGTGCGCCGAGGCGATTTCGACCGGCGGCGGCGTGGGGGTCGTCCAGAGTCGGCGGCGGCAGCGTTGTCGGCACACGCCGGTTTTTTCATCGGCGGCGGCGTGTGGCCAATTTTCGTCGGCGGCGGCGGCGTCGGCGGCGCAGAAACCGAAACTGAAAATTCAAAAGGCTCTTTTGCCACAGGTTACTCAATTCGTTGAAATTCAGGGATTTTCATCCAAATAGCATAAATGACACTACACAGATGTATCGACATCCCTATGAATGGAAAGCGTTTGGTAAAATAGTTTTTATTTTGCATTCATAAAAAATAACGCGTATTTCAATATAAGTGCATGTTCTACCGTGAATGTGCAGCACTTTGCTTTTTTTTAATTTAAGATGCAGCAGTTTGTTGCTGTTGTTGGCTACGTCATACTTTATGAAACCTTCTTTCATTGAACAATGAGCAAGCAGTGACGCACGTCACTCATTTCGCTTTTTCCGAATCCGATCTTACTTTTACACTGTACGCTGCACAAAAAAGAAGCACCTCTGCTTCGAGTTTTCTTATTGCGATTGCATGAAACCGATTTTTTGAGTATCTGTCATGCTTTGAATGTAACTTTCCTTCAAACGAATCAAAATACCTACTTTTCACAATGTGAGAATCTTTTATGCAGCGGTATAGGATGCGGAAGGAGACAAATCTGCGCATTTATTCAACTAGTTCTCAGCGCGGTGTTCAATAAATGAAGTGTAGACACGGGCGTGGGCGAGGCGGGTGGTGCAAAAAGGACACTTGAACCCTTCAAGCTCCACCAGCACTTGCTACCCACTCTAGCGACACCAACACGACCTACTCCCTCAGTCGTGATGCAAGATGAAAGAAGGGTTTGCATCCCCCCAAGACAAAAACCTGTCGATGGTCATATGTGCAGATGAGAGCAAATGCAATATTTGCTCAGATACACAACCCATACTGGTCACGAGCTGGGCGTCCGTTGACCACGCCTGCAGAAAACGTTGACTCCCCGACCCCTTGGTGTTTGGTCAGGGGAGGGGAACACCCCTTGCAAGTGGGCCCCATTAAAGTTTCTCATAAAAACGTCACAAATAAGAATGCTTGATAAGTATGTATAAAACATTTAACTGTTCAATGCTTTTTTGTAGCGTGTTCACGTGCTCAATACCCATCAGATGTGCGAGAAATCGAAATAGCAACTGCCACTCTCGACTTGTGCCGGAAAAAACACAACAGAACAATACAATTACGAGTGCTGGGAACCTTTGTTTTTTTGCATATTTGATTTCTAGGCATGATTTGAATTCTTATATAAACAAAATTAAAACCTGCAACATATTAAAAAAAGGCTGCTATTGCAAGATGTGTGTTGCAAGACGTGATTTTTCTAGACTTACGTCTCTGCAAGGCACATCTGGTGTCACAAGCTTGTAAGTGTCCCCCCTTTTCCCCACGACATCTCCCGATCCCCCCCCCCTCTCTAATAAAAAGGCACCAATGTAGGCCTCCGTGATTGCCTACTGGCGCGCGGTGGGCCCTTCCGGTGGCTAGGTCCAACAGTGGCGATTTCGACTTGCTTTATTGGAGGTGCTGAAGGATCAAGAAAAGGCCGATATTTGTGAATTTCTTGAGAGTTCAGTGATAGTTTCTTCATGAATACCGTTGATTATTGGACCTCACTTTGTGTATAATGCTCCAATAAAAAAAAATGGTTTCATCCTGTGTCACTGCAGAGTCAGAAGCCATCACATGTGCAGGCATCATTAAGCTTATATATGACATTGCTAAGGTTCAGTACATTTGTACAAATAATTCTCGTTAACTGAACATTTTAAGTATAATCCTTGCTTGGGTTAGTATGTGTGAAACATAAATTTGAGATTTAAAATTATCATTGTGGGTTTCTGCAGCAAAGACACATTGATTAAAACGGATGACTCCGGAGCTACGGCAGAGGTAACATTCGTTCTGTTTTTTTTTTTTCAGTTACGGTAACGGTAGTGCGTTTCCTTTTTTATGTATCTATATAACGTGGAGCCGTGAAACGTTCCCCTTTTTCTTATTTGAGTAACGAGTGAGGTATTTAGTTACTTTTTACTGTAACGGATACATCACTAAATAGACTTACAGGAGTGATGTCGGCCGACACCGTCAGTTGTTGCGGTCAATAGGCTGGCTGTAAACATTACATGGATATATTACTTTCACCCAGCACGTGATAGAGAAGGGTCACTCGACGATTAAGGACCTCGACCTTTGAGAAATACACAACAGCTTCTTAATGATATGCATATCATCCCACCGAAGCGTGCACTTCGTTTCATTAATATTTACAGTCAACGTGAGTGCTGTCGTCACGCCGTATGTTTTAGGTAGAAATTTATCCTACTCAAAATACCCAAAGACGTCGATCCACCTTGCAACGCGTGGCCACCCACTGACGGTTCTGTATGAAAATGGCATCGACAGTGAAACATGTTGCATCTGCTGAAATTTTATCGCAACATTATTATACTGCCACGCTCACTTGTGTACTTATGTCACTGTCTTGCGCAAAGGCACTGCCGTAGTGGTTTAGTAGCTAAGGTACTCGGCTGCTGACCCGCAGGTCGTGGGATCAAGTCCTACCTGCGGCTGCTTTATTTTCGATAGAGGCGAAAATGCTGTAGGTCCATGTGCTGCGATTTGGGTGCATGTTGAAGAACCCCACGTTGTCGAAATTTCTGGAGTCCTCTACTACGGCATCTCTCATAATCATGTGGTGGTTTTGAAACGTTAAACACCACATATTAATCAGTTTCCTTTCGCAAAGGACGCTTGGCTGTCTGCGAAAACTCTACATTATTTTAGAATCTCCTGATAAGCTTGAGACACCTACGATATGAATGCTACGCGTATAAATGGCGACGTACCTTCGCGCAGATCATTTTACCGACGACCAATGCTCTAATTACCGCTATCTGAGTAAAGCATGAATTTCTAGTACTTTGCACTTTCCTATGCACATGTTCACTCAATAAAAAGTGTCGTCTTGAGCAACCCACGTACCATATTTTTTGCCGTCGCAACCACGTGACAATGCCGTAAGTGAAATGAGAACGCTGAAATGATCGATACAAAACAGTGAGATGGGGCGTAAGTGCACGCCCAAGTTTGATTTGAGATGTGTATACCACAAGCTATTTTCTTCTATAGAACCAATATGATGCGGATTTGTTAAAATACTGTTAAGTTGAATGTCAAGAAAGGAAGAACACCAACTTGGAAAAAGACAGTGGAGACGAAAAGTGATAGGTATTCACGTAAAGTTTGATCGGTCATTCCACTATCTCAGGTTTATTCGAAAAATGTCGCGCTGATTTACTCTATTGAAAGCAGTCTATTGCGAAAATGTTTTGCAGAGAAAAATATTTTTATAGGTGACCGAAATTCCGGCTATAGGATTGGCCCTATATCGAGTCATAAGATAAAAGCACATTTACTGAGTGGGTCTATATGGGCTCCATTTATTTTGCCAACCTAGTGTTCCGAATATTTAAAATCACTTGACGTTCCGGCTTGTATAGCCGAGAATTTTATTTTTCGAATTATAAGACTGTTACTATCTCCCCCCTCCCCGGAACTCGTTCTAGGGTTGGTCCTTTGATAAAAACCAGTCATATATCTTTAAAAAATGCTTGGATATTAACTATTCATAACTCTCATTTAAGGATGTGGAAATGAAATGACCATCACTAAATGACTGATGAGGTGAAATATTAACATTAAAAAGCATAGTAAACGTGACTAAAAAGCTAATTCTACAAAAACAATGTAACCTGAACTAATGAAGTCACCATACATCTAAAACCTCATGCAATGTATATTGCATACCTGCAAGGTGCAGTTATTCAAGCGCTTTTTGCACTGAAATTTGGTCACGGAGTTAATCCCGTTCACGCTGGTGCTATTTTTAATTTTAACGGTTGAATATGTAACGAAGCACTAGGAAATTCTTTGCATGAAACACGTATTTTTTTTTGCGATGTAATTGAGCATTGTATACATTGTGCTGACACGAAGTTTAATGCAGGTGATGTCTTTATATTGTACACCGTTCGGTGACTGTGGTAAAATAGAAACAGCAATTTATGTTAATTCATGCTACAAAACTCACGTGACCTGCTTTCAGAAAACAGAAGAATGCATAACGAAGTGCGTTACTAATGAACGGAAGAATTAAATAATTCTCGGTCTTTAATGTTGTTTCTGTAGTCCAATCTACAAACGTTCGTATTAAACGAGCATGACGGTACGAAGGCATGGAATTGGGTTCTGCAGCATGTTGTGACACATGTGGCACTGCAGGTCACATTTATTACGCGACATCGGAATCCACACTGAGCTTGATCTATGATTATCTACTTAATCAACGGAGTATGAGTGCTAAGCTCCGGTTTTATTATTAATGTGGCTTCAAGGACGAGAAAGCAGCACGATTCGCGAGCAATCGAGCACCCATTCTGTCTTTCTATTGCGTTGAACTGCTTGTGCCATCAGATGCCACTTCAGTTTTTTCTTGAATAATTGTGGCGATTGGGAAAGTTGTGAGCGCCAAACAAGACGTTAACAAGAACGAAAGAGACAGGACAGATGCTTCTGAACGTCATGTTCAAGCATTAGTTTGCGCTTGAAATTTCCCGATTGCAATGCGCCATCTGGCTGAATTTCAAGTTTTGTTAAAATGTAGCAATGGCACAGACTATGGGCTTTTGTCATGTCATTTGCTACCAGTTAAACAGCGGCGGCGTATTTTGAGGTGCCATGAAAATTGTCGCGGTCATATTTCAAGAAGGAAGGAGGCAGAAACGCACCGTTCATGTCGTACGTGATCCTTTATCACTCGCGGAAATAAATTTATTGGTCGAAGAATTCTGTTACCTGGTCGAAGAATTCTGTTACCTCTCGGCAATCAGAGAGGCTTTTAATTCTCGAGTCTCTTTATGAGATATTGCTGCCATCTTTTTCCAACAGGCTTGCAATTCTGTTGTACTGATACAACATAGCAATGACCGTGTTTTTGTAGATTTTTTTTTTTCGTTCCCATTTAGACACTTTTCCATTCATAGACATCATTGAAGCGCGTAAGAACTTCCCGTCGCCCCTCACATGTCGTTGCATTCGTCCAGTCCACATTGCAAACGGCTTGATGGCAAAGTTGTTTCCACGCTCAGGTTTCTCGTACCGAAGCTTTCGCGCTCTTTGTGCACTTCAAGGAATGCAGAAAGACTACAAAACAACGCAACGAGCTCTACACCATGCCATGGGGACTGGTATGGGGCAAACTTGTTGCGAGTGGTCTCGCAGTGTTCTGCCATTGTGCTTCGTTCGCTGTTCCGTGAGCTCAAGTTTGGTCGACACGCGGCGTCGTTGCGGCGCCATTGGTGTCGTGTTTCCCGTGTCTTTTCTTATACACAGTATTCTGCGAATAAATGCCTCTGCGTAGCCGCTGGTGCCGAGGTCGCGGATTACGTTTTTCTTTCTTTCCTTCCGCAGCTGTGGTGACAATTGGTGGTTAGATTATCGGTTATTTCTTTACTTATTTTAGTTTTTTCGTTTAGCTAGTTTTCTGTATTCTTGCCCAAGAAAGGTGATGCAGATTTTTTTTTTTCTCGTGGGAATGACCTTAGGTATCTGCGTACATGGTTGCAGCTCCACATTTCCAAGTTGTACGACTCGGACTGCCCTGTCAACGGCCCCTATTATCTTTCTGCTCTAGCAGCCATGACCGTCACGTTCTTCCAAACGTTCTCCTCCTACCTACTTCTAAACTATTTTCTCCACTCTCCCATTTCCCTTCAAGGGACTAAGCCGTGGTCTCGCAAAGAAAGATGGTGTCTTTTTCTTTTTCTTCAGCCACACATTCATCCATTCAGGGGAAGCTTGCATGCAGTAACTGGTTTGGAAAGCAGGTAAGGTTCGCGGAAAGTCACCTCACCTACCCTGATTTGTTCCGGGTCAACGCTCTCGAGGTGCGCCAAAAGAGGCGACAACACGAAAGTCATACTTCGAATTCTTTAGGGCTGTTGGCTCCCCTCGTCAAAAACTCTTTGGACACGCCTGACTGACTGACGGCCTAGGAAGAGCTGTCGGAAATCAAGGCAGCTTGATTCGTTCGACGTGCCACGAGACGCGCTGAATAATTAGCCGAGAGGTTGGGATCCGTCGTCAGGTATGTTTCCCACACTCTGTGGTGCTTTCAAGTCTTCCACTCCCCCAGGCCCTAGCGCTGCAGACCCTATTCTGCACGTGCGATGCAACGTTATTGCACTGTGCTGCGTTGTGCGTATTATTGCACTATGACCTACGTTGTGTTTCTCTCTCGCCGTGTGACGAACTGAACATGCATCCTTTCTATTTCCTGGGTAGAAAAGAAGGCAGTGTTTGACTTTCTCTCTCTTTCTCCTTCTCGTGTTTTTTTATCTTTATTCGCTGCGCCGTGCTCCCTGCTGGGCTGCAGAAATTAGGCGCCTTCTTCTAACCACTACCCCCACCATTTGGGGGACGGAGATGAAGACGACAATTTCTTTGAACTGCCCTGGACTGAATGGACATGCAGTCTGTCCATTTACAGTGATCTGCAAGGCCGCTTTCCTGTAAGGTTTATTTTCTAGCCAAAAACTATCGTTCACAGACTGCTTTTCTCCCTCATTGTGTCTTTATCTCTTCGAATTCCAGCGAATGCACGCGAGCACGCGAGTACAACAAAATGTCACCTCTCCAAATTCCAGCAAAGGCACGCGAGCACAACAAGATCTCAAAAAGATGAATGGCAAAAACAAAATGAGCAAGAAAAGCAGTCTGTGAACGAGAGTTTATGGTTGGAAAACTAACCTTACAGAAAAGCTGCCTTGCAGATTATTGCAAACTGTCTATTGTTTTCTCCTGCAGAGAATTTTAGGAAGACCACGGCTTAAAACGCGAGCATCAAGACGCTCTGAACCAGCTCTCAGAAGCTCTCATCAAGCTTCCATGATGCTACCTTTAGTGTGTAAATAGTGAACATAAACGTTGCTCTTATCAGCCCCGGCTACTCTGCTTGACTTCTACCTGACACTTGGCTAGCTCCTTCGAACACATCACGAGCAAGCAGAAGAGCACGGAGTTGTAAAGATGAAAATGTGCAACATCACATCGCTTTTATTACGTGACATATTCGTTCTCCGCCGCATTCGCCCGATCGGGTCCACATCTAACTATCCAGTTTTATAGCGACGACACACCGTTGATTGCGGTCACGTCATTGAATGTCATATAAACAGCGGTTGCATTATTTATTTGCAAATTACTTCTTCATAAAGTATGGTGAAGTAATTTATTATTTGGTCACCTCAGGAGCCTTCTAACTTGACTTATTTTTTTTTATCTAGACTTGAATATAATGTTAAGTTTTATTTGGTTGACTCTGAGCATTACCTTCGCAACAGAAGTACATCTGTCAGCGACAATCATTCTTAACCTCTCCCAGTGCCAGTAGGTCCGTTCAAGTTACGTCATGAAAACCAGTTTGCTGAACTATGTCATATATGACATGTCGCTCAAATGTCGGTCTCTGAATTTTTGATGAATCCAGCCGTCTTTTGTAAATTGTCTACTGGCAAGTTTTTAAATTTTGTTTTGTTCTTTTTAAATCTGGTGGTCTCAGACAAGCTTATTACGCCTCTTCTCACCACTGGATAGCCGTTGTTACGCGCGGCGCCTGGGCCAACGGGGGAGGGCCGCGTTCTTTGTTCATCAAACAAGTCACCGAAGGGCTGCCAGCCTACTGTCCGCCGTGTACTGTCCATCTTAGCCGGGAAGTAAGGTGGCATTCCGACACCATAAGACGTTCGACGAGACGACCACAATGGTTTCTTGGTGTCACAGGTGCAGTGTGGTGGCCACGCCCCAATCAAATATCTTGACTTGAGCGAGCGTGAGCGGCACCGTCAGAAATGGCGTGTGTGTCTCGTGATTCAACAGCGCATTCTGGACCCATTCCCTCATTAAGTCAAAACGTACACTTTATAGTGAGCCACCCAGCGCATTCGCAAGAGACCTCTCGCCCTGTCTGTACAGAATGTAATAAATCCTCTGTTAAGTTTGCCATCTTACTCCTGAGTGCACATGCGTTTTATTTTCTGTCTTTCTACCCGCCCTTTCTTGCCCCTATTTCTCAACCCCCAGTGCTAGGCAGCAAACCGTATGCCAAGATATGGTTAATCCCCCAGCCTTCTTTTCTCTCTCTCTTGCCATCTTACTGCCTTGGCATCTTCATCCCGGAAATCCAATGTCTTAAAAGGCCGGTACAAACAGATAAGTTAAACAATAAAACAGACTGAATATTTTCTGCAGCATGTTCAGACGCTGCATATAGGTGGTCATCCTCGAAAATTATCAACTATAACACCACGGACAGGTGCTGATATACCCTGAGTAGGTTCGAGCATGTATTATGCTTCGACGCTTTTAATCTTCATTAAACTTCTCCCTTTCGATTTCGTCCTTCGGGGTTTTGTGTAGTTCTTCATCTAACGCCTAACCTCCCTGTCCTTCCTCATTTATTCCTCCTCCTCCCTTCATCTAACGCGCTGCATTCGTGCTGCACTGCTACCACTTCACTTCTTCTTTATATACGCCCTGTTTCGGGCACAATTATAGGCTGCCATCTTGGACTGATAATGAAGCCGTTTTTCATCCGTATGAATATTCGAATTGTGCTATGGCGAACTCGCACGCATCAAAACGCTGGGCCATTACATTCAACGTCGTATCACCATAATCATAGCTAATTACGACACAAAAAAACAGCAAAAATTGCTTTTGAGCCTAAGATGTCAGTGTCTATGCTTTACTGTAACTGTTACAATTATTTTTCGTCAATTTGTCCAATATGTCATTTCATGCACCGGCCGCCAAACTCGTTCCGCTGTTCATAGTGGTACTCTCGGCCCCTGAAGCTAGATGAAGATAACTAAGAAGCCTGGTTTTTACTGGCTACATAAAATGTGAAACGAGGCTATAAATCAAGATGAAAAAGAAGACAAATCTATGAAAAGTCCGTACTGGCGCATAAATGGCGCGCCGATTGCGCCGATGAAAAACGTCGGCGGCGGCGGCGGCGGCGCGCCGATCAGTTCGCGTCGGCGGCGGCGGCGCGGTGAAAACTATCGGCGGCGGCGCGCCGACCAG
Source organism: Rhipicephalus microplus (assembly GCF_043290135.1). NCBI lineage: Eukaryota > Metazoa > Arthropoda > Arachnida > Ixodida > Ixodidae > Rhipicephalus > Rhipicephalus microplus. The sequence goes on from NC_134708.1 coordinate 61,711,431, forward strand.
TCGGCGCACACCTCTATGAAGGGGGGACCCCTCCCGAAACTGTTGGTACAGTGAACTAGAAGGGTTTTAGTGGCAAGAGCGAAGCGGGTGTTTATAGGAGGCGCTGTGACGAAAAAAGCTGTCCGCCGCGCGTAGCGCTGCAGTCAGATTCGCGAGGCCAGCCAGGTAGGCTCGACCGGCGAGTTGACTGCTGTCAGGGCGCTTTGCTGCTGTGGCTTGCGATTCTTCTTGTATCTTTTTTCTGTGCTGGAAGAAAACGTTCTCGGTACCACCATGAACAAGAAAAAGAAGACGGATACGCACTGTTTCGCCCCGGGTTGCCGGTCAGGCTACCCCGGCCATCGCGTTGAAAACGGGCGGAAGATTTCGCTCTTTTCGGCACCAAAGGACGAAAACCGACGAAATGTTTGGGAGTGGAACCTCAAGAGAAAAGACAAACCTCTAACGGACACATCCGTGGTTTGTGAAAAACACTTTGCAGACCATTTTGTCGTTCGTGATTATGTCCACATCATCGGCGGCAAGGAGGTACGAATCGCTCGAGGAAAGCCTGGTCTTACTGCAAATGCAGTGCCAACGTTTTTACCTGACCTGCCCGCATACCTTTCCACATCTGTGAAAAAACCAAGGCCCGAGCGAAAGCGCTGCTTAGTTTCTACGTCTGGATCGGCGAAGAAAGTTCGTCTCTCTCGTCGCGATGAGCACGAAGCGAGCTTGCTCGGCGAAGAGAATTCCGACCCGAACACGAGCCGTGCCGGAAACATGCAAGCGAACCCGCTCAAATCAGGTGACTTAAGGGACCTTGCCACCTGCTTAAGTGTTCCAAGGCTGTGGACGAAACTGACCACTCCAGACCTTGATCTCCTTGTGTATGCCACTACACGCACAACAAAACAGCCTTTCAGTGTCTCCCACGAGAAAGTGATCTGTTTCAGCTTAGATAGCAACAGTGATGTTGTGGCAAGCTGTTATCTCGGTGCGAGAGAAAAGAAGTACGGCAAAATCACCTCCCTTCTTGAAGCAACGAACATATTTCAAGAAGTTGACACTGCATTGCTTTGTTCAAGCGCTATGAGCAAAGACGCTTATGACGGCCTTGCTCAGAACCTGACCGAGAAGATGAAGCGCACCCTCACCCCCGCGAGTGACGGCGTGTTCAGCAAGAACTGTCTTGGAATGGTGACAGTCAAAGGTGTGTGTTAATATTTTTAATAAGAAACAATGTACTTTCTGTTCTAGCTAACATAGCCTGCTACTTTTTTTCATAACCTAAGCATATCCTTTGTATCTAAAGCAACCTGCATTAAAGGGAAATAACACTAGTCAGGACCTGTTAGCTATTACCCACTTTGTAATAGCTCTGGAGTTTATTTTTCCTCCAATTATCTGTTAGCCCTTGTTTCCATGTCTTGCAAATAGTTCGAAGTAAGGAAGTGGCTTATTTTATGTTTTACGTTTTTCAGGAACCGTCTGTGTTCATTGTCGCTATTTGCGAAAGTCGCTGCTGGCACGGAAGTCCAAGTTGAAGAAACGTGTCACGCATAACTTGTCTCACAAGCTGCGAATGGCCAATCAGAAGACAAAGCGAATTGCTTCACGCTTGTGTACCCTGGCAGGCCAAGTACGAGCCATGAAAGAAGAAAACTCCAGGCTAAGTGAAAAGACTTTCCTTGGCCGAATTAAAGAACTCCCCCCAAAGCAGCAAGAGGCAGCTCTACACATGTTCAAGGCTGCGAAGAGGAAGAGTGTTAGAGGGATGAGGTACTCGAAGGAGTGGATTTTGGAATGCCTCATCATGCGCATGAAAGGGCCAAAGCTTTACGAGGATATGCGGAGGCAGAAAGTTCTTGTTTTGCCGAGCAAGGTTACTCTTCAGAAGTATCTCAGGTCGTACAGGACGGGATTTGGCTTTAATGCCAAAGTGATGAGCATGCTCGAGCAGAAAGCGTCTTCCATGGATGCCTTCAAAAGGCACGGAGGGCTCATCGTTGACGAAATGAAACTGTCCGAGAATCTATCAGTCTCATCGTCAGGGCACATACAAGGCTTCGTGGACATGGGCCAGTTCACCCCCAGCAGTGACAAGCATAAAGTGGCTGACCATGGGATGGTCATAATGTTTGTGCCGTTCACTGGCGAGTGGACCCAAATACTTGCTTCTTTTGCCACGCAGGGCAACATGAAAGGAAATTTGCTCTCGAAAGTGATGCTGGAGGCAGTGATTCTAGCGGAAAAGGCTGGGCTATTTGTTGATTTCATAACATCCGATGGTGCGACCTGGAATCGAAACATGTGGTCCACGATGGGCATTTACGCGACTGCATCTAGCACAAAATGCAAAGTGCAACATCCTGTGGACAACAAGCGGTCACTTCATTTCATTTCTGACTTCCCACATCTTGTCAAATGCATCAGGAATCGGCTACTCCAAGGAGACTTCACCACTCCAACAGGACCAGTAAGTACAAAAATTTATGCCTTTATCAATATGAGAATGTTTTTATCCCCAGGAAACATAAAAACACAGCACTGCAGTGTCTTATGAAGCATTTTGTTTTTCCATGCAGGTATCGCTTCGTCCTGTAAAAGAGGCTTTGACACTTGATGGCTCGAACGTGACTCTTCAAGCCATTGCCGGTATCACAACCCGCCACACTCAGCCCAACAACTTTGAGAAAATAAGGGTTACCTACGCCTTCCAACTCTTCAGTGACACGGTTCTAAATGGCCTTCGTCTCTACAAAAATGATGTTGAGGCCTAATGCGGGAGCATCCAGCCTGTCTTGACCTTTTTCGGGTAAGTTTATTGTTTCAAGTACTGCTCCACATGTATACAAGCTGTTAGGAGCATACTTATATTTCACTTTTTTTGTTTTTATTTACCTTTCGCTGCAAATTAACCTTCCAACCTCTTGGCTAACTGTTTTAAAATCTTATTGTGTGCTCTATGCATTTCGGCATGATGAGAGACCTTATCGAGATAATGTCATCTCGATTCCCCGCCAAGGCTCTTCGTCCGGACTCAGCTGCCGTGGATAAGCTGCTGTCATTTCTAGCCTACCTTGTTGAATGGGAGGTTTATGTAGCAGAAAACTTGCGTCAAGCGAAAAACGAAGGCCGAGCCGAAAAGCGGGGCCGCTTTTTGTCCGAGTCTACCGCAGTTGGATTGAGGGTCACCATTGCAAGTGTCCCGTCGCTGCTGGACTACCTGAGCCAACAACTCGCGTACAAGTTCATCATGACATCAAGGCTGAGCCAGGACCCAGCTGAGAACTTTTTTGGCATTGCACGGCAGTCGTCAGGCTGAAATACTCACCCCACACGCCAGCAGTTTTTGATTACAGTTTCTTGCTTGAGTTTTTACAGCCTTGCCAAATCTGTGTCACACGGGAATGCAGAGCCAGGCATTTTGACTGCACTGCTTGGGGCTGATGCTGCCGGTGGGGATGACCGTACCAAACAGTTTCTGCTGGACCAGCTGATTGCTGATGGGGATCTTTGCAGTGCTGAACTGGCATTGAACAGCATTGAGAAAGCTGCACCAGATCATGTTGCTTGTGTGTCTGCCAAAAGTGATGAGCGGCTACTTTTTTACGTTGCTGGATATGTAGCACGGAAGTTCTTGGCCAAAACCAGCTGTGATGCTTGTAAAAACGTTCTGCTTGCAGACAAAAACGACATAAAAAACCTTCAAGCTTGTTAGCTAACACAGCTAAAGGATAATGGCGGCCTGCTGTACCCGTCGGGTTTCCTATTTAGGTTCCTAAAAAACCTGGAGAACCTTTTCACGGGTTGCTTCAGTGCACAAGAGCTTCATCACAAAAGCATCATGGATGTAATTTGGCTAATCAAATCCCGAACACAGCACCGTGTTGGATGTACTGACCACACTGAAATGCTTACTGCTAAGATGGTGGCATTTTTCATTACCACTCGGCTGCACTTTTTCGTAAAATCACTCAACCGAGCCAGGATGCAGAAGCGGGAAACGGCAAAATACCTGAAACTTAGCCGCTGTACATAGACTGCTCTTGCCCCCATTTCAACATTCATATGTCTGCAGGGGAACCGTGTTTGTTTATCCATTTTCTCTGTGCCATTCTTGTATTTTTATGCGTACTGTTGTCATAACTTACTGTGCAATAATTCTGTGCTTTTGCAGAATTCATTTGGAGTCTGTCTGTTACAGACGCCTAGTTCTTTGCAATTTAACAGTTTTATTTGTCATCAAGACCCTCTTAATGTATTTCTGGTATTTTTACTTCACTACGTGTAAGGTAGAGTGCTTGTTTGATGTATTGAACTTCTGACAATTGTTTTTTTTTGTTATCTAGTGAGCTATTTCTGTTCGACATTTTATTTTTTCATAGTCACATCGTTGTTTGTCATTGTATAAATTTTTAATGTATAGCTTTATGTTAAAATGTTTTTAATGTGGAAGCCTTAGATCTCTGTTTCATGGAATACATGAGGTACTCAACATCATTGTAAGGTCCACAAAATTGTACAGAACATTGGAGTGCTAGCCGGGAAGGGAGCACGCAGCAGAAGGGTTGGAGGAGGTCTAGAAAGTTAAATAGCAGTGCAAGAGGGGAGGTCGCTGCCATGTGCAATATGAGCTGCCTTTAGAGCTGAAGGTTTTGACGGGTGTGAACAGGAGGCTTCTGGTGTTGGTGAGCCAGGATAACAAGCTTTGGAGGATGCTGTCTATTGTGCTATTCAAGTGGTGATGGGAACTTTCGCAAAGTTCAACAGAAAGTTCAAGAACACATTAACAGAACTTTCTACTAAACTTTCACCGTCACATTTTTGGAAAGTTCTATATGCACCCCCGTAATTGTTAAAACGTTCCTAGTATGTTTACTGTACTGTGATAAGTGAAAAGTAGACTGCCCGTTTCATTTATTGCAGTCGTAATGGCAATTCGTGCAACCAGGCAAGCCGTTTTAATTTTGCACCTGATTTGGTCATAGCCGCACCATTGTCTTTGAGATTTCCTTTGAAATATTTTAAGTATATGTGTATATTCGTGTCTTTTTTTTATTGTGTGAAAAGTAGACTGCCTGTGTCTTGCATTGTACTGTGCTTGTGATCAGTTTTTGCTTTCTAGCTGGTTATTTTTGTTTGACATCTCACTTGATTAGTTCATTTGGCATGTAGTTACAACCTAAATAAATGTTGTATCAAGTGTTGCCGAAATATTTCTTTCATTTGCCATTTTGTCACACAGCCTCTTCTTTATAATAACTATTCTCCTGGCTAAACTACTGTGGGACTCCAAGTGCTGAAAGCGGTGCTGACAGGGCTATCTGTTTGGTCTACAAACTAGTGTAGTCGTGCAAAAGTTGTCCGCATGTGAACCAACAGCAAGAAGTCCTGCTCTACTGAAAAGCGAGTACCGCTTACGGCACACATTCGAAATGGAATGCAGTCCATAATACACCAGAAGGCCGATAATCGAGACAAACATTGCGGTTCGAGCCGCTAAATTGCTACCCTGGTCAAGGGCGTCACCAGTCGTGGCTCGTGGCACGTTAATGACAAAGAATTCATATCAGATATCCGTGATTTGAAGCTGAGGTGCTCTGAAAAAACACGAGGCTTATTACAAAAAAAAAAAAAGCCCGTCCGACGCTACGCTGCGAAGTCGACGGGAGCTGCACATGATGCTGCTCTTCACAGTGAAGCACAGGCTCGCAAAGCGTTCAGTACATAATCTCAGCACGCAAAACCGTTCGCCAGGTTAGTCGATTGTAGCTGCCCATTTTTTTAAAGTGCGATGCAACGGAGAAAGAAAGGGAAGAAGCTTGCGCAGCTGTTCGAAAGATGCCCAAATCCCCACAGCAGCACCTCGCGATTACTACGCCAGCGCCGCCCGCGGCCGGACGCTTCCTGAGACTCACGAGCAGGGGGGCGCTTTTGCCACTGCAAGTATTGCCACTGCAAGACGTTCAGCAATGCGGTCTTGTGCATGAGATCAGAAGTTCAAGCAAGATTAGAAATTAAGCAACGTGGAATAGGTAGGCTTGCTTTAGGAGCTCACGGGAATACACCAAATCAGGGAGTACAAGGTGATATGGGATGGACATCATTTGAGGGCAGGGAAGCTAGCAGCAAGATAAAATTTGAGAAGCGATTGAGAGAAATGGGGGAAGAGCGTTGGGCTAGGAAGGTTTTCAGCTACTTGTACATGAAAAATGTCGATACAAAATGGAGGAAGCGAACCAGGAAGTTGACTGGTAAATACTTAAAAACAGCAGGTGGCCAAACCAAAAAGAACTATCGGTTAAGAAAAAAGTGAAGGAAACGGAGACTGACATGTGGAGAATGGGCATGATTAAGAAGTCTGCACTAGAGATCTATCGAACTTTTAAGCAGGAAATTGCCAAGGAAAGGATCTATGATAATACTCGGGGTAGTTCTCTACTGTTTGAGGCCAGGACGGGAGTACTGCGAACCAAGACATATCGGGCCAAATACGAAGGGGTCGACACAGTATGCAGTGCGTGTGGAGAGGAAGAAGAAACTGCCGAACACTTGATAATGTTCTGTAAAGGGCTTCACCCTATAGTTCAGGATGATGGCGCAGAGTTTTTCAAAGCACTGGGATTTAGGGACAGCGAGGGCAAAATAGACTTTAAGCGGGTAGACTTAACTAGAAGGAGGTTATCTGATTGGTGGCTAAAGTCAAAGCACGAGTGAAAATTAAACCCTTCACTGCGAAGTACGAATCCTCAACTTCATTATTTAAAGGGAAAAAAAAGATAAATGTAATGGTTAGTTCACTAAGTATTACGGTTAGGTGGCGTTAGCCGCCGCCCGATCTAAAGGGTACAGCCACATCCATCCATCCATTCATCCATCCGCATTCTAGTTCACTGCGCTGTTGGGAAATAAATATATTTATCCTTGTTGACAACGCTCCCGTTGTGCCATATCTCATATATATATATATATATATATATATATATATATATATATATATATATATATATATATATATATATATATATATATATATATATATATATATATATATATATATATATATATATATATATACATATATATATATATATATATATACATATATATATATATATATATATATATATATATATATATATATATATATATATATATATATATATATATATATATATATATATATATATATATATATATATATATATATATATATATATATATAGTGAGGTCGCTGTTGTCCTCGCAAATGAATTACGCCGAGGCGGAAAAACTTTGGCGCGCTCAAGTCTACGTTCTATTGAGCTATAAACAAAACCTCTTTTATAACTTTGATTACTTGTCGTAATCTGTATTGAAAAGTTTTTAGGATGCCATATTTTGATACACCCACATCTTAACATTCTCGGAAAACGTTCTTTATTAGAGAAGATAATCGCCGAAGTTCATGGCCCCAATTGAGGTGAAACCGAAACCAGCTACATCAAGCACGCTGGAAGACTCGTTGCGCCATAGAGCTTGCTGTATATTTAGGAAACTTTATGTATTTCGCTTTCGAGCTGAGCGAGAAAGTAACGAGTCAGAACTTCGCACTAAACGCAAATAGTAATTAGCGGCAACTCTCGCAAACGTACGGAAGCCTCCGACGATTACGAAAACGAAGCAAAACCTGGCAAATCAGTTCGAAGCAGTATTTTTTTAATAACATGCTCCACTCTAAACGCGGTGCACTCGTCAGAATGCGTGCTTAGTTCAGGCTTCTTCGCGGACGTTCAGTCATCAAAACGAAAAAGATAAATTTTAAAGAAATGATAACTAATTCATAGCAACTAATATTTTGTCACAGAGGTATACAACCACTAGAATGTCGTATGCATTCGATAAATAAAGAGGTCTATTGGCTTTAAAAAAAAATGCTTCAGAATATTGTGTGTGCGTCTAACTCGAAGTCGAAACCGAACCTAATTGTGCTGCGAACAGCCTGCCACGAGACGGCGCGCAATGCGCACTCTTTGTTTATTTAGTGTTTGCCATTCCGTGTACCCGTGGTGGACAGACGCGCCACATTCATCCTGTAGACTCGTCTGAAAAGATTTGTTTGCCGTTATTGTAGCGCCAACGTGGCTTTGACGTGTCGGAGATTCGCCCAGTTCGCCAAGCATACTCGAAAACGGGGTCATGTGAGGTATCAGTGACGAGTGGAATCGTGGTATCGACGGTACCAACGTGGAACGTCAAACGCACACAATGGACAGCACACGCACGGCGAAATGTGTGTAATGCGTTACCGTCAAGCAGCCGACATTCGCAGGTGATGTACTTGTATCTATTTTATTATTATTTTTTCTCATGATTCCAAACAAACTGATGCATGTTGCCTATTTCGGCAAACAGAATCTTGCCCTCATTGCTATCTTCAACAAACTCAGCGGTTCTTTGGGGTGTGGTTGAATAGTTTCGTGTTTCGAGCCTCGAGAAATGTGAGAGGAAAATGTAGTATGTAATCGCAATGTAGGAAAGTATGTAGTTGCAGCCCTAACTTGTGACTCTTGGAAACAGTAGAATATGTTTTGAATACCGACTGTAGAGTTGAGAAGGCACTAGGTCAAAATAACCAGGGGCACATCTCAGAAAGAGTCGCCGTGTGCCTTAGAGCTACATCCAGAGTTTCTACTTTTGTTGGCTTTATTCTCGAGTTATAATTTTTGTGTGTATTCGTGATCCCGGTTGAGCGGCAGCGTGTGTCTCCTTTGTTATTTTTATGCGGACCGTTCTAACGTTGTGACAAGTATCCAAGTCATGCATCGCCATTGAACCCCATTGTCAGTCTTGCCTAGAATAATTATAACTCGATAGTCATAACGCTACGATATGCCGTAGAATGCATTAAAAACTGTGGTAACATATGCAAGTAAAGCACGCCCCATTTGCATTCCTCGAACAGTTCAATCAGTACGCGATTTAATAAATCAAAGATTTTTTGTCAAGGCTGATGTTGCAGCAAAGTTTGTTGACGTTTTTTTTTAATATATCAGTACTGGTACCTTCAACGGTGACTGTGCAATTTTGACGTGTGCATTTGCTGGCTCAGAGTAAACAATCTTTAAGTGATCGCTTAATTCGAAAATTTTTTCTGCTATATCGTAGACTTGTTGCTTGCCTGCTAAGGTAATGCCACCTGTGCTGCTCATATGAATACCTGAAACTTTTTTGACAATTCTTTACAAAGGCATTGTGGCATTTGTTCGAGTCCTTCAGATCACTAACATATTAAGTGCTCTGCACATTGGGTGGATCGTTATAATGCATTAAACGTGCATATTACTATCGAACACGGCGTATCATTTTACACTGTTTTTTGCTGTGCAAGCTTTGGTGCATTTTTAAACTCCTCAGACTTAGCACTCAGCACGTCACATGTTCAACTAGCCAGGTTTGACTTCTTTAGTGGTGTGGTGGCATGCAGAGATCGAAAATGTGGTGGAGCATAGCTTCGTTAGTTTATGGTTACTTGGCTGAGGACCACAGAATACGTGGGTTAGCCCTGAGTACTCATTCACGAAACGACTCTCTAATTTCTAATCACAAGTGACTACTTTTATATATAGATGCTTTTCTTACCTTTTTGTTCAAATAAGCTTCACTGATTTCAGCCAAGCCACTCACGGTGAAGCACAAAGCTACATTTAATTCAAATAAGTTCTGTGGAGACCCGCTTGTGGCATCAAGCCACAAGGAAATTTATACGGATTTCACAGGAAGAAAAGCTTCTTAGTGGCTGAAAAATTCGTTCTGGTTCCAGGATTGAACCCAGGACCAACGCCTTACCGGTACTGTTGCTCTACCAATTGAGCTATCCGGGAAGCTAGCAGTTGGCAGCGCAAGGACGAATTCATCGGCAACTCAAAGCGCATGCACACAAGTAATGCAAATGAGTTCTGCGAAGACGGGCAAGGTGGTGAAAGGGTTAAGAAAGGGAGCACGAAATGCTATGCAGCTTCATGCACTTTGACACTCCTCATAATCACATTGTGGTTTTACGATGTAAAACTGCCTATTATTCTAATATTAATTCTAGCTCCGTAGAGCGCAGCATGTGGGTACGGCTCTGACACTACGTGGGTGGAAGTACGATAGCGTAGCAGTACGTCAATGACTATGAAAGGGTTAGAGGAGTCCTGCAACACGTTTCTGAGCCATGATGAAATAGTCCTATTATTAGCGAATGCTGCTTCACGTGTCATATGTAGCAAGAATTTTTTAATCAGGCAAGCATGAGAGGGGTTACGGCAATTTTTTGCTTGCTTCAAGTGTTTTCCCTCTCCTCTTGTACTCAAAGTGTGTTGAAAAGTACACCAAGATAGGGAATGGCACAGGGGCATCAAGATTTATCCCTCCATCAGCATGCATCTTGACCTTGAGCACTTTTTTTTCTTTGAACATGTTGCTTACTTTCAGAGCGATTGTGTGCTCGGGCACGTTGCAGAATCCAGCGGCGGCCCGGTAATCGGCCGCAGTGTTGCTTATGTAGAATCATTTCTAGAAAGAAGAGTGAGGGATTATTACCAAAGTTCTAGAATGAATCGTGAATGCCTGGCCACACACAGCGCTACAGTATTCGGCTGTCAGCAGCATTTTTTGACCGGGCTCAAAAAGATTAGCAGTGCCCCTTTGAAATATATATATCTACACCATGTTGGTACCTGCAATGCCTATATGTTGTTGATTTTACTTGAATGCTTACTTGAACTTTGTCTTCATTGCTAATGCAACTCTGGGTGAAGAACAGTGTACCTGGGACAGCCTCCTAGCTTATCATTTGGCATAATTATAGTTTCTTGTTAATTATAACTTTGGAGTTGCCTTAGTGAAGACAGATATTCTCGTTTTGTGGTTCACAAGCAGCGAATGGCACTTCACAGACAAGTTGAGTCACCTAAATGCTGGCATGCTTTTATTCTAACAAATGTTTACAAGAACTAGGCATCTTTCCAAAATTTTGGTGGCCTTATTCATAGGTCAGCAAACCCCCTTATGGATCAGCTTATTCAGACTGACCTAGACTCTGAGCTGTGGGTCCAAGTTTGAGTGAGTCTAGGTGAATGATACTTTGGCAAGCAATGAGTCCAAGTGAGTCCGGCTGAGGTAACATTTAGTGAGTCCAAGTGAGTTTACAAAATACAATTCTTGAGTGAGTTTGTGTGAGCTCCACATTTTAGTGCCACTGTCTGGTGATATGTGCTCAGGTTAATCAGTAATGTCAGTCTTATGTTGACTAGCATTTTACATTAAACACCAGATAGTATTATTGTTAGTTATTTTGTGCCCCTAGAATATTTCATAAACAAATATGAAAGCCAGTATTAACAACTCAATCTTGGCTATTTATTGCCATTCTTGCTATTTTTATTCTCCTGTGTGTGCAGAGCACTTCAGGGACCTGGGATGCCATATGCTGTTGCTTTCGTATGCTTTCGTAGCTTGGCGTAATGCAGGTAAACCACAAATGGCATAGCCATCTGTATTATATCGAGTGCGCGCTCGTGATGAAACTACCGTGGTGGTTGGCAATGTGCCTGATGGTCTTCATTCAAGGCTGGATTAATAAACCAACCTTGCCCTTATTTCTTGTTGTCCTTCATAATATTGTGTCCGCCTCAGTGGTGGAGCAGTTGAGGAGGTGCTTTGCTTATGCCCCGAAGGCCACAAGTTCAGTGTAATGGTGCTTTCACGGGTTACATTAGATACCAATGTAACATAAGTGAGCAAAACATTGACTAACATTACCAGGGATACCATAACGTATTTGTTCCTTCAGAGCACTCATTCTCTGGGAGTTGCTTCAATGTGCAACTCAACAAATTTCTGTGTAGTTTGTTCACCAATCATGAAAACGGCCCTGCAGCAGTAATCCAAGCAATTTTTCGTACAGCTTTATTGAGGGAATGCATTGCATCAGAGCAGTTCATTGGGCAAGTTGTTGTGCTTCCATCTAGAACTAACAAAGGCGTGACAGAAAGCGGGCACGAAAAGAGGATTGTTGCACTTTTATTAGTTCATCAAAGAAGCTTATTATTACCTGTAGAATCTACTGCTTGTGCAAATTGAGGCTAGCGTGCCGGTTTTGTGTGGGCTTCGTTGCCTTTTCTGCTGTTTTCATGTCCCGATATGACTCTCCGCTTTTGTGCGAGTGAAGCTTGGTGCCAACGAATATTTGTGATAGGGCCGGATTGTTCTTGTACTAAGACGCTTAGCAGATGATGGGAGAGTTAAATTGATTGTACCTGCAAACCAGTCATGAAGGAATGAAAGGAGGTTAACTTTTCTTCAAGCTTCCGACGCCCTAATGTTATTGAGCTTCATTAAATTTGTAGGGGAATCCAGGCTTTTGTATATGCCAAATGTAAATTTGATGGCTTTAACTGAACATTTTCTAGTTGGGAAACATCTTTTTGATAGTGCAGATCCCACACAATTGATGCATACTCCAATTTAGACCTCACACAGGCATTGCAAGATATACGTTTTATGCCACTGGGTTCTTTCCGAAGTTTTCTTTTAAGAAGCCACAGTTTCTGCAGACAGGCTGCACAAATATCGGATTGTCCATGACTGAAAAATAGAGAAGGATGCAAAGAAATAAGTGATAAAACACTTTGGTTTGATAGAGAATTGAACCCAGGCTACCTGCATAGCAAGCAGGCGTTCTACCACAGAGCCAAGCTTCCAACTTCGTGGGGAAAAAAACACTGTGCGAATGGAACGTAGTGGGAGGAGTCTTGACGCGTGTATTGTTAGTTGGCAGAAGCACGGAATCGCTCCCAGTTTCAGAAAGTGAAAAAGAATGGGTGTTTACAAAGACCACCTATTAAAAAGCATTCAGTCTTAATTAATCATCAGCTGCCAAACTATCAACATAAGGATAAACTGCGTTGGTTCGCACGTTGCCTTACAAATGTGTAGTGCGCAGTTATCTGATTTGCAACATGAAGAGTTGTGGCGTATCGGGCACTTGGCTGTACTTGCAGTATGCATTCGAAGATAGTTTGAAACGGCCAATTTTGTGTGCACAGTTGTTCGTTTCCTTGCAGCATGGTTGAGGCATGCACCAAGAAGCAAAGCTAGGGTAACAGTTGAGAAGGAATTGAGCATGGGGCCTAATCACGTTACTGCGTTTTATTCTTGCAGGCGAAGCTCAAGTGTTTTTCTCTGTATTTGTTGTTCGAACTTGGGTTTTACATTTAGTGAAATCGCAAGCGAGTGCATGGGTTGTCTCTCGCAGCAGCTGTTGTAACTATTTAGCTCGTAATACTCAAGTCATGCAATGATCGAGGGATTCGGGCTTATGGCACTATTTGTTGAGAAAAGAGCGAGTGATTGCTAGCAGTGCCCCAGATGTAATTGTAAATTTCAGGTCACATGCTGCGCTCCAATGTCTGGTTGACATGCTTTTAGGAGCCTCAACTGTCGATTGAGAGATGATAAGGCCAAGTAAATTATACGATATCATTTGTAGTAATTGTGATATAAATGTAGAGAAAGTAAAGTGGGCAAAAAGATTACTTGCCAGCAGGAAGCAGATCTTCAACTTTCAGATTTGGCATCAGAAATCCTACGAATTGAGCTACAGTACAGCCATCACCCAGCACTCGTCATCGCGCATATCTGTGCATTTAACCTTGGGAGTGTTATCACAAATTGTAGCCATAATGGTGAGTGTGGAACACACTTTTTCTGCTTCCTAGTGCTTTATAGCATATGATCTTTTTTATGAGCTGGCAGCTGACCAATAATCCTGAAGGCATGCTACCTGAAGGCGTCAAATCTGCCAAAACGATATGAATTAGAACAGACAATAATTGCCTATTCTCATTAATACTGGTTAAAAAAACAAGCCTCCAAAATTCTCATTCTTTTGTTCATTCACAGTAAAAAAGAGGCATTTCAATTTAATGCATAACTTTTGTAAGCTATTCAAAATGATTGTATAAATAATTTTCGGAGAAATAAAAGAATTTCTTGTACAGTACAATTTGAAACCCCAGACAATGTTCTTCGACTTTCCTTCTGTATAGATAGTGTGCACGTGCGCCACGCAACGTCCATTCGTCACTTCCTAAATGAGCCACCGACATGCCCGGGCACCTGCCGACCCCGTCGCCTACCGCTACCATGTTGCCTCCTCAAGCTTGCGCCTATTTAGTTTTGCCTCACGATGCAAGTTTGAGGGCTGTTAGTGAGGCAAGTTAATTTAGTAGTCCCTGAAGAGAGAGCAGTTCTTTGGTGTGTTTCTTCGTCGAAAGTTATTACTCAAAGTTGAGAACGCACTTTGCGATTTTCCGAAAAGTACCGGCGTGTTTGGCTGGCGCGGATTAACAAAAAAACTACTTGAAGAAACTCGCTGACATTTGCGTCTTCAGGTGTAACTTTATTCCTGGTAAGTGCCATAGCCAAGCGCTTACCTGCAAACAGAGATAGCTTACCAAGATACTGTACATACAAGCTTTTTCGCGACCACTGCGTGCACAATCAGCGTGTCAAGGAGGCGGTCAAAATCGTGATGGTGATCGCAGAAATTCGGGTATTGCATTGAAACAAACTGTGAAAATGGATGCGAAACCATATTAGTTCATATTGAAGTATAGCCAATCAGTTCGAGTTGGGGGGTCAGGAGTTTCGAAAATTGGTCAATTGATTTCCTAACATGGTCTCCATCATTTTCAGGGTCTCCACTGTACATTAGCATACAAAAAAAATGTAAAATACAAGGGGAAGAAAGTGTCAAAACATACGGGAAAAAAAAAAAAGTGATGACCGGCAATACCGTGGCATGCACCACACGAAGTCTCTATCTGCCTCGCATAATGTTTTCCTCGGCTGTTTCCACAAATTTCAATCAAACAGGCTCAACATCAGCACTGTTTAAAACACTTGGGGGGGGGGGGGGGGGATGCTGCTACGTTGGTGGCGTTGGCCGCAGCAATATATTAATATTAATATATCTCTTGTAAGCTTGCCTAACTTTGCAGGACTCATTTTTGATAAGAGCTTCTGTGCTTCGCTCTTCTGTTCTGAAAAGTGTGGCTCAAGAGACTTTGGGCTTTCACTTGTTCTTGGGCCATGCAATTTGTGGTGTTTGTAGTGAAAGCGAGATAATGGGCCCTCGTAGGTCGTGGCGGGCAGCCGGTGTATGCGGTGGCTGGTATACGTGTCGCACATCTTGGTTTTCTGATCTTGTATCCAGTGACCAAACGAGGCCTTCCTGATCCGATGAGCTCGTTAAAGTACGACAACAAAAAAAACCAGAATGCTTCCTTCCAACATTGTACACAGCAACAGATAACGAGCCCCCTACAAAACGCGCTGCAGCACGTGAACTGCCATAGGTACCCAGGCATGGCGGGAGAGGGTGACAACGGCGTAAGTGACATCACATGAACACTATGTATTCACAGCACATGCTGATTTAACTCAAGACTTCATGTGTATCCAAGTCTCAAATGAAACTGAACCTGCAATATGAACCTGCAATAGTGTCAATGTCAACAGTTGGCAGTCATCTGACAAAGCATAAGCCACATGACTTTTTTTTTTGTTTCTTCACGTGGATGCACTACAATGAATTTTTTTAACACATTAAAGAGAACCGTTTTAGGCTGAAGTCGGGCAACATCATTCTAACAGGTAAGAGATTTGCGTGCTTCGCCGGAATAGCTGCGAAGGATTCTTTAAAGAGTGGGCCACTATTAAAGCCGTGATAGTTTAAAAAATTAAATTACTATTGAACACTTTTGTTGGTTTGTGATTATAATCACAAACCATCTTAATTACTTACTTTTGGTTCATAATAATTATACAGGGGATATCAAGTTTTAAAGGAAAGTCTTGCACCCTTCACGTGTTGAGGAATATGTAGGTGGGCAAACTTTCATTCTGATTGGGCTACCAGAAGTACTAAAAATATTATGTCCAAATTAAAGAACTTGGCCTAAAATGGACCTTAAGAAAAACGCATTTTAAAGGTGTAAGCGGGAAGTCATTTATGTGGAAAAGGTATGCTTTTTAAGGTGATTTGTTCCATCATGAGAGCTTGTCAATTATGGTTATTTTGAGCAATTGGTTTCAGTGAACTCCTTATGCAAAAACGCACAGGCAAGCAGCCAGGGGACAATATTCAGGGGGCTCTAGACAACGAGCTCTTTTTTGTTTCAGTAGTCACCTTGTACTATTTGAAAGTGACTTTACCCTCCTTCTATTTTAGTGATAATCTCCGTTTTTTTTTTTTTTTGTCGTGAAAGTAGAGAAACTAAACTTTTGAAAGAAAATTATTAAAAATGAAAAATATGTAATTTTGAAATGGAAAAAAAAAACTTGCATTTTAGGTCTCAGCGCATTTCTTCTTAAGCTGGTGTGGGCATTGTTTAGTTCGACATTGAAAGAGTTTCAATTATTTAAATATGTCAAGCGGGCCTTCTAAATGTTCCCTCAATGTGTAGCCGTTGTATTTGTTCAGGATAACCAGTTATGCAAACCGATAATGTGTAATGTGTACATGTGTGTCGTCATGTAGGGTGCCTAAACATTGTAGTGAATAATTTACTTCTGATATTCCACTATATCTTTATGCTTTTACTCAAATTGCTTAAAATTATTGTCAAATACATGAGGTATGCTAATGTGTACAAAGCTACAATTCATTGTTTTATGCATAAAAATGTGCATGTGCTTTTCACCACATAAAATGGCAATGCTTTTCTAGCCATTGAAAGGAAGTAATTCTATCTCGCAGTAGTACTATTTTACATGCTTGGTAAGTAGCAATATCAAATGAAGCTTTTGCTGTTTGGCATTGTACATATAATTTTATTAACTAAGTCCAATAATTTGTTGAAAGCTTTAGAGTCTATTGTATTAAGCAGATGTCTTATTTGTCACCGTTTAACTATAGTGTCTACATATCATCCAAGTCGAATGTCTACGTAGTGGAAGCAGGCAGCTGCATTGACTAAGTATAGTACTTATGCACTGATAGATGGCAGCTTGGGTGGCACATGTTTTCGATTGTTGCACTGCTAGCACTTCAGCAACATGTTTTTATCGGCAAACGTTGTCCAGAATGTTGCTTACGTACGCAGCAACACTTCTTCATTGCCTGGTACTGCAGTCCTGTTTCATGCAGCGTGTGGCGTATGGTTTGCATTACCATATTGTGCTCCTCGTTTCTTTGCAGGTTCTTTGCATTTGGCGTCCCATGTGCAGCGCCATTTGCTCATGTCCGTACAAGGTAGACTGCATTCCTGCTGGCAGTGCACCGACATGATCAAGGACAGGAGAAACGTGAAAAGACATCTTTGCATTCACCTAAGCAATCATTTCTTCCAGTACTGCATAGGCTCAACCTTATTTACTTGGAGCAACAGTCTCAGTGTGTTCATATTTGCATAAGATCGCTCCACTTTTTCTGTGTTTACTGAACCTATGTGACCCAAAGACAGCAGAAATATATTTACCCACTTGTGATCAGCCAGAACCGTGATGTCAAACTTACCTCATTAAATTCAAAAAAATTTTTTTGCCAGTTTCTTGGTAGCTTGGTCCAATCAAATTTTGTTCCATATATTTTTCATGGGTTGAGTTTTTATGGGATATTTTTGTCTGGGCTGCATTTTAAGCAGGGGTGCAACAGCTGCACCAATTGTGCCAATCGCACGAATTTGATACAATTCCCCATTGTTGCACCGAGATCCGCCAAAACCATGAAATTTGCTGAAATTGCGCCACCCGCTAAAATGCCCGACCAGCCTCAAACTTATCTCAGGTGTGCTAATTTTAGCGAGAAATCAAACTAAGTGGGCAGACCCTAACCTTAAACCATGGTGTAGTTTAGATACTTATTAAATGAGGACACTCGCGAGCTGGATTGACCATTTAAAGTATAAGATGAAGTAACAACAACGAACGCCCATCGGTCCGCTGACCACAGCAGATACCTATAAGTGAGACGACTGAACTTCACGAGAAAAAAAAAATGCATTGCTGTAGCCACCAGGGCTACACGGGAAATATGAATTTCCTAGTTGGCAAACGCGGTTATAGCATGTTAGGAACGTATGTCACGTTTTTCCCATGCGAGCGAGGTCGACAAGCTGCAAACGTGGTTGTTGCCAACCACTGTGTTGGTTTCCATAGCAGTGGCACTTCACACAATTTTCTGGCTTGAAGTTGCGTCGTTGCGGCGATACATACCCGGCGCCGGGCCAACAGGCAGACATTGTTGTTACTTTATCTGCTTGAATGCACCTTGCAAGCGAACCGAGAAGTTGTCTCTATCATGAAAGAAAAAACAATCGGGTGAGTGGGGGGGTTAGCACTTTGACATATGCTTGGCCTTGTTCTAACCAGTGCAGGATGGTTTATAAGGCACCTCCGCTGCAGTACACCATTGCCCCGCTGAAAAGTGTACATGATTTGGAAGGGGCTGTTGGCGCTAGTCATGGGACACAGCACATTTTATTCAATACCGATGTGTGTATGTGCTGCATAATTGAGTACTAGTATGATTGCTGATGTCTAAAAAAGGCACTGGCAATCATTTGGAGCAGCCGATGACATATTGTGTGGCAGTTTTTTTTCTTTTCTTTTTTTTTTTTTGCCACCCCTACTCCTTGGTTTTACAAATCTCCCGAATTTGGAGGTCGCCAGCTTGGCAGAGCCACAATTGCATTCGCAATCTGTCAAAGGATTCAGCAGGTGTGGCACATACTAACGTGAACTTCATCATTGTTTGCTCAGTGAGGTAATTCAGAATACTACTTTTATTGAAATAGTAGTTCTCATGTTTACTCTGCAGCACTATTTAGGTGGGTTGAAGCTGTTGTACATATATTTTGTTTCTTATTCATTCTTTTTTACGGTGCTCCAAATTTGATCTTTCATGATAAAAATTTAGTTTTTTTCCCATAATCTGCTTCAAATTTGGATTTTACTGTTTCAAAATTAACATTTTGCTGCTTCAAACATTGCACCAAATTTTGTTTTCGCTGTGTTACCCCTGTTATAGATAATTCTGTCGCAAAAAGGAATTCAGAAAGAGCTTACAGAGCATACATTCATCTAATGCTGACTATTGCATATGCAAAATGCTATCCTGTTAACAAGACAACCGTAATTTTTTCTGACAATCGTAGGTAACCGCAGTGTTCTCTTTCCCACTCCTGAATTTGACTATCGATTTTCATGGTTAAAGCTTTGTAGGTGAAGTGTTCACATCTGATTCACTTTTAATTTATCACTTGAATCACTTATGCACCTTTTTGTTTTGAATTCACCTTTGTGCTGATTTAATTCACTTTGTGCACTAAATATTATTTGTTGTATTTTTACTTTTCATTTTTTCTTCAAGTGCCTTAGGAATGAAGTTTGCTATACTGCGGGGCCTAGAAAGAAATGCGTTGTTGTGAATACAGCTCGGATTTACCCATTTCTTGCATTGAAAACAGTTAATTGCTTGAATGTTGCGGAGAAAAAATTTTTTGTCACTTGAGAGCCTTCAAAATTTTGCAGAATGTCGTAAGAGTGGCAGTGGTGTTGGGGACGTATGTGGATACACACAAACTCGTCCAGCCATCAGATTTAGTGCAATACATCGCTACTTCCAACTGTGCCCGCAAAATCTCGAATGTTCGATAGCCTCCCGTGCGAACGGGAGATTTTACATGTGTGCGTGCCTCAAACAGTCGTGCATGTTGACGTCTTCGGGCCTGGTTCCTTGGCCAAGTCCTGTCTTTGTCTAGTGCACCTTTCTTAGGATGCCTCATATGAAGATATGGCTTGCATGACGTGGCATGTGCATGTAAACACAGTATAGCAACGGTTGGGAAAAGAAATGTTACGGAAAGCCATGTGTAATTTAAACGTCAATGCACACGAAGGGGTATCAATATAATCTCGGAGGCTATCATGTGCTGCTGATGGTCAACTTGCGGTGCGGCACACATGCCTGCTCTTGGGTTCTCACGTGAACGCGTGATTGCCACATTTGCGCGACAGCATTGCTAGCATGCGTTTCTATCAAACATCGTGGGTTTCGGGATGTGAAACCCCAGATATTAGTTCATGTGTTGCATGTCACTTCACATTTGTCAACTTCATTCATCCTACTGCAAGTTCCCGCAGGGGCGCCTGCGCAAGTAGGTGTTTGTTGTGTAGCGACACCACGAACCCGAGCTAACGGGGGAGTTTTGACTCCCTCACACGCCTAGTCGTGCATGGCTTTGCTGTGTCCGGGGAAAAGGGGATCCTGGGGGTTGAGCCGACGCTGGGTGATTGGGCCTTTAAGGCTTCCCGGCAGAGGCAACACACCCCTTTGGCCCCGGCTTCACGTAAACGGCACCCCCAGATTGACCCGCCCGGGGGGAATCGGCAGTTGCCTTTTCCTGTCTCCACCTCACATCTTCGTCTTTTCTCTCACTTTAAATCTTTCCTGTCCTCTACTCACTTTCATTGACTTCCGTGTTTCCTGGCGGCAAGGGTTAATCCTGTGTGGCTATCCTACCTTGGATACACCATATTCGGTTATAGTGCTGGCGTACAGCTGGCGTCTGCGGGGCCTGTACTTACAGACCCTGCAGCGTCCCCTTGTAGCACTCCATGGTGTGTGGCTGGCGCCACTGCCGAAAGTAAACATTTACATATGACTTGTTTCTTTCCCCCACTCCCTTATCGCCCTCAGAAAAGAGGGTGCACCGATGAAGTTTTCCAGTTTTTTGGTAATCAGAAAGTATTTTTTCCCCGATTCCATGTTATCCACGCTGACACACCCGGCAAATCAGTGCGAACACTTTCACCTTTTCCAGTATCAAAGTCTTTGACGGAAATGTTTGGCCCAGGATATAAAGCATCGAGATTGGCAAGTGGGGACCTCCATTTGGAGCTCCGCGACCAGGAACAATACGAGAGACTGCCTAATTTAGTGAAATTTGGAGATACCAAAATAATAGTAACCCCACACCGAACCATGAACACCACCCGTGGCGTTGTTTCAGATGATGACCTGTTAGGGCTGACGGAGGCTGAATTCCTGGAGGGTTTCAGCGAACAAAATGTCATCAACGTGAAAAGAATTAGGATGAGCCGTGATGGCAAAGAAGTCCAGACTAAGCACCTGATACTCACCTTCAAATGAAGTGTACTGCCCGACTCCGTTGAGGCTGGGTATATCAGGCTTCAAGTGAGGCCATATATACCAAACCCTCTCCGATGTTTCAAATGCCAGCAGTTTGGCCACAGTTCACAGAACTGCCGAGGCCGCCTAACTTGCGCGAAATGCAGTGCTGAAGAACACACATCAGATGCCTGTGAAAACTTTCTTCACTGTGCGAACTGTAATGGGGAGCATGCCGCGTGCTCGCGGTCATGCCCATGCTGGAAAAAAGAAAAGGAAATTGTCACAATTAAAGTAAAACAAAACATTTTATTTAGGGAGGCACGAAGGCAGGTGTCCTGCCTAGCAAAAACCAGCTTTGCCGAAGTGGCGCGTCAGGGGGCAGCGCCACGACGGCCCCCGGCGCCTTTCTGGCACCCGCGTAGTGAGCCAGTGGGGACGCCATCTTTCCCCTCGGCGGTTGCAGCCAGTGCTGCTCCGCCATCCAAGAAAGACCCACCAACCTCCGGGCTGGGGGCCGCGAAGGTCTCGTCTTTTGAGGCAAGGCCCTCAAAACAAATGCAGCGCTCGCAAGAGCGTGTGTCCAGCGGCTCGCAAGAGGCAATAGACACAACACCGAGCGTAAGGGCGCAGCCAGCGCCTAAGGATCGGCGCGACTCCGTCGACCGATCCAAAAAAGAAAAATCTCGTGTCATGGCCCCTGGAAAGGGTCCGTGAGCTAACTTTCCATTTTTTGAGCACACAGCACAAAACACATCTAAATTGGATACACAGATCTTACAGTGGAATGTAAGAGGACTTCTTCATACATACTCCTAAGGTGCTGTGTGTTCAGGAAACACATCTCAAGTTCACACAAACATACTTTCTAAAGCATTATGCCATCTTCCGCAAAGATTGTGACAACGCTGCCGCTTCGTCGGGCGGTGTCGCTATAATAGTTGATAAAGGTGTTGCCTGTAAGCAATTAAACCTCCGAACTTCTCTTGAGGCAGTTGCTGTCCGAGCAGTGCTGTTTGGGAAGCTACTAACAATTACCTCTATTTACATTCCCCCGTGCTATCAACTTTCAAAGACACAATTTTAAAGCTTCATTGATGAACTTCCTCCGCCATATATAGTCGTTGGTGATCCAGAGAGAGAGAGAGATAAAGATGCAAGGAAAGGCAGGGAGGGGTTAACCATACGCGCATTCGGTTTGCTACCCTGCACTGGGGAAGGGATAAAGGGGGAGAAAAGAGGTTGCAGAGAGATGAGAAGGTACACACAATCACGAGCACACTCGGGGAGCACACACAGTCTACAGGCGGTCGCTCAGGTTTGTTGACTTTAGGTAAAGTAGCAGTGCTTTAGTTGCTTTCTGCGCAACTGAGGCAGATGCCCAAGGTCCTAGTATCTTCTGCACACAAAATGGTCCGGGGTCAAGTTGATTTCAAAACCATCCGGAGCTGGCATCGCTGTGTGTCGTAGCAAGCGCAGCTGCACAGGACGTGTTCGATGGTCTCTTCAGCTCCGCAGAAGTCGCATGTAGAGGTGTCTGTCATACCAATGTGAAAGGAGTACACCTTTGTAAATGCAACACCCAACCAAAGGCGGCATAACAGTGTCGCATCGGAGCGGGAAAGTTGTGATGGTAGCTTTAGCTTGAGCGAAGGATCCAGTTCATAAAATTGACACCTTTGGAAGCTGGTAGACGACCAGAACGTACGTGTGAGATCTCGAGCCAGCAGGTAAAGTTGTCTTGCTGCATCATTCCTTGATAGAGGAACCGGGACCACATGGGTTCTTTCATGGGCTGAGCGGGCTGCATCATCGGCTAATTGATTTCCGGTAATACCGATATGTCGAGGCAGCCATTGATGTATAATATTATGCCCTCATGCTAGAGCTTCATCATGGCAATGTCTTATTTCTTGTACCAATTGGTCATGACTCCTCCTTCGCATGACAGACTGCAAACTCTGAAGCGCTGCCTTCGAATCACAGAATATGACCCATTTTCCTGGACGTTCTTGAACGAGATATTGTAAAGCAGCCCTTATAGCAGCAAGCTCTGATGCCGTAGATGTAGTCATATGCGACAACTTAAACTTGATTGTCATTGCTGCAGCCGGAATTACAGCGGCACCTGATGAGCTGCTGGACGAGACGAACCCATCAGTGTATATCTGCGTTCGGTCTAAGTACAACTCATGTAATAATAGCAGTGTTGCTTGCTTTAATGCTACTCTGGAGTGATTGCTTTTCTTTTTGATTCCCGGAATTTCTAGACGTACTTGCGGCTGGTCGAGGCACCACAAAGGACATGCCATTCTCGCAGCTGGCATATAACCTGATAGAATGCTGTTTAGGTGCCTGGCTATGACATCTGAAAACGTAGCACGTGGTCTTTCGGAGGGTAAAAGGGCCAAGTGGTGGTCGGGGACACGGCTAGCATGTTGAATGTGCGCTCTGAGGCAATCCACAACTCTATATGTCCTGACCGGATGGTCTTTGGCAAGCATGATTGTGGCATAAATAGAAGCGCATCGGGGCAGTCCTAGGCAGATACGTAGTGCCTGACCCTGCAAACTCTCCAATGAATGAGTATTGGATTTGCAAGTGTTAGTCAGTACCGGCAAGCTGTAGCGCAATAGACCCAGAAATAGGGCCCCGTACAGCTGTAGCATGGAGGCCACAGAAGTTCCCCATGCTTTCCCACACATGAATTTCATTATATGCACAATAGATAGCAGTCTCTTCTTCAAGTACGCACAATGTGATCTCCATGAAAGACTTCTGTCGATTATTATGCCCAGGAAACGATGCGTCCGTGCATATTTGACACTGTGCCCATTGATGTAAACAGGGTATGGCGTCATTGGTTTGCGTGTAAACGCCATCAACGCGCACTTCACAGTTGATATAGTTAGGCCTTGTTTCTGAAGGTAGGCTGTTATGAGGGTTGCTGCCCGCTGTATTCGTGCACGCACCTGAGGGCGAGTAACTGCAGCACTCCAGAGGCAAATATCATCGGCGTATATGGATAGGCACACCGACTTTGGCAGAACCTTCACCAGACCAATGAGGGCCACATTGAACAATGTGGGGCTTAAAACACCTCCCTGAGGTACTCCGCAGTAGGTGTAATGTTGAGCAGTTGTACCCTCATATGTTTGCACAAAGAAACCCCTGCCAGTTATATAATCTTTTATCCATTGAAACATTCGTCCACCAATGCCCATTTACGCGAGAGAAGTGAGGATGGCATCGTGAGCTACATTATCATATGCACCCTTCACGTCAAGAAAGAGTGCCACTGATATGCGCTTGCGACTTTTTTCTTGTTGCACAAATGTCGATAAGTCAAGGACACAGTCGATGGAGGAGCGGCCCCGACGAAAGCCTGCCATGCAAGAAGGGTATTTGGTGTATCGTTCCAAGTACCACTCGAGACGAAATAGAACCATTCTTTCCATCACTTTTCCAAGGCAGCTTGCGAGGGCAATAGGGCGATACGCTGTCAAGTCCAATGGTGATTTTCCCGATTTCAAAAGTGGTATTAATCGACTGATTTTCCATTTTCGGGGAACACTGCCGCTGAGCCAGGAGTTGTTGAAGCATGTTAAAAGTTCTTTTCTGGCTTTTTGTCCAAGGTGTCCCAACGCCCTATAAGTAATACCATCAGGACCTGGCGATGACATGCGCTTAGAAGCGACTAACGCACCTTCCAGTTCTTCCATGGTGAATGGAATGTCCATTTCTGGTAATCGCGTCTCAGGAACGATCACGGCGTCAGTGCTCTCGTTTGTAATATTCCCGGCAACTCTCGTGCAAAATTCTTCAGCCACCTCGAGTTCTGTTTTTCCATGATGGAGTGCCAAAGCTTTAAAAGGGTGCCGTTGTTGCGGAGAGGAGCGAAGACCACGAACTGTTCTCCAGATATATGACAGCGGTTTATGAGGGTCTAGAGATTCGCAGAATGCTTTCCAGCGTTTGCTCTCCAGCTTGCAAATGCGTCGTTCAATCTTTTTCTGGAGCCGCCTTGCTTCCCTCAGATCGTAAATTGATCTTGTGCGTCTGTATCGTCGTTCAGCACGCCTTCGTATAGCTCGTAATCTTTCCAGTTCGATGTCAAACTGTGTTATTTTAGACGAAAATGGTAATTTACATTTGGACGCTTGCATAGCTTCCGCTATGGTATTTTCCAGGCTGCAGGCGAGGCCTTCTTGGCAAGCGTTCTCAACACGCGATGCAAACATCGACCAGTCAGTGCCAATTGCAACACCGGAAGAGAAATTTTTTATGATACCATCGATCGTCACGTAGGTGGGTATGTGATCACTCCCATGAGTCTCAATATCGCAAAACCATTTAACTTTGTGGGAGAAGCACCGTGACACCAATGTCAGGTCAAGGCAACTGCCATACGTGAGACCCCGCAGATATGTGGGGGTACCATCGTTCATGATGGAAAGGTCGTAATCGGAAGTGAATGTAACAATGTTCCGGCCCCTGGCATTTATCCTAGTGCTCCTCCAAAGCATGTGATGGGCGTTGAAGTCACCGGTTATGATCCAAGGCCCATCGGTCCTCATTAGGATGTCTTTTAATCTGTCGCAGTCAAATCGCGATGACGGAGATATATATCCACCAATAAGCGTGAACGAAACTGCATTCTTCTTTACACGAAGACACACGTACTGATTGTCGTCATTTGAACTTATTGGGTGCGAAAGATAAGTCAAGTCTGTGCGAATGTAAACAATTACTTTGCTTCGTTTTTCGCAAGCGGCTGAACAAAAAGCTTCATAACCGGACAATCTATAAGGCGTTGATATGTTTGGTTCACATATGACAAGTATAGGGAATTGATTGACCCGAACAAATTGGCGAAAGTCCGAGATACGGGACTTCATGCCTCTGGCATTCCACTGAAAAATTGACGCACTTTTAACTTCAGTGCAGAAGATGAGATTTTGTTGAGCCATTGTGCTTATACGACGTTAGCAAGAACTGGATTCAGTGCATTCAGTATTTGCAGTGCACTCTTAGCAGACGGAGATTGTATGCTGCTCAGTAGCATGCAAATCGTGGCAATTAATGATTGCACGATTGCAGTCACTTGCCTGTCTTGGTTGGAAAGATCTCGAACCGGGATCGCAGACTGGCTGTCATGAAACTCCTTCGGTTCGCTTGCTGCTGCTTCCCTTTGAAGTGCAGGCCACTCTGTCGCAGTTAGGGTATGCTCATTGGCTTTGTCCTTTACAGCCTTTCCCACGGAATGTGCTCTAAAAGGCAAAGGAGGTGGTACTGATGAGGGATCTGGCAAACGTGTCGAGGAGGTAGCGGGCTTCCTTGAAGACCGACGTCAACGTGAACGACGCCTTCTGACTTTAGCTGCGGCTTCTCGATGAGATGAGTGATCGCGCACCATCTCCTTCAAGATGGCAATTTCCTTCTGAATCCGCGGGCAGTCTTTCGATGTGGCTTCATGGGATCCATTGAAGTTAGAGCATTTCTTGACAGTTGCGACGCACTTATCCGCTTCATAGGGCTCGGCGCAGCGGTGGCATACCACCGAATTCTCGCAGACGCTGCTCACATGTCCAAGTTTCATGCATTTACGGCACTGGAGAGGCTTTGGAATGAAAGGCCGCACAGCATGTCTGAAGTATCCCACCTTCACATGAGAGGGGAGTGATGTGCTCTTAAATGCAATCTTCACACAGCGAGACTTGCCTAGTCGGGTGACATCAACAATTGGAGTATCAGTTGTTGACTTGACAAGAAATTGTAAGTCATTATTGGAAATAGCCACATCTATGTCGTAGATCACGCCAATTACTACATCACATCCCAAGGGAACATGAGAGCGCACCTGGTTGCCGTCCAAGTCAGTTACACTGCGCAGAACGCCCAACGCGCTTGCGTGCAAAACGTTCACAGCCAGTATATTCTTTCTGGCGTTCACTCTTATGTCTGTGATCTCATTTGGCACGAGCGTTTCCAGAGACCTCAACACAGACTGTCTGTTAAGGCGTTTCATGCTGATGGTAGGAAGTGCAGGCAGAAACAGGATGGTATAAGTGTTCGATTTTGGCGCTTCACTTACAGTTTGAATAGTTGAGGATGAGGATGTCCTCATGTTCCTCCTCTTCGCTTTGCGGCTCAGCACAGGCTGGAAACCGTCATCTGAAAAGTCCTCACTGCTGAGATAGTAAGCATGAGTATCTTCACTGTCGCTGTCACTCACTTGTCCCATCCGCTTCCTGGAGGCGGCCGCCGCTGACGCCGCTGGTGCCGGCAGGCGCCCGGGGTGGTCTACATCCATCCCCTCCAAGGGAGCAGTGAAAACTGATCAACAGACTTAAATTACAACTGAAATACGCCGGAGTTAGCAGAAGTAGCTCCTACTCGAAACACACTTTTTCGTCTTCGTCTTCGGTGATCTAAATGCACATAATCCCCTATGGGGTGACTCCCGTTTAGATGCGCGAGGACGCCTAATAGAACACTTTCTGTTTTCGTCAGGTGCATGTCTACTAAACAAAAAAGAACCAACGTATTATAGCACTACACACAACACATACTCTTCTATAGACCTGAGTATTGTCTCGAGTGCTATAATTCCATATCTGGAGTGGTTCGTTCTCAAGAACCCTTTTAGGAGTGACCACTTCCCGATTATGTTAAAGTTAACAAAAGAAGATACATGCTCGCCTGACTTTCCTCGCTGGAACACCAAGTCAGCCAACTGGGAACTGTTTCGAGAAATTACATTTTTAGACGGAGATGAGATTGCTGATTTTAATATAGACGATGCTGTAGCATAGCTAACAGGTTTTATTATTGACGCTGCAGTGAAATGTAGCAAGCAAACCAACGGAATGACCAATAAACGTCGCATTCCATGGTGGAACGACGATTGTCGGAAGGCGCGCAATAGACAAAATAAAGCTTGGAGACTACTCCGAAATTACCCAACGGCTGAAAACCTCAACAATTTCAAGCAGGTTAAGTCCCAAGCCAGAAGAACGCGTCGCCTTGCAAAGAAAGAAAGTTGGAATAGATACATCTCCGGTATAAATTCTTA
Organism: Rhipicephalus microplus; assembly: GCF_043290135.1. Lineage (NCBI taxonomy): Eukaryota > Metazoa > Arthropoda > Arachnida > Ixodida > Ixodidae > Rhipicephalus > Rhipicephalus microplus. The sequence goes on from NC_134708.1 coordinate 61,739,654, forward strand.
CACCGACGAAACGAAGATTTGGAATAGGGTAAAAAAGTTAATGGGTCGGGAGTCACACCCCCTACCTTTTGTAAGTAGCCGAGGGGAGAGCCTGGAGGAGCAGGGGGACTGCCTAGGCGAACATTTTGAATACGTCGCAAGTGCATCACACTACACAGAAACTTTCTTAAGATTCAAAGAACGCGAAGAGCGGCAACCCCTTAAATCTAAACATCCATCCAGGGAGGCTTACAACTGCCCATTTTCATTAGCTGAACTTAAGGCATCTCTTGCGTACTGCAACAACTCGGCGCCAGGTGGCGATCGTGTAACGTACGAAATGATCAAGTATCTTCACCCAGAAGCACTAAAAACGCTCCTAACCCTCTTCAATACCATGTGGGAAGCTGGACATATTCCGTTGTCATGGAAAGAAGCGATAGTCATCCCGGTACTTAAACAAGGCAAAGACCCGTCCTTGGCCGCCAGCTACAAGCCAATAGCGTTAACAAGCTGTTTATGCAAACTATATGAGAAAATGTTAAACCGGCGCTTAACCCACTTCCTAGAAAGTATCAGTATAGCAGACCCCCTTCAGTGTGGTTTCAGAGAGGGGAGGTCGACAATAGACCACCTTGTTCGCATAGAGACATACATCAGAGATGCATTTATTCATAGGCAGTTTGTACTTTCGGTATTCTTAGACCTAGAGAAAGCGTACGATACCACATGGCGATGTTTATTCTGTGTATGTTGATGATGTGCAGATGAGTTTCAAATCATGCAATATGTCTATCTGCGAACGACAAGTGCAGCTTGGAATGAATAAATTCTCTAAATGGGCGGATGAGAATGGTTTTAAAATAAACACCCAGAAAAGTACTTACGTACTCTTCTCTAACAAATGAGGGGTAATGCCGCTACCAAATATTGCGATCAAGGGAGACCAACTCTCTGTGAGCAGCGAGCATAAATTCCTAGGAACCACTTTAGATTCTAAGCTCATGTTTATTCCCCATATTAAACATGTAAAAATCAAATGTCTGAAAGCGATGAACCTCCTAAAGCTCCTATCACGTACAACATGGGGTAGTGATTGGAAGTGTCTCTTGAACTTGTACAAAAGCCTTGTTTGGTCGTGCCTTGATTATGCCTCTATAATTTATTATTCCGCAACGCCAAGTGCTTTGAAAATCCTAGACCCCGTTCACCATCTGGGTATCTGACTGGCAACCGGTGCTTTCAGGACAAGTCCGATCCAGAGTCTCTATGTAGAGTCGAATCAGTGGTCACTTCACCTACAGCGATCCTATAGCAGTTTCACTTATTTTATAAAGGTACGCGCAAACATAAAGCATCCTTCTTATTCAGCTATAAACGATATGACTGCTGCCACCCTCTACCATAATCGACCCGCAGCGAGAAAGTCGTTCTCTTTGCGTGTGAGAAGCTTAAGTGAGGAAATGGGTGTTCCGCTGCTAGAACTTTGTCCTATGCCCACAACAAAACATTTACCGCCGTGGCAGTGGCAGCTCATACATTGTGACACTCCCTTTGCCGAGATCACTAAACATGCACCAGAAGCACATATTAAAGTGCATTTCCGACAACTCCAGTCCAACTACTCATGCGTAGAGTTTTATACTGACGCTTCTAAGTCGCATGCAGGGGTGGCTTATGCAGCCGTCGGACCATCGTTCTCGGAATCCGGTGTGCTGCACCCGGACAGGTATATTTACGACTGAGGGTTATGCACAATTGTCGGCTGTGAAGCATATACGGAAATCAAACATACAAAACTCTATTATATTCGCAGACTCGTTAAGCATCGAAATGCATTAAGATCCCTTTTCAGATTCAGAAATCAGGTAATGATTGAGCTGTATTCCGTTCTGTGCACAGCATATATGCCCAATCAGCATGTTACTATTTGCTGGGTTCCTGGCCATAGAAGCATCGAGGGCAATGTGTTAGCTGACCAAATGGGCACGTCAATTATATTGCGTGCTATTAACCCCACCGCTACTGTCCCTGCAACGGACCTAAAACCCTTCCTACGTAAGAAACTGCGAAACCACTGGCAACGCTTGTGGGACACAGAAATAAATAATAAGCTTCACTTGATTAAGTCGCGGTTGGGTTACCGGCCCTCCGCTACATGAACACGGCGAACTGATGTCCTATTCTGTCGCCTCAGAATAGGACACACATATGGTACCCATAGCTTTCTGCTGACTGGCGATGAACCTCCCACTTGTGGTAGATGTGGTGAGAGGCTAACCGTCCTCCACGTCCTCCTGGAGTGTCCTGAAGATGAAAGTGAGAGAAAGAAATATTTTGCTTTAGCATACCGCTATAATCTTCCTTTACATCTGATTATTTTTCTCGGTGAAGAGCCGCTTTTTGATGCAAAATCAGTTTTAAGCTTTTTAAAGGATGTAGTATTGAATGTTTTTAGCCCAACATAGAATGTCAATGAGCCCAGGCCACCATGCTCTTGTTGTGAGGGCTCTGTCGAGGCACTGGTGCTCCATGCCAAGTTTTTATTTCACATACATATCACTTTTGAACCATTTTATGTCTCCATAGCACACATTATTTGTCATTGCCGTAATTTCACTATATATATATTTTTACGCACCTACAGCGACTGTTTTTTAGGCCCATTTACAGCCACGTCACATCTGTTTTATCTACACTGCACATCGCACAGTTCATTATCATCGCTCTGGCGCTCTTTGGCAACATATGGCCCTTGCGCCAATAAACTCCACTAATCATCACCTACTGCATGTTATACAGATTGCACTTCTCTAGCATTCATTCATCATCACTAGTGTAGTTTTGTGCAGAGTGGCTCAAAGTACTTCTTTTTTGTTATCCTTAGAAAAGGACTATTCATTTTGGCACAATTTGCCTAGAAATGTCCTAAAAGAACGCCATCCATGTCTAAAATTGGTTGTTATGCTGGCGGAAATCATAAACTTCACTCCTGCATCTGTGTTACAATATTTAAGTAGTCTTTTGAATAGGCTTTTCTTATTTGTTTTCTGCAGCATACTCTGACTGCGTTTTTGTTTAATCTATCTTAGTTAGCTTAGGAATTACAGGTTTTTAGTAGAAGAGCTCCAGGTTAAGAAAATTATAACCTTCTCCCTCCCCTTTTTGCACCATTGTACAGTACAGTACACTGTTAAACAGAACAGTTTAATGAGCACCTTTAATATTGTGACCACCTAATTCCAAGCAGATGTGGAAACATTTTTCGTGTACAGCACTGGTCAGTCGCAAAGAAGTCTACTCTGCCTGAAAGTTGTGTTGTCAAAATCATAGTGATTCTGTAGTCCTTTAGCACATTTATGGCTCTCATAAATAGTGATGCATGTCACTTCTCCAGCTTTTAATAGCAAATGCTGAGTTCACGAGTCACTATGAATCATGGAGCATTCGCCCGGATATACCAAAAAGGAGGATGGAAACTTACTCCATGTTCTGGCAGTTCCGACAAATGGTGTCAGTTGATTCCATGGGAATCTCTCACCAAGTTGCTGCACATGTGGCGCTTAGAGCCAAACCTGATGACGGTGATAGATTTCACCGTGTATTCTGAGCCCGCTGAACGATGGCACTCATAGTTCACTGTGTCATTCAGTCTCAAAAATAGCAGTTCATATGTTGGACCACGCCCCGCCGCGGTGGTCTAGTGGCCAAGGTACTCGGCTGCTTACCCGCAGGTCGCGGGTTCGAATCCCAGCTGCAGCAGCTGCATTTCCGATGGAGGCGGAAATGTTGTAGGCCCGTGTGCTCAGATTTGGGTGCACGTTAAAGAACCCCAGGTGGTCGAAATTTCCGGAGCCCTCCACTACGACGTCTCTCATAATCATAGGGTGGTTTTAGGACGTTAAACCCCACATATCAATCAAATCAATATGTTGGACCATGTATAAAGCTTACGTATCAGTGGATCATCTACAACCCTGCAGGTGTTGGTCATCACTCCTCTAAATTCTTTTAGCAATATGTGTGCTGATGGATTCTTTCAGCATGAAAAGCTCATTAACATCACTGGTAATCACTCTCTGAATCCTTTGCAACCCTGCTTGTCCTGTTGCGTGATCTTGTGCGTGACCGAAAACTGGATGTACATGCAAATAAAAAGTTCGGCAGATCACGCAAAAGCTAAAGGCCCAAGGGCAGACTCTTGTGGCACACCCGATGTTACATTAATAACAGCAGAGTTGGTTCACCTTTAAGAAACAAAGTGAAAGCGAGATGACAAAAAGCTAGATGGACACTTACCGAATTGAGCATTGTTTAATATCACGTGTTTAGCAAGGAGTTTAGAATGTAAAACTGTGTCAAAGAATGAATATACCATCAGGTGACGTAGAGCTTAATCCAGGCCCTACCACGCGTAGCGCAAACAGTCAAACCGACCAAACTATCCAAGCACTTCTAACAAAACTAGACGAAGGCCAGGCTCAAATTCTTTCCGAACTGAAAACGATAAATGAACGACTAACAGCAACCGAAGTAACATTAACAGACCTTGCAGCTCGTATCACAAAATCTGAAGAATTGTGCGCATCTATCCCGGAACTTCTTTCCAGCGTAGGAACTTTAACAAAATCATCAACCGACACAACAATACTGCTCTCCATCATGGAAGGCAGGCTGAACGATGCCGAAGATAGGTCGCGTCGGTGCAGTCTTCTTTTTTATGGAATCCCCGAAAAAGAAGAAGAAACTTGGGCGGACAGTGAAGGGTTTGTTGCTGACATTTGCAAGAAGCACATCAAAATTAACCTTGTGCCGAACGATATCGAAAGAGCGCACAGAATCGGAAAACGTCAACCAGAAAAACTGCGCCCAGTAATTGTTAATTTCTCCCAGTTTAAAATAAAAGAAGCAATCTTATCTAACGGCTTCAAGCTAAAAGATACGCCGTACAGTGTAGGTCAGGATTATTGTTTCGCTACCCGCACTGCCCAGAGAGAGCTTCTACGCTTCGCACGTGAGCACGGCGGCCCTTTCAAGCTTCATTACAAGAAGGTAGTTATCGGGAAAAAATCGTACCACTATGATGCAACCAGAAAAGAAGTCAAAGAAATTTTTCCACGCGGCAGCTAGCAATTTCACATCCCAGTAAATGTATCGCCAGTTGCCTCACCCTCTCGCCATACCCAGAATCACCCCGCCAAACATGCAAATGACGTCAGCTTTTCTATTCTCTACACAAACATAAGAAGTATCATGCCGAGACGCGACGAAATATGTACCATAATTGAATCATCTGATTGTGACGTCGTGATGTTGACAGAAACATGGCTTTCACCTTCCATCAAAGATTCTGAAGTTCTTTCATATCTAACCAATTTCGCATTGCATCGCCAGGACCGTTTATCCGGTCGAGGTGGTGGCGTGCTTATCGCTGTTAAACATACAATCCGTCACTTCGTTATTAGCATTACCAGTCCACTGGAAGCCCTTTGGGTAGCTTGCGGAAGTTCCCATGGGCTGATCATACTAGGTGTCTGTTACCGCCCCCACAAATCAGAGCCCAACTTTAACATCAACTTTAACGACACCCTCGACAAACTACACAAAATGTATCCCCGTGCAAAGTTCATAATTTGCGGGGACTTCAATTATCCGTCCATAAAGTGGTCAAACAACGTTTCCCTTCGCAGCGGTGAATGCGGCGAATTCCTAGCCTGTTTAGATAACTACCAACTAACACAAGTAATAACTCATGCCACCAGAGAAACATTACACAGCTCTAATATATTAGACCTTATTCTAATGTCGGATCCAAGTAGCCTGCATTCTCTCCATTACCTTAAAGAAATAAGTGATCACAAAATTATTCTTGCCTCTTTCAGTTTTACTTTTCCAGAAAATAAGCCTACACCAAAGCAGATAAAACTCTATGGTCGTGGCAATTATGAAAAGATTAACAGCGAACTTGAACAATTTTACATTTCGTACGAGCAGGGATTAAACAAGCGCACCATAGAAAATAATTGGAAGTTGCTAGTCGAAAAACTCAACCAACTAACTGATGCATATATTCCAAGAATAAAAATTAAAAACAAAACATCCGCCCCTTGGTTTAACAACGCGATCAAAAAACTGATAAACTGGAAAAAACGTCTGTTCAGACGTGCCAAAAAACAGAACCAACCGTCCCTATGGAAAGAATATTCCGACTCCGTACGATGCCTCTCGATTAGCATTCAAAACGCGAAACGCGTTTTTTTTCGAACAACACTACCAGACATGCTCAAAAATAACCCTAAAAAATTCTGGCAAACAATAAACCCAAGAAACATCTTGCCGATAACCTTATCCGGTACAAATGACAAACCGCTCAGTGACGTAGATTCGGCGAATGCCTTAAACCATGTCTTTTGTTCTGTTTTCACTCGTGAACATAGCTTTTTTTTGAACTGCGGAGAGACCCTTGAGTCTATTATAAGCGAGCCAATGTCACCTATTCAAATATCCGCAAATGGAATAAGTAACGTAATTAGAAAAATGAAACTCTCATCTGCAAGTGGAACTGATAACATCAACAGCAAAATATTAAAGAATACACAATTGATAATTAGCGCAGCATTTCAGCTGCTCTTCTCTCAATCACTTTCACAGGGACAGGTACCGAGTGATTGGAAACTCTGTAAAATCACTCCATTGTTCAAAAATGGCAACAAAGCATCCCCATATAACTACCGGCCCATATCGCTTACAAGTGTCCCATCCAAAATTATGGAGCACATTTTATTTACCAACATCATTAATCACCTCAAACAGCACAAATTCATTCACCCTTCCCAACATGGTTTTCGTAAAGGCCTGTCGTGCGAAACACAACTTGCTGCCTTAATCCATGACTTGCACACAAATCTTGACCGGAACATCCAAACTGACGCCATATTTCTTGACTTTGAAAAGGCTTTCGATAAAGTTCCTCACCACCGCCTTCTGACCAAACTTTCTCTGCTTAACCTCGACCCATTCGTCTTGTCCTGGATTAATAACTTTCTCACTGACAGAAAACAGTTCGTCGTCATAAATACAGCCAGGTCTCAAATCTCTCCCGTCCTCTCCGGTGTTCCCCAGGGAACAGTACTTGGCCCCCTGCTTTTCCTGATTTACATCAATGACCTTCCACACTGTATTACTAACAACATAAGATTATTCGCCGACGATTGCGTTATTTACGCAACAATCTCTAGTCATGAAGACCAAATAGCTTTACAAACAGACCTAACAGCCGTTCAAAATTGGTGCCACAAGTGGCAGATGAGTTTAAACATTTCCAAATGTAGATCAGTGTCTTTTCACAGACGTACTAATCCGTTAATGTACAACTACACCCTACATAACAGTTTTCTACAACTGACTAGCTCGTATAAATACCTTGGAATACATATCTCAAGTGATCTATCATGGACCCTTCACATCAATCACGTCATTTCAACAGCTCGTAGATCTTTATGTTATATCCAAGGAACCCTGAAGTTTGCTCCCAGCCACTTAAAAAAATTAGCTTTCACCACAATAATACGCCCCAAACTGGAGTATGCCGCAGCAATTTGGGACCCACACCAGCATTATCTCATCCAAAACCTAGAAGCCATCCAAAACCGCGCTGCCAGATTCACCTTTTCCGATTACTCATCGTTCACCAGTGTAACAGACTTAAAGAAATGTGCCGCATTCATTCCCCTTAGTCAACGCCGAAAAACTGCGCGGCTCGCATTATTCCACAAATTCTATCACGCATCCCCATCCAGCATTTACATCACCCAACGCCCCCATTTCTCTAATCGTTGTTGCAACACTATGCAAGTACATTACCCTCGTCCCAAAACTACCACATTTGCAGAATCTTTCTTCATTCGGACAGCTAAGGAATAGAACGCCCTACCGGAAACCATTGTTAGCATTCAGGATGCAGAAGCCTTTAAAAACTCCCTGACAACCATCACTGAACTGTAATAGCGAACTGAACTGTGACCTGCCATGCTATTTCTTGTATAATGGTTTCTAGTGTCATCTCCCTAGTATGGCATGTATGTATATTTTGTGTACTTGGCAATGTTTCGAAACCTTTTAAGTGGTACCTTTTGTCACTGAAAAATGTTTTCATCCAGAGTCCTCAAACAAATGTACCTGTTACCGCCCCCCCCTCTTCTTGTATGCCCACCCCTCATGTAATGTCCCTTCTGTTGGGGACCCTCGAGGGAAATAAAATTTTTAAAAAATAAAAAAAATAAAAAACATGGTCGCCATGATCAAGGCTAAGCAAAATATCGTGTGTGAATTCAACTAATTGTGTTGTTGTGCTGAAATCACGTCTAAAGCCATGTTGTCTGTGAGATAGTAATCTGTTTGTTTCCAAGAAAAGCTTAATCTGTTTATGAGTGATATGTTGTAACATTTTACATGATCGAGAAGTAAATGATACTGGTATATAATTTAATAGAGACTCCTTATCGCCAGATTTAAAGAGACGGAGCCATTTTCCATGAAGAGAGAACAGTGCTAGAAAATAAGGATTTATTCAATATGATTGTTAAATATTTGGATGACCATAGAGAGTAGCGAACTAAGAATGCATTGTGCATCTCGTCCGGGCCGATGCATTTCTTTACTTCCAGTTTTAAGATAAAGCTAAGAATACGTTCATTTGTTATTTCAATATCACTGATTTGTTCAGAATGAGGAATACCTCACAAAGGATGGTGTTATTGTTAGAAACAAATGCAGACCGGAAATAGGTATTGAAAGCATTAAATATAGCTGGTGGGTCAGTTATGATGTCATTATCTAATTCGAAAGAAGGAGGTGACACAGCATTAGGCAAAACAGAACAACAAAGTTTGGGTGGATTAGTCTTCAATAGATAATGTAACAGAATGCGATAAAATAAATCTTTCACTGTTTTCATCATTGAGTTAGTTGATTCTTGGCACTCTGAAACCTGTTTAAGGCAATGGGATAATTAGATCTTCGGGAGCGCCTAAGTCGACAGACATGAGGAGATAAATGCAAGAGGTCACGTGTAATTCAAGTAATCCAAGGAAGATCAGCATTGCTTTTCTTTGTCCTAATTGCAAAAATCATTAGATACAAGCCTTTATAAGATCTTCAAATTAATTAACAAGACAAGATATATGTCTTGACTGTCAGAAAGCAGAGAACATGTACCAAACTGGGGAGCTAAAATATCAGTTGTGGAAGTGTTGTCAGCACGAGTGAAATCGGGGAAGCAGGTGAATGTATAAGGTGATTTGGACATGGGATAGCAAAGTGTTAACAAGATGACTTTATCATCCGAGAATCCCTCAACTATTTTGCAAAAGAAGTTGCTGTCAGCTAGATCTGTACTTTAGTAAACTAGGTCTAGGATAGAAAATTGCCTAGTTGGACATGAAATGACTTGAGTGAGCCTGAAGGTTCAAGAAATATTTATTAATTCATGGCATATTGTAGTATCATGACCCGTTACAGTCAGAGAAGGACAATGGATGTCAGGAGCGTTAAAATCGTTCATACAGATTAGTGTTGTTGAAGCGATATTTACATTGCACATAAAATTGGCAAGAGCTTGAAGAACTTCAAGGGATGATCTGGGTGCGCGATACGCAATGCTAACTACAGTACACCGATTTTTTGGGTAGACCTTGCATCAGATGGGTTCTGTTTCAGCAGGCAAGGGCAGCAGTGAGAACAGGATATCTGACCAGAGAAGTTGTGCAACGCCGCCGCCGATGCGTTGTGTTCTGTGCTTAAGTACGGCAATGAAACGGGGTGGAGTGAACTCAAAATTGTAAATGTTACAATGAAGCCATGACTCTGTGATGACAATGATATAAGAGGTATTAGTTGCGACAAGAAACAATAGATCTGAAAGCTTTTTAGCAACACTACAAGCATTGACTTTCATGACTGCCATGTTTTCATGAAGGCTACATTGAGATCATGCAGTTGATAAGGCAGGATTCGAAGATGCCGGTACTCAAAATCGAGAGCCAGGTGCGGAATCTGAGACCTTCGCTTAGGATTTCGATGTGTCGTCTCATTTATAACTTATGTTGTCAATGAACGCATGATCGCATCTTAACGTCACCACAGAGCTGTTGTTGCAAAAATAAAGTCAAGCTTCTCAAACATTTATCTCTATGTGTATAATATGTGCAAAATATTTTCTGTAATAAACACGTTTGAGCCTTACAGTTGAAATGTATTTTTGAAAACAAGGGCTTCCTCCCCCGTGGTAGAAACCTTTAGGATGACAGGTCGTGTATAGTCACTACATACTTTTCAAGCCTGTGGACGGATTCGATTTGTGGGCATGTCATTTTCAATGTATTGTTAAACGCAGAAGTTAATGCTGCAATACAGCGTACTAGCGTTTTCAACGGAATCTTCTAAAATATTGTGTATGATCATTCAGTGAACTGGGAGCGCGGGAGAACACACACAAGAAGCAACGAGGCACGCAGCACCAGCGCTCATGCTGCGTGCCTCTTTGCTTGTTGTGTGTGTTCCCTTGCGCTCACAGTTCACGTAACGACAAAGTAACGGGTTGCCGTGAACACTGACTTGCGGTAGCTCAAAGGGTGATGTGCAGGTGTCGTCCCACATTGAAGTGATATGGCATGCCCATGGCAGACAGTCCATCACGTGACAGTCCATCACATGACTGGGCAGAACCATGTGCATCAGAGACAGAGCAATTGACATCACAGAAGTTCAGATTCTCCAAGTCGGCGAGGAACTGCAGAAATTGCAAGCATCGAGTAAACATCGGGCTGGTGCTGCTGCGACGTAGCCCACTTGAGACCATTTAGCGGGTGCACAGCAAGTTTGAAAAGATTTTATACACTAAGTGTTTGAAGTACGCACCAGAAACGGGATATTGTTGTCGTGTTCCTGTCTCAGAGGCAAAGCTTCAGATACCCCAATTTTCTCACGGCCCTTTGTTTTTATAGATTCATTCTGATCGTTCCTTCATTGAGCTGGGAAGCCTCAATAATGACACTGAAAATTTATTCCATTTGTTATAGTGGAGAGAGACACTGCTATTCAAGTGCATAGAAGATGCAATTGTACTTACTCGCTGGCTCAAATCTCACGTGTGTGTTGTCTTTCATTATTGCTACGACTCAAGAAAGTCGTAATCTAAACGTCCCGCAATGTCTAAAAGAGAATGTCTACACATTTGATTGCCTGGCATCAACAGTTGATGCATCCATCTTTATTTAGCTACAGGGCCTCTGTTTAATATAATCTACCGACATATCTTTACGCTAAAATGGTGGAACACACACATAGCTCATTGGTTCGGTTCACAAAGCATTTGTTTCTTTCATATCTATTATGCTGCTACAATTCGCTGCCTCAACGTTCACTTTCATATTATCTTTTCTTCCAAAATCAAGTGCTCAAATTCAAGTGCCCTCTGTATCGAGGTCGTCTTTTCAAAAAATAAGTAGGAAACAACTTGGTAATGGAAAAGGGTCACTCAATTACAATACTAAGAAAAAAAAAGTTTGAAGCTTAGCCAATGTTGAGTGTACTGCATTGTTTGTGCTTGTTTTAATAGTTGTCTGTGTACTTTTGCAGATGTGACCATGCCTTTATGAAGAAATGAACAAGTCTCGTGCCTTGAATATTGCCAGAAAGGCATGGCTCTAATGTCCTCTTGGAAATAATTATTTCATGATAACATTGCTGCTATGGACAAATAAACTGATTGTTTTGCAGTTCCTCTTATTAAGCAACAACCATTGAAATTTGCCTAAATCTTTCTCATTTTATTCTATCATAAAAAATTGTACCATTCTTGATTCGATCATTCATATTTGCTTTTGCCTTTTTTCTCAGTGATTCTTAAAATGCAAGTAGTGTATGAGTTGATTGCACTGTTTTGTAATATATGAAAGTTTGTTTTCCTGTTCTGGTGTAGGAGGGCAGTCTTATAAATGCAATAGTCATTGTCTGTATTCACTGTACAGTAATACCTTGATAAATCGAACATGTTTATTGGTCGAGGCCAGAATCTGCATTGTTTAATGGCGTGAAGCTCTGTTAACTTGGTCATATTTCGCCTGAACTGAAGTAACTCGTACAATCATTGGAGAGTGCTGAGCACGAAATGCCAGCCATACAACGTTCAGAAAAATCGTGTGCTCGTAGAACTGGTAATGACAGTAGCTGTAGGTAAGGGTGTGGTGCAGAACACAGTTCAGTCTTATAAAGATGGGGGGTCTTGTATCTTTGCTGTTTGTGGACGAAGTTTCAGGATGATCAGCAACGTAGATTTCTGGGCAAGTTGATTCATAGTAATAGGGAAAAAGAACCATCGCAAAACCACACGATGACAGCGAAGAACAACTACAGCAGGACAAGCACTGGACTTGCAACTGAATGTTCATTGAAGAATTGCACACAGCCCCACACATGAAACAATAGAGCATGTGTAAAAAAGGACCATCTGAACCATGTCAACCTTGGGCACCTAACTGCCATGTCATAAAACGTGTGAAGCGATGATAAAATTTAACCCATGGCTTACCGACTATCTATAAACGTCAACTCTTTCTCTTTGAGAAAAACTGAGGGTTTGCTCACACATGAGAATTTGCCCCGCTATCTGATTGCAAAGGCCTCACAGATCTCACGTTCAATTTTATTCTCTACCTTTGCCAATTACGATCGCTGATTTTGACAATTACGATCTGCACCGTGTAAGCTCTCCAGACTGAAATCGCATAGCAATGCAGAGAACTAGTTTGAGCAGCATTTGCGGAAAGAAGCGAGCTAACAACTTCACGAAATTTGCTGTTTCGGTAGTATACCTAATTCTCTTGTCATGCAACTGTGTATATCAGCCAGACGAGCCGATGTCTGAATGACAGGCTGCGTGAACCACCGCTACCTCCTCCCCCACAAGCGCACGTGGAAACTTGCCTTTGCGCTTCAAAAGCTGCGGCTGCATCCCAGATTTTAAATCAGCGATCATAATTCGCGAAGGTAGAAACAAGATTGATCGTGAGATATGTGAGGCCTTTGAAATGAGGAACTGGGGCGAATCGTCATGTATGAGTGAGCCCTCAATTTTACTCGCAGAGAAAGAGTTTGGGTTTTAGATAGCTGGTAAGCCAAGCCTTAAAGGGACTGTATAACAATTCACCTCAGAGGGAAAGCTCAATATATGACATCTAAAACGACAATATTATCCACAAGAGTGCCCTACTTAAAGAAAAATTAAGGTAAATGCACAAGAACACATACGCCTGAGTTGGACATTCTTAAAAATTATCCCGATGAGATCAGGCGAACTGGCTACATTTAATTACTAGTAATCGATCTAGACGCACTAAATAAAAAAGCCTTCCGTACATCAAGAGACGCAATAAAATGCTGCTTGATCATTTCTGTTCGAGTGATATGTGGAGTTTAACGTCCAAAAACCACCGTAAGAGACACCATAGTGGAGGGCTCCGGAAATTTCAAACACCTGGGGTTCTTTAACGTGCACCCAAATCTGAGCACACAGGCCTACAATAATTCCGCCTCTATCGGAAATACAGCCGCTGCAGGCGAGATTCGATCCCGCGACCTGTGGGTCAGCAGCCAAGTACCTTAACCACTAGACCACCGCAGCTTGGTATCTGTTTGAATAATGCAAAAAAGTACCGCCGGACGTTACTAATGGCGAATGGCACAAGTGGTTCAAAAATTTCATTTCTGCTTGGTCAAGCTGGACAGGTCATGCCATCTAGCGAGGCCCAGCTGTACCAAAATAAGTCTAATCTCTGAGCCAATGGCGGAAAATTGATCAATGGCTGTTGTTGCTGCTGTGGCTCCCGTTGCTTTTGGTCTGCTGCTTCTAGCGCAGTAAAGCTGGACAACATTGTGCATGGCAATAGTGATGTGAGTCATCCCGGTCGGTCCTCTTCTTAAGGCGGGTAAGTTGAAGTGCGATAACCCAATGTGGAACACTAATACGTGATTTTATTTCAAAATAGGCCTTTCCTTGGCACAAAAGTACACTACAAGGTTTCTGGACCACTATTGCAACAATCGGCATAGACCTACTAGTTGCCTTTAGTGTTTCTTTGAATTGCATCATTGCTTCACACCTTTCATGATATGGACAGTTAGGTGCCCAAGGTTTATATGGCTCAGAAAGTCCTTGTTTGAGCATGTGCTGTTGTTTCATGTCTGGGGGTGTGCCCAATTCCCCAATATTCAATCAGTTGCAAGTCTAGTGCTTGTCCTGTTTAGCTGTTCTTTTTCGCTGTCTTTGTGAGATTTTTCACTGGCTCTTTTTTTCTATTGCAGGATGATGAAAGTTGCGACTTTTTAACTCCTCTTATGCAAAATAAGTGGAGTATTTACTAACTGGTAAAGAAATAATAAATGATTTGATATGAGAAATATTAGCTTTTTAATATTTTCGGTAGTTTAGTATTTGGTCGATTCAGATATTTTGGCCAGTCTTGTGAAATCCGAGCTAACGCGCTTTTAACATAGTGATGCGAAAAAGTAGAATTCGTGCTCGTATGTGTGTTCGAGTAAGTGCCGTGAACATTATAGGATGCATAGCTTACTTGTGGTCTATTCAATCATTATGCTGTCACTGAAGTAGTTTACAAACAATAATGGGAAATGTGTAAAAAGCATGAGTATGCAGAATATATTTCTTCGGTATTTCTCATAAATGTGCCAGCATTTCTAACCACCAAACTGTGATATTTTTATCCTTTCTCAATGATTTGTTTCCGTTTTTTTTTTTCATATTTTTTGGAGTTTATTTCATATTAACCTTGTAAACTCATAATTTATTTCTTATGCTGCATGTGTTGAATGACAAATTTTTTTTGTTACAGTGTAGTATTTTGTAGGTGTTTCTATGGGGGAAAAAGGTGCAATAAATGTTCCACTGAGCTGGTGACTTTTCTGTTAGCTTATTATGAATAAACGTCATTTAGGTATAGTACCAGAATTACATCGATATTGTATTCGTGCACATTTACTGGAGGTCTTTTTATCTGTTAGACATAGTATATTTAAAGAGATAGGGAAACTGTTTGTAACCATGTCGTCAAGCCCGGTTATTGCTCCAATATTATGTGGCTTGCTTATGCGAAGGTGATTATGTATTTATTCTACAAGTGCAGTAATCTTTCTTCATTGCCTAGTGCTCTTGTGTAGTTGTACACAATGCATGTAAGGTTTTCATTGCCTCTACTTTGTCTCTATGGTTTTGCTGGTTCCTTGTCTTCGGCCTCCCGTGAGGCGTATCATTCACTTGTGTCCATACGAGGCAAACTACATTCGTGTCGTCAGTGCAGCTATGCGACCAAGAACAAGGCCTTCATGCAAAGACACCTTTCCAAACACACGGGCAAGCGCCCCTTCGAGTTCCACCTGTGCCCAGCTGCATTTTCTCTGAAAACGAACCTCAAAAGACACATTCGTACACACACAGGAGATCGTCCGTTTTCTTGTGACCAGTGCAGTCTGTCATTTTCACGGAGGGGGACTCTCATTAGGCACATGCGCACCCACACAGGAGAACGTCCCTTTTCTTGTAGACACTGTAATGCATCATTTTCACGAAAACACCACCTTGAAAACCACGTGTACCGTTATCATACAAAAAACTCGACATAAAAATCGGGTTGTGTGCGGGTACTTTCTTCATCGAAGATGGAACTCAAGGTTTTTTTAATCCATAGTACAGTTCAATGAAACTTTTTAATTATTTGCATAACTTCTCATGCTGATTTGAAATAAGTAATCAGTTTTTTAGGGATTTGCATAGCTTTGTTTTGTACCATGACATTGTGTAAAATAACTATTTTTGCTCGAACTTCTCCTATAATGAAGCATTTCATTAATAAGTCATTAATGGCTCGTATTGCTCTGCATAAATTGTGGAAAGCAAATAACTAATCAAGAAAGTTTGTGTGGATTTTGTATAATGTACCAAAAAAGTTTTAAAATGTAAGAAATCTTGAAGTTATCAGCCATACTAATTGCTTCTTTTAAGTTAATAATTAAGTAAATGATATATTTAAAAGAATATATTTGTATTCTTCACATGTTAAGGAATATGTGCAAAGGATTTTATCCTTATCTGGCCATCAGTAGTACCAAAAGCGTTATGTCCACAATCTCAAAAAGTTGTCTAGAATTGCATCACGAGAAAAATGCATTTTTAATATAGAAACGAAAGCTGATCTGTGTGATTTTTAAAATCATTTCTTTTATTATGAGTGCTTGGGAAATAATTGTGATATCTGACAGGCTGTCATGCCAAGTGATATTCTGTCAGATCTCATTAATATTGTGTCTAACAATGAAAACAAGCCTTTGGTGTTGAAATGGTATTAGTATTATTGCTGTTTTTTTGCAAACATTCTTGGTATATTCGTGCTCATAGCAAACCTATTATGATGGGACATGGATCGCTAATGTGCAAGACAGACAGATATCAAACCTTTTATGTCAATATTGTAACTTTATTATTTTTATTTGTGTACGTTTAGATGCAGCATCGTGTGCCTCTTTAGACAACATTATATTTAGCTGCAGTGATTGATCGCAATAGTGCATATAGATTTTACACTTTCTTGCTGCTTTGTAGGCAATATAGCTTTTACGTCAGTAAACCTTGCTACATGCTAAAAACAAAACCAGTGCATGTAGTAGATTGCCTTTGCCTTTGCAATTTCTTGCCCAACCTTTGCACTTGAGCACCGAAAACTATCTGGCATGTCTCTCTCCGAATCCTTTGCAACCCTGTTGGTCCTGTTAATTTTTAATGCGAAAGAGTTTTACAGTGATTTGAAAGCTGTGACAAACTATGCCGAAAGACCGGTCCTGCTGCGTCCTGATACATTTCTGCTATTCTGTGCTGAAGATGCGCCAAACATTGGGTTTTTATATTCCGAAAACGAAACCACAATCTTTCAAGGTTGAAGCCCTATCATGCGTCTACCCTCACGTAAACACTCGTGCACAATCTTCTGCAGCCCTGCTAGTCCTGTTTATTTTGACGCGATAGCGTTAAAGAGTTGTGTCACAGAAAATGTGGTGTCGGCACCGTTAATTGTGAGCGAAAAATCATCATTTTGTGCGTGACTGAAAAATCCAGAATGTTGCCAACGAAAAATTCGGCATATCCCACATTCCTTGTGAATCGACGTTGTGCGAAGCATGTGGTGAAAAGGTGACCATGTTGTAAGTTTTTTATTGAGCGACGTGTTGTGAAATAACACTAAATATATATATATAAATGTGTCACGCACACAGACATATGTTGAAGAGTTGCAGATGTTTACATAACCGGTTATTTGTTCTTGCACGACGAGCCTCGTTGTGGCGGTCTAGTGGCTAAGGCATGCAATGCGGCTGCTGACCCACAGGTCGCGGGATCGAATCCCCGGTTGTGGCGACTGGATTTTAATGGAGGCAAAAATGCTGCAAGCCTGTGTGCTCAGATTTGGGTGCAAGTTAAGGAACCCTAGGTGGTCGTAATTTTTGGAACCCTCCACTACGGCATCTTTCATAATCATATCGTGGTTTTGTAATGATAAATGCCGCATGTTAATATTATTACTTGCACAAGGATGACATCGGGAACATAAGCATTAGCAACACCAGAAGCGATAAGCTGATATGGAGTGCTGGTGCTCGTGACGATGGCTCTGGACACTGCCGCATCAATCAACGTGAGTGCATGGAAACTAGCTACAATTGACGTTAACCTGACAGGATTGCAAGTGGGTGGGCAGTGCCATAAGTGCTTGCATACACAAAAATTTTTCGCAATAAATAACCAAAAATTCTGGGTCAGCAAGGGAATAAAAACCTGAGTCATTTGCGTGGCAAGCGGTTGTTCTACCACATGGCTACGTGTCTGCTTGTTAATATAGTGAGAATAACTTTTTCTGCTGAAAAATGCCTTTAAAGTACCTTTCGTGGTTTAAAAGTGCAAGCGTCCTGTATACATGCTTCACAATACAAGATGGAACATTACAGTGATGTGTGGCACAAGCATACATGGCCATTGGGCATCAGAACATGTGTTTATCATTACAACTTGATGGATTAAAGCCAGCCACTCACTACAAAAGGCATGCACATTACTGTGCCTATTTTCTTTATTTTATCTATTTATTTACACATACTGCAGCACTAGGTGCACCATAGCAGGAGTGGTTATGCAAGGATATGGAGAAATATAAGTAAAGACAATGAGAAAAACACTAACAGGTAACATAATATTGTCATGTCAACATAGAAGGCTAAATTAATATAAAATATTGAGAACATGAAAAAAAAATATAACAAGCAAGTACCACTTGTATATAAATCAGTGTATTTTACATACATGCGTTGTGGATTACGGCTGTGAAACATTGCGATGGGCTTGAAAAAACAGAACCAGGTAACGAATTCCAGTCTTCAATGGAACGGCGGAAAAGACTGAACTTGAATATGTTAGTTCAAGCATAATAAGGCCTCAAATTTAGGTTGTGAGAGCTTCTCGTCGTTGACTGTAGAGCAAAGTTTATGCGGTTCTTGTTGTGTGACAGTTTAACTGTCGAGAGAACGATACTTTGCAAGAACTGCTAATCTATTCGGCGAATGGAATGGAGGCAATTGCACTGAAGGTGGAGTTAAAGAGGGCGAGAAATCGCGGTCGTAACGATGACACTGCTTATGCGGGTTCCAGACAACGGACGTGTAGTCACTACAGGACGAATTAGCGATTGATATAAGAGGAGGTTTGTGTCTTTTGAAAGTTTGGACACAGTGTGGTATAGGTGGCAGAGATTTTTAATTCTTTGTTTCAATAATAGCCAATGTACTTGGCCCATGACATGTCATGTGTGAAAAGGACACTGAGATAGTTACATTCGGAAACCCTACTGACAGGACTGTTATCATAGGGTAGTAAAAAAACGGTGGGTGGTTTATTACAAAAAGACGCAAGCATGATTTTTTAGAGGTAATATTCTTTTGCTAAGTTTTGTACTAATTGCGAAACCCAGCAGATGACTCCTGCAAGCGGTAGTGGTCGCGGCGTGTTTTAATAATTTCTTAATAAGTGCAATCGTTGACATAAAATTGAACGGGAAAATAGCTGTGAGCAAGCAAATTGTTCACGTAAATGAAAAGAAAAAGGCCCAAGAACCGACCCTTGTGGCACGCCTGATGTTACATTAATAACAGCACAGATGGTTCACCTGTAAAAAACAAACTGTGAGCGAGATGCCAAAAAGCTAGATGTACACTTACAATTGAGCATTGTTTGTTATCACATGTTTGTTTTAGCAAGGAGTTTAGAATGTAAAACTGTGCCAAAGGATGAGCATATACCTACATGGTCGCCATGATCAAGGCTAAGCAAAATATAGTGCGTGAATTCAACTAATTGTGTTTTTGTACAGAAACCATGTCTAAAACCATTCTGTTTGTGAGATAGTCATCTGTTTGATTCCAAGGAGAGTATAATCTGTTAATGAGTAATATGTTGTAACATTTTACATGATTGAGAAGTAAATGATATTGTTCCATAATTTAATAGAGATTGCTTATCGCCAGATTTAAAGAGAGGGAGCCATCTTCCATGAGGAGGGAACAGTGCCAGAAAAGAAAGATTTATTCTATATGATTGTTGAATATTTGGATGACCATAGGAAGTAGTGAACTAAGCATACATTGTGCATCCCGTCCGGGCCGATGCATTTCTTTACTTACAGTTTTAAGATAAGGCTGAGAATGCCTTCATTCGTCATTTCTGATTGTTTCAGAACGAGGAATGCCTGACAAAGAAGGAATGGTGTTGTTTTTAGAAAGAAATGCTGACTGGAAATAGGTATTGATGGCATTAGATATTGGGCATGAGGCCCACCACTAGAGGTGCGAGCGCTAGAATCATTTTGACGTGCAGGGTTGGATCACGTGATGTATCCTCGTTGTGGCAAAGGAAAGCTAGTGCACTGTCAGGGCCGCTGGCCATGCCACTGTCACTTCTCTCTTTCTGTGTTGTTGTGGTTCTTATTCCGATCCTGTGGTGTTCTTGTTTCGGCACGGGAGCCTCGTTCACAACAAAAACAGAAAGTGAAAACTGTCCGATTATGTATATTTTAAAATAGAACATAGGTATTTACATGTGGGAGAAGTTGCCGTCATTACATTCAAGAATGTGCGCCGTTGTCTGGATTGTCAGAGAGTCAAGATATAGCCTTGAAGTTCAGTTCTCTTTATTTTTATTAAATTTACCCTCTTCTGGTCTATTTATTTGCCAGTTGCTTCTGCGTGTTTGGCCAGTACATTCTATGAAGCCTCCTTTCTTACTTCATACATGTGCCACTCCAGTCTGTGCCACTCGCACCCTTCTTTCGGGCTGTCCGTCCATATGTGTGTACCCGACCACAAGCGTTCCGATACGCCAGTAGCGTAGCTTTTTTCTCATGGCCTGTAGTGCAAAAAATAACGGTCTAATGCATCTGCCGGCCCGGGCCCTATTTTAAACAAGGTGGTGCCCCACTCTGAAAAAAAAAAAAAATTCAGCTCACAGGGTTCCTCAGTTATACATTATGTCAGTAGAATGAGCCCATAACCACTGCCACTTCCTTTTGATGTAGTTTTTATCTACAGGCAAAAACGTGTTTAGCTTTGAAAACTGATTCATCTTCTAAAAGCTGCCATGAAATGTCACGCAGCTCATGAATGAAGCTGTAAAAAAAAAAGAAAGAAAGGTGGACTCTGGCAATCTCACTGAAACATGAAATTGCTATTTAGATTACAATATGGAAGGCCTCGCAGCATGCTCATTCAAGAGTGTGAATTGATATGGCTGGCCTATTGCATTTTTAATCACGATTTGCCTCTTGGTGGAAGCTTTGGAACTGCACCAATCATTTATAATTCATTTTAACCTATGTCTGGATCGATGGCAATCGAATGTGCAACATGTGACCACCACAGAAAGTTAGCGCAATAAATATTAAGATCGTGCCGCAGAAAAAAAGTTACAACTCCGAATAAGGCATGCATTTGCGGGATTCTCACGTTTGCCCACAATCATAACAAAAAAGTTGCAGCTGTAAGAATTCTGTGCCTCTTTTCACAAACCGGGGAACTCGCTTGTGCTGTGCTTTGTAGGGTTATGTGCGCTAAACAAAAATGTAAATTTGCGCATGCTTGTCATGTCAACCGCGGCCCATCTTTAGATGCAAACATACAATAGATGAAGTAGGGTAATCGCACGCATTTCTAGCAGAAAATATCAGTTTCTTTATCATTAATACCTATTTGATGCTTCATTCTGACACGGAATGACTCGTTAACTTTTACAGAAGTAGCGTGCTCGACCCCCGTGGTTTTCATTTCAGTGGTCATAGCAGATGACGCCAGCAGTCGGGCATTATGAGAAGTGCAATGCTTTCCCATGGCAGTTATTTAGCACTTTGGAAAATCGGGGAAAATATCTCCAGCAGTATTTTATTGACTTCTTTGAGTGAAGTACCATAAGAATAATAATAAAAAAAAGACGCACAAACGGCTGCGGGCTGAACGCAGGATCAATCCTACTACAACGTCACAGAGATGCCTACGCGTGGTGGCGCCACGGTATGTTCTTGCACCCAATAGCTGGCGGGTCAGTAATGATGTCATTATATATTTTGAAAAAAGGTGAGGCAGCATGAGGCAAAATGGAACAACAAAATTTGTGTGGGTTTATTCTTGCCGTTTGTACAGATTTTGCAACAGAATGTGATGAAATAAATCTTGCCGTTTTCATCATTGAGTTGAGTTCACACTTGGCACTCTGAAACCTGTCTATGGCAACGGGATAATTAGATTTTTGGGAGCGCTTTAGTCAACAGACAGATAACTGCAAGAGATATCGACTCATCCATCGAAGATCAGCATTGCTTTTCTTTGTCTTGATTGACACGAATCATTGGATACATGACTTTACAAGATCTTCAAAGTAAATAACATGACAAAATATATGTTTTGACTTTCAGAAAGCGCACAACATGTATCAAACTGGGAAGCTAAAATATCGGTTGTGGAAGTGTCGTCAGCGCGAGGGAAATCGGTGAAGCTGGTGATTGTATAAGGTGATTTGGACAAAGGATAGCAAAGTGTTAACAAGATGCCTTTATCATCACAGAACCCTTCATTTTGCAAGAGAAGTTGCCTTCAGCTAGATCTGTTCTTAAGAAAACTAGATCTAAGATAGAATTGAGCAACGGCTTGAGTAAGCTTAAATGATAGAAAAATATTTATTAATTCATGGCATATTGCAGTATCCTGATCCGTTACGGTCAGAGAAGGCCAATGGATGTCAGGAGCGTTAAAATCGTCCATACAGATAAATCTGGATGAATTAATATTTACATTGTACGTAAAATTGGCAAGGATATGAAGAACTTCAAGGGATGATCAATTGGCAAGGACATAAAAAACTTCAAGAGATGATCTGGGTGGGTGATACACAATGCTAACTTCAGTATACCGAAGAATTAGGTAGACCTTACATCAAAGGGATTCAGTTTTAGTATGCAAGGGCAGCACTGAAAACAGGATATCTGACCGGATAAGTTGTGCAACGCCGCCGCCAATGCCTTGTGTCCTGTCCTTAAGTACGGCAATGAAACGGGGTGGAGTAAACTCAAAATCGTAAATGTTACAATGAAGTCATGACTCTGTGATGCCAATGATATGAGGGGAGTAAGTTGCGACAAGGGACAATAGATCTGGAAGCTTTTTAGCAATACTACGAGCATTGACTTTCAGTACCTGGTTTTCATGAAGGCTATATTGAGATCATGGAGTGGATGAGCTGGGGTTTAAAGATGCGGGGATGGAAAATCGAGAGCCAGGTACTCAATCTGAGAATCTAAGACTTCACTAAGGGTTTCGAGTTGTTATCTCAAATATAACGTACATTGTGAATGAACTCATGATCGTATCTAGACTTCACCACAGAGCCGTTGTTGCGAAAATTAAGTTAAGCCTCAAATTTCTTTCTGTATGTGTCTAATACGTGCGAAAATGTATTCTGTAATAAACACGTTTGAGCCTTTTAGTTTAACTGCATTGTTGAGAACAGGGGCTTCCTCCCTCAAAGTGGTCTTGTATAGCCACTACGTACTTTTCGAAAACTGTGGGCACGTTTAATTTGTGGGCAGGTAATTTTCAGTGTATTGTTAAATAGAGAAGTTAACGCTGCATAACAGCGTGCAAGCGTTTTTTACAGTATCTTCTAAAATGCTGTGTATTATCAGGTTATTTCTCCTTGAACGATTTTTGAGGTCATAATTTGTCAAGCCCAGTTCGTTAATTTTAGAAGTTAAGCAAATAATTTCTATATGTAAATTACTGGCATCACTGTGTTCATTAGAGCCAAGAAAACGTTACAATGCACTAGTACGCAATTCTAAAGCATCAAAACAACAAGCGACTGTTTGTTGAAATTACTTGACGTCAGCAATATCATTAGCTAGCTTAGTTTGCCCCTCCTAAAGGTCGGAGAACATTTCAGAGACAGACGGAAAAATATCCCGAGCAAGTGCGGAATCGGAGTGTGCATGAATTCTCGTTGAGAGCATTAGAATCAACTACATTGCTGGTTGTAGGCCTATTAGTGGAAGAATTGGTTTTACTGGTATTGACTGATTTATTCTGATGCCCTGGATGCAGTTCCACATTACTGCTCAGAAGGCCATGACTATAACACGTGTAAACAGAAAAACACAAAGCTACGTGGTCAAGGAAGCAGCAGCAGAAAGCGATCATCAGAATGAATGCATTCAGCACTGTAAAGGTGACATACCTGTAGACATAGCAAACAAGTTAACATCGTGCTGGTGCTGCTGTGATTTACCCACTTAAGACCATGCAAAGGGTGCATAGCAAGTTTGAAAAGATTTCATACACTAAGTGTTTGAAGTACGCACCAGAAACAGGTTATTGTTGTCGTGTTCAACTCTCAAAGGCAAAGTTCAGGTACCCCAATTTTTTCACTGCCCTTTGTTTTTATAGATGCATTCTGATCATTCCTTCGTTGAGCTGGGAAACCGCAATGATGGCACTGAAAATTCATTCCATATGTTGTGATAGAGAGCACTGTTGTTCAATCGCATAGAACATGCAATTGTACTTACTCGCTGGCTCAAGTCTCGCGTGTGTGTTGTCTTTCATTATTGCTACGACTCAAGAAAGTCATATTCTAAGCGTCCCCAATGTCTAAAAGAGAATGTCTACACATTTGGTTGCCTTGCATCAACAGTTGATGCATTCATCTTTATTTAG
The DNA here is from genome assembly GCF_043290135.1 of Rhipicephalus microplus. Classification (NCBI taxonomy): domain Eukaryota; kingdom Metazoa; phylum Arthropoda; class Arachnida; order Ixodida; family Ixodidae; genus Rhipicephalus; species Rhipicephalus microplus. The sequence continues at coordinate 61,763,999 of NC_134708.1, forward strand.
CTACAGGGCCTCTGTTTAATATAATCTACCGACATCTTACGTGCTAAAACGAGGGAACACACACATAGCTCATTGGTTCTATTCACAAAGCATTTGTTTCTTATCTAATATGCTGCTACAATTCACTGCCTCAATGTTCAATTTCATATTATATTTTCTTCCAAATTCAAGTGCTCAATTTCAAGTGCCCTCTGTATAGAGGTTGTCTTTTAAAAAAATAAGTAGGCACCAACTAGGTAATGAAAAGGGGTCACTCAATTACAATAATAAGAAAAAAAAGGTTTGATAAAGCCCAGCTAATGTTGAGTGTACTGCATTGTTTGTGGTTGTTTTAACAGTTGTTTGTGTACTGTTGCAGATGTGTCCATTCCTTTATGAAGAAATGAACAAGTCTCGTGCTTTGGGTATTTCCAGAAAGGCATGGCTCCAGTGTCCTTTTTGAAATAATTATTTCATGATAACATTGCTGCTCAATATTTTGTGAATGTAGGATTGTGGTGGTGATGTGGCCCAAGTCCGTGGACTGTTCTATAGAATAGGCTTTATTGAAATAAGTGAAATTCACTATTCTGTTTTGGCTCTGTTTGTCAATTGATATTGGGAGGAAGTGTGTAATGAATTTCTTTGCGATGGTTATGTTTCATCAGTGTGAAGCAGTATTGATGTTTTGTAAATCACTGGTTGATGTGAAGCATTTATTGATGCACTTCTTTACACATCCACATGAGCTGAAAAGAAGACATTTGTATCTAAGCAATGGCAACACTTGGTAGTGACTAATTGATTTTACACTGTTGAATGTAAGTGTATACTAGTGGCAACCTGATGTTACATTATGATGCATTTTGCACTTTCATACATTGTTTCATGTGTGGGTTGTGCCTTTTCTCAACAAAATTTTTGATGTGGACAAATAAACTTAATGTTGTGCAGTTCCACTTACTTAGAAACAATCATTTACACTTGTCTAATTTTTTCTCATTTTCTTCTGTCATAAAATATATTACCGCTCTTGATTCGATCATTCGTATTTGTCTTTTCTCTTGGTGATGCTTAAAATGCAATTAGGACATTGAGTTGATCGCACTGTTTCGTAATATATGCAAGGTTGTTTTACCGTTCTGGTATGTGAGGACAGTTTTAGAAATGTAATTGTCATTGTCTGCATTCACTGAACAGTGACAACTTGATAAATCGAACATGTTTGTTGGTCGAGGCAGAATCTGCATTGTTTAATGGCATGAAGCTCTTGTAATTTGGTCATATTTGGGCTGAACCAGAATAACTCGTTGAGTCGTTGTAGATTGCTGAGCACAAAGTGCCAGCCATCAACCATTTTACTTGTGGAAAAAACATGAGCACATAGTGCAGGTAATGGTTGTGGCGGTAGGTAAGGGTGTGGTGGAGAACATCTATCAGGCTTATTGAAATGGGTGTCTTGGAGCTTGGCCGCTTTGTGAACCAAGTTGCAGGTTGATGAAAGTTGCGGCTTTTTCGCTTCTGTTATGCAAAATAAGTAGAGTATTTACAAATTGATGAACACATTGAAAATGTTTTGATCTTAGAAATATTAGTTTTTTATGTTCTCAATTAATTTGGCATTTGGTCGAATCAGATGCTTTGTCCAGTCCCCTGAAATTTGAGCTATTGAGCTTTTACTTTAATTATGTGATAAAGTGAAATTCGGGCTCGTATGTCTGTTTGAGTAAGTGTCTGGAGCATTATATGGTGCATAGCTTACTTTTGTTTTATTCAATCTTTATGCTGTCTCTGAAGTAGTTTAGAGACAATAATGGGAATCGTGTAAACTGTGCACATACACTAAAAATCTTATACTTTTTCCAGTCTGCATAAGTGTACGAGCATTTCTTTCCACTAAAAGTGTGATATAATTTCTATCTGTTCTTTATGATTCGTATTGTTTTTTATATTTTGCAGTTCTTTTCATATTGACCTTGTTCTCTCATATTTCATTTCTTATGTTTCGCACCTTGAATTGTGAAGGTGTTTGGTTACTGTGCAGCATTTTATGCATTTTATGGATTTTTATACGGGAAAAAAGTGCAATAAATGTTTTACTGGGGGTATGGCCCAATTTAAGGGTGTATATGAAACCAGCTTCGTCATTTAGGTATAGTACCAGCATTACATCAATATTGTATTCGTGCACATTCACTAGCGGTCTTTCCATGTGTTGGACATAGCATTTACAGACAGAGAAACAAACTGTAACCATGTCGTCGTGGCATGGTCATTGCTCCAGTATTAAGTGGCTTGCTTTTGCGAAGGTGATTATGTATTTCATCTACAAGTGCAGTAATCTTCCTGCATTGCCTGGTGCTCTTGTGTAGTTGCACACAATGCATTTAAGGTTTTGATTGCCTCTATTTTCTCTCTGTGGTTTTGCAGGTTCCTTGTCTTCGGCCTCCCATGAGCCGTATCATTCACTTGTGTCCGTACGAGGCGGACTGCATTTGTGTCGTCAGTGCAGCTATGCTTCCAAGAACAAGGCCTTCATGCGAAGACACCTCTTCAAACACACGGGCGAGCGCCCCTTCCAGTGCAACCTGTGCCCAGCTGCATTTGCTCGGAAAACAAACCTCAAAAGACACATTCGTACGCACACAGGGGAGCGTCCCTTTTCCTGTGACTGCTGTAGTGCATCGTTCTCCCAGCAACATATCCTCATGAATCACATGCTCACACACACTGGGGAGCGTCCATTTCCTTGTGAACAGTGTAGTGCATCATTTTCACAGAAGGCGACCCTCACTGCCCACATGCGCACCCACACAGGGGAGCGTCCCTTTTCCTGTGAACAGTGTAGTGCATCATTTTCACAGAAGGCGACTCTCACTGCCCACATGCACACCCACACAGGGGAGCGTCCCTTTTCCTGTGACCAGTGCAGTGTGTCATTTTCACACAGGGGGAGCCTTTTTAGGCACATGGGCACCCACACAGGAGAACGTCCATTCTCCTGTTGCCACTGCAATGCATCTTTTTCACGGAAACATCATCTTGTAAAACATGTGTACTGTCAGCATACAAGAAAGTCAACATAAAAAGTGAGTTGTCTGCATGCACTTTCTTTATGAAAAATGCAACTCAAGGTTTTTTAATCTGTAGAACAGTTCTACAAAATTTTAGCTATTTGCATAACTTTTGATGGCTTTGTGTTGTACCATGACTGTGTAAAATATTGTTACAGTGGGTTCACTAGATTGAACCAACAGCAAACAATGACTGAAAGGGGTAAGAAGAGAAGGACGCGCAGTTATGGCACGCGCTTGTCGTCGGTTCCCTGTGAATAAACCTCTGTTCAACCTTGTTTACAAGTCACGTAACAGAATGGTCGAGGTGCCGGGTACCCCAAGTCTCTAACAATGAGTTTCCATCCCTTTGCGCTCATCGGAGTCCTCGCTTTGCGGGACTACAACCAACATCAACAGGAGAGATGCCTCTGAAGCCGATTTCCCGAGGACGCTGGCTTCTTCCGATTCTTACAAGGAGCCGCCAAGATTTGGTGGGACTGGCGAGAAGACGTGGACAGGTAGTTGCAGTGCAAGCGGGTGAGCGAACTTACCACCTGGGACTCCGTCGCTCAGCTATCGTATGTCGTGCTCTTTCTCACCAACACTGCCCTCCTGTGTATAATAACCACGAGGATATGTTCACCACGTGGGATATGTTTGTAGACGCATTGAAAAAGTGCTTTGGAGGCATCACTACGAGAAAGAAGCAGGCTGAACACACAATCTCTCAAAGGGTTCAGCGGCCTAGTTAAACTTGCACCACTTACGAGGAGATTCTGAAGCTTTGTAAAGTTGTTAACCTCGATATGTCTGAAGAATACCAAGTTGGCTATCTTCTTAAAGGCATAGCAGGGATGTGTACCAATTCTTGATCACCAAAGAAAACTTGTCATCTGTGGCCGACATCATGAAGCACTGCCATACCTTTGAAGCACTGAAGATGCGTCGTATAGCGCCGAAATATGGGCCGCATGGCTAACGTGCCGACTGTAGAGAGCGTCGACGCCAACCCTCCATCGGACCTTTCATCGACAATACGACAGATATTCCGGAAAGAGCTTCTGTGGTGCTGTGAAATAAGCCATTCCAGCAGTGATGACTACTATCCAGGCAACCAGCCTGGACTACCTCCTGCCTCGTTCCCACCATATATCAACGCGGCGAACATGGACAACTACCGAGCTGTGCTTCGGTCCGCACCGGCAAACCGACCTCCCTTCGCCAACGAGCAGCAGCCACGAATTACCTATGTCCTGCAGCGATTCCAGACAACTTACTCAACTACAACGGGAGACAGGTATAGGCCGCGAGATCGAGCAAAGTTGCCGTCTGGCGGCAACTGTCCAAAGGGTGAAGTGAGGATTGCTCCTTGCGTAGTCTTCTAGCCAAGTCGTGTTTCTATGTGCGCCTATGTGATGTACGTTCTCAAAGTGTGGTTTGTCCGGTCAGTAAACGCTAGTGTAACTGTTTGTATGTGTGCCTGAAGCGACGTACGAAAGCATTTGGTTTTCCTTGGCTGCAAATGCATTGTAATAAGATCGGTGAGTGCAACTTTCCAGAGTGCTGTTTATATTTGTCATACCTGCCATTCAGAGTAGATGCGGCTTTTTCAAGCGCATGCAAAATGCTCTTGGCATCCTCCAGAACATGAGCACTTATATTAAATGCTGTGTGAATGCAGCCTTTTATAGTGACTTGGTTGTAAAAAAAAAACAGGCTTTATGTCATGCACTTGCGCACTGTTGGTAGGTGTACACACAGCACTGTAGTTTATCGATCATGTGAGGATCCGTAGTTGTGTTTATATTGTAACGATGTTGAAGGACTCGGGGTATAACAAAACGTATTTATTAAGGGCGAACCTGTGCCCACAACTCAAAGGGACTATGGTCGTAGCACGTTACAGCAGAACGGCAAGATGTCTTCCTCTTCTACTTCTTCAAGAAGAGCCCCAAGCGCGTGGCACACATCAGCAGGGGCCAGCTGGTTTCTCGTGCTATCATCATCGTCTCTGCGCAACACTAGACGGCGCCCATGTATGTCTCTGTGCGCGTGGTGATGGGCGCGTTATTTGAATGCAGTCACTATGTCGTGGCATAATCCCCCTCCTCACACGCATCGTCCCGATGCGTCAGGCAATGAATAGATTCGTGGTAGGCGTAGGCGTCACTGGTCTTCCGGTGATCTCTCATAGTACGGCTTCATCCGGACTACATGTACAACCTCTGTAGGGTTGCGGCGTTTTGAGCTCCCGTGTATAGCGGATCTGACTTGGTAAGTTACATCGCTTACACGATGGAGTACTTCGTAAGGCCCGAAGTAGTGGCTAAAAAGTTTTTCAGAAAGTCCGCGGCGACGCACTGGGGTCCATATCCATACTTTGTCACCTGGTTGAAAATGCGCTTCGGTACGACGCTAATTGTACCGATAGGAGTCGATACGTTGTTGGCGGCGTATTCTGTATCTCGCCATCTGTCGTGCTTCCTCGGCTCTTTGCAGGAAGTCGTCTAGGCCAGGTGGATTGCTGCTTTCATCATTCAGTGGTAACATGGCATCCAGTGGAGTGGTGACTCTTCGGCCGAATACAAGTTCAAATGGTGTCACTCGCGTTGTTTCTTGAACGGCTGTATTATATGCGAACGTGATGTAGGGCAATATTTCATCCCACAGTTTATGTTCGACGTCGATATACATTGAAAGCATATCAGTCAGAGTTCTGTTCAAGCGCTCCGTTAGGCCATTTGTTTGAGGATGGTATGCTGTAGTTCTTCTCTGGTCTGTGTGGGTCATTCGCATCAGACATTTCATTAGGTCTCCAGTAAAAGCTGGGCCACGATCTGTAATTACCACGCTGGGTGCACCATGTCTGAGGACTGACATGTCGCCTTAGAAGACGACATTAACGAAGTGCGCGCGGGGCACTGGCGCTGTGGCACGAGCGCGAGCCTGGCGTCGAACGCTGGCCAGGAGTGACTCCAACGCCTGGGCTACGCTTTTGAACTTGTTCACGTTTCCTGTCCTTTAATAAATCGTCTACAGTCACAAGCGGCTGTACAGACGTAACAGTTGGCGACGAGGAAGACTGGATCGACTCATCGGCACTCCACCGACGTCAAGGAAATAACATGGCGACGCCCGACTTCGGTCGGCTACCCGAATTCAGCGGCAGCCCCAGCTCCTGGAGATCCTGGTATGGGAGGCTACAGTTCTTCTTCGAGGCTAACGAGATTACGGACGCATCGAAGAAACGTGCTCATCTGCTAACGCTGTGCGGGGAACAGACTTATGACATCGTCTGCGCCCTCGTTCAACCCAAGCAGCCCAACCAAGTGAGCTACGAGGACATAGTCAAGATGCTCAAGGCTCACTTCGATCCACAACCGTCTGAGGTCTTCTGCAGGGCACGATTCCAGCGACGTGACCAAAAGCACGACGAAACGGTCAGTGATTACGTCACGGCGCTCAAGAAGCTAGCAGCAGATTGCAATTTCGGGACAAGCGCAGACACTGCAGCGAATCCGACAATGCTGCCTATGGACGTCATGCTGCGTGATCGTTTCGTTTGCGGTCTTCGGAACGAGCAGGTCCAGCAACGGCTCTTCGCAGAAAAGGACTTGACGTTCAAGAAAGCTTTCGACCTTGCACTGCGAGCCGAAAACGCCATCGAAGACCAGAAACGCGTGAAAACCGAATTTAAAGAGTTTCACGAATCCTGCATAAGCACATGCAAGATAGACAACCAAGGTCACTCTAGTGCCTCTGCCCAAAAGAAGAAACAACGCTGTTGGCGTTGTAACGCGCTACATAATCCGGACACTTGCAAGTTCCAGACAGTCTCCTGCAACTACTGCAAGAAACGCGGACACATTGAAAAAGCCTGTCTGAAAAAGCGGAAAGAAGCAAAAACGAGCAACAGCATCGAATATCCCCAACAAGGAACTTCGACAGCTGCCTCAGCACCAGTGTCGACTCAGCAGGACTCATCAGACGTGGCCCTTTACGAGCTCAACACCGTAACCAACGCGTTCAGCACACAGAAGGTCATGACTCGGCTACGCGTACATGGCAAGTTCTTGGATTTTGAAGTCGACTCGGGTGCAGCCTGCACACTCATCAGTGAGGTCACGTTCAAAGCTACGTGGACAGATGATCGACCACGGCTTCAGACCGACAACATGCTCCTACGCACATGGTCAGGACAGTCTCTTCGAGTTCTCGGATGTGCAACGGTGATTGTTACGCACGGAAACAAAACCATGACACTACCACTTGTTGTCATCAAGGGAGCAGGTTGTAACCTCCTTGGACGAAACTGGTTTCCTCACCTGGGTATACAGATCACGGGCATCAATGATGTATCCGGCGATGAACTTGTTTCGAAGCTTCTCGACAAGTACCAATCTGTATTCGACGAGGACATATCAGGACACATCGGTCCAGCGGTACAACTAGACCTCGTGGAAGGAGCGAAACCAAAGTTCCTAAAAGCACGGCCGGTTCCTTTCGCGCTCCGGTCAGCTGTAGAAGCAGAATTGGATCGACTGCAAAGTCAAGGCATAATCGAGCCAGCACAGCATTCGGATTGGGCAACGCCTCTCGTACTGGTTCGAAAGAAGAATGGCTCGTTGCGAATATGCGGCGACTACCGTTGCACAGTGAACCAGGTATCAAAGAAGGCAGACTACCCACTTCCCTCAACTGATGAAGTGCTCAGCCACTTGAGGGGAGGCAAGGTCTTCAGCACCCTGGATTTAGCACAAGCGTACCAGCAACTTCACGTGACGCCAGAGACAGCAGAGATATTGACCCTGAACACGCTGAAGGGACTATACAGGGTCAAGAGATTGCCTTTCGGAATTTCTGCAGCCCCAGCCATTTTTCAACGTTTTATGGAGACAATGCTGTCAGGCATCACAGGCGTGTGCGCATACCTAGATGACGTGATCATCAGTGGGAAAGACGCCACGGAACACGCCGAGAGACTGGAAGAAGTGCTGAAGAGGCTACGAAACTACAATCTGCGCCTCGGAAAAAACAAGTGCTGCTTTGCGGTGCGACAAGTTTTCTTTCTGGGACACCGAATCGACGAGACAGGCGTCCACACAAAGGAAGAGAAAGTTCGAGCCATAACGGACGCTCCAGCACCAAACTGCAAACAAGCGCTTCAATCATTTCTCGGAATGCTGGCTTTCTACGACAGATTCTTGAAGAACAGGGCAACAGTTGCCAGCTGCCTATACCAGCTTCTTCAGAAGGACGCCACGTGGAGATGGGAGACAAAGCATCAAGAAGCCTTTGACAAGCTTAAGGCATTGCTGCTCAGTCAGACCGTACTGGCACACTACGACGAACAGAAGGAGCTTCTTGTCTCTTGTGATGCTTCACCATATGGCATAGGAGCTGTTCTGTCTCAACGTGATGACCAGAATAGAGAGGCGCCAATCGCTTTTGCATCTCGGACGCTAGGGCCGGCAGAACGCAAATATGCTCAATTGGACAGAGAAGGCCTTGCTGTGGTGTTTGCAGCCCACAAGTTCCACAAGTATATTGCGGGAAGAAAGGTGACTTTCGTCACTGACCACCAACCACTGCTCGGCATACTGGGTCCACAAAAGCCAACGGCTCAAGTCCTTTCTCCACGGATGACCAGATGGTGCATCAAGTTATCGGCGTATGACTACAGCATAATCTACAGGCGTGGCAAGAACCATCAAAACGCGGATGCGTTGAGCCGTTTGCCATTACAAGAACGTCTCGATGAACCCTGGCCTCCAGGTGACGTACTATTGTTCGAAGCGTTATCGAGACCTCCGTTGACTGCTGCCGAGATAGCACGCCTGACACAACAAGACAGCATCATGCAGAGGTTGTACAAGGCAGTGCAGGATGGTACAGTGGAGAAACTCACTGGAGATGAGTTTGCTCCTTACCGACGACGAGCGACCGCACTAGCACTACAGCGCGAGTGCATCACACTTGGATCCCGAGTGATCATACCGAGCTCAGCACGATCCCGTGTTCTGGCACTTCTGCATGCGGGTCACAGAGGCATGGTAGCCATGAAGAAGTGCGCAAGGAGCTACGTATGGTGGCCCGGAATGGACAAGGTGATCGAGGAAACGGTGCGACAGTGCCGTGAATGCCAAGCAACGCAAAAGAGCCCACCCAAAGCTCCTATTCCTACGTGGGACCGTCCCCAGACAGCATGGAACACGGTGCACGTTGACTTCGCGGGGCCACTACTCGGACGCACCTACTTAGTTGTTGTGGACGCATACACAAAGTGGGTGGAAGTCCGGCACGTGACACAAGCAACATCCGCGGCTGTAATCGACGTGCTCCGAAGCCTCTTTGCAACGTTCGGCATTCCCCGAAAGGTCATCTCCGGCAGTTTTTGAAAAAGCCAGATTGGATTGAAGGCGAAATACTGCGCCGCGTCGGACCACGATCCTGGCTTGTAAAAAGCGACCAAGGAAAGGTTCGGCGTCACCTCAATCACATGAGGAAAACGAGTCAGACCAGACAAACAACCCAATCGCGGACAGATTGGAGCGCAGCTGACGATCTCTTGGACGCAACGCCAGAAGAGACGCCATCGAGCTCAGCTGCTCAACCGCCTGAATCGCCCGAGATGCCAGATCACACTCCCTCGCAACCGTCGACGTCACAGGCAGTGGCCACTCGGCAACTGCGACCACCAGAGGTTAGGCGACCTCCAGACCGCTATGGAGACTTCGTCTAAGGGAGGAAGAGTGACATGTCGCCTTAGAAGACGACATTAACGAAGTGCGCGCGGGGCACTGGCGCTGTGGCACGAGCGCGAGCCTGGCGTCGAACGCTGGCCAGGAGTGACTCCAACGCCTGGGCTACGCTTTTGAACTTGTTCACGTTTCCTGTCCTTTAATAAATCGTCTACAGTCACAAGCGGCTGTACAGACGTAACAAGGACTATGTTGTTGATGAAGAACTTGGCAACTTCAGGAGATGTTGCAGTGTACAGCGAGTCAGTCTCAGCATAGCGAGTGAGATAGTCTATGGCTACGACTATCCACTTCTTGTGTGCAGTCGATATCGGAAACGGGCCTAGGAGATCCATACCAACTTGTTGGAATGGGGCATGCGGTGGTTCTATTGGCTGGAGGAGGCCTGCAGGTTTCACGGATGGAGTTTTGCGTCTTTGACACTCACGGCAAGTTTTCACATAGCGCTGAACTGATGATAAGAGTTTTGGCCAGTAGTACTTTAGGTGAATTCTGGCGAATGTACGGCTGACACCCATGTGCCCAGATGTTGGCTCATCGTGACATGCGTGCAGAATCTCGTTTCGTAAAGGTGCAGGTACAACGAGTAAAAACTTGTCACCATGAGGCTTGAAGTTCCTCTTGTAAAGGACCCCTTCCCGAAGACAGAACGAAGGGAGCCCTCTGGATAAAGTGCGCGGGACTTTAACGTTGAGTCCTTAAAGACGCTGTATAAGCGGCAGCAAATCGGGGCCATTTTGTTGTTGTTCAGCGATTTCTGATGCCTGGACGACGCCTAGAAACGGGAAGTCTTCTTCCTCCGGCTCACTCGTCTCCACTGGTGCGCGTGACAGGCAGTCGGCATCGCTGTGCTTTTTCCCAGATTTGTATACCACAGTAACATCGTACTCTTGTAGCCTAAGGCTCCATCTTGCTAGTCGGCCAGAGGGATCCTTAAGATTTGCCAGCCAACACAGGCAATGGTGGTCACTTACTGCTTGGAATGGTCTACCGTAGAGGTACGGCCGAAATTTACTTATGGCCCAAATGACCGCGAGACACTCTTTTTCGGTTGCAGAGTAATTTGTCTCAGCTTTCGAAAGCTTGCGGCTGGCATACGCTAGCACTTTTTCTTGGCCGTTTTGCCGCTGGACTAGAATGGCTCCGAGGCCGACGTTACTCGCATCGGTGTGAACTTCAGTTTCGGCAGTGTCATCGAAGTGGGCGAGGATTGGAGAGGCTTGCAGGCGTGTTCTTAACTCATCAAATGCTTCCTGTTGTTCACTTTCCCACCTAAAGGGCACCTCGTCTTTTGTCAGATTAGTAAGTGGTTCAGCAATGTTCGAAAAATTTTCCACAAATCGCCGATAGTACGCGCATAAACCCAGGAAGCGACGTACTGACTTCTTGTCTTTGGGTGTCGGGAACTTCGCGATGGCAGCTGTCTTTTCGGGATCTGGCCGAACGCCGTCGGAGCTGACGACGTGTCCGAGGAATCGAAGCTCTTCAAAAGCGAAGTGGCATTTTTCTGGCTTGATAGTCAAGTCTGCTAAACGAATGGCTTCTAATACTGTGCGGAGTCGCTCTAGATGTTGGTCGAATGTAGCGGAAAATACGACAACGTCATCCAAGTACACCAAGCAGGACTGCCATTTCAGTCCCGCGAGGACAGCGTCCATCATTCTCTGAAACGTAGCTGGCGCTGTGCACAGGCCGAATGGAAGCGCTTTAAATTCGTAGAGTCCGTCTGGGGTTATGAATGCCGTCTTTTCACGGTCGCGCTCATCCACCTCAATTTGCCAATATCCGCTCTTGAGATCAAGGGAGGAGAAGTATTTCGCACTCCGTAGTCGATCGAGTGTATCATCGATACGCGGCAGAGGGTATACATCCCGTTTCGTTACGCTGTTCAGTTTCCGATAGTCGACGCAGAATCGAAGGCTGTTATCTTTCTTTTTAACAAGCACTACGGGAGACGCCTATGGACTGCTGGAAGGCTGGATCACGTCATCTGAAAGCATCTCCTCCACTTGTTTCTTGATGACGTCTCTTTCCTTTTGCGATACTCGATATGGGTGTTGGTAAATCGGTCTCGTGGCTTCTTCTGTTATAATCCTGTGTTTTGCAATAGCCGTTCGTCGCACCTTAGAGGACGTTGAAAAGCAGTCCGAAAACTCTTTTATAAGGGCAAACAATCGTTTCTTTTAATATTCTGGGAGCCTATGGTTGACGTTAACTGATGCATCGACGTTGCAGGTCTCTTGTGGAGTGGTTGGCGTTGTCGCTAAACTGCATAGTTCAGTCGCCATGCAGAACTCGTGGAAATAGGCGATAGCCATACCTTGCGCGATGTGCTGACATTCATTCCCAAAATTCGTAAGGAGGACAACTGAGCGGCCATTCGTTAAGTGAACAACACCCCTTGCCACGCAAATTCCTTTGTTTAAAAATAGCTCTACGTTTCCATCCGCTATTCCTTCGTGGTCACAAAATGCCTTATTTTCAACAAGCACCATTACACTACAGCGAGGTGGCACTGTGACGTCATCATCAACAACGCGCAGAGCAGTAAGACGTCGCTTTTCCGATTCCTCCACCGACATAGCTTGTTCTGTCGAAAACGTTACACTGGATCTGCGCAGATTAATTATGGCTCCATTGGCTTGCAGAAAATCCATTCCTAGTATAAGCTCCCTTGAACAGTCCGGCAGCACGATGAAGTCAGCAACGTAAGTAAAGCCTCTTATTTCGAGCCTTGAGGTGCATCTGCCGAGCGGTGTAATAGTGTGGCCACCTGCCGTGCGTATCTGTGCCCCACTCCATTTTGTTACAACCTTTTTCAGTTTCTTTGCCAATTTGTGACTCATTACCGAATAATCAGCGCCGGTGTCAACTAAAGCATTCAGCTCGTATCCGTCTATTTTCAACCGCAAATCTGAAGTAATCTTCGCACTGCTGCGCTTATCCTCTGTAAACATAGCATCGTCACCTTGAAACCGCAATGGAGGATCTTCGCAACTGTCGTTATCAGCGGCCTCACCTCCACAGGTCGCTTGCTTCAGTTTTCCTGGTGTGGGCTTGTAGAACGGTGCCCAGACCGTGCGGAAGAAGCACGTGGGCTGGGTGATCGGTAATGCCTGGGCGACGGCGATCTTGGCTGATGTTGGCGTGGAGTGAGTGGGCTCTGGCGCGCGGACAAGTACTCTTCGATTTCGGTTGGCCGTTCACCGTTTCGAGGGCATGGTGCGTACAACGGAAAGCCCCTTAAACCTGCCTGTCGGTAAGGGCAGAACCTATACAGGTGACCTGCTTCCCCACAGTGGAAACACAAAGGCCTGCGCTCATGGTCACGCCAGATGTCACTTTTCCGGGGCCTTTGATCCACGTAGCGAGCTACACCACGGGCTCGTGGCAGGTAGGTAGCCGTCGGTTCCAGTGGACGAGGTGCGCTGCGTACCGTTTGTGGGCAAGGAGAGGCCATCGTAACTGCTGCATTGGTGTGCGCCGCGGGTTGTCTGAGTACTTCAGAGTACGTTGGGATGCGTTGGATCGGCTGTGGCGCACGCTCCGGCTCACGTATCATCTGCCTCAGTTCATCTCGTACCACGTCGACTACAGACAGTGTTGCTGTAGTGTGAGGCGCTTGCAACTTGCTGAGCTCTTCCCTGATCACCGACCTGATGAGTTCTCGCAGAGCGTCCATGTCACTTCGCTGGCGTCCAGAGAAGACATTGGCAGGTGCATAGTTTATGTCTCGATTGTACTGTCGAGCCCGCTGTTCTAGCGTTTTCTCTATGGCTGTCGCTTCCGTATGAAACTCCGCAACTGTTCGTGGTGGGTTGCGGACGAGAACAGCGAATAGCTCTTGCTTCACCCCACGCATGAGGTGGCGTAGCTTCTTGTCTTCGGTCATATGGGTATCTGCGCGCTTGAACAGGCGGATCATGTCCTCGATATACATTGCGACACTTTCGTTGGTGAGTTGGTTCCTGGATTCGAGCGCAGCCTGCGCCTTTTCTTTGCGATCCGCGCTGGCATAAGTCGCCAGAGCTTGTCGCCGAAATTCATCCCAGGTCGTAAAGGAGGTTTCATGGTTTTCATACCACGTCTTTGCGAAGTCCTCCAAAGCAAAGTATACGCGGCGGAGCTTCTCTCTCTCGTCCCAACCGTTCAAACGTGCCACTCTCTCAAAGAGGTTCAGCCAATCTTCTACGTCTTCATACGAGTCGCCATGAAATACTGGTGGCTGGTGAGGCTGATTTATCACCACTTGGGCTGGTGTTTCATGACTTGTCATGGTGGCGGCGTCCATTGACTGAGTTCCCCTTGGCGCAAAATGGAGTGGGCTGAATTCTGGTGAATCACCTCGAAGACGGCGACTGGTCCTCTGATGCACAGGTGTCGGCTCCGCAGTATCAACTGGCTGGTGGTCGGGGCTACGCTGTCTTGCGTTCGTAGGGCTTTGATTCATTACCCAGCACGTCCACCAGAAATGTAACGATGTTGAAGGACTCGGGGTATAACAAAACGTATTTATTAAGGGCGAACCTGTGCCCACAACTCAAAGGGACTATGGTCGTAGCACGTTACAGCAGAACGGCAAGATGTCTTCCTCTTCTACTTCTTCAAGAAGAGCCCCAAGCGCGTGGCACACATCAGCAGGGGCCAGCTGGTTTCTCGTGCTATCATCATCGTCTCTGCGCAACACTAGACGGCGCCCATGTATGTCTCTGTACTAAAGTGCAGAACACAGCGCCTCGTCCGTCTCTTCTCTGTCCTGTGTCCTGTGTTACGCGCTGTTTTTTCACTTCGTTGACCATGTATGTCTCTGTGCGCGTGGTGATGGGCGCGTTATTTGAATGCAGTCACTATGTCGTGGCAATATGACCGCGATAACACTACATAGAAATATTACTATTCTCATGAGGGGGACTGGGAGAGTAAGAGACACTCATCAGCTCCTCAAGCGGTGCTCATCGACGAGAACGCCGTCTGCAACCCACGAAAGCGCGGGAACACTCCCAAACACACTGCAAGGAACGCACAGCGGTCTGCCAGTGACATGCAGTCCGCGTCGCACACGAATACTGTGACACGCAGTCAACGTTTCAGGAGAAGGGCGTGCAGGTACCGAGGGGTATAAAAAGCGCATCGCATGTGCGCAAGGATGTTCTGTCTCGGTGGTTTTCGTTATGGCCGGTCGTGTTTGGTGTAAAGGTGCTTCTTGATGCCTAGTGTTCTTCACACTTACAAATACGTAATTAAATTGTGTGTTTGTGCTTGAAGAAGCCTCACAAGGGTTCTTCCTTTCCCAACATCTGGGTGACTACCTGTAGCCCCTCTTCTCAAGGACATCACTATCACATAAACTGTGAGACTTCGGTACTTACACTGTTCTTAAAACAGAGTTACCGTGCGCAGCTATGTGCTTAGATTTAAGAACGTTTTAGGAGCCTAAACATTGCAAACTGATTCAGATGACATGCCTTATATATAATGTCGTATAATTTCACTGAAATTTTCATCATCTTTACATTGTTTTCAGAGCTTGTGTGGCATTGTTAGTGACCGACAGAAGGCATGCAGTGGTAATTTTTTGTCTAAAAAAAGAAATGCTTGTCCTATTTACCAGGCCTTTGTTGTAACACTGTCATGCATGTAATCCATCGCTGAAAGCTTTCTGCTGAACTCTTACATAAAATTTTTTCTGTTGCAAGAACATGTGCGTTCACGTGGTACATGGAGTGTAGCACAAAGTGCCCTCAGCCACCAAGCTTTCCTGACTAGACTTATCTACTGTCCAACATTTCATGGTAAACAGAATGAGAGAAAAAAGTTATGTGCATATAAGGTGCAAACGGTGGTACTGAAGGAATGGCACATTTATGCGGGCTTTCTACGATCTTTCTTTCTCTCTTTTTTGTAGTATGCAGATGACAAAGATGTAAATATGTAGTTGAGTCACGTTACAGCAGTGCATAGCAGCCAGAACACAAGCTAATAGTGTACAAACAACACAGCAAAGGCGGGATTTAGTGCGTAAGTGGGAAGAGAGTCACCCAGGGCGAGCATCCCTATGACAGGCAGAATGCGCTTTACCCGCAGGTAATGTTAACATTGCATAAGGGGCGTGCACGGATTCATTAAAGAAGAGCATAGATATTAACAGCAAACATTAGTCAACGCATTTTATCTGCCGACAATCGCTTCAGACCGCACGCAACGAAGCCCCGCAGCGTGTATTTGTATACGTGCCGCCAACCACCTATCCACACTTGCGCGGGGACGGTGCTGCCACCTATAGCCCAATTTCGCCAGGAATTGCAATGATCGGGGCAGATATCTTATGCCAGCAAACGGAAATGAGGGGTTTGAGTAGCACCTTGCATTTCTGCCATCTCATGTGTGCTAGAGCTGGGGCATCCCAGGCCACCACTCAAAATTTTGTGACCGTCGACAGCAATTCTGAGGAGCGCTTTTACGAGCTTTCTACAATTATAGCAATCGACCCTTTCCATCGTCATCGACCCTTTTCAACGCCCAACTTCCAGTTGTCAATTTCGCCAAGGCAATTTCTGGAACTCGTCACCAGCCTCCGACCACAGCTTAACGCCGCCACCTGCTCCACGTGCTCCCCGGTCGTTATCGCCACGGCGTCGCTTCCCGTCACCACCACCAGAAAACTAGGCAGTGCGGGTGAGAGGGGTGAAGTTGCTGGATACTGGGCACTGTCAAGAATACCTCTGTCAGCCTTCATGCTGAAAAACAAAGTTCATGTGTGTGTTGACAATGTCGCTATTATAGATATTCTAGATACTGGGGCAACGATTACAGTGATGAGCCTGACTCATAAAATTCTTCTGGGAGAAAAAGTTATGTTTTTGTGCAACAAAAAGTTGTCGTTTTGTAGTGTAAGTGGTGACACATTGTGCCCGGTCGGCATTTGTGCAGCAGATGTTTGTTCGTGTGGCAAAGTATTTACCACTGACTCGCCAGGATTCCTCGATCTACGCACGACGTTATTTTAGTCCTAGATTTCTTACGGGAGTGTGGCACTTGAGTTGACTATCGAAGTGGAGAGCTTTCAGTACACCACGAGCTTATGACCGAACTCCTAGAGAACTCGCCGTGTTAAGAAAGTGCCTTCTGTGTTGCCGAGGATGTAGCGATTCCTGCGCAGTGTAAGGTGTGCATTCCGGTAATTTGCTCTGGTGCAGCTCCTACTACATTTGACGCCACAACAGAACCTCTACACTCAGCTTATGTGAAGAAGAACATGTTGGTGCCTCATTGCTTGTTATCGGTATTTGAAGGACGATCTGGATTATGGACAATGAATTACATGGCCCCGCCCATACTTCTACCTTCTGGTATGAAGCTCGCACTTTTCAGGGAGGGAACACCGACTTTAGTTGCTGTACTTCACGCCGATGCGAAGGAGTCCTTGCTCTCGAGCTCTTCGAATTTGAAGCTTCTATTGAGGGTGAGCTAGTCCCTCAGCACGAGTGAGCCCCATCCGTTACTAGCCATTTGACTTTTCGCAAAATGATAAGGCATCCTCGACACCAGCGTCTTGAGTACGCTATCGTATAAACACTGTATAAGTGCACCCTGTACGACAAAAGCCGTAGCGAGTGTCACCGACACAGCGTAAAGTAATTAGTGAGCAAGTTGAAGAAATGTTGCAAAAAGGAGTCATTCAGGAGTCTGCAAGTCCTTGGGCTCCACCTGTCGATCTCGTTCAAAAGAAGGATGGCAGTTGGCAATTTTGCGTTGATTACTGCCAGCTTAATAGCATTAAAAAGAAAGATGTATATCCGCTTCCGCGCATAGATGCCGCATTGAATTGTCTTCATTCGGCTTCCTACTTTTCTTTTGTTGATTTCACATCCGGCTACTGGCAAATATCAATGCACACCGATGATCAAAAAAGACGGCGTTCATAGCACCCGATGGAATTATTGAATTTAACATTATGCTATTCGGCTTGTGCATCGCGCTTGCCACCTTCGAACGACTTATGAACACCATTCTGCGGGGTTTAAAATGGGAGATATGTATGTGCTATCCCAATGATGTTATCTACGGACGCACATTTTTACAGCATAACATGGGTCTCGGCATTGTACTAAGCTGCATACAAAAGACTTGTCTTGTACTCAACTTTAAGAAATGTCATTTCGGAGAGTGCCTTGCCTTCCTGTCGGGTCATCTCGGGGACAAAGACGGCGTCAAGCCTGACCCCGCAAAGACTGAGGCTGTTGAAGCATTTCAGCCATACCAATCTGTGAAAGAACTCTGGAGCTTCTTGGGGCTGTGCTCCTATTTTAGGCGATTCGTTTCTTGCTTTGCTGACGTCGCTCATCTCCTGACAAGCCTCCTGCACAGAAAGGGCCCATTCGAGTGGATGCCTGAGTGTTCAGCTTCCTTTCAGCAGCTTAAGTTCTTGCTGACGTCACAGTCGATACTACGACACTTCAGCCCTACCGCGCCAATGGAGATCCACAGATGCGAGCGGCGTTGGTCTTGTTGCTGTGTTGTTCTTCATTCAGGTAATAGAGAACACATCATTGCCTAAGCATGACGGTCATTAAGTAAACTTGAGCGTAAATAGACGGTAACTGAACAAGAATGCCTCGCGGTTATTTTTGCTGTTCAGCAGTTTTGATCATACCTGTACGTGCGTCAGTTTACAGCCGTCGCCGATCATCACTCTGTGCTGGCTTGTCAATCTCTGCGATTCGTCAGGACGCCTTGCATGATGGGCTCTGTGTCTGCAAGAGTTCAACTTCACTGTCTCATACAAGAGTGGGGGACGACATGCTGACGCTGATTGCCTTTCCAGGCTGCCCCTCCTTACCACGGAATGTGACGCTGATAGCTTCAACCAGGAAATCGCAACTGTACAACAAGATTTCCCAGACGCCGTAACCTTTGCGAGACAGCAGCGTGGTGATCCAACTCTAAAACCGCTCTGCTGCGCTGTGAAAGACTCGTCAAACGGCCATTTTTGTATACGGGATGTATTGCCATATAAAAAGAATTTCACCGCCACAGGTGCGTGCTATCTTCTGGTGGTGCCGGAAGCCCTGCACTCTTCGGTTTTACGCGCCGTGTACGATTATCCAGGTGTCGGTAATTTAGGATCTACGCGAACACTCTATCGCCCCAAAGAATGATTTTACTGGCTCCAATCGCGCAAGACAACCGAAACCTACATAGCCAGTTGCACAGAGTGCCAAAGTCACAAAAGGCCTACCAATGCCCCCTTCGGTTGTCTATTGCCTGTGGCATCTTCCGACCAGCAGTCGGCGTCGAAGTGCATTCATCCGGACTTGTAAGCAACGGCATCGAATTTTTGAAGTCTTAGCCTCCATCGTGTGAGAACCACTGAAGGGTCCTTCAAGTTAACTAGCCAGCACAAGGCGTGGTGGTCGTTCACAACTTTGAAGGGCCTGCCATAGAGGTAGGGGCAAACTTTGGTGTAGCCCAGATGATAGCAAGGCTCTCTTTTTCTGTTGTGGAATAGTCGCCTTCTGCCTTCGATAGCGACCGGCTAGTATAACTAATAACCCTTTTTTTTTCCGTTGGTCTTCTGCACATGAACGGCGCCGAGACCTACGTTGCTTGCGTCGGTGTGAATTTCTTTATCAGCATATTCGTTGAAATGTGCAAGTATCGTAAGGGTCAGCAGCCTGTCGTTTCAGTTTCTCAAATGCTTCAACTTGTGCCGTTTTCAACTTGAATTCAACATCGGTCTTTGTGAGCAGCGTGAGTGGCTCAGCGATCTGTTAGAAATGGTTGACAAAACATTTGTAATAGGCGCACAAGTCGAGAAAAATCGGCCCACAGCCTTCTTTCAGTGGGAGATGGCAACACGGTCATGGCAGCTATTTTCTGCGAATCTGAACACATCCCGGTCTTGCTGTTCGTGTGACCCAACAACAGGAGTTCCGTGTACGTGAAGCAGCATTTTTCTGACTTCAGAGCGAGTTTGGGGCTCCTGATTGCGGGAAGTACGCATTTAACGTGCTGGAGGTGTTCGTCTAAGCTTGAGGAAAACACGACGACAACGTCCAAATAAATGAGGCAAGTCTGCCACTTCAAGTCAACCAGAACTGTATCAATGACTTGTTGGAAAGTCACAGGTGTTTCAGAAGGACCAGAGAGACCGCATAACCGATACGTCTTCGGTTTATTGTTGACAGAACAAAAAAAAAAATGTGCAGAGCGTGACCCTGGCTGCTTCTTCTTCCTCGCCTCCGAGCTCCATCTTCAAATCTGTTTTCTACATCTTCCCGCCGGCCAGATTCAACCGAAGCAACCTTCGAGAAAATACAACAGTTGAATCGGCCTCTTGACTAATTTTCCTTCAGGTGTACGAAGCAAGCATGTTCTCCCTAGTCCATCCTTGCCTGGAAAAATCTTTTCGATCTTGCAGAGTTTCCACCGAGTTCTTTTTCGCGCTTCTCCAAGCAGAAGTACATCTCCTTCTTGTACATTTGCGTGACGCTCTGTTTTTCTGCTGGCACACTTAAGCTCCCTCAGGTACTCCTTTTTCCATCTGGTCCACCATGTTATCATAGCCTGTTTTCTTGCACTCCAGTAATTCAGCAAACTGTATTCTCCGAGTCTGTTTTCTTCCTGCTTGTTCATTGCTTGCCTGCCTCCTATAACGTCCGCCGGTGTGATGGGTTGTGGCTCGTTAGGATCGTCATACACATAAGTGAGAGGCCGGTTGTTAAGTACTCCTTCTTCTTCAACAACCACAGTCCGTAGTTCTTCTTCATCCAAAAGTCGAGCACCTATAGTTTTTGCCATGGATGTCTTAAAGCTTCTGATCAGTCTTTCATAAAATCCTCCCCACCATGGAGCTAACTCTACAATAAACTTCCATTTTATTTTTAGGTTACTGGTATACTGTTGAACCCTTTCATCTTCCATCTTTAATATCTTGTTCATCTCTTTCTCAGATTTTTTGAATGCTCTTGCATTATCACTGTAAATAGTTGTACACAATCCTCTTCTAGCTACGAATCTTCGGAATGCTTGTATAGACGCTTCTGATGACATCCTCTTGACCAACTCCAGTTGTATGGCTCTTGTTACTGCACACGTAAATATCACAATGTAAAACTTTGTAACTTTTCCGCCTTTCTCCTCTCGAGCATTTAGCGGTCCAGCAAAGTCTATACCAACAGTGTCGAATGGCCTCGTCTGTGTAATCCTGTCAGCTGGTAGAGGTGGAATTTCTTGTGCCATTGGTCTAGAATTGAATCTCCTACATGTGATGCATTTCTTTATCACATATTTCACCATTTGTCGGGCACGCAGAATCCAAAACTTCGTTCTTAGATGTGTCAATGTTGCCGCAACGCCACCGTGCATTGTTACTTGATGCGCGTTTAGAACTAGGAGTTCTGAAAAGTGACTTTCTCTTGGTAAAATAATAAGATGCTTCTCATCAAAGCTCAAATCACTCCACTGAAGCCTCCCTTTTACTCTCAGGACACCTTGATCATCTTCGAAGATGTTCGTGCCGTACAGATTCATGTTGTCATATATTCGTGTCACTGCATTTTGTAGCGTTTTCTGCTCCTGCTTTATCAGCACAAACTCTGCCTTGTCCAATTCTTCTCCTGTCAGCGAACCTGTTTTCCTTTCTTTTCGTCGGTTTCCTATATAACGCATCACCCACGCGGTAACTCGTAACGCTTTCTTGTATGATCCAAATCTGCTCACATCAATTATCTTTTCTTCACTCGTGGTGGTAGTTAAGCATGCCACTGTCTTTTCTTCGTCTTTGTTGTCATCACTGTCCGATTCATGCGTGATGTCATAATCAGGGCTTTGTTTTTCATTCTTGACCCACGTGGGGCCTTTCCACCATAATTCACTGTCCAGCAAACGTTTCATCTTCATCCCCCTTGTCATAAAATCCGCAGGATTTTCATCACTTTTAACATAACCCCATTGACTCTCATTGGACTTGCTCTTAATTTCTGCTGCGCGGTTGCGAACAAACAGATCTTTCGTCTTGTTTGACTTTATCCAGCATAACACAATTTGAGAGTCAGTCCAGAATTTCACATTCCTCAGTTTCCTGATGAAATTCTCGGTTATATGACTGGCCAATCTGACTGATATTGTGGCCGCCAACAACTCCAATCTTGCTAGTGTGATCTTTTTGATTGGAGCGACTCTACCCTTTGCAATGATTAAATTTGCTTCATTGCTTCCATCGGAGTATTCTGTTACAATGTATGCTACTGCTCCATATGCCATTGGACTCGCATCGGAGAACACGTGCAGAGTCGATGCTTTCACTTCAGCTTGTCTGTTGTCATAGCATCTGTTAACGGTGAAGTCATCTAAGTGCTGAAGCTCCTCCGACCAGTCCTTCCAAGTTGATCTATGCTGGCTTGGTAACGGGTCATCCCATTTCAGTTTATCCATCCAAATTTTTTGCAGCAATATTTTTGCTCTGACTGAAAACGGTGTCAAAAAACCTAAAGGGTCATATAGCTTTGCCGTGTCCTGCAAAACCTGTCTTTTTGAGAGTTGTCTCGTGTCCTTGTCATTTCGCCATGTAGTGTCGGGAAAGCTCAACACGTCGTCTACGAAATTCCATTTCAGTCCCAAAATCTTGATTTGTCCCTCTTTTCTTATCCCTCGATCCAGATCCTCTCCTTCTTCATCAAAGTGTTTTCTTAGCTCGGTGTCATTTGAAATCCATTTTCTTAAATTCATTCCCGCATAGCGAAAAATATCTCGTGCTTTTTTGTATATCTTTGTCGATGTCGAGTATTCGTCGGCTCCTAGTAAAACGTCATCGACGTAGATTCCTTTCCGGAGTTGCGCCACAACTGCAGGATATTTTTCTTCGAATTTATCCAAATGTCGATGAATCGTGGCCGCTAGAAGGAAGCTACTTGGTGTAGTTCCGAAAGTAACCCTCGTCATCCTCCACGTTTTTATCTTCGGGGTTGGCATATCTTCACTGGGTATTCTTTCCCACCATATGAATCGCAGTGCGTCTCGGTCATTTTCATGTATCTTGATCTGCAGGAATGCTTTTTCCACGTCGGCTGACATAGCGATCTTGTGATGTCGAAAGTTCATCAGCAAGCTTGTGATGTCGGGGTTTAGGTTTGGCCCCTTTTCCAAGTTGTCATTTAAGGATTCACCTGGATTCTGGCTTGACGATGCGTCAAAGACGATCCGTATTTTTGTCGTTGTTCGGTCCTTCTTGATTACTGCTTGATGCGGCATGTAGTATACAAATTTGTTCTGTATATCGGATCCAGCATCTTCTTCGACGTTTTCTGCTATTTCTTGCTCAAAGTACTCTCGAATAGCTTTGTCATAGGCTAGGAGTTCATCTTTATCCTTGCATAATTTTTTGGTCACCTGCATAAGCCTCTTCTCTGCAATGGTGGTGTTGTCGTCCAATGTCACGTTTTCCTTCCATGGTAGCCGCACTTGGTATCTTCCTGCCTTGAACTCCATTGTTTGTCGGACGTAGTCTAGCACATGTTCATCGTTCATCTTTGTTGCTGGGTTCTCCTTGATGCCCATGTTTTCCAAGTCCCAGAATCTCTGCAGTTGGTCCGCAGTCGTGTCCGACTTGGCACTGACCTTGAGTACCATAACCGTCGATGATTTCAGCGGCACACAATGAAGTCCTACAGGACCTTGGACCGTCCATCCCAATATTGTTTCTATTGCCATTACTTTTGGATGAATCTCGCAAATGCGACCAGTGACGACAGTCCAGTAATAATCTGCTCCAATTAATATAGAAGTTTCCATATTTTTTCTTTCTTTGTCCTTCTTCTGGTTGTCATCAGCCAAACGAATTCCCATCGATCTTGCTCTTTCGTGTATTGTCAATGGTGGCGATGGTAGCACGTCACAGGATATAACTTCTATCTCCAGTGCCTCAATCGTGACTGGCTCCGAGATGGTATCCTTCCTCACGCTGACCTCGACGACTTTCATGTCTAGTTTCATCTCTCCTCCTCCAAATGATCCTACAGTAATCCTTTCGGATCTTTTTACCTTGCACGCTAGTTTTCTTGACAAGCTTTTGAGGATGAATGTCCTCTGACTCCCGTTGTCCAGCAGAATCCGTGCGTAGCACCCGCTGCCTTCTCCCTCCGTCCACGAAAAGGCTGTCTGCAGTAGTATGCACTTATGTTCGTCAGACTGCTGTGCGTGCATGTTGCAGGACTTGCTGGTGTCTAACCGGTCAGGTTGCGCGCTTTTAAGCACTTGCTCAACATCCCCGCTTTGCTGCTGTGTTGACTTTCCTGCAGGCGTACGTGGTCGACACATGGATGTCGCGTGCCTTCCCTTGCATGTTTTGCAGCGTACGTTAGCACGGCATATCTTCGCCGTGTGGTGAGGTCTGGTGCATCTGAAGCACCTTCGTTCCTGTTGCAAGGCTTCTTTCTTTTGTTGCATACTAATGCTTCTTCTGCAATCTTCCGTGTAGTGTCCAGTCATCTCACAAAAGATGCATTTTTTCATCGAGGTGCTTTGAAGCGTAGATGTTCTAGTCCGCCTCATACTGTGCGGTGACTGGGTCACGTCGTATTTTTCCTCTCGAGTTTCTTCTCTGCTGCGTATATATATGTTTAAAAACTCCATAATTTCTTTCAAACTGCTCGTGCTGTTTCTTGACGCTGAGTTCGATTCCGTAGTTGCTGGTCTGTTGTCACCTTTCTTTAACTCCTTCATCTTCATCTCAATCCTCATATCCACCGGTAGCGCAGATTTTACAACAGGAGCTATCACTGTGGCGTAACTATCCATTTCCACTCCTAACGACTGCAGTGCTCGTGTGTTCACTTGCAACTTTTGGAAGAGTTTCTTCAACCCATCTACATCTTTAGGACTCTTCACTGCTTCCAAATTTGCAAGCTCTTTTATGTAGTTCTCTTTTAAATTATCTTCTCGTCCGAAGGTTTCTTTCAAAAGAGCGACTGCATGCTCGTAATTTTGATCAG
Source organism: Rhipicephalus microplus (assembly GCF_043290135.1). Lineage (NCBI taxonomy): Eukaryota > Metazoa > Arthropoda > Arachnida > Ixodida > Ixodidae > Rhipicephalus > Rhipicephalus microplus. The sequence continues at coordinate 61,788,785 of NC_134708.1, forward strand.
AAAACTGCAAGCCTTCTATGAGGGAAGCAGCCTGCCCGCTCAGAGACGCCAGCAGATAATTAAATTTTTGATTCTTCGGCATATTCACTCTGTTATGCACCGATGTCTCGAACTGATGCCAAAACCTTGGCCATGCTGTTTTTTTCCCATCAAACTTGATCATTTCAAGGCGTGGCAACTTAACAAGCTCTTGCGTCTCCGAGATTTGGTCAGTACCTTGCACTGAACTCGCCTGTTCTGTGACTATTCTCGTAGTCAGTTGCGTCGCTTGTTCTAACTCGCTTAATCGCTCCTCAATTTTTGTCGTTGCAGCGACGATCTTCATCTCATAATGCAAAACTCTTTCAAATTCTGCCTCCGCGCTGTCTTCTTCAATGAACGGTTCTATCTGTTCGTTAACTTGTCTTAGCGTCTGTGACACGCTCTTCATCTGGTTTAGAAGCGTCATAAGTTGCGCTCGATCGGCGTCTTCTTCTATCTTCTTATCGATTTCGCTCGTAAGCGTCGTCACATTTGCTCGAAGCGTCTTCCGCTTCTTCGATAGGACCTCTTTATTCATGCCTAAAACGTGTTGAAAGAGCTCTTGCCTTTTTTATGTGCGTCGCCAACAGTCGTCGGTCGTGGTCCTTCTCTCGACGGTTAGTCCTTGAGCCAGACGCCACTGCTTCGTTCTTCAACCCGTTGTTGCAAATGGGGTTGAAGTCTCTGCGTCTGTCTTCAGATCACTCCTGGTCACGGCACCATGTTTCAGAAGGACCAGAGAGACCGCATAACCGATACGTCTTTGGTTTATTGTTGACAGAACAAAAAAAAATGTGCAGAGCGTGACCCTGGCTGCTTCTTCTTCCTCGCCTCCGAGCTCCATCTTCAAATCTGTTTTCTACAACAGGTGTTGAGCAAAGACCAGAGAACATGACCTTGAACTTGAACAGGTCATCCGGTGTGGTGAAGGCAGCCTTTCTTTTCGACTTTGATTTGCTAATAGCCGATCTTGAAGTCCATCCAAGAAAAGTACCTCAAATTGTGGAGTCGATCTAGGGTGTCGTCTATCTGTGAGAGCTAGTACACGTCCTTTGTTATTTAGTTTAGGCGACAATAGTCTACGCAAAAGGGTAGAGTTTCGTCTTTCTTATTCACTAACACATTGATGACACCTATGGACTCTTTGAAGGCTGGATAATGTCGTCGTGTAGCATTTCATCAACTTGTCTCTTTCTGGCTTTGTGTTCTCACGTCAAAACTCTGTACGGGCTCTGACGGAGTGGCATAACACTTCCTTATGTTAAGATTCGATGTTTTGCGACAGGGGTCTGTCGAATTCTTGACGACGACGACTAAAAGCAGTTGTATTTCCGGAGGAGGCTTCTTAGCTGTTCTTGTTTATGCGTCAGAAGGCTCAGGTTAGTGTGGGAAGCTAGTTGAAGGGCTTGAGTCATCGGAATAGATTCGGCAGAATCAATAAGGGCAAAAGCGTTGCTGGCTTCCAGTACCTATTTGATGTAGGCAAAAGTGCTGCTGGCTTCTAGTATCTCTTTGATATACGCAATCATCATACCTTTGCTCATCTACGTGTACTCGTTGCTGAAGTTCGTGACTCTTGAGTTCTCTCCTCGTAGCTCAACTATTCCTCTGGCGATGCGAACTTCGCGGTGTCAACAGATGCTGGCCGCCTTCGACGATGCCTTGCATGTCTGTTGATTCTCGAGTGTCGACAGAAGTGCTTACGCTGGAGCAAGGAGGAATGGTGACTTGGTCTTCCATCATGTACAACGTGTGCCTTACTGATAACGTGTGCGGCGGCAGCGCTTTTCTTCTGGATAGTGGTATCGACTTTGTTCTCAGGCTGACGATGGCACCATGAAGGATTAAGGAGTCCGTACCAAGGACGACACCTCTCAAGCATTGCTATGTACGTTGAAGCTTGCAGGATAAATTTAACAGTTAATGGTTACTCTGACTTCAAAGATTCCTGCCGGTGTAACTAGGTGACATCCAGCTGTACGAATTTCGGGGCCTTCCCAAGTGGTCCTAACTTTCTTCATCTTTGTGGCGAATGTCTCGCTGATGATGGTATAGTCAGCTTCGCTGTCGACAAGAGCAGTGACGCTGTAGTTGTCGACGAGAACGTCGAGTTCGTTAGTCCGTCGCCTCGCGTTGCAGTTACGTCACGGCGTCGGATCTCGGCTACAACCGTTTGTACAACAGTTGTAAAATTGCATCATCAATCTTCTTCTGGCTGCAAAGTTTCAACGTTAGAACTCTGTTGCGGTTGCAGTGGGCTCTTGAAGTTTTGTCATGGCGGTAGTGGCGGAGGATCTTCAGCAGTTCGTCGCACAAAAACCGCACCTTCATCGATTGCTGCCCTTAGTTTTCCGAGTGTGGGCTAGGCGACCAGACCTGGATTGCGCCAGTGTACAGCGGGCGGTGAAATGACATGTAGCAGCCGGGTGACGGTGAACAGGAAGATCCTCGAGGCACCACTGTACTGTTGCGGGGTAGCCGGCAATGTCGCGGAGTTTTTCTCCCCGCTGTGGATGCGGCACATCTATGGCAAAACCACGTAGTCCACACCGGCGGTTCTCGCATTGGTGATAGGTGTGTCCATCTTCTCCACAGTGGTAGCAGAGAGGCCGGTGGTCGGGGGCATGCCACACGTTTTTTCTCAAAGTGTTGTGCTGGCCGGCGGGTGGATGATATGGCATCGATTATGGCAGTGGCTGGTGGCAGAACAGTGACAATGCGGCCCCTTGGTGAAGTTTAGCGTCGGGCTGCAGCAGTATGGCTCATCACTTATGTCTGACGCTGCGGTGCTTCGGAAACCTAAAGTAATTACCAAACTTCTTTGCGGACAACATTGGCAATTGAATCCACTTGGGGCTGCAATGAAGACAACAGCTTCCGTAGCTCCTTCCGCACAGTCTATCGGATTTTTCTACGTATGCCATCGGATCAAGAGCACGAACAGCTGCGCTGTCTTGCATCGATCGGCGATTGTATTGGCGGGTGCGCATTTCCAGCATCTTCTCGATTGTATTAGCCTTCAAAACAAAGTTTTGAACTGTTTTGGGTGCGTTCCACACAACTGCCACAAACAGTTTTTGCTTGACCACTTGCTTCAGGAACCGGAGTTTCTCTTCAGCGATGGCAGGGTCGGTGTGATGAAACAGCTGGGCCATATGTTCGACAAAGATGGTCACATTTTCATTAGGGAGTTGCACCAGTGTCTCCTACAAGGTGCACAGCGGCCCTTTCCTTTTGAGGAATGCTGCCAATTGTGTCCATAAATGTGCCACAGAAGAGGTCCCATGTTTTAAGTGCAGACTTCTCATTCTGTGGGCGTGCTGACACCCCTCGTAAAGATGTTTGCGCCTCGTGGGGCACGTGTCTCGCGCAGAAGACGTAATTCGGAGTCACAACTAGTGAGCGATAGGTGGCGTTGTGTTCGCAAGCGTTGGTCACCGCTATCATCATTATGGTGTAGCCCTGCCCCGCCGCAGTGGTGTAGTGGTTAAGTTGCTGCTGACCCGCAGGTCGCGGGATCGAATCCTGGCAGCGGTGGCTGCACTTCCGATGAAGGCGGAAATGTTAAAGGCCCGTGTGCTCAGATGTGGGTGCACGTTAAAGAACCCCAAGTGGTCGAAATTTTCGGAGCCTTCCACTACGGCATCGCTCATAATCATATGGTGGTTTTGGGACGTTAAACCCCACATATCAGTCACGGTGTAGCTACGGTGGCGACGCCAGGCGACAAGCCTTTGTGGCGGCTGGAAGAAATAAGCTATGGTCTCTGTTGGCGTGGAGCAGCAGGGCGGACAGTTGCCTCCAGCGGTGGGTCTGGCATGGACGGCACCGCGGGCCGTCTGCGGTGGGCCCACGTGGTGAGTCGGGCGTTAGTGACACTCCCTCCTTTGTCAGGTTGTTGAGTGTTGTCTAATAGTATTGTATAAGGATGTCTTAGCGTGTTGATTACAATTGATGTTACAATGATACGGCTGATGATATCTTCGATAAAAAGTAGTTAAATAAATACGTGTGTTTGGTTTGTTTCTTGTGATCGCGTCTATTGTGTCTGTTCTATCCAAGAATGTGGCGTGGCTCTCGTCATATCAGATCCCACAATTCTCAAGCCAGGTCCTTGCTGCACCTTCCAGGCAGAAATAGACGTGGTGCAGCTTCTCTTTCATGTCCCAGCGGTTGAGGGCGGCCACTCAATTCTAAGTCTCCAACCAGGTTTCCTGGTGTTCAAATGACGATACGCAGAGGGTCGGTGGCTCCCTTGGCTACTGCATCACTACCGCTGCAAGAGACGTTGCAGCTGTCATTGTGCCTCTAGTCGTCGTGGCTTTTGACTTGTCCGCTACCTGGGTTCATATTTGGGGGCTAGTCTTTCAGTCTGTGGCTGGCTCAACTGTCGCTGACGGTGTTGATGTCTTCTCTGCGACGGGGACTGGGTTCAGAGCTTGAAAGGACCGTTCGATACATGGTCCGGAAAGCACTTCCACCAATGTCACGGGGTCATAACAGCAACGAACGGAGCGAACTGTAGGTTGGAGATCAAACTGTTTGTTTGGCCGAACTTGTGGCCAGTCAAAGAAAGTTCAGATTACAGCGATACACACTGGCACTGATAGCAGTGAATAGACCGTTGGCCGTTGATCAACTGACAAACGGCGAAGCGCGTCGGCATTTATGCTTGTGTTGCCGAATATTTCAGCATTATCGCTGGTGGCCACGCAAGTTCCAGAATAATTTGTGATGTTCACGTTGCATGCGTAATTTTAACAAAATGGTCTACTATAGTCGCGAGGCTTCTCGAACACTGCAGTCATGGTTTGCGCTAACGTTGTTTAGGGTGTAATAGGCCGATAACAAAACTTCAGGAAGGAATGTGGCAACAGCTAGTTAGAAAAATTTTATGCACCAAGTATTTCAAGTACACACTTGGGACAAGATATCGCTATTGCCTTCAACTCTTAAAGGTGAAGCTTAAGGGTCGCTCAATTTTTTATTGACCTTTGTTTTTCAAGATTTAGGCTGATCATTTCTTCTTTTGGCTTGGAAACCCTAGTGATAACACTGAAAACTCATTTCATGTGTCATGGTAGAGAGACACATTGCTGTTCGAAAGCAAAGTACATCCAACTGTATTTAGTCGCTGGCTTAAATCTCGCATGTGTAACCATGGCCCTCCAGAGTGCCCGCGAAAAGGCCGCCAAGCTCGGCTTGGCGAACCGGTTTCTACGAGGGACCAGCCAGGTGTGGCAGGGTTTCCCCTGCATCATCTGTGGACCAAAATAAAATTTTCATTAGCGTCGTTATCTTGTGTGTTCTATTTTAGATACACTACTTCGTTATTACTATGACTCATGAAAGACATTCCAAATGTCCTGCAATGTGTAAAAAAGACTGTCTAGACACTTGATTGCCTGACATCAACAGTTGATGCATCCATCCCTATTTAGTAACAGGGCATCTGTTTATTATAGTCTATCCATATATTTTGTGCTATAATTACCGAATGGACCCTTAGCTGATTGGGGTCACTTAGAGAGCACTTATATATTTCATGTCTTATATGTTAATACAACACATCACCACTAATGTTCAATTTCATATCTCCCTCCAAATTCAAGTGCTTAACTTCATATTGCCCTATGTAGTCAGCTTGTCTTTAAAAAGAAATAAAAAGGTACATCAAATAAGTACTGGAAAAGTTACAATACTAAAGAACGTTACCACTAATGTTCGATTTCATATTTCCCTCCGAATTCCAGTGCTTAACTTCATATTGCCCTACATAGTGAGCTTGTCTTTAAAAATAAAGTAGGTACATCAAATAAGTACTGAAAAAGTGCTCACTCAATTAAAATACTAAAAAACGTTTTGTGAAGCCCAGGCAATCTTGGGTGTACTGCATTGTTCGTGCTGGCTTTAACAGTTCTGTTGTGTGCTTTTGCTGATGTGTCCATCCCTTTATGGAGAAACAAGGAAGTCTCATGCTTCGGATATTGTCAGAAAAGCATTGCTCCAGTGTTTTCCTGGAAGTCATTCATAGTTTCATGAAAAGGTTGCTGCTTAATATTTTGTGAACATGAGATTGAAGTGGTGATGTGACCATGTCTGTGGACTGCTGCAAATAATAGGTTTCATTAAACGAATGATATTGATTATTCACTTTCTGCCCTGTTTGCAAATGGAAATTGGGAAGAATGTGATGGATTTCCTTGTGATTTTTATGTATCGCGAGCTTAAAGCAGTATTGCTTACAAAGCACTAGTTAATTTTATGTTAGGGTGGAGAGATCTCGTTGATTACAGGTTACGTTGAAAGAGTAGTTCGAGGATTTTAAATTATCTTAGTTTGGTGGCTCGCAATCAATAATGACATCAATTCTTGGGAGGAAAGGCGAGTGGTTGAAGACAGGGCAAAGGAGAGGCCGTCTTCTCAAGATAGTGTCCACACTATCGTGCACTACTTTTGGGTAAGACTTCCTTCATGCGAAATTCTGTTGAGCGGGCACAGGCTTTCAAACTGTGTGCCTCCAGATGGGAGCAGGAAAAAAAAAATCTCCTCACCTGTAAAACTAGAAGCCGCGATTATCTACTCACCTGTCTGGTGATCTACATGTTGAGGTATGGTGGCAGTGATTTTAGGTACTTTTGTTCACCTTGATTTGTTTCCCTTAATGTCATAATACTGCATATTAATAAGAAAGCACCAGTAATGAATTATGGAGCATTTTTTTTCGTCAGCCAACTCCCACATTCATCCTGCAAATCATTCAAATGTCTCGTAGATTGAATGAACCTGGGGACAAGAATATGTAGGTATTTTTATTTATTTATTTTAGACAGACTGCAATGCTCATATTGAAGTTTTCACAGGAGGGAGAAACAATAGGTGTATTAAAGTCATTAATAAATGAGCATACTAGTAGTAATTAAAAATACTAGAACAGGCTTTCCGAGTTGGCGTGTGAAGGTAAAGATCTACATTGACAAATTAGAACATATATACATCACTGATACAGTCACTCATACAGCCATATTATACTTAGAGGTATAAGGATACTATCATACTCATACATATTCACCCCGCAGGGGCGCCTGCGCAAGCAGGCGTTTGGTGTGTAGTGACACCACGGACCGGAGCTCACGCGGGGGAAGGGGGGGGGGGGGGGGGTTCGATCTCCTCTCACGCCTAACCGTGCGGGGCTTTGCCGTGTCCGGGGAAAATGGGATCCGGGGGGTTGAGCCGACGCTGTGTGATTGGACCTTTCAGGCCCCCCGGCGGAGGCAACACACCCCTTTGGCCCCGGCTTCACGTAGACTGCACCCCAGAGCCCACCCACCCAGGGGAAATCGGCAGTCGTCTTTACCTATTTCTCTCTCCCTACATCTACGTCTTTATCGCTCACTTCTTACCTGTCCTGTCGTCTTCTCTTTTCCGTTTACTTCCAAATTTCTTGGCGGCTAGGGTTAACCCTGGGGGACTGAACCTCCCTTGGTCAGGACCACAGGGTTATAGTAGCAATGTATGGCTAACGTGTGTATACGTTCCCCTTGTTGGACTCTATGGTGGGTGGCCAGCATAGCCACCGAATGAACATGCTTTTCTATGGAAAAAAGTACCCCCCCCCTTTCCACAATGATCGGTCCCGTAAAAGGGGTCGCACCGAAGCAAATAGAAATTTTCTGACTAAAGAGAGCGATTACACGAAATTCTTTGTCGTAACGTCATTGACTGAAACTAAGATTCAGGACATATCACCATTCTCAATTGCAAAAGCAATCAAAGAATGCATTGGAAGCAATTACAGTGCAAAAAAATTGAATTCAGGAGATCTCCTCATAGAAGTGAAAAACAAAGAACAAAATGAAAAAATTAGACACCTTGGAAAAATCGGACAACATGAAGTCCGTGTAACAGCTCACCGATCTCTCAATTACATGCGAGGTGTATAATCGGACAATGAACTGCTCAAGTACACTGACGCAGAAATTGAGGATGCTTTAGCGTATCAAGGTGTACTTGCTGCACGAGCAATCATCATTCGTAGAGATAAGAAGGAAACCCGCACAAGAAATGTAATACTAACATTTGCAAGCACGACACTTCCTGCTACAGTTAAGGTAGCGCACCTTTACCTACGTGTGAGGCCCTACATACCTAATCCTCGCAGGTGCTTCGGGTGCCAGAGGTTCGGGCACGGGTCTTATTCATGTCGTGGTAGTCCAACCTGCATGAAATGCGGCCAGGATGAACATGATGATGCCGAGTGCACTATCCCTTTAAACTGTGTGAACTGCAAAGGGCCCCATGCAGCGTACTCACGCTCCTGCCTTGAATGGCAAAAAGAAAAAGACATACTTACACTGAAAACCAAAGAAAACATACCGTATCCAGAAGCGTGCAAGCGAATGGTTCTTGCCCAAAAGGGCACTTACGCTGAAGCAGTGCGAAGGGGGAAGGCACTGCCGACGGTCTCTGTAGGCACACAGGTTGAACTCCAGGACCTGTTGGCCACGGTCTGTCCCCCAGACAAGAGTGAAAAAAAGGCACCAAGTGCCCTTTTTCAGGGAGGCCCCGAAGCCTCGACCAGTGTTGGTGTCAGCGAACCTAATCTCAAGGCAAAAGAGGTCTCAACAACGGTGCCGAATAGCCAGCCTCACTTGAGGAGGCCAGCATCCTCGCCGGGCACACACACTGTTGAGCACCCTGGTGGTGCTGAGTCCATGGATGTGAGTCCATCGGACACTGAAAGCCTGACAGACCCTGCTCCAACTAGCAGGGCGATCAGGCAGCCCATCATTCCTCCCTGCCAAGGACGGAAAGGGAGCCGAAACACATTTTCGGCCCCACAAAAAAAGAAGTGACGAAGCACATGAATAGTGTCGCTTTTTAGCTTATGTACAATTAACTCAAAATACTAAATTGTATACACATCATTTCACGTAATGGCATACATCATCCATTGGAACTGCAGAGGCATGACAGGAAATTTAAGCGACATTAAGGACACATTTACAAGCTTCTCTCCTGTAGCGTTATGCCTGCAGGAAACGAATCTGGGACCAAAAAACAGCAAAATACTAAAAGGTTACACTGTTATACGTCGCGACCGCTCGCAAAGCAACCGGCTGTCGGGTGGCATCGCCATTGTTGTCCAAAGTGGTATTACGGTAAGAGAAGTTATAGTTAACAGTTTCATTGAAACGGCTGCAGTCACCATTTTATCACATAAAACTATGAATATTTGTTCCATATACACTCCACCTCATACACATTTTACCGTAAGAGATCTAGAATTGATTGCAGAACAGTTACCTAAACCTTTTTAATGGCAGGAGATTTCAATGCGCACAATTTACTATGAGATAGTGTAAAGACAGGCAGTAGAGGGCAGGTAATTGAAGATTTTATTCTTACTAACAATGTGTGTCTTTCAAACACTGAATCACCAACATACTGCTCTCCAGGCACAGGAACCACGAGTCTTGGATTTGGCATTGTGGTCTAGCTCACTGTTTGCTGATTTTACATGGTAAACAATAAACAATCTTTACGGTAGTGGCCATCTACCGTCGCTTGTAAAACTAACATCACCACTTCCGACCATACGCTCTCGACCACAGCGTTGGAAGCTTCACAAAGCTAACTGGCCTTTATTTACACAGAGAGCCAATCTACAGGATGAGTTCTCTGAACACCTAAGAGTAGATGAAATAAATGACAAGTTCACCAATTGCATACTGTCTGCAGCAGAGCAAGCTATTACCCAGTCATCAGGACTAGTGGGAAGAAAACTAAAACCATGATGGACCAGTAAGCGTGCAAAAGCTAAAAAACTACAAAATAAAGCATGGTGCAACTTCCGTAGGTACCCCACATGTGACAACCTCCTCGCATTCAAACAAGCTAAAGCAAAAGCACGATATATTCGTAGAGATGCAGAAAAATTGTCCTGGAAGAAGTACATATATACAATCAATAGCAGAACCACATCCAAGAAAATGTGGAACCAGGTTAGAAGATTCAGCAGCGACTACTACTCATATGCAATACCCATACTTACACACCCAGGCACACAGACATCTCTAGAGGAGCAGGATAACATTTTATGCGAACACTTTTACACTATATCCAGTTCCGCTAATTACACGCCATCCTTCCTGGCATACAAACAGACAACCGAAAAACAAAAACTACCAGTAACCGGTGGCCTAGATGAGCCTTACAATGCTCTCTTGACACTCCAAGAGTTAAGCACAGTGCTTTCAGCGGGAAAGAAGACAGCAGTCGGGCCAGACAGAATTCAATTACACAATGCTCGCGCACCTGTCTTAAGCTGCCGTGCAAGCATTATTAAAGTTCTTTAACGTGATTTGGAAAACTGGCAAAATGCCCACAAAATGGAAAATGGCAACCATAGCGCCATTTCTAAAGACTGGAAAACCACCCACTTCACCGGGTAGCCAGAGGCCCATAGCACTTACAAGCTGTATGGCAAAATCATACGAAAGCATAATAAACACAAGACTAACGCACACCCTTCAAATAGACAACCTACTAGATGATCATCAGTGTGGGTATAAGAAAGGCCATTCAACGATCGATCATCTTGTTCGTCTCGAACACACAGTACGTGAGGCCTTCTTACATAGGCAACACTGCCTAGAAGTGTTTTTTGACCTGGAGAAGGCCTACGACACTTCGTGGAGGTACGGTATACTGAGAGACCTGGCGAATCTCGGAATACGCGGAAGAATGCTTAATTGCCTCTCTGACTTTCTATCAAACCGAAACTTTCAGGTACGGTTGGGCTCCACACTGTCGCGTGTTTTTGTCCAAGAGAATGGTGTGCCGCAGGGTTGCGTGTTAAGCACTATACTCTTCGTTGTCAAAATGAATTTAGGTAATGAAGTAATACCACCCTCCATCATGCAGTCATTATACGTTGACGATCTGCAGATAGTATGTCGAGCCTCAAGCATATCCACATGTGAAAGGCAGCTGCAGCTAACCATCAACAGACTGACCACATGGGCAGATCAAAATGGTTTTCGCTTTTCTACCCAGAAAACCGTTACCCTAATTTTCTCACAAAAGCGCGGCTTGTATCCGGACCCTGTTCTTAAAATCAACAACAGTGTACTGCCACTCAAGTCAGAACACCAGTTCCTAGGCCTAGTCTTTGACAGGAAACTAAACTTCATTTTCCACATGAGTTACACAAAAAAAAAGCACACAAAGCGCTCAACATTCTGAAAATACTATCGTGGAAACACTGGGGGGCCGATCGAGTCTGCCTTTTACGCATATACCGCTCGATCGTGTGCAGCATACTTGACTATGGCAGCGTTATTTACGGTTCAGCCAGAAAATCTTACCTCAAACGTCTTGACCCAATACATCATCATGGATTGCGCTTGGCGACTGGAGCGTATAGAGCCTCACCTGTCCAGAGCTTATATGCTGAGAGCAACGAGCCGTGCCTAGAACAAAGAAGAGCGCTACTTACTGTATCCTATGTTTTAAGAACAAGATTGAAACCAAGCCACATATGTCACACTATTGTCTCTCACATCGGTACCAGAATACAATACAACAGACCGCACACGATAAGACCACTTCTCCTGCGCTTTGAAGAAATATGTCTAGACTACAAAGTACCGATTCAAGCACTAAGCATTGTCCAAATGCCAGAAAGACTGGCTCCATGGTTGGACTACACTAACTTTACCTACTCTAACTACACTAACCTTACCTTAACTCATCTAAGGAAGAAGGAAACTCCACGGGAACAAATTATCCAGGATTTTTTACACGAAAAATATAACACACACTCTGAATACTACACTGATGGATCAAAAACACAAGAATATACAGAAAGTGCTGTCATATCAAAACACTCAGAAACATGTATAAAACTGCCACCATTCATATCTATCTTCACAGCAGATGTATATACTCTTTTGATTGCTCTCGAAGAAATTTTATCAAGAAATCACAAAAAAGCTGTCATATACACTGACTCACTTAGCGCATTAAAAGCCCTACATTTAAGGTCGGAAAACAAACCGTTTCTCGGTACATTTTGCAGAAGCTAGAAAGAGCTGAGAAAAATGGCAAGACAATCCGGCTTGTATGGGTGTCGAGCCATGTTGGTATCCCAGGAAACGAATGGGCAGACAGGGTAGCAACAAGGGCAGGTAATCAAAGCATAGCAGAAATAAGGGCACCATTGAGAGGCTGTTTCAACAGTTGTCGGACAGCCTTTGGGGCAAAACAGCAAGAAGATTGGCAGGCTAAAGTGCATAACAAGCTTTAAATTATCAAGCCTATTCTACAAAAATGGAAGTCTTGCAACCACCAAAAGCGCTTCATCGAAGTAACACTATGCCACCTGCGTATAGGTCATACTCGCGTAACCCACAACTTTTTATTGCGCGGAGAAGATCAGCCAGAATGCGAACATTACAAGGAACCTCTGACTATCAATCATATTTTGATAACATGCCCAGTCTTTGAAAAAAGTAGACACATTTATTTTAAACAGTTTTACAGAACACAAACACCTCTACACCCAATGTTAATACTATCAGAAAATGCACCGATCCCCATACAGGATGTTTTTATGTTTATAGACGCCACCGGTCTTCTAAACAAACTGTAAACATAAATCTGTTTTTCACCTCACATTTTAACCCTATTGTCATAATCACCCAGTGTTTGGCACATCATAGCCATTGTTGCTTTTGCGCTATAAAACCCAGTGTAACTAACTCACTTTTCCCTCACATTTTCTTTCATAAGTTTCATGTATTCAAGTGTCACGTGATGCTCGCTATACACATCACCATATAGGTACTTGATATGCACAATAAAAGTGCAATAATTAGCCTAATAGTCAGGTGCCAAGTTTTTGTCACATATGAAGATAAATTTGGGCGATTATGTATCGCCTGTCTGAATTGTTACCAGGAGGATGTGCTTCTAGACGTGACCAGGCTCGGAGAGCGCTTTTAACTTTCTTAACGAAACAGACTTGGCGTCATGATTCCAGACATTTTTCATGTGACTATTTTTCGTGTGTGTGTGTGTGTGTGTTTTCCTCTTTCTTTTTAAGTTTCCTCTTCTCTCTCCTTCTTTCTTCCCTTATTTCCTCTATGCCTCCCCTTCCCGAAGGAGCAGAGAGGCTTGGTGCCCCTATTGGTGGCAGTTGTCAGCCTGTTCCCTCCCTATTTCCTCTGTCTTTGTGTTTTCTATGTACTCATACTAAATAATAATAATAAATAATAATTATATCTTAGTCAAGCCTTTGTGTATTGACAGCAGGCTTCTAGTGTAGTATTGATTGGGAGAGCAATGAGAACTCGCTTAAGACTCGCGTGGATCAGCACACTGCACTGCCACTGCTACAACGTGAGGATAGACCGAAGTTAGCTTGTACCTAAGTGACCGGTGCAGCAGCTCTAGATTGGTTTGTGCTGGTGAATTCTCATTTTATGCATAGATCACAACACGTGGTGTGCATGTCTGTCTGTATTTATTTGTCTCTGCTGGTTCCTCATTCTTGGCATCATTTGAGAAACATCGGTCTCTCATGTCCGTACAAGGAGGGCTGCGTTCCTGCCAGCAGTGAACATATGTTAGCAAGTAGAAGACTTGTGAAATTTCAGCTTTATTTCCCACCGGGCGTGTGTCCCTTTGAGTGCCACTTGTGTCCTGCTGCATTCACTCAGACCATTTCAAAATAGAGTGTCTCTGTCCCTGTGTCCACTGAAATGCATCTTTTTTTTTTGTGCAAAGGGAGCCTGAAAGCACATTTGTACCTGCACAAGAGAAACCGCTGTTTCCTTGATATCCATATTTTGTGGGCCAATTAAGTCTTATAGTCTGCATGTGCTTGGAAAGATAAGCACATAAGTAAAAATGGGGGAAAAAGGGAACTTTTGAGGGCTCGTTTCTTTTGTTTGACACAACCTTATCTAAAACCATTAGATAATGCCCGAAATAGCGACAAAAATGCAGTAAAATGTTGAACGATGGAAGTTTCTGTTGTTTTGTAGGTTTTGTTACCACCTCAATAAATTTGAAAAGATAATGTTTTAGAAATGATTTTTCAAGATGCCTGCAACCATGATGAACTTGTTTCTGTGTTTTTTATTTGCTAAAGATGTTTGTAAAGTGTACGTAAAGCAGGCTTCTTCACGATATGATAAAATGTGAGGAGAAGCCAACCTGAACTCTACAATTGTGTATATGCGTGCTGGGATTATTTATAAGTTGCCAGTTCATAAAAAGGGCTCATAAGTCGTGACGCTAACTCGCACAAAAAAGGTTGTTCCACATGTCATAACTACCAGTGGCGCTGACCAACACTCCTAGTTTTTAAAGGCTAAGGAAAAGGATCTTGTAGGTAGCCGGTGGATCTAGCCTTGCAAAATTTGCAGGCAATTGCCCAGCCCGGTTTCCTCTTTCCTAATTGTAGCTAATGTCCTTTGTTTGTTTTTTAACTAAGCACGAGCAGGCTCTTAACATAAAAATCATGGATAGCACAACGTAAGCCTGCATAAGACAATGGCCTCTGTGCTATTCCACAGGCAGTATTGTGCTGGTACTCTAGCTCGCTGCACTATATTACAAACATAATTGTCACTTATCACCAGTCACATGCGACATCTGTAGCATTTAAGAATTTCAAGAGAAGTCGCGACAGCTGTTTCCTGAAGATCCGAGTGACCACGCGGAAACACACTCCTAGTCTTAAATGCACATATATACCTCATAATGTACACGGATGCTGACAACACCGCTGAAGTAGCTCATGTGGTAGAGTACCGGGCGGGTTATTAGAAGGTTGCAGGTTCCATCTCTGCCAGCAACAAGTTCTTTTCGACCACATTACTTTCTTCACATTTACATCATAATTAGTGTTTTCTTGTCTGTACTAAATAATGTCGAGTGAAACAATGAAAGACGAGCCCTTGGAAATCTCCTTTTTTCGTTCATTGTGAATCTCAGAAGCTAGCAAGATGAACATCCGGGAAGCCTTTCTTCTCAGAAAAAACTTTAGAAGTTTTGTAAAGCAATTAAGCTACAAATGTTCTATCTTTTAAGCACTATTTGGGACCCCAGCAGTTTGCTGATGTCACATGTTGACATATAAGCATTGATTGGTCGATGTACAAGAATTATCAGCCGTGAATTACTTTGTCATGCAGACACACGTCTGTCCTGCCATGTCTCGCATGACTATTGGGTGCAAACATCCAGTTTCGCTTGATCTGTAATCTTTTCACTGGGCGAGCGAACATGACAGCATGTATAGCCGATAAGTTCGAAATGCAGATTGTTTTAACCCTTCATGCTGACATTGTTCACGGGCTTTGAAAAACAATTAAGTTGCAAGGGTGAGGTAGCACCTGTACGAATGGTGGTGAAGGTGAGAAAGTAACCACCCTGTTGTCTTGGAACTTGGAGTAATTTAGGGGCTTTTTAGGTCGAACTATGTGGAGACATTGCAAAGCCCTCCTCCCACCCTCCTGCTCCTTTATTATTTAGCACACACATTTGGTATGAAAAAAAATGTTCAGGGCTGTTTACAAAAAAGTGAGGAGTACTGAGGTAATTTCACCATTTGAGATATTACATATAAGTTTTGTTAAATATGATAACACAGCTGCGACTTAGTGTCTTGAAAAGTTTTGTTTGTATATGTGTTGCAGACAACCGAGATAGAAGGGCCAGAGTAAGGCTGTACATAGTTGACACGTGTGACGCACTGTTTGAATACTAAGAAGATGAAAATGACAGAAATAATGCGCACACATTTGTGACACGCTGTTTTGAACATAAAATATGTGTGAAATATTTCTGTCATTCTTGACTTCTTAGTATTCAAACAGCGCGCAACAAGTGTCAACTATGCTACAAACTATGCTACAAAACCCTTATTTGCTGTGCAAAAAGGTTTTAGTATCTCCAGTAGCTGTACGAGAGTGGTCTTGGTAAAACACAACAAACACTCATACTGTAACAATACTGATTGTGGGCCTAGTTGGTACTTGCTTACTGACATGCTTTGGCCGCAAATAACACACACACACAAAGTACAGAAACCCTTGTCGTTGAGTGTTTCTTTACTTTGTTTGTGTGTCATTTGCGGCCAAAGCGTGTCAGTAAGCACTCATATATATATATATATCATCAGCCTGACTACGTCCAGTGCAGGACAAAGGCCTCTCTCATGTTCCGCCAGCTAACTCGGTCCTGCGCTTGCTGCTCCCAATTCATACCCGCAAACTTCTCAATCTCATCTGCCCACCTAACCTTCTGTCTCCCCCTAACCCACTTGCCTTCTCTGGGAATCCAGTTAGTTACCCTTAATGACCAGCGATTGTCCTGTCTACGCGCTGCATGTCCGGCCATGTCCATTATCTCTTCTTGATTTCATCTATTAAATCCTTAACCCCTGTTTGTTCCCAAATCCACTCTGCTCTCTTCTTGTCTCTTGAAGGTTACACCTAGCATTTTTCTTTCCAGTGCTTGCTGCATCGTCCTCAATTTAAGCTGAACCCTTTTTGTAAGTCTCCATGTTTCTGCTCTGTAGCTAAGTACCGGCAGGATACAGCTGTTATATACCTTCCTCTTGAGGGATAGTGGCAATTTACCTGTCATAATTTGAGAGTGCTTACCAAATGATCTCCACTTCATTCTTATTCTTCTAGTTACTTATATCTCGTGGTTCGACTCTGCGGTTTTTTCATGCCCAAAGTAGACATAGTCTTTTACAACTTCAAGTGCACTATTACCGATCTCAAAACGCTGCTCTCTTCCGAGGTTGTTGTACATTACTTTCGCTTTCAGCAGATTGATTTTAAAACCCACCTTTCTGCTGTCCTTGTCTAACTCCGCAATCATGAGTTGCAATTCGTCTCCTGAGTTACTCAGCAATGCAATGTCATCGAGGAAGCGCAGGTTACTAATGTACTCTCCATTAACTCTTATCCCTAACTGTTCCCATTCTAAGCCTCTGAAAACCGCCTGTAAGCACGCGGTAAATAGCATTGGGAATATTGTATCCCCCTTCCTTACACCCTTCTTAAATTGGTATTCTGTTGCTTTCTTTATGAAGCACTATGGTAGCGGTTGGTCCCCTGTAGATTTCTTCCAGGATGTTTATATATGCTTCATCGACTCCCTGATTCCGCTGTGTCTTAACGACTGCTGATATTTCTTCTGAATCAAATGCCTTCTCGTAATCTATGAAGGCTATGAGTAGTGGTTGATTATATTCTGAGCATTTCTCTATGACCTGATTGATAGTATGAATGTGGTCGATTGTTGAGTAGCCTGTTCGAAACCCTGCTTGTTCCTTAGGTTGATTGAATTGTAATGTTTTCTTAACTCTGTTAGCAATTACCTTTGTAAATAGCTTGTATACTACGGAGAGCAAGCTGATGGGCCTGTAATTCTTCAAGTCCTTGTCATCGCCTTTCTTATGTATTAAGATGATGTTAGCATTCTTCCAAAACTCTGCATGGTACTCTTCCGGTCAGGAGGCAGCTCGTAAACAAGGTGGCTAGTTTTTCTAACACAATCTGTCCTCCATCTTTCAGCAGATTTGATACTACCTGGTCCTCACTAGAGCTATACCACTTTGCATGCTCTCCAAGGCTTTTCTGACTACTTCTATCATTACTGGTGGGATCTGGGTTACTGCTAGTTCTTATAGTATTAAAGTCGTGGTTGTCCCGGCTATTATACAAATCTTTGTAAAACTCCTCCACTATTTTAATTATCCTATCCATAGTGGTAGTTATTTTGCCTTCTTTGTACCTTAGCGCATACATTATATATATATATATATATATATATATATATATATATATATATATATATATATATATATATATATATAGATGCTTTCACAATTTCATTTACATACTCCTGAAAAGGCTAAATCGCCAGCCTTCTTCGGATATATATACATATATATTTGCATGGAAGGGATGATGAAACATTCATGGAAGCTTCTTTACTAAATGTTTTCAGGATGCGCTGTCCACCAGCTGACAACGTTCAATAAGAACGATTTTATGAAGGTTTTGTTGTCCCATCGGGTTCAGCTTGAATGAAGTCTGACCATTGCCACACACGTACGCACACAAACAGTAGCTGTATGTTTACTTTGTTGCAGATATTATAGATAATCTCTTAAAACATTTATTACAGTGAGGTCGCTCTTGTCCTCGCAAATGATTTACGCCGAGGCAGAAAAACTTTGGCGCGCCTAAGTCTACGTTCTATTGAGCTATAAACAAAAACTCTTTCATAACTTTGATTACTTGTCGTTATCTGTATTGAAAAGTTTGTAGGACGTCATATTTTGATACACCCACATCTTAACAATCTCGGAAAACGCACTTTATTCGAGAAGATAATCGCCAAAGTTCATGGCCCCAATCGAGGTGAAACCGAAACCAGCCGCAACGAGCACTGTGGAAGACACGCTGCACCGTAGTGTTTGCTATATATTTAGGAAACTCTATGTATTTCACTTTCAAGCTGAGCGAGAAAGTAACGAGCCAGAACTTCGCACTAATTGCAAAGAGTAATTAGCGGCAACTCTCGCAAACGTACGGAAGCCACCGATGCTTACGAAAACGAAGCAAAACCTGGCAAATCAGTTCGAAGCAGCATTTTTTTTTATTAACATGCTGCACTATAAACTCGTTGCACTCATCAGATTGCGTGCTTAGTTCAGGCAGAATTACGTGAGCACACTTCGCGGAACGTTTAGTGCTCATAACGAAAAAGATAAATTTTCAAAGAAATGACATTTAATTCATAGCAAGCAATTTTGCCGCATAACGTATACTACCAGTAGCTTGTCGATTACGCCCAATAAATAAAGAGGTCTATTGGTTTTTGAAAAAAAAAAAAAAACTGCATCAGAAAATTGTGTGTGCTTCTAACTTGAATTCGAAACCGAACCTAATTGTGCTGGGAACAGCCTGCCATGAGACGACGCACAATCCGCTTTTTTTTTTTTTTTTCATTTGTTGTTTGCGATTCCATGTGGTGGATGTAGTGGACGAACGCGCCACATTCATTGTGTAGACTCGTCTGAATAGTTTTGTTCGCCGTTATTGTAGCGCCAACGTGGCTTTGACGTTGCGGAGATTCGTCCAGTTCGCCAAACATACTTGAAAACGGGGTCATGTGAGGTATCAGTGACGAGTGGATTCTTCGTATCGACGGTACCAACGGGGAACGTCAAACGCACACAATGGACAGCAGAAGCACGACTAAATGTGTGTAATGCATTACCGTCAAGCAGCTGACATTCGCAGGTGATGTACTGGCATCTATATTATTACTATTATTATTTTTTGTCAAGATTCCAAACTGATGCATGTTGCCTATTTCGGCAAACAGAATCTTGCCCTTATTGCTTTCTTTAACAAACTCAGCGGTTCTTTGGAGTGTGCTTGAATAGTTTCGTGTTTCGAGCCTCGAGAAATGTGGGCGGAATATGTAGTATGTAATCGCAATGTAAGAAAGTATGTAATTGCAGCCCTAACTTGTGACTGTTGGAAACAGTGGAATGTGTTTTGAATACCGACTGTAGAGTTAAGAAGGCACTAGGTCAAAATAACCTGGGGCACATTTCGGAAAGAGTCGCCGTGTGCCTTAGAGCTACATCCAGAATTTCTGCTTTTGTTGGCTTTATTCTCGAGTTAGAGTTTTTTGTGTGTATTCGTGATCCCGGTTGGTCGGCAGCGTTTGTCTCCCTTGTTATTTTTACGGTGTGTCTAAAGGTACGTCGGACGTACCCGAATACCAAAAGCTAAAGGTACGTCCGACGTACCCGAAACCGTGAGTCTAAAGATACGTCGGACGTACCCGATTACTAAAAGCTAAAGGTACGTCCGACGTACCCGAAACCGTGAGTCTAAAGATACGTCGGACGTACCCGATTACTAAAAGCTAAAGGTACGTCCGACGTACCCGAAACCGTGAGTCTAAAGATACGTCGGGGGTACGCGAAACTGAGTCTAAAAAAAAAAAAAAGATACGTCGGACGTACGCCGGGAGTTGCCGGGTGGGTCCACGGCTACCGCGTACCAATTTTTGCATATATACGAAGAAACGAGCCTTCGTGCGAGCCTGCTCACGTAAAAGACTGACAGGGAGCGAGTACTACCGGTGACAATGGAAAACTTAGAGCATCGCGTGGTTGACGAACGGCGTCGATGTCGGCGGTGCCGTTCTCTCCTAGCAGATCTTTTGAACGGAAAGGGGGAGGCTCGCACGTAAGTACAGAGGCTGATGTCCTTCCCTCGGCAGAGCAATTTTCGGGCAAAGAGTTCTGTGCGGTACTCTCGCGAACGCGGTTTTGTGTGATATGCGCCTATGTAGCCAGCTGAGTTTGCACGAAAACCATTCTGGGAGCCGACCTACTCGCTGACCTTTGAAACCGTAACTGCGACCGGCTCCCAAAAACTAACCAGCGCGCTTGAGTCCACGAGGTTTCCAGATGAGCGGGTCGTTAGCTAATTACTGCAGGGAAAAAAACAAGATGTAAGATTTTTAAATGCAAAGCATTTCTTAGCAAACCAAACGAATTTATTTATCTGGTTAGCCAAGTTAGATCACTAACTAGCTAGCCGCCTACGCCTGGGTGCTCTCATGATCTCCTCCTTAGCAGGTTGCAAAAACGAAAAAGACAGGCCAGATAGCATTTTAATGCTCTTATTATACATAGTTTTCACGTGACATCACAGACAGGTTCTCTGCACTGGGTGCTCCGAGATGGCGGCAACCGTGACTTTTTATGTCATTAGAGAGTACCATTGCAGAGGAGGACACACAGTTGTTCGGTCCCCGTGTTCTTTTGTGATGTCCCCACTTTCTTCTGTTCGCAAGGCGCGCTGTGGGGAATCAAAGGAACGCGAAGGGCACCGGCACAAATCCTATGTCACCGTTTGAGCTAACCCAGCATCTCAAAGTAGCTGGGGGCCCTAAGATGGCGGCCATGGTGACGTCAATGCAAACTATGTATACAATGAATGAATTCAGTGTTCACTGAAGGCACAACTAATGCAAGCTTTAATCAAAGGATCACAATTGTATGAAGAATAATAGGAACAAATACACAGACACACAATACATGTAAATGTCACTCGCATGAAACAGCACTAAGCTTTCTTCCATTTTTTATAAGCATGCCAGTGGGGCATACACTCAGCCATCTTTTGTTGTGCTTAAGCAAACCCTGCTTGCGAGCTCCCCTGCTTGCGTAGAAGCAAACCCTGCTTGCGTAGAAGCTTTGGAGCAATTCTGCTCATTTGTAGCATTAATGTAGTAGCTTTCACAAAACGTAGCAGGTTGGAGTAATTTTGCTCATTTGTAGCATGTATGGACCAGCTTTAACAAAATATAGCACGTAGGAGCAATTGCAGCAGGTTTCCCATCGCTGTGTTCCACTCACGGAGCAGCTCCTTTACATTTGGGCTGCTGCTACACACTTCGCACAAAACCAGGAACTATTCCTGTTGCGGCTGCTCAGTGAAGTACAGATTTGGTGGAACCAACACAAACATAAGTCACAAATCACAGAAGGGTCCTCTTCTAACAGGTCCCGACATTCGTTGCATTTCCACTTTATGGTTTGCTTCTTCACCTTGACTGTTGCCAGCACAGCTGTCCAGCCGTCTTCAGTGAAGTATTTCTGGACACAGTCAAGGTGAACTTCCTCGTCGAGGATTGTCTCTGGAATCCTGGAAGGTATGGTTTCCACCTGGTCCTCACCTGTAAAAATTACTGAATAAGTGTTCTGAACCTGCCATCAGATGGCTTTAAGGTACAACAGAATGCTATGAATCTGAACAAGGGGAACTTATTTCTAGGGCTCAGGTTTATTTTGTGAATTGAACACTCAATATTCTTACAGAATGTAGCTGTAGTTGCAGCCCTATAGGTGATATCAGACACCTTCGTACTACACCTTAGATAGCGACTGAAGTTGCAACAAAATAGGAAATTTAAGCATAAATAAAGGTAAATCTCACAACTCACCGAGTAGCAGTTTCCCCTGCTGAACCTCACTTAGCAGGCCCTGAGGAACTAAGCAACTTAGGATCCTGAGCTCCTTTTCCTGAGGAGGCAGATCGCGAAATGGCTGCAGTGTTGCTGCTGATTTGTGGGGTCCCTGCCGCCGTCGTGGAAGCCCAATAACGGTTTTCTCCGCCCCTTTGGGTCGACCTCGTGACTTCACCTTAGCGGGCACTTTCAGCTTTCCGAGGCGTTCGCGCATGTAGTCTGAAGGCCCGGCGCTGCTTGCAGGGGCCAAGGTATTCTCGCGTGGCTGTGCCTTTCTCACTTCATCAGGAGTTTCGCATGCACCTGCATTATGGGCACGCTGCTCTTTCTCAGGAGTGGTATGAAGTGGTTCTGCCCCGGTATGGCTTAAAGGTGCTTGAGGCAGATCTGGTTGATCATGTGAATTATTCTGATCTGCAGTTTCAGACGTGTCCCAATCCTCACCTGATGCAGCTTTGGGTGACTCTGCATTCTCTTCTACGGACACAGTCAGCTCCAGCTGGCGTCTGACTTGCTCTGGTGATGAAGGGGATGAGGCTTCATGACGCAACACTTCCACGATTTCAATTTCGCGCCCTTGCTCCCATGCCTCAGAGAGTGCCAACAAAACTTTTAGACGGCCCTGGTATCTTTCACCTGTTTCTTCTGCAGCAAGTTGAGCTATGTACTTGCATGTAGGAAATACCTCCCTGTATTTCTCATGCTGCGACATTGGCCTCCGAGGTTTTGCAGCCTGCTCCGAAATGGAATGTTCAGTTGTGCACTTCTCTTGAGAAAGGAAGGCTCTCTGATGACAGTAGTAATATGCCTTGGACCACCTTTTTAGAAAAAGTTTGTCATCAAAGAGACTAATGTTCAGAGTCCGCCTAACTGCAAACACATGCCGGCATGGCAGTCTCATAGCGTTCCAAAAGGAACAATTGCAGTTAGTTTTTGTTGTTGACGTGTTGCCAGACGACGCCTCGAATGTGAACACATCTGCTTTTTGGTCACTTGGTACTCGCTTGGCTGACAGGTAGATCTGCTCCCTTACAAGCTTAAAGGCATAGGGAGTCAATGATTCCTGATACATAGCTTCTTCAGGGCTAGAAGGTGCTTTGCAAGGTCTTTTGGATATGCTTGTCAATGCTCTGTGGTCACGTTCATCGCTCAAGGCGTTCAATACTGTGAAAAGTGAGCACACAAACTCTTCAAGGGAGCTATTCTTTTTTATAACACTTTTCAGTTTTGCGTTCAGACTTTCAATTCTGTTGTTGGTAGTGTTGTTAAAGTTTTCAGACATAAACTTGGGTCCAGTGTACCACTCATCCTTGATGGGACGCCAGTTTTTGTCATAGTAAGAGCGGATCTCTTGGCAAACATTATTGTCAAATTCCAGTTGAAGCTCCTCAAATTTTTCACTCGATCGTGACAGGACCATCTTCTGGAGCAGTGCCAGGGCTTGGTCCCTTTCCTCTGCAGTGATGTTCATCTTGTTGCAGGCAATCTCGCGTCGAAAAGTCTTTAAAGTGTGGAACACACAGATGAGCACCTTCGACTGCGGGAAGCTTTCTTTGAGAAGGTCACGCTCCAAAAGGTCCTTGTCTGCCATGACACACTTTACTTTTGGCCAAGATGGGTGCAGTTCCTTGAACTTTTCCAACATCCATTTGATAGTGGGTGCAGACTCATTCACAAGAATTGCAACACATACTGTCTCTGTGTCTCCATTGGAGTCTTCAACGTGCATCACATAGACTGGTGTTCGTATTTCTAGAAGCTTGTAGGTGGCATCAATTCCTAGGAATTCTGGGTAGGCATCCATATTTGACCGCATAGACTCATTGGACAGCAAAATTCCTTGGAAGTTTTCCCCATCAGCAAGGATGTGGTAGTCTGTACCTGTAGAAATAAATTTCATGGTCTAAATGTAAAAGATTTGGCCGACTGTACATACGAGTTTCTCTGAAGCCCACTGGAAAACCCAGATGCAATTATTTAAAAACTTGTGCTACAATATCAGGTGCTTACCATGCTCATTTTGCAGAAGAGCTGCAGTCTTAATGAGGTCATTCCTTGTCTGTGGTCTGAGGGAAGAGGCCGCATTGCTCAAGTCTTTGAGCAGGACAAGTTTCCCCGTCTTTTCTTCTATCCTTTTCTTAACCAACTTCTTGTTGGCATGCAAAGCCAAGAGCTGTGTGGCTTCCTCCTTGGCCCCTGGTTCTCTTAATGCTCTGGTTTGTGGCAGGTGGCTGTAGAGTAACTGCAATAAAATAAACTTTTCATTCAATGTTAAACTGAACTACATATGCAATTATAGGTTAACTGCATTATGCAATGTCAAGCTCACAGAGTGAAGCAAACAAGTGCAGACAACATTCTGCATATATGGCATCTAGGTTCTTAGCACAAGCAAGCTCACTTCAATCTCACCTTATCATGCTTGTAACTGTAAATCTGTGTTTCCTATATATGGCTCGCATGTGATGTCAAGGACACAGTTCCTGAATGTAGTAGCACTGTAGAATGGCGGCTTTGATGACAAGCAAGTTGCAGTTAATCTGCCTCAATGTAATAATGATGCAGCAGGAATTCCTCTGAGTGTGAATAAGAAATGAACCTGCATGTACTGCTTTGATCCCATTAATTTGACATCGCAAAACTTCGCATCCCCTGTGCTGGTGCTACCAGCTCAATGAGAATTGAGCGAGAACATTTTGCGCGATCAAGTAAGCACGTCAAACATTTCGTCAAAAGTATATTTCAGTGGTGCATGTCACCCTGTATAACCTCAAAACTCAGGTTTGTTTCTGTGAAAAAACAGAACTGAACTTCACTAACCAATATGAACAGGTAACAGCAAAAGCTGTATTGGCTTAATTTAACAACACATGGTGAGGGATGAAGGACAGGGCATTAAGATACTGTCGCACACTTTTAAGGATGCTTAGGAACTCCATACCTTCGATAACTCATGGTTGTGGTCCTCATTCATTTCAATAACCTCCAGGAAGTTCCCATCGTCAGAGGCCCTGCACTTCACGAACGCCGGACATCCAGCCTGAAAGGTGCTGAAAGTGATCCGTTGTCACATGCTCAATGTCTCTCAGGAAACAATCGTCTAAATGCATGATGTGTACAACGCAACCACGTCGCTGACCATGGTGGATTGGCAGCACAGAAAGAAACACAAAGGAAACAATGACCAGTGCTGGCCCTCACCTGGTATCTCTTTCCCCCTTGCTGCGGCTCTTGAAAGACTTGCCCCCCTTGATACAGCAGTAAACCACCTGATACATTCCAAGTCGTTCGTTCAGAAAACGCTTCACTTTGGTCTTCGCCGCTGTGACAGTTCGACAGTCACGTTTGTAAAACTGCACGAACTTCTCTTCACTGTATCCTTTCACAGCAGCTTCCAGTTCCCTGAACGTTGGAAATTTGTCCCCAACTTTCATTTTGCTGCCAGCCATCACACGAGCTGCGGAACGGGAACACTTGACTGGCGCCGCACGTGCTGCGGAACGGTCACCACAGAACACCTGTAACACGCTGACTGAAGAGACGGGAGAATGGCGCCACACAAGTAGGACGGATAAGACTATGGATAAGACAGACTCACAGAACACCTGACAGACTCGGACGGACTCCAAGAACTGGATTGGAATGGATTGATTTGTACTACTTGCATCGAAATCGACCCGATGGCGAAAACTTTTTTTTTTTCCTAATCAAGCGATATAATAGCTGCGTGTAAACCACGGAGGAATAAACATTTCCGTGGTATAAACCAAGCTTGAGTAGGCGAGAAAGTGCAACCCGTGCAACGTCTGATGTAACCGGTGCAACGTCTGCGCGTCCAACTACAAACTCGTTGACGAAAACTTTTTTTTTCTCGGATCCGCGCGTCTAAGAGGTCAGTCGTGCGAACTGCTTGAAAACGACGGACGGGCAGGTGGAACTTGAGTCGCTTGAGTGAAAACTTGCGAGAAAGCGCACGTCGGACGTACCTTTAGCTTTTAGTATTCTGGTACGTCCGAAGTATCTTTAGACTCACGGTTTCGGGTACGTCGGACGTACCTTTAGCTTTTGGTATTCGGGTACGTCCGACGTACCTTTAGACACAGCGTTATTTTTATGCGGGTCGTCTTAGCGTTGTGACAAGTATCCAAGTCATGCATTGCCAGTGAACCCCATTGTCGGTCTTGCCTAGAATAATTATAACTCGATAGTCATAACGCTACGATATGCCGTAGAATGCATTAAAAATCGTGGTAACACGCGCAAATAAAGCACGCGCCATTTGCATTCCTTAATCAGTTCAGGCAGTACCGGATTTAATAAAGCAACGATTTTTTGTAAAGGCTGATGTTGCAGCAAAGTTTACGTTTTTTAATATATCAGTACTGGTACTTTCAACAGTAACTGTGCAAATTTAATGTGTGCATTTGCTGGCTCAGAGTAAACAATCATTAAGTGATCGCCTAATGCGAAAAATTTTTTTGCTATTTTGTAAACTTGTTGCTTGCCTGCTAAGGTAATGCCACCTGTGCAGCTCATGTGAATACCTGAAACTGTTTTGACAATTCTTTACAAATTCATTGTGGCATTTGTTCGAGTCGTTCAGATCACTAACAGATTAGGTGCTGTGTACTGTGGGTGGATTGTTATAATGCATTGAACGTGCATATTACTACCGAACACGCCGTATTATTTTACACTGTTTTTTGCTGTGCAAGCTTTGGCGCATTTTTAAACTCCTCAGACTTAGCACTCAGCACGTCACACGTACAACTAGTCAGGTTTGACTTCTTTAGTGGTGTGGTGGCATGCAGAGATTGACGATGTGGTGGAGCATAGCTTTCTTAGTTTATGGTTTCTTTGCTGAGGACCGCAGAATACGTGGGTTAGGCCAGAGTGCTCATTCACGAAACGGCTTTCTAGTTTCCAATCACAAATGACTACTTTTATATATAGATGCTTTTCTTACCTTTTTGTGCAAATAAGCTTCACTGATTCCAGCCAAGCCACTCAGGGTGAAGCACAAAGCTACATTTAATGCAAATGAGTTCTGTGGAGACCCGCTTGTGGCATCAAGCCACAAGGAAATTCATACGGATTTCACAGGAAGAAAAGCTTCTTAGTGGCTGAAAAATTCGTCCTGGTTCCAGGATCGAACCCAGGACCAACGCCTTACCGGGTCTGTTGCTGTACCAATTGAGCTATCCGGGAAGCTAGCAGTTGGCAGCGCAAGGACGAATTCATCGGCAACTCAAAGCGCATGCACACAAGTAATGCAAATGAGTTCTGCGAAGACGGGCAAGGTGGCGAAAGGGTTAAAAAAGGGAGCACGAAATGCTATGCAGCTTCATGCACCATGACACTCCTCATATTCAGATTGTGGTTTTACGATGTAAAACTCTGGATATTATTCTAATATTAATTCTAGCTCCGTAGAGCGCAGCATGTGGGTACGGCTCTGACACTACGTGGGAGGAAATACGATAGTGTAGCTGTACGTCAATGGCTGTGGAAGGGTTTGAGGAGTCCTGCAACACGTTTCTGAGCCATGATGAAATAGTCCTACTATTAGGGCATGCTGCTTCACTTGTCACATGTAGCAAGAATTTTTTAATCGGGCAAGCATGAGAGGAGTTGCGGCCATTTTTTGCTTGCTTCAAGTGTTTTCCCTCTCCTCTTGTAATACAAGTGTGTTGAAAAGTACACCAAGAAAGGGAATGGCACAGGGGCATCAAGATGTATCCCTCCATCAGCATGCATCTTGACCTTGAGCACTTTTTTTTTCTTTGAACATGTTGCTTTGTTTCAGTGCGATTGTGTGCTCGGGCACGTTGCAGAATCCAGCGGCGGCCCGGTAATCGGCCGCAGTGTTGGGTATGAAGAATCATTTCTAGAAAGAAGAGTGAGAGATTATTACCAAAGCTCTAGAATGAATTGTGAATGCCAGGCCACACACAGCGCTACAGTATTTGCCTGTCAGCAGCATTTTTTGACCGTGCACAAAAAGTGTAGCAGTGCCCCGTTGAAATATATATATATATCTGCACTTTTTTGGTACCTGCAATGCCTATATGTTGTTGAAATTACTTGAATGCTTACTTGAACTTTGTCTTCATTGCTAATGCAACTCTGGGTGAAAAACAGTGTACCTGGGACAGCCTCCTAGCTTATCATTTGGCATAATTATAGTTCCTTGCTAATTATAACTTTGGAGTTGCCTTAGTGAAGACAGATATTCTCCTTTTGTGGTTCACAAGCAGCGAATGGCACTTCACAGACAAGTTGAGTCACCTAAATGCTGGCATGCTTTTATTCTAATAAATGCTTACCAGAACTAGGCAACTTTCCAAAATTTTGGTGGCCACATTCATAGGTCAGCAAACCCCCTTATGGATCAGCTTATTCAGACTGACCTAGACTCCG
This sequence comes from Rhipicephalus microplus, assembly GCF_043290135.1. Classification (NCBI taxonomy): domain Eukaryota; kingdom Metazoa; phylum Arthropoda; class Arachnida; order Ixodida; family Ixodidae; genus Rhipicephalus; species Rhipicephalus microplus. The sequence goes on from NC_134708.1 coordinate 61,817,318, forward strand.
AGCTGCAGGTCCAAGTTTGAGTGAGTCTAGGTGAATGATAGTTTGGCAAGCTTGAGTCAAAGTGAGTCCGGCTGAGGTAACTTTTAGTGAATCCGAGTGAGTTTACAAAATACAATTCTTGAGTGAGTTTGTGTGAGCTCCACATTTTAGTGCCACTGTCTGGTGATATGTGCTCAGGTTAATCAGTAATATCAGTATTATGTTGACTAGCATTTCGCATTAAACGCCAGATAGTAATATTGTTAGTAATTTGAAAGATTATGAAAGCCAGTATTAACAATTCAGTCTTGGCTATTTATTGCCGTTCTTGCTGTTGTTATTCTCTTGTGTGTGCAGAGCACTTCAGGGACCTGGGATGCCATATACTGTTGCTTTCGTAGCTTGGCGTAATGCAGGTAAACCACAAATGGAATTGTCATTTGTACCATATCGAGTGTCCGCTCGTGATGAAGCTACCGTGGTAGTTGCCAATGCGCCTGAGGGTCTTCATTTAGGACTGGATTTATAAACCAACCTTGTCCTTATTTCTTGTTGTCCTTCATAATATTGTGTCCGCCTCAGTGGTGGAGCAGTGGAGGTGCTTTGCTTATACCCCGAAGGTCACAAGTCCAGTGTAATGGTGCTTTCATGGGTTACATTGGATACCAATGTAACATAAGGGAGCAAAACATTGACTAACATTACCTGGGATACCATAACATATTTGTTCCTTCAGAGCACTGATCCTCTGCGAGTTGCTTCAATGTGCAACTCAACGAATTTCCATGTAATTTGTTCACCAATCATGAAAAGGGCCCTGCAGCAGTAATCCAAGCAATTTTTCATGCAGCTTTATTGAAGGAATGCATCGCATCAGAGCAGTTCATTGGGCAAGTTGTTGTGCTTCCATCTAGAACTAATAAAGGCGCGACAGAAAGCAGGCACGAAAAGAGGATTGTGGCACTTTTATTAGTTCATCGAAGAAGCTTAATATTACCTGTACAATCTACTGCTTGTGTGAATTGAGGTTAGCCCACTGCTTTTGTCCGGGCTTTGCCGCCTTTTCTGCTGTTTTCATGTCGCGACATGACTCCCCGTTTTTGTGCGAGTGAAGCTTGGTGCCAACGAATATTTGTGATAGGGCCGCATTGTTCTTGTACTAATATGCTTAGCAGATAATGGGAGAGTTAAACTGATTGTACCTGCAAACCAGCCATGAAGGAATAAAAGGCGGTTAACTTTTCTCCAAGCTTCCAGCGCTGTAATTTTATTGAGCTTCATTAAATTTGTAGGGGAATCCAGGCTTTTGTATATGCCAAATGTAAATTTCTTGGCTTTAACTGAACATTTTCTAGTTGCAAAACATCTTTTTGATAGTGCAGATCCCACACAATTGATGCGAACTCCAATTTAGACCTCACTCAGGCATTGCAAGATATACGTTTTATGCCACTGGGTGCTTCCCGAAGTTTTCTTTTAAGAAGCCACAGTTTCTGCAGACAGGCTGCACAAATATTGGATTGTCCATGACTGAAAAATAGAGAAGGATGCAAAGAAATAAGTGATAAAACACTTTGGTTTTATCGAGAATTGAACCCAGGCTACCTGCATGGCAAGCAGGCATTCTACCACAGAGCCGTGCTTGCAACTTCGTTGGGGAAAAAACACTGTGCGAATGGAACCTAGTGGGAGGAGTCTTCTTGACGCGTGTAATGTTAGTTGGCAGAAGCATGGGGTCGCTCTCAGCTTCAAAAACTGAAAAAGAATGGGTGTTTACAAAGACCACTTATTAAAAAGCATTCATTCTTATTTGATCATCAGCTGCAAAAGTATCAACATAAGGATAAACTGCGTTGGTTCGCACGTTGCCTTACAATAGTGTAGTGTGCACTTATCTGATTTGCAAAGTGAAGAATTGTGGCACATCTGGCACTTAGCTGTACTTGCAGTATGCATTCGAAGATACTTTGAAACGGCCAATTTTGTGTCACAGTTGTTCGTTTCCTTGCAGCACAGTTGAGGCATATACCAAGAAGCAAAGCTAGGGTAACAGTTGGGAAGAAATTGAGCATGGGGTCCAATCACATTACTGCATTTTATTCTTGCAGGCAAAGCTCAAGTGTTTTGTTTTTGTTCGAACATGGGGTTTATATTGAGTGAAATTGCAAGCGAGTGCATTGGTTGCCTCTTGCAACAGCTGTTGTAACCATTTAGCTCGTAATACTCAAGTCATGCAATGGTCGAGAGATTCGGGCTTAAGGCATCATTTGTTGAGAGAAGAGCAAGTGATTGCTAGCACCCCTCCAGATGTAATTGTAAATTTCAGGTTACATGCTGCGCTCTAATGTCTGGTTGGCATGCTTTTAGGAGTCTCAACTGTCGATTGACACATGATAAGGCCAAGTAAATTATACATGATTTGTAGTAATTGTGATATAAATGTAGAGAAAGTAAAGTGGGCAAAAAGATTACTTGCCAGCAGGAAGCAGACCTTCAACTTTCAGATTTAGCGTCTAAAGTCCTACGAATTGAGCTACAGTACAGCCATCACCCAGCACTCGTCATTGTGCATATCTGTGCATTTAACCTTGGGAGTGTTAGCACCAATTGCAGCCATAATGGTGAGTGCGGAACACACTTTTTCTGCTTTCTAGTGCTTTATAGCATATGATCTTTTTTATGAGCTGGCAGCTGACCAATAATCCTGAAGGCATGCTACCTGAAGGCATCAACTCTGCCAAAACGAGACCCTCGCTTTGAATTTTAGAAATGAGGGAAATTTTAAGGGCTTGTTTTTTGTTAGATACAATGTGAATTAGAACAGACAATAATTGCCTATTCTCATTAATACTGGCTAAAAAAACAAGTCTCTAAAATTCTCATTCGTTTGTTCATTCACAGTAAAAAAAAAAGGCATTTAAGTTTTAATACATAACTTTTGTAAGCTATTCAAAATGATTGAATAAATAATTTTCAGAGAAATAAAAGAATTTCTTGTATAGTACAATTTGAAACCCCAGACAATGTTCTTTGACTTTCGTTTTGTATACATAGTGTGCACGTGCGCAACGCAACGGCCGTTCGTCACTTCCGAAATGAGCCACCGACATGCCCGGGCACCCGCCGACTCCGTCGCCTACCGCTACCATGTTGTCTCCTCAAGCTTGCACCTATTTAGTTTTGCCTCACGATGCAAGGTTGAGGGCTGCTAGTGAGGGAAGTTAATTTAGTAGTCCCCGAAGAGAGAGCAGAGCTTCGGTGTGTTTCTTCGCCGAAAGTTATTACTCAAAGTTGAGAACGCACTTTGCGATTTTCCGAAAAGTACCGGCGTGTTTGGCTGGCGCCGATTAACAAAAAAACTACTTGAAGAAACTCGGTGATATTTGCGTCTTCAGGTGTAACTTCATTCCTGGTAAGTGCCATAGCTAAGCACTTACCTGCAAACAGAGATAGCTTACCAAGATACTGTACATACAAACTTGTCCGCGACCACTGCGTGCACAATCAGCGTGTCAGGGAGGTGGTCAAAATCGTCATTGTGATCGTGTAAATTCGGGTATTGCATTGAAACAGACTGTGAAAATGGATGCGATACAATATTAGTTCATATTGAAGTATAGCCAATCGGTACAAGTAGGGGGGTCAGGATTTTCGAAAATTAGTCAATTAATTTCCTAACACAGTCTCCATCATTTTCAGGTAATCCACTGTACATTAGCGTACAAAAAAAAAAGTAAAATACAACGTCAAAAAGGTGTCAAAACTTACGCGAAAAAAGAAGTGATGACCGGCATTACCGTGGTATGCACCAAGCGAAGTCTCTATCTGCCTCGCATAATGTTTTCCTCGGCTGTTTCCACAAATTTCAATCAAACAGGCTCAACATCAGCACTGTTTAAAACACTTGGGGGGGGGGGGGGGGGATGCTGCTACATTGGTGGCGTGGGCCGGTTGAGCGGCAGCGTGTGTCTCCTTTGTTATTTTTATGCGGGTCGTCTTAGCGTTGTGACAAGTATCCAAGTCATGCATTGCCAGTGAACCCCATTGTCGGTCTTGCCTAGAATAATTATAACTCGATAGTCATAACGCTACGATATGCCGTAGAATGCATTAAAAATCGTGGTAACACGCGCAAATAAAGCACGCGCCATTTGCATTCCTTAATCAGTTCAGGCAGTACCGGATTTAATAAAGCAACGATTTTTTGTAAAGGCTGATGTTGCAGCAAAGTTTACGTTTTTTAATATATCAGTACTGGTACTTTCAACAGTAACTGTGCAAATTTAATGTGTGCATTTGCTGGCTCAGAGTAAACAATCATTAAGTGATCGCCTAATGCGAAAAATTTTTTTGCTATTTTGTAAACTTGTTGCTTGCCTGCTAAGGTAATGCCACCTGTGCAGCTCATGTGAATACCTGAAACTGTTTTGACAATTCTTTACAAATTCATTGTGGCATTTGTTCGAGTCGTTCAGATCACTAACAGATTAGGTGCTGTGTACTGTGGGTGGATTGTTATAATGCATTGAACGATGCAAGGTTGAGGGCTGCTAGTGAGGGAAGTTAATTTAGTAGTCCCCGAAGAGAGAGCAGAGCTTCGGTGTGTTTCTTCGCCGAAAGTTATTACTCAAAGTTGAGAACGCACTTTGCGATTTTCCGAAAAGTACCGGCGTGTTTGGCTGGCGCCGATTAACAAAAAAACTACTTGAAGAAACTCGGTGATATTTGCGTCTTCAGGTGTAACTTCATTCCTGGTAAGTGCCATAGCTAAGCACTTACCTGCAAACAGAGATAGCTTACCAAGATACTGTACATACAAACTTGTCCGCGACCACTGCGTGCACAATCAGCGTGTCAGGGAGGTGGTCAAAATCGTCATTGTGATCGTGTAAATTCGGGTATTGCATTGAAACAGACTGTGAAAATGGATGCGATACAATATTAGTTCATATTGAAGTATAGCCAATCGGTACAAGTAGGGGGGTCAGGATTTTCGAAAATTAGTCAATTAATTTCCTAACACAGTCTCCATCATTTTCAGGTAATCCACTGTACATTAGCGTACAAAAAAAAAAGTAAAATACAACGTCAAAAAGGTGTCAAAACTTACGCGAAAAAAGAAGTGATGACCGGCATTACCGTGGTATGCACCAAGCGAAGTCTCTATCTGCCTCGCATAATGTTTTCCTCGGCTGTTTCCACAAATTTCAATCAAACAGGCTCAACATCAGCACTGTTTAAAACACTTGGGGGGGGGGGGGGGGGGATGCTGCTACATTGGTGGCGTGGGCCGCAGCAATATATTAATATTAGTATTATATCTCTTGTAAGCTTGCCTAGCTTTGCAGGACTCATTTTTGATAAGAGCTGCTGCGCTTTGCTCATCAGCTCTTAAAATTGTGGCTCGAGAGACTTTGGGCTTTCACTTGTTCTTGGGCCACGCAATTTGTGGTGTTTGTAGTGAAAGCGAGATAATGGGCCCTCGTAGGTCGTGGCGGGCAGCCGGTGTATGCGGTGGCTGGTATATATGTCGCACATCTTGATTTTCTGATCTTGTATAGAGTGAACAAAGGAGGTCTTCCTGATCTGATGAGCTTGGTAAAGTACGACAACAAAAAAAAACACAATGCTTCCTTTCAACATTGTACACAGCAACAGATAACGAGCCCCCCCACAAACCGCGCTGCAGCACGTGAACTGCCATAGGTACCCAGGCATGGCGGGAGAGGACGACAATGGCGTAAGTGACATCACATGAACACTATGTATTCTTAAAGTCGCAGCACATGCTGATTTTACTTAAGACTTCATGTGTATCCAAGTCTCAAATGAAACTGAACCTGCAATAGTGTCAGTGTCAACAGTTGACAGTCATCTGACAAAGCATAAGCCACATGACCTTTTTTTTTGTTTCTTCACGTGCATGCACTACAATCAAGTTTTTAACACATTAAAGAGAACCATTTTTGGCTGAAGTCGGGCAACATCATTCTAACAGGTTAGAGCTTTGCGTGCTTTGCCGGAATAGCTGGGAAGGATTCTTTAAAGAGCGGGCCACCATTAAAGCTGTGATAGTTTAAGAAATCAAATTATTATTGATCACTTTTGATTATAATCGCTAAGAATCATAATTGCTTACTTTTGGTTCATAATACTTATACAGGAGATATGAAGTTTCAAAGGAAAGTCTTGCACCCTTCACATGTTTAGAAATATGTGGGTGGCAAGTTTTCATTTCGATTGGGCTACTAGAAGTACTAAAAATATTGTCCAAAATAAAGAAGTTGGCCTAAAATGGACCTTAAGAAAAATGCATCTTAAAGGTGTAAGTGGAAAGTCATTTATGTGGAACAGGTATGCTTTTTAAGGTGATTTGTTCCATCATGAGAGCTTGTCAATTATGGTTATTTTGAGCACGTGGTTTTAGTGAACTCCTTATGCAAAAACGCACTGGAAAGCAGCCAGGTGACAATATTCAGGGGGCTCTAGACAACGAGCTCTTTTTTGTTTCAGTAGTCGCCTTGTACTATTTGAAAGTGACTTTATCCTACTTCTATTTTAGTGATAATCTCCAGTTTTTTTTTGTGAAAGTAGAGAAACTAAACTTTTGAAAGAAAGTTATTAAAAATGAAAAATATGTAATTTTGAAATGAAAAAAAAACTTGCGTTTTATGTCTTGGGGCATTTCTCTTCTTAAGCTGGTGTGGGCATTGTTTAGTTCGACATTGAAAGAGTTTCAATTATTTAAAAATGCCAAGCGGGCCTGCTAAGTGTTCCGTCAATGTTTAGCGGTTGAATTTGTTCAGGATAACCACTTATGCAAGCCGATAATTTTTAATATGTACATGTGTGTCGTCATGTAGGCTGCTGAAACATTGTAGTGAATAAATTACTTCTGATATTCCACTATATCTTCATGCTTTTACTCAAATTGCTTAAAATTATTGTCAAATACATGAAGTATGCTAATGTGTACAAAGCAACAATTCATTGTTTTATGCATAAAAATATGCATGTGCTTTTCACGACATAAAATGGCAATGCTACTCTAGCCATTAAAAGGAAGTAATACTATGTAGCAGTAGTACGATTTCACATGCTTGATAAGTAGCAATATCAAATGAAGCTTTTGCTGCTTGGAATTGTACATATAATTTTATTAACTAAGTCCAATAATTTGTTGAAAGCTTTACAGTCTATTTACAGGGTAGCCAGCCGGTCTGAGACCTGGCTAACCTCCCTGTCCTTCCTCATTTAGTCCTCCTCCTCCTTACAGTCTATTGTAACAAAGCAGATGTCTTATTTGTCACTATTTAACTATAGTGTCTGCATATCATCCAAGTCGGATGGCTACGTAGTGGCAGCAGGCAGCTGCATTAACTAAATATAGTACTTATGCACTGAAAGATGGCAGCTTGAGTGACACATGTTTTCGATTGTTGCACTGCTAGCACTTCAGCAACACGTTTTTATCGGCAATCGTTGTCCAGAATGTTGCTTACGTACGCAGCAACACTTCTTGATTGCCTGGTACTGCAGTCCACTTTCATGCAGTGTGTGGCGTATGGTTTGCATTACCATTTTGTTCTCCTCGTTTCTTTGCAGGTTCTTTGCATTTGGCGTCCCGTGTGCAGTGCCATTTGCTCATGTCCGTACAAGGTCGACTTCATTCCTGCTGGCAGTGCACTGACGTGATCAAGGACAGGAGAAACGTGAAAAGACACCTTTGCATTCACATAAGCAATCATTTCTTCCAGTACTGCATGGGCTAAACCTTATTTACTCGGAGCAACAGTCTCAGTGTGTTCATATTCGCACAAGATCGCTCCACTTTTTCTGTGTTCACTGAACCTATGTGACCCAAAGACAGCAGAAATATATTTACCCACTTGTGATCAGCCAGAACCGTGATGTCAAACTTACCTCATTGAATTCAAAAAAAATTTTTTCCTAGTTTCATGGTAGCTTCATCCAATCAAATTTTGTTCCATATATTTCATGGGTAGAGTTTTTATGGAATATTTTCTGTCTGGGCTGCATTTTAAGCAGGGGTGCAACAGCTGCGCCAATGGTGCCAATTGCACCAATTTGATACTTTTCTCAATTGCTGCACTGAGCTCCGCCAAACCATGAAATTTTCTGAAATTACGCCACGCTCTAAAATGCCCGACCAGCCTCAAAATTATCTCAGGTGTGCTAATTTCAGCGAGAAATCAAACCAAGCGTGCAGACCCTAACCTTAAATCACGGTGTAATTTAGATACTCAATTAATGAGGACACTCGCGAGCTGGATTGACCAGTTAAAGTATAAGATGAAGAACAACAACGCACGCCTTTCGGTCTGCTGACCACAGCAGATACCTATAGGCGAGACGACTGAACTTCACGAGAAAAAAAAAATAAAAATGCATTGCTGTAGCCACCAGCGCTACACGGAAAATATGAATTTCCTAGTTGGCAAATGCGGTTATGGCATGTTAGGAAAGTATGTCGCGTTTTTCGCATGCGAACAAGGTCGACAAGCTCCAAACGTTGTTGCCAACCACTGTGTTGATTTCCATAGCAGTGGCACTTCACACAATTTTCTGGCTTGAAGTTGCGTCGTTGCGGTGATAGATACCCGGCGCCGGGCCAACAGGCGCGCATCGTTGTTACTTTATCTCCTTGAATGCACCTTGCAAGCGAACCGAGAAGGTGTCCCCATCATGAAAGAAAAAAACAATGGGGCGAGTAGGGGGGGGGGGGGTAGAACTTCGAAATATGCTTGGCCTTGTTCTAACCAGCGCAGGATGGTTTATAAGGCACCTCCGCTGCAGTACACAAGTGCCTCGCTGAAAAGTGTACATGATTTGGAAGGGGCTGTTGGCGCTAGTCATGGGACACAGCACATTTTATTCAATATCGGTGTGTGTATGTGCCACATAATTGAGTACTAGTATGATTGCTGATGTCTAAAAAAGGCACTGGCAATCATTTGGAGCAGCCAATGACATATTGTGTGTCAGTTTTTTTTTCTTTTTTTTGCCACCCCTACTTCTTGGTTTTACAAATCTCTCGAATTTTAAGGTCGCCAGCTTGGCAGAGCCACAATTGCATTCGCAGAGTCTATCAAACGATTGAGCAGGTGTGGCATATACTAACGTGAATTTCATCATTCTTTGCTCAATGAGGTAATTCAGAATACTACTTTTATTGAAATAGCAGTTCTCATGTTTACTCTGCACTATTTAGGTGGGCTGAATGTATTGTACATATAGTTTGTTTCTAAATGTTAGCATTCTTTCTTACACTGCTCCAAATTTGATCTTTAGTGATAAAAATTTAGTTTTTTCCCGTAACCTGCTTCAAATTTCGATTTTACTTCAAATTTCGATTTTACTGTTCCAAAATTAACATTTTGCTGCTCCAAACATTGCACCAAATTTTTTTTTTGCTGTTGTACACCTGTTAGAGATAATTCTGTCGCAAAAAGGAATGCAGAAAGAGCTTACAGAGCATACATTCGTCTAATGCTGACTATTGCATATGCAAAATGCTATCCTGTTAACAAGACAACCGTAATTTTTTCTGACAATCATAGGTAACCGCAGTGTTCTCTCTCCCTTCTCTGAATATGACTATTGGTTTTCATTGTTAAAGCTTTGTACGTGAAATGTTCACATCTGATTCACTTTTAAATTATCCCTTGAATCACCTATGCACCTTTTTGTTTTGAATTCACCTTTGTGCTGATTTAATTCACTTTGTGCACTAAATAATATTTGTTGTATTTTTACTCTTCATTTTTTCTTCAAGTGCCTTAGGAATGGAGTTTGCTATACTGTGGGGCCTAGAAAGAAGTGCATTATTGTGAATACAGCTCGGATTTACCCATTTCTTGCATTGAAAACAGTTAATTGCTCGAATCTTGCGGAGAAAAAATTTGTTTGTCACCTGAGAGCCTTCAAAATTTTGCGGAATGTCGTAAGAGTGGCAGTGGTGTTGGGGACGTATGTGGATACACACAAACTCGTCCAGCCATAAGATTTAGCGCAATACATTGCTACTTCCAATCGTGCCCGCACAGTCATGAAGCTTCGATAGCCTGCCGTGCGAATGGGAGATTTTACATGTGTGCGTGCCTCAAACAGTCGTGCATGTTGACGTCTTCGGGCCTGGCTCCTTGACCAAGTCCTGTCTCTGTCTAGTGCACCTTTCTTGAAATGTCTCATGTGAAGATATGGCTTGCATGACATGGCTGGTGCATGTAAACACAATACAGCAACAGTTGGAAGAAAGAAATATTACGGAAAGCCATGTGTAATTTAAACGTCAACGCACACGAAGGGGTATTAATGCCTCAGAGGGTCATGCATATAATCTCGGAGGCTATCATGTGCTGCTGATGGTCAACTTGCGGTGCGGCACACATGCCTGCTCTTGGGTTCTCACGTGAGCGCGTGATTGCCAAATTTTCCGCGACACCATTGCTAGCGTGCGTTTCTATAAAACATCGTGGGTTTCGGGATGTGAAACCCCAGGTATTAGTTCATGTGTTGCATGTCACTTCACATTTGTCAACTTCAGTCATCCTACTGCATGTTATACAGATTGCACTTCTCTAGCATTCATTCATCATCATTAGTGTAGTTTTGTGCAGATTGGCTCAAAGTACTTATTTTTTGTTATTCTTAGAAAAGGAGTACTCATTTTGGCACAATTTGCCGAGAAATATCCTAGAAGAATGTCATCCATGTCTAAAATTGGCTGTTATGCTGGCAGAAATCATAAACTTCACTCCTGCAACTGTGTTACAATATTTAAGTAGTCTTTTGAATAGGCTTTTCTTATTTGTTTTCTGCAGCATACTCCGAATGCGTTTTCGTTTAATCTATCTTAGTTAGCTTAGGAATTAGAGGTTTCCAGTAGAAGAGTTCCAGGTCAATAAAATTATAACCTCCTCCCTCCCCTTTTTGCACCATTGTACAGTACAGTACACTGTTAAAGAGAACAGTTTAATGAGCACCTTTACTATTGTAACCACCTAACTTAAAGCAGATGTGGAAACATTTTTCGTGCACAGCACTGGTCAGTCAAAAAGAAGTCTACTCTGGCTGAAAGTTGTGTTGTCAAAGTCATAGTGATTCCATAATACTGTAGCACATTTATGGATCTCATAAGTAGTGATGCATGTCATTTCTCCAGCTTTTAATAGCAAATGCTGAGTTCACGAGTCACTATGAATTATGGAGCATTCGCCCGGATATACCAAATGGGAGGATGCAAACTTACTCAATGTTCTGGCAGTTCTGACAAATGATGTCAGTTGATTCTATGGGAATCTCTCAGCGAGATGCTCCACATATGGCGCTTAGAGCCAAACCTGATGACGGTGGTAGACTTCGCCATGTATTCTGAGCGCGCTGAACGATGGCACTCATAGTTCGCTGTGTCATTCAGTCTCAAAAATAGCAGTTCATATGTTGGACCATGTATAAAGCTTAGGTATCAGTGGATCATCTACAACCCTGCAGGTGTTGGTCATCACTCCTCTAAATTATTTTAGCAATATGTGTGCTGATGGATTATTTCAGCATGGAAAGCTCATAAACACCACTGGTAACTCGTTCCATGTGTGAATGGATAAGATTGGCAGTGTAGTACGAAAATATAGTGTATAAGAATATATGCACTCTCTAGCTAAAGTCTCACATGTGTATTCTTCTCCATATGCAGTAAGAAAGACACTTTCAAAATGTCCTACGATTTGTAAAAGAAACTGTCTACATGTTTCATCTCATGGCATGTACTAATGCACATGTCATTATTCAGCCACAGCAGCTTAGTTGAATATTGGTTGCGAGATCGAGCAGAGTCGCTGCCTGGCGGCAACTGGCTGAAGTGGAGAAGTGTGGACACAGCCGGGCTAGACTGCACCTGAGCACTCGCTTCCAGAAGCATGCAAATGCAGTCTAGCCCGGCCGTTGTGTAGATTGCTCCATGCGCCATCTGCTAGCCACGTCGTGTTTCTATGTGCGCGTAGCTCATGCACGTTATCAAAGTGTGGTATGTCCGTTCATGTAAGCGCGAGTGTAACTATTTTTACGTATGACTGAAACGACGTATGAAAGCATTTGGTCTTGCTTGGCTTCTAATGCATTGTAATAAGATCGGCGAGTGCAACTTTCCAAAGTGCAGTTTATTGTCGTCGTACCCTCTATCCAGCAGAATAATTTCAGAATGGGTGCAGCTTTCTGTTTCAAGCATATCGCAAAATGCCCTTGGCACCCTCCCAAACATGAGAACTAATAGATGGTCTATGAATGCGGCGTCTTGCAGCGACTCGCTTGTATTAAAAAAAAAAATTGGCAGATCTCATCCACGTACAGTGGGAATCGATGATATGCGAAGCACGAATGAGAAAGGTTGATATTTCATTTTAAAATCAGCACCACATTATGAGGTGGAAGGAAATGATGCCGTACATGACTTCCGTGTCATGATTATCATGTTTGGATGTGTCGTTAACCTTCGTCATCTATTCACGTCACGTGATACCAAATTTAGTATATGTAGAGCTAGTGAAACGACCACGCTATGAGAGTGGTATGTTGTCATGTTTTGGCATGATACGCGAGGCAGGATCACCATATTTGCACCAGTAATATTTTTTCGCCATTCATTGTTGCACTTAACATCAACATTGGTATATGTGGAGCTAGCGAAACGGCCGCGAGCGCATCATGAAAGGTCCAATATACTCCAATGTGGTGGTGACGCGTGCGCACGCTGGGCACAGCGACACTACCTTGAGAATGCTATAGTCTGATGCCAGGCGCTGCCACGCGACGAGCGTCTGTCGCCGCGGCCCGACGGCGACTGGTCTGAAATGCGACATGCTGCATTTCGCGCCGATGCGTTACTCAAACAACACTGCGTCTTCCTGTTTTCGTGATGGAGGAATGCCGGACGCTCTGAAACGCGCATGCGTCAAAGCAACGCAACGCAGCGCACGCCTGCGAGTATGTGGCAGGACTGGCGCAAAGCCGGCGAGCACACGCATTATGTCATGGTGAACGCCGGCGATCATGCGCACCGTGTCACGTCTAAATGTATTGGCACCTTGACTGTGGCATGTAGTCATGTTCTCACATGACACACATCTCATGAATACGATGTTTGCACCAGTCACATACCTTCGTCATTCATCAACATCACATAATACTAAATTTGGCATGTGTGAAGCTAGCGAAATGGCCGCGAGCGCATCATGAGTGTGGCATGTAGTCATGTTGTTACATGACACGCATGTCCTGATTATCATGTTTACATATGTCATTTACCTAGGTCGTCAATTCGCGTCGTGTAATATCGAGTTTGGTACATGTGAAGCTAGCGAAATGGCCACGAGAGCATTATAAGCGTAGCATGTAGTCACGTTGTTACATGACACGCATCTCATGTTTATCATGTTTACACCAGTATCATACCTTCATCATCCATTCACGTCCCGTAATACCAAATTTGGTATAAGTAAAGCTGGTGAAGCGGCCGCTAGTGCATCATTAGCGTTGCATGTAGTAATGTTGTTATATGACACACATCTCATGATTACATGTTTGCACAAGTCACATACCTTCGTCATGCATTCACGTACCATAATACCAAATTTGGTATATGTGACGCTAGTGAAACGGCCGCGAGTGCATCATGGGCGTGGCATGTAATCCTGTTGTTACATGACACGCATGTCATGATTTTCATGTTAGGGTCTGGCACCTGTGTTCGCCATGCAATCATGTCATACCGTACCAGTTCTGCAGCATGTTTTGTGAATGAAACCACTGCAAGAGCTGCAGGGTCATGAAATGTAAATAATGACATTAATGACATATATATCATGATTTTCATGTTATGACTAGTCAAATATGTTCTTCATACAGTCATGTTGTGCCATACCAAGTTTGGTATTGATACCTTTATCGAAACGGCCAGGAGAGCTAAAAGTCATAGGCGGCTAGATAGATAAATAGATAGATATGCTCAAAGTAGCCGAAATTTGCTATGAAATGCTTCGCATTTAAAAAGGCTCTAGGCCATGCACTTGCGCCTTGTTGGTAGGTGTACAACTACGGCATTGTAGTTTACCGATCATGCGAGGAGCTTTAGTTGTGTTTATCTGGCCGTGGTGCCACTACATAGAAATATTACTATCACATAAACTGTGACACATCGATACACTAAACTGTAGTTAAAGCAGAATTACCGTGCGCCACCATGTGCTTAGATTTAAGGATGCTTTAAAAAGCCCAGTCGATGAAAATTATTTCAGATGGCATGCCTTATATATTGTTGCGTATGATTGAATATGTTGCATATCATGTGGCGCATGAATATAATGTCGTAGGATTTCACTGAAAATTTTGCTTTTTTTTTACATTGTCTTTAGCGCTTGTGGTGCACTATTAGTGACCGACCGAAGGCAGTGGTCATTTTTTGTCTGAAAAAAAAAAAAGAATGCTTGTATCATAAACCAGGTCTTTGTTGTAGCATTGTCTACTCCTAATCCATCGACGAAACCTTTCTGCTGAACTCTTGTATAAATTTTTTAATACATTATATTCTTAGTGGTGCAAGAACATGTGTGTACACGTAGTAAATGCAGTGTGGTACAAAGCACCGTCAGTCACTAAGCTTTCCTGACTAGACTTATTGACAGTTTCACATTTCATGGTGAAAGAACAAGAGAGAATTATCATATGCGTATAAGGTGTGAACAGTGGTACTGAACTAATGACAGAGATATACGAGCCTTCTCGATCTCTCTTTCTCTCTATTTTTGTAGTATGCAAATGACAAAGATGTAAATAAGTAGTTCAGTCACACTACAGCAGTGCGTAGCAAACGGAACACAAGCTAACCTTGTACAAACAACAGAGCAAATGCGTCATTTAGTGTGAAAGTGTGAAGAGTCACTCAGCGTGAGCATCCCTATAAAAGGCAGAATGCGCTTTACTCCATGTAATGATTACCTTGCATAGGCGTTGTGCACCAATTCAGTAGAGAAGAGCGTAGATATTAACACTAAACTGTAGTCAACGCATTTTATCTGCCGACAATCGGCTTAGACCGCATCCAACGAAGCGCAGCTGCGTGTATTTGTATACGCGCCGCCGACTGCCTAACCACACTTTCGCGGGGTGGTGCTGCCACCTGTAGCCCGATCTCGCCGCGAATAGTCTACCCACAAATGGTGAGCTAAAATGGGGAAACAGATAGTCGATGCGTTGGTTTGAGTAACGGGGCATTTATACCTTACATGCTGCTGTACGACACTGCTAGAGATTTTCAATTTGATACTTCAATCCAAATTCAAGTGCTTAAATGTATTGCTCTATGTATCAAGCCTGTCTTATGAAAGGTCAAAATAGTAGTTATCCAAAAAATAATCACTCGGTTTCAGTACTGAGAATGTAGTTGGTTATAAAATTTTTAACGATCAACTGGGGTTGATTCCAAAGGTGAAAGTATGTTTGCATGCACTGTTCTGTTTGTCCTGGATTTAAAAATTTTTTACGTGCTTTTGGAGATGTGTCCATCCTTTCATGGAGAAACGACCAAGGTTCATGCTTTGGATATTTCCAGAAAAGCCTTGCACCAGTGTTTTCTCAGAAATTTTTCACAATTGTGCTGCAGCCTAATATTCTATGAGCTCGAGATTGTGATGACGATGTGGCCATGTCTGTGGACTGCAGCTCGGGCTTGGTTATTTTGAAATGAGCGAAATCGCCTATTCACTTTCTTCACTAATGATCGATTGAAGTTGACATGAGTGCAATTGATTTCTTTGCTTTGTGTACGTTTCAGTAATCAGTGTAAGGATATATTGCCTGTCTTATAAAATGCTGGTTCACTTTAGGAATTTTTCAATGCATATCATTACACATCAGTGTGCAATGAGAGAAATTTTTAGATTCGTATATATCTAAGTAACCGCAACACTAGGTGGTGACACTTTGATTTTATACTGCAATATGTAAAAAATGAGCTCAATGTAAGCGTACAGCAACAAAGTGGTGTTCCTTCATCATGCATCTTGCCCTCTGAAACCTTTGGCGTGTGTTTGTGCGATAATTTCTGTTTAACAAAATTATAAAATGACACGAATAAGCGAACTTCACTTAATTTTTTTTTTGCAGTATCGTTTACTCAGTAACAACCATTTAATTTCTCCAAAATTTTTTCGTATTCTATTCTGTCACAGAACAATCTGCACCATTCTTAATTTTTTTCATTGGTTTTTCCCATTGATTTTTCTGTGAGGATATGTAAAACCAAACCAAATGCATTCAGTTTCCTGAATTGACGGCAATTTTTGTAATTTTTACAAAATACTTTGAAGTATGGAGTAACATATAGCGATTGTATTCATTTGGTATATTTAGAGGTAAAGTAGAATATCTACTCATGTGTGTGATTTTGTATGAAACATTATCTGGTGAACTTTTTATTCTGTAGTATTATTATGCTTCCATTCAATCAGTATTTGTGTACACTGTGATAGCGCACATAGAGAAGTAATTTACGGGCAATGCACATAAATGCACTTGTGCTCGTGACGACCGAAACCTCCGGTGCTGTTATATCTCTTGTGCATGGTTTTGTTTTCTTTTTTTTTTCATATTTAACTTTGATCTGTCATGTATTATTTCCCATGCTTTATGTTCGTAAGTGTGGTCTGAATATACATTTATTTAGCATTAGGCGAAGTTAGAAAGTACTACTAATACTGTGATGGGCTCATGCCTAATCTAAATGCATATTACAAAAAAATTTGGCTGTTTAGGTGTTGCAATCCTTTCATGTCAGACTCTTACTATCAAATTATGTTTTTGAATGTAATAAACAGAGTATTGATATACAAAATGATAAGAAATTTTGTAAAATTTTGTAAGAATTTTGTAATTTTGTAAACAGTCCTTAGCATTGGCAAAGGTAATCTTGTACTTTACTGAAAGCTACACCACCTTCGTTCATTGCCTGCTACTGTAGGATATTTGCGTACAATGTGGGTCCCACGGTTTTCATTCCATTACTGTTCTCGTTGTGGCCTTACAGGTTCCTTGTCTATAGAATTTCCTGAGCAGTACCGTTCACTTGTGTCCGTACAAGGCGTACTGCATTCCTGCCGACAGTGCACCTATGCGACCATGATCAAGTGTAACATGTAAAGACTCCTGCGGACACACGCGGGCGCACGCCCCTTTCAGTGCCATTTGTGTCCGGCTGCATTTGCTCGAGACGACCTGGCGAAGCACGTTCATACGCACACAGGAGAGCGTCTTTTCGCTTGTGACCACTGCAGTGCATCATTTTCACGGAAAGAGAAACTCGTTCGCCACGTGCGCACTCACACAGTAGAGTGTCCCTTTTCTTGCGACTGGTGCAGGGCATCGTTTTCACAGATTCAGCTAATCTTGGAGCATGTGTCTCATCATCATAAAAACAAGAAGCCTTAAAAAGTGAGTGGTCTAGAGTCTTTTGTAGTGGGCAAAGTGTATCATTGTGGAAAGAATTCACTATTAGAGATGATAATAAAATAGTAGATTGTGACTTGGAAAGTAACATAGTTTGGCAATTCATGACTGTGAGTGGCATAGATGCGTTGAATGAAAAAAGTGGTAGAAGATAGTGCAACGAAACGTTGCCTTTTTGAGATATGACTCTATCTGTTGTGGGGTCTCGGCTAGGCGAACGAGCGCATCGCCACGCCACGCTCTTGGAGTGAACGGACACAGCAGACGCGGTCGGTACAAAGCACACAACATTCATACATTTATTAACTAATTTAGACGACGATATCGTCCGCCGAATGTTACATCAATTTTAATTAACACGCTACCATACAAAAAACAACGCAGTGACACACAATAACATGATAAACACACACTAACACACCCACCAGGGGTCACCGCTGGCGCTACCACTCTACCAACAGTGGTACTCAAAGCGAACACAACGCCATCTATCGCCCGGCGGTGGTCACCATTGAAATAAAGCCTTGGGGCGAGACACGTGCGCCACGCGGCGCAGAAAACTTTACAGGGGGGGTGTCAGCACCCCCACATTCTCCCAACCTTAAATCAAACCATATCCCGAAATCAAAAATTAGCTACACAAGCTTTAACAAAAAAATGATATCGCACGACCATAATGTCCTTGCACCACGACACCGCCGCTGGTCGACACTGCTGCACTGTTCGGCTAGACTTCACCTTAGTACCGGCCCCACAACAGCAACGTTGCCGTCAGCGCGACGATCCGTCGCTAGCGCCGACACGTCTTCCAGTAGTGACCAGCACTCGCGAGGGCGCCTGACTGCAGGCAGTTGCGCAGGTCCCAGGCATCTCCATCGCCCGACCTCACGACCGCATTCCTGGCCAGCGACGTTGACGATGTGCAGGACAGCCGGCCGTGGATGACTTCCTTCCCGCTGAATACATCAATAACAACAAAAAAAAACTTGGAAGAAAACAATCAAGCAGGTCCTCGGGAAGGGAGCTTCGAGTTTTTCGTCCACGTGGTACGTTGGTCAGTACTGCTAGCTAATACATCGGTGGCGGCCGAGACGCCCATCAAAATAAAACAAAAATCACTTTTCCTAACTCGTGCTCACAAGAAAAAAAAAAGTGAGGGAAGCAGAGCGCAAGATCTCAACGCCACGATCCACCTAGTTGTGCCACGTGCGACAGGTGGCTGCGCAGAGCCTTAGGCCTAATGAGTCGCTTGGCAACAACCGGCATCCACCCAGCACCCAGCCTAGGCGCAGAAGAGGTAGCCGCGAGGAGACGTCCACTCTGTGAGGTGGCCCTATCGCTCACCGCACACAGCTGCTTACCGAGCGATCGGTGTCCACCGCCCCGGGCGGTGTCACGATGCCTCGGCGTCGAGCCGCAATACCAGACAGCAACGACGCCCAGCTCCCTGAGCCCAAAGATATAGAAGAAGCTATTTACAGAAAATCGGACCACCCACGAGGCTTCCGTACTCACTCGCTTCGGGCCTGGCCTACAAACCATGTGCTCTAGGCCTTGCTCACCCCAGGATGCGGACCGCATAGCTCTCGTCCTAATTCAACAACGTTTTTGAAAACTAACAACAAAAATAACAACACTTGCGAGCAAAAAAATAAATAGAAAGTCAACCTGCCGACAAATTCAAACACATTGCAAAACCAATCTCCTCGCTTCTCAAAAAAGCACACCACCGACGCTAGCAAAGAAGTCCTCCCTAGGCCTACTCTACTCCGGCTCTAACAAAATCCCTGTATTGAACCGCAAAAACTGTGGTCCGATACTCCAAGAGCTCCACGTTGGGCAGCCAGTGTGGGGTCTCGGCGAGGCGAACGAGCGCATCGCCACGCCACGCTCATGGAGTGAACGGACACAGCAGACGCGGTCGGTACAAAGCACACAACATACATACATTTATTAACTAATTTAGACGACGATATCGTCCGCCGAATGTTACATCAATTTTAATTAACACGCTACCATACAAACAATATTGCAGTGACACACTAAACACACAATAACATGATAAACACACACTAACACCCAACACACTAACACATACCCAAGGCGGCGGCGCCAATGCCTGACTTTTCTGTGGAACCCCGGCGCGAAGCCCGCGGTGCTGAGCACCGGGGACCCACGCTACAGACAACCGTTCGCGGCAGCAGCCACGCGCAGAAGAGGCTCGCTCAACTCTCGCCCACCACCAAGGCCTGCCTTCCTCCAGGGGCCACCGCCAGCGCTACCACTCTACCAACAGTGGTACTCAAAGCGAACACAACGCCATCTATCGCCCGGCGGTGGTCACCACCGAAATAAAGCCTTGGGGCGAGGTTCGTGCGCCACGTGGCGCAGACAACTTTACAGGGGGGGGGGGTGTCAGCACCCCCACACTGTACAATTGGGGCACTGTGGGGTAAGATTCGCCCATCACAAAAACTTAATGATGGCTTGGGAATCAGTCCTTCTGCCTCACGAAATGGGTGAGGAAAAAAAAAGTGCCAATCGAGATAAAAATCACGATTTTGAAATAAAGCTTCTACGTTCGACATGTAGAACTATATTGGCTGCGCTTTAATGTTTTGCGCCCCTTAATTTGCTTGCTTTTCTGGTTTTGAGCGCTGGCATGGCTTCGTGCTGTCATGATACTGCATATCATATAAAAACTACAGTCGATAAATTAAGCATCATTTTTTTTGTTTGTGAGCGCACTGTTGCATTCATTTTGAGAATCATACAACTGTCTCATAGCATGAACGAACCTGAGGACTTGTATTTTAGTGTATATTTTATATGTTTGAGACATACTGCCCGTATCATTTTGGACTTTTTTTCAGAAAGGACGAACAGTAAGTAGTCTAAATATAAAAAAATATCTGGCGGATATGTCGTACCTTGAGGATCGACATCATGAAGCATGCAGAGGGAGTGTGATCATGCTGTAATTTGTTAATTAAGCAATATGTCATGAAGTGATGCTAAATATATGTACAAGTGCTGCACGTGCAGACATTTGTGGAACAATTGTAGATCGTTATATAACCAGTTGTTTGCACTTGTATAATAATGCCAACAGGAACATTAGTATTAGCAACAACAGAAGTGATCAGCTGATATAAGGCGCTGGGGCTCGAGAGGATGGTAACCCTGAATGCTGCTACATAAATCACCTTCAGCGCATGGTACCTAACTACAGTTGACGTTAACCCAACAGTACGGCTGTATCATAGGAGTACATATGTAATGCTTATAAAATGGGATGGCCAGCACTCCAACTACAGTTTACATTTCATGAACATTAGGGTCACTTTGAAAAGTAGATCCGACATCTAGCGTGACTCAGTAATGAGATGCTTGATTGCCATGCAGAATGTGGGGGTTCGATTCCTGCTAGGACCCCCACATTCATTCTTTGTATTCATCGAGTCAGTGCTGTCCATGTCAGGTTTTTCTTAACGCTCATGCATCAAAATTACCCATGTGTGTTCTCATCGTTACTTGGTAGATGCTGAAGGTTAACCACCTGTGATGCATGCCTGCCTGCAGGTATGCGCCACTGTCTGGTTCGAAGAATTTTTTTTTTTCGCCACCCTACTCAGTTTCACCAATCCCTTGAACTTCAAAGTCGTAATTTTGGCAGAACTACATTTTGATTCATGAATTCTGTCAAAGGATTTGACAGACACGGCAAGTGCTAATGTGGACTTTATCATTTTTTTTTCAGTGAGGTAGATCGAAATGCTAGTTTTATTGAAACAGCAGTGCTGATGTTAACTCTGCATAATTTAGATGATCTTGAATGGCTTGCACATATTGTTTTTCTTTAAATGTAACCCTTTTTAAACTCTAAATTTGGTCTTTCTTGATAAAAAATTGATGTTTTATTTCCTATAACCTGCTCCAAGTTTGCATTTTAGTGCTCCAAAAATAAGGTGCTGCTGCTACAAATTCTATTTCTGCTGTTGCACCCCTGCACAACCATCAGTCTGCTTGTGAATACTTTGAAAATAACTTCCTTTGCTTGGAAGTGCATTGAAAATGACACATGCTTCATAAACTCACGTGTCCTGTGTACATGATTCACAATACAACATGAAATGTTGCCGTAAGAAAGCGTGGTACAAGTGCTCATATCGATTGAATTTCAACGCATGTTGTTATCATAATGACTTCGTGGTTTAAAGCCGGTAACCCACTATAAAAGGCACATAGGCTATTGTGCCTGTTTTCTTAAGGCCACGTAGTGGGTGCATAACAAGTTTGAAAAAGTTTCATGCATAAAGGGTTCGAAGTGTGCACTAGGAACAGAAGATCGCTATCGTGTTGAGCTCCTAAAAGCAAAGCTCTAGGGTTCTTTAATTTTTTTTCGAAAAGGACATAATTTATGTTCTTAAATGCTTTAGCAGAGATGACCGCTAGGGGGCCGTATAGACCAGACGCGTCTCGCATGGGCTCCTGCTTTTCGTGCTTTTTAACCCAAAACAAGGCCAGTGACGAACCCAAGAGTTTCACAGCCTCAGCCGCCAAGACACGAGGAATCGGCGGACACCAGCTTCTTTTGGGTGAGTGCATCTTGTCTCAAGATATGACTTAATTCCCGACAAGCGCGCGTCCAGTTTATTAAGCCTAACGCCAAGTTCGTTCCTGAGCAAAGCCGCGCGGCGCGTGCACAACGCGCTCAGGCGTTCCTGACGGCACGGCGCGAGTGCTCGCGCTCACCGTGGCGAAAAGCTTAGAATGAGCAGAGACGCAGCCGCAGCAAGCGAAAGGCAAAGAAATCAGCAAGACGAAGGAAATACAATGCAAACTGACTCAGTGGAGGCAAACAAAACAACAGAAAATTTGTGGACCTATGACGCTGGCAGTGGCAGAACAATTGCAACGAAAAGCGCTTGGATCACGAGAAATAAGAAAGACAAGAAGGCTGTCACCAATCCAAGGTCACCGGCCAACCAACCCACAGAGCAGCCACCTATCAATAAGCAGATGCTAAAGTCATCACCAACGCAGCAACAACGCAGGCCCAAGATGCCACCTCTGCCGCTCGATGACTTCAAGATCGTCTACCGCCCGCAAGCAGGTCTTGACCTCGCCAAATGGAACGCCGTCGCTGTCACGCATGCCATCGGCAGAGTGAGTGGACTATCACAGCAAAACTTTAACCTCAAGGTACGCTTACAAGTCCAGAGAATGGAAAACCTAATCATCGCAAGCACCGCCGCCAAAGAAGACTCCAAGAAGCTGGTAAGCATCCAGAAAATACAGCTTGGAGGAAATTTTTAGACTGTGAACGGCAACATCAGAACACCGGACGATGTCTCCAGAGGCGTCATCAGTGGCTTGATACCTGGTACGAGCACCGCAGAGCTCATGGCTGGAATTTGCGCACCGGCAAGATACACAATTCTTCATGCCCGAATGCTAGGTCAATCGACCGCGGCAGTCGTCTTCTTTGAAGGACCGCACGTTCCCTAGTACATAATTTTCCATAGCGTAGACTTCCGCTGCAGACCATATCGTAAGTCAGTGCAGTATTGCCGAGCTTGTGGCAATACGGGTCACCGCCAGGACGTCTGTCCGAAACCTATCCCGAATTTATGCTATAAATGTGGCAAGGCCGGACAAACGCAGGGACATGAATGCGCACCCATTTGCAAGATCTGCGGGGAAGGACACGAAACGGGAAGTAAAGAATGCAAAAGGAGACTAAAGCAAAGTCCACCATCCTTCAACGTAAGACAACAGCGCCTCAACAGGCTTCAAGAAATAGACAACAACTGGAACGCCAGCGGAGAAGAGTTCCCTGAGGCTAGCATATCGGCCGCTACCTCTAACAGTAACAATGAGGGCCGCGTCTCCACACGCAGCAGTTCCAAGTCAAAATTTCGTTCGAGTTCGCGCTCCCACTCTCGCACGCGTTCCGTCTCTGCGCGCAGTAGATCCAAATCAATACTGCGTTCCAGTTCGCGCTCCCGCTCTCGCACGCGCTCGCGTTCCGTTAAACGTGCGAGCTACGCTGCCATGGCAAGTGGATCTAATGACCGCAGCAGCTTAACCTCCTCGAAGTCGGACACCTCATCCATACAGGGTCTCGAAGATAGACTGAAAAACCAGCAAGAAAAGCTCCAGAATCAGCACAGCCAACTGCAAAGCCAACAAAGTCTCATAAATAAACTGCTTCAGAGTCAAAAACGACAACAAGAGCTCATTGATAAACTACTTGAAAAGTGCACGCATCAGCAAGGACATTTGGACAATGCAGAACAACAATATCAAGAACAAGCAAAGTCAAGCACAGAGCCGGCAACGACACTGACCAAGGTAGGCGTCCAAGCCCTAGTGAACGCAAGGTGCACGATATTCGAAGAATCTTTCATGAATAACATGCACGCCACGATGGAAAAGATTGTCCAGTCTGCAATAGAAAAAACAGCCTCAATGTTTGAACACAAGATCACTACGCTTAATGCCAAAATTGATGGGATTGCTGTGCAAGTCAACAATTTCATCGCGCACGTGAAGAAAACTTGCGTAACCATGGCACAGTTCAACAGCTTGAACAACCCACGCCAAATGACTCGGAAGAAGGCACGAGCGAACAGTCACAATGCATCTCGCTCAGTCTCGCCGAGTCGCGATCGCAGGCGTAACATCGAATTGATTGAAGATGGCAGTCCCTAACCATAAGTACAAGAACCAGCATTCAACTTTACGCATATGGCAATGGAACTGTCGGTCATACCGCCCTCGACACGCAAGCCTACAAGAATTCATCAAGCTTAACCAACCAGACATCATTGCACTTCAGGAAACCAACACGCAGAACGTACGACTGCAAGGCTACACGACCTGCGCACAAACCCATCGAACTGCCATACTTGTCAAGAAAGCACTTTCAACGCAAAAACACGAAATCGAGGACACTCAAATAGAGCATACCCTAATAGAGATTCTGCCGGAACGAAAGACGCAGCAAAGTCTTTTCATAACCAATATATACAGGTCCCCACGAGACCAACTACCAGACTTCGATCACTTCATACGAGAAATCAGGAAGCGCACAAATGGCCACCAGATCATAATAATGGGAGACTTTAACGCCTCTCACACGGCATGGGGCTATTATATCACCACGAGGAAGGGTTATAGAGTGCACGATACTGCTCAACATCACAGACAAACCCTGTGGAACGACCCTCTTCAGAAGACGAGAATCGGGAACAGCGTCTCCAGGGATACAAATCCAGATCTTACATTTATGGCGAACGTCACTAGGGCAGAGTGGAGTGTGCTACCGGAAACTTTAGGTAGTGATCATCACAACATCCAACTCTCCGTAGCGCACACTCGTAAACAGACCAAGACTGGAATAGCGCGGTTAACGGAATGACAATCTTTTAGGAATGACCTCGACGTTGAAACCACCATAATCGACATTGAAGTCTGGTTTAAGAATGTGCTCAAAATAGCCGAACGCTACACTAAGGACATACAGCTTGACGTCGATACACCTGCCGTCGACGCGCATCTCCTCCACCTTTGGGAGGCTAGAAGAGGACTTCTAAAATGGTGGAAGCGGCAAAAACTAAACAGAAAGTTACGGAAACGCATTTCTCTCCTCACCGAGCAAGCTCAAGATTATGCGAACCGATTGGCCTGGCAGAACTGGCATGCTTTCTGTGACTCTGAGCACCAAGAAAACCTGGCATCTGCTACGCACACTTCTAGCCACGCAACCCTCCAAAGCTGCACAGAAGCAGCACCTTCAGAGGCTTATTCGAAACTACGCCGGTACAGAAGAACACCTCCTAGAAGAATTACAAAAGAAGCTCTGTGGCGATGCACCCACTAGGGCTTCAATTCACACCAAAGAATACGCTGGCGCACCAAACAATGAACTCGACCGGCCCTTCAACCTGGCTGAGCTGCACACAGCCCTAACGAAGTTGACAAGAAATACCAGCCCCGGAATAGACAGGATTGTCGATAAGCACTTTTGCAACCTACCGCACCAGGCCACCACGGCTCTTCTCCGTTATTACAACGACTGCTGGGATAAAGGAGAGGTACCTGCGGTATGGAAGCACTCGGAAATCACCATGATCCCTAAGCCTAACAAACCAGTCGGCATCGAGAACCTACGCCCGATTTTTCTCACCTCGTGCGTGGGAAAGCTGTTAGAACACATGGTGCACGACCGCTTAACCCAGTACCTGGAAGATAGTGGACACCTACCAGACACCATGTTTGGCTTCAGGCAGCATCTTTCGACGCGCGACGTGCTCTTACTACTCAAAGAAGACCTCCTTGATCACCTCACCCATCGAAGTAAGTACTCCATACTCGTAGTTGACGTCAAGGCGGCCTTCGATAACGTCAGCCACGACGCGATCCTCAACAACCTTGAAGGCGTTGGCTGCGGCATTAGAACCTACACGTATGTCAGAAACTTCCTGACAGACCGTACAGCAACTGTGGGCATATGCAACATCCGCAGCAAAAGCTTCCAACTACCGAAAAAAGGAACGCCGCAGGGTTCGGTCATCTCGCCGTTACTTTTCAATGTGGCTATGATCAATCTGCCAAAAATTCTCGACAAAATACCTGATTTACGGCACGCGATCTACGCTGATGACATCACGCTCTAGACCAGGGCTTCGAACACTGGGAGACAAGAGACCTGCCTACAAACCGCCGTAGATGCCATCGAACGGTATCTCAGAGACTGCGGTCTCTGCTGTGCCCCCGAGAAATCCGAGCACCTCGTCCTCAAAGCGAGAACAAGAGGCAGACCCCCTCTATACGATGAGCCCGACCCTAGCGTAACGCTGAAAGGGACCTTAATTCCAAAAGTCGAGACCCTGCGAGTGCTTGGAGTTCACATCTACAAGGATGGATCGGGAGCTGCCACCATACCGAGACTCCAACGGACACTATCACAACTCACGCACCTCGTCAAGAGGATCGCGAATTAACAAAACGGACTCAAAGAGCACGACACGCTACGTATAATGCAAGCTCTGTTCACCAGCCGCATTACGTACGGCACGCCGTACCTAAATTTGAAAACCGCTGAAATTGAAAAACTTAATATCATGATAAGAAAGGCCACTAAAGTAGCCCTGGGACTTCCGCCAATGGCCTCTACCACACGTCTCCTAAAGATGGGCGTCCACAACACGTGGAAAGAGCTCATTGAAGCGCATAGGAATAGTCAGCTGGAGAGGCTCAAGCTGACGCCCACGGGGAGGTCGGTGCTCCAGTACCTCAACTACAGCGACACGTTCATCGCCGATGCAGACCGGAAAAAGCGCATCCCGCTGTACATTAGAGAGTCGCTGTCCATCGCACCTATTCCACGCAACATGCATCCTACTTCCCACAAAAGTAGACGCAAGGCTAGAGCTAACGCTATTAGACGCAAGTTCAAGCAAGACCCGGACGCCCGCTACACTGACGCAGCCAAGTATCTGCATAGAAACGCGTACGCTGTCAGCGTCGTCGATTCTCAAGGCCGAGAATTAGCGTCAGCCACGGTCAACGCACTTAATTCAGACGCCGCAGAAGAATCGGCAATCGCTCTAGCAACCACAACATGTACAGACGCCGCGGTGATTTTCACCGACTCACAAGCCGCCTGCAGGAATTTTGCTAATAGCCGTATCTCAGCCAATGCCATCAATATTTTGAAACGGCGAAGCACTCCACTCCCATACACTTGTGTATTATGGGTGCCAGGACACGAGGATCTGCAGGGAAATGAAGCGGCCCACGCCGCTGCCCGCGAGCACGTCAGCCGGGCTGCCCCCTGCCCACAGGACATTCGATCCGTCGTTGAAGAGACGGAAGTTATTCAAAACACCTAGTCGTCGTTACTCCAGCATTACAGGCTGGAGCGACGAGTATACCCTCCACCACACCCAAAACTTACAAAAGAGGAAAGCGTAATACTGAGACGCCTGCAAAGCAGCACATACACACATGGCCCTAATGCACCATCTCTACCCAACGAGATATAGCTCTATGTGTCCGCTTTGCAACGTACCGGACACCCTGGCGCACTTGCTTCTTGCATGCCAGTGTATTGCCAGACGTAATCTGCAACAACACACGATTGATAACGAAGCAGGACGGACGAACGAAGACCTAACCGAAACGTGGGAGGCGAAGCTGGCCCTCGAGACCTGGAAGAGCAACAACAACTCGTCGCCAAGGCCAAGAGGGCAGTAGAAGCCAGAGGGTTCCTGGACTAAGGAGCCCTCCCACCTCAGGGTGACATCGGGCATTGCTTGGAACACTGTTTCAAAATAAACGTTTACTTCTCTCTCTCTCTATTTGCTTTAGCAAGTTTAGGTTCTCTACTATCCCAACAGAAAAACTGAAGGTTGTAATTAAACTTTAAGTAGGTTAAAATCACTTTTAATGAGCTCGAGGTGGCTAGTAAGAACTAAATATAGCTCAATGAGTCTCCTGAAAAACATTCAACTGGCTTTTTGCCATTGCATTTTGCATGAGGAGTTCTCTAAAGCCACAAGCTCAATATAACGATGAGCCCCAAGCTCTCATAACGGAAGAAATCACTTCAAAAAGCACCTCTTTGCCACACAGATCATCTTTGATTTCTTAAAAATGTAATTTTAGGCAACTTGTTGAGATTGGACATGTTTTTAATACTTCTGACAGCCAGATTGGTATAAAGTATTTTCCACATATTCATTAACATGTTAACAGTACAATTGTCTTCTTTAAAACATATTTACATAATTAATATCAACATAACAGAAGCAACTAGTGTGGACTAACCATTTCAGGACTTCTCACACTTCAACTTTTTTATTTCCTTTAAATGTTTCTATACACACTTTCTTGATAATTATTGGCATTGTACAGTTAATGTAAAGCAATATGAGCTATTAATTGCGTAAAACTATAAAAGGGTGATGTCATAAAAAGTTTGTTGAAGACAAACTATATTTCACATATTGCCATAGCATTGCTTAACTTACTTTAGGGAAACTTGCTTAACATACTTTAAAACTAATTACATATTTGAAATCACCTTAAAACCTATATATAGAGCAAAAATCGATTGTCTTAGGCTATACATAAACAAAACTTTTTTTTAATTGCATCTCCTTAAACTGCCATAGAATACATAGTTGGGCAAAATATTAAGAGTAGTAGTATTTATTTGTGCGTTTCGCATTGCACTCCTTTCGAACACTGGAAAACCTCATAAAATATAGACTATAATGATCTGTAAAAGCATTTAGATAAATTATATCGTAGCACTTCAAATATTAGCTTGCTGTGTGGCAGGTCATGTTGGTGCTTACTAGAGGGAGAAAATAGGCACTTAGGCAGCCAATAAAGCAGCTCTGACAAGATTAATGTGGCATACCAAGATCTGTAAGTGCTTGTTCATCAGATTTTGCTGGTGGCAGTGGCAATTGGATATTGAAATTAACAAGCTTCTTACTGGCTTGTAATTTTGTGGCATCAGTCATTTGTCAGTTCCTACCACGATTGGGCCACTTTTTCTGAAGCCAAGAATGTTTTTGTAGCTCTTGGTTTACTGTGATCTTGTGTGGAAGCATTGTTTTATTGCGATAGCAATTATATGGACACACTCCACTGGATTTTACTGTCGGTGTCGATGTCATGCATCGTATATGTACACATATTTCTATATATATGAAAAAGCAAGAAAAAAATCCAGAAAAGACTCCCGCACGCGGAATCGAACATAGGACTTCCGCGTCGTGAATGTGAGGCATTAACCACTGAGCTACTGAAGGGTACCTCCTTCAACGTTAAAATGGCAAGCTATCTATATCTACCACATACCGCTGGCTGGTGGGCATGTCGGAGGGGAGCTGTGGTGTTTTCAGCATTATCTATCAGCAATATGGCGCAATGCGCACGTGGCGGCTCTCATCTCTTACGCGTACATTGGCTCGCGGAGAAGAGGTGATTGGACGATCTCTCACGCGCCCTATTCTCCCGGTGGAGAGGATTATACGTCTTGGCTGGCGTTCGGCTTTCACTGGAACGATTCTCTTGTAGTTACAGGGCGCACAAAGGTCACTGTAATCATTGCACAGCCTCCGTTTGCAAAAAGGGCGCACTTTTCAGACAGAACAAAGTAACAACTGAGATGCTTATTCGCATGCATCTGTACCTGTGAATACGTTTCGTGTGTCAATTTTGCGTGAGATTTGTTTGCAGTTCGGTGCATGACCTTCCAATTTGTTGCTATCGTGTTCATTGCTTCGCCTTTGTGGCCAAGTTGTGACTTTTTACTTCTTGTGTACTGTATCATCACTCATGATGGCATCTGTGTTACTACCAAATGAAGACAAGATTGATTTTCTACCTTAATATAGAAAATAATTTTTGTCAGGGAGTTCAATAGACACTAAAGCTAACTATTAAGTCGACGTTGATTGTTGAAATGGCGGTCCAGGAACCTCGTATGTTACTTTGTTTTGTACCATGACATTCTGTAAAATAACTATTTTTTGTTGAACTTTTTTTACAACTAAGCTCTTTAGTTATAGGTAATGGCTCGTATTGCTCTTCATAAACTGTGGAATATAAATAATTAATCAAGAAAGTTGGTGTAGATTTTATATAACGTAACAAAAAAATTTGAAATGTGAGAAATCTCGAAATTATCAGTCCATACTAATTGCTTCTTTTAAGTTAATAACTAAGTAAATAATACATTTAAAATATTGTATTTGTATTCTGCACATGTTAAGGAATATGTGGGAAAGATTTCATTCTTATCTGGCCATCAGTAGTGCCAAAAGCATTATGTCCACAATCTCAAAAAGTTGCCTAAAATTGCATCACGAGAAAAATGCATTTTAAATATAGAAATGAAAGCTGATTTGTGTGATCTGTGTGAGTTTTAGAATGATTTCTTTCATTATGAGAGCTTGGGAATTATTAATGATATTGGACAGGCAGTCATGCCGAGAGATATTCTGTCAGATCTCATTATTATTGTGTCTAACAATGAAAACGAGCCTTTGGTGTTGAAATGGTATTAATATTACCACCGTTTTTTTGCAAACATTCTTGGTATATTCATGCTCATAGCAAACCTATTATGATAGGACGTGGATCGCTAATGTGCAAGAAAGACAGATATCACACCTTTTATGTCAATATTGTTACTTTGTTATTTTTATTTGTGTCATTTAGATGCAGCATCGTGTGCCCCTTTAGAAGGACATGACATTTCTTTCTTGCTGCTTTGCAGGCAATGTAGCCTTTACGTCATTAAACTTTGCTACATGCTAAAATCAAAAACCAGTGGAATGTAGTGAATTGCCTTTGCAATTTTTATTGCCCAACCTTTGCATTTGAGCACCGAAAACTGTCTGGCATGTCTCTTTCTGAATCCTTTGCAACCCTGTTGGTCCTGTTAATTTTAATGCAATAGAGTTGTACAGTAATGCGATAGCTATGGCACACTGTGCCAAAAGACCAATCCTGCTGCATACTGATACATTTCCACTATTTTCTGCCGAACATGGGCAAAACATGGTGTTTTCATAATTCGATAACGAAACCAGTATCTCTCAAGGTTGAAACCCCTAGCATGGGTCTATCCTCACGTGCACAATCGTCTACAACTCTGCAAGTTTTGTTAATTTTGACGCCAATTTTTGTTGGTTGTGGGGGAAAAATCATGTACGTGACCGAAAAATGGATATACATGCAAATAAAAATTCGGCAGAAAATATCCCACATTCCTTGTAAATCAATGTTATGCGAAGCATGCAGAGGGAAGGTGACCTTGTTATAATTTTTAATAAGCAACAAGTCGTGAAATATGCTTACTATTTGTATGAATGTTGCACACACAGACATATGTTGAAGAGTTGCAGATGTTTACATAACCAGTTGTTTGCTCTTGCGCAATAAGCCCCGTCGTGGTAGTCTTGTCACTAAGGCACGCAGCTGCTGACCCACAGGTCGCAAGATCGAGTCTCCGGCTACGGTGGCTGCATTTTTGATGGAGGCAAAAATGCTGTAAGCCTGTGTGCTCAGATTTGGGTGCAAGTAAAAGAACCCTAGGTGGTCGTGATTTCCCGAGCCCTCCACTTCAGCGTCTTCATAATCATATCACAGTTTTGGGATGTTAAACTACTCATGTTATTGTTATCACTTGCCAAATGATGCCAACGGGAACATGGTTATTCGTAAACGCAGGAGCAATGAGCCGATATGAAGCGCTGGTGCTGGCGAGGATAGCTCTGGACATTGCTACATGAATCAACTTCAGCGCATGAAACCTAACTATGATTGACGTTAATCCGACGTGATGGTTGTATCATAGGAGCACAAATGTAAAATTTATAATATTGAATAGTCAGCCCTGCAACCACATTATACGTTTCACGATCGCTAAGGTATATTTGAATAGTAGTTCCGAGACTTGCTAAGGCTCGGAGGTAGAATACTTGATTACCCCACAGAATGCTGGGGTTTGTTTCCTGCTGGGACCTTGACACTTATTCTTTGCATTCATGTGGTCAGCGCTGCGGATGTCATCTTTTTCTTGATGCTCGCGCACTAAAATTGCCCAAGTGGGTTCTCGTCATTACTTGGTAGATGTGTCAATCACCTGTGCCACATACCGTGGGTATGTGCCACTGTTTGGCCGGAAATGTTTAATGAAGTATGCAATGGGATAGTGACATTATTCAAGTCTGGACCAGTGTGTCATATTCGTCAAACCATCCTACTCTCCCATGTAATATGAATCTTGCTGCTTTTGCTGCACTGCCTCCAAACTTACAATCTTGCACTGCTTATGCGGGTTCCAGACAACGGACGTGTAGTCACTACAAGACGAATTGGCGATTGATATTAGAGGAGGTTTGTGTCTTTTGGGGATTTGGACAGAGTGCGGCATAAGCAGCAGAGTTTTTTTTAATGCTTTGTTTCAATAATAGTCAATGTGCTTGGCCCATGACATGTCATGTGTGAAAAGGACATGGAGGTACTTATATTCGGAAACCCTACTGACAGGACTGTTATCATAGGGTAGTAAAAACGGAGGGTGATTTATTACAAAAAGAATCAAGCATGATTTTTTTAAAGTTAAATTTTCTTTGCTAAGTTTTGTATCAATTGCAAAACCCAGCAAATGACTCCTGCAAGCGGTAGTGGTCACAGTGTGTTTTAATAATATCATATAAAGTGCAATCATTGAAATAAAAACGAACGGGAAAGGAGTTGTGAGCAGGCAAGTCGTTCACGCAAAAAGTGAAGGCCCAACAGCAGACTCTTGTGGCACACCCGCTGTTACATTAATAACAGCAGAGTTGGTTCGTCTGTAAGAAACAAACTGAGAGCGAAATGACATAAAGCTAGATATACACTCAATCAATTCAGCATTTATTAATATCATGTGTTTAGCAAGGAGTTTAGAACATAAACTGTGTCAAGGATAGCATCAACATGGTCGCCATGATCAAGGCTAAGCAAAATATGGTATGTGAATTCAACTAATTGTGTTGTACTGAAACCACGTCTAAAACCATTTCGTCTGTGAGATAGTAATCTGTTTGATTCCAAAATGAGTGTAATGTGTTTGAGTGATACGTGGTAACATTTTACAGGATTAAGAAGTAAATTATATTGGTCTATAATTTAATAGAGACTGCTTATCGCCAGATTTAAAGAGAGAACAGGGCCAGAAAATAAAGATTTATTCAATATGATCGGTAAATATTTGGATGACCATAGGGAGTAGCGAACTTAGAATGCATTTTGCATCTCGTCCAGGCCGATGCATTTCTGTACTTACAGATTTAGGATAAGGCTGAGAATGCCTTCATTCGTTATTTCAATATCACTGATTTGTTCAGAATGAGGAATACCTCACAAAGAATGGTGTTGTTAGAAACAAATGCAGACTGGAAATAGTTATTGAAAGCATTAAATATAGCTGGTGGGTAAGTTACGATGCCATTATCTAATTCGATAGAAGGAGGTGATGCAGCGTGAGACAAAATAGAACAACGAAGTTTGTGTGGATTAGTCTTTTACAAATCATGCGACAGAATGCGATAAAATCAATCTTTCACTGTTTTCATCGTTGAGTTGATACTTGGCACTCTGAAACCTTTTCAGGGCAATGGGGTAATTAAATCTTCGGGGGCGCCAAAGTCGACAGACATGAGGAGATAAATGCAAGAGATCACGAGTAATTCAAGTAATCTAAGGAAGATCAGCATTGCTTTTGTTTGTCTTAATTGGCACGAATCATTGGATACACGACTTTACTAGATCGTCAAAGTAATTAACAAGACAAGATATATGTCTTGACTGTCAGAAAGCGTGGAACATGTATCAAATTGGGGAGCTAAAATATCAGTTGTGGAAGTATTGTCAGCATAAGTGAAATTGCGGAAGCTGGTGAATATATAAGGCGATTTGGACATGGGATAGCAAAGTATTAGCAAGATGACTTTGTCACTCGATAATCCTTCAGCTATTTTGCAAGAGAAGTTGCTGTCAGCTAGATCTGTACTTAAGGAAACTAGGTCTAGGATAGAATTTAGCCTTGTTGGACTAAAGGATAAAGAAATATTTATTAATTCATGGCATATTGCACTATCTTGATCCGTTACTGTCAGAGAAGGCCAGTTAATGTCAGGAGCGTTAAAATCGTCCATACAAATAAGTCTTGTTGAAGCAATATTTGCATTGCACGTAAAATTGGCAAGGACATGAGAACTTCAAGGGATGATCTGGGTGGGCGATACACAATGCTAACTACAGTACACCGATCATTTAGGTAGACCTTACATTAGAGAGATTCAGTTTCAGTAGGCAAGGGCAGCACTGCGAACAGGATATCTGACTAAGTCCAATAATTTGTTGAAAGCTTTACAGCCTCTTGTACCAAAGCAGATGTCTTATTTATCACTGTTTAACTATAGTGTCTACATATCATCCAAGTCGGATGTCTTTATAGTGGCAGCAGGCAGCTGCATTGACAAACTATAGTACTTATGCACTGAAAGATGGCAGCTTGGGTGGCACATGTTTTCGATTGTTACACTGCTAGCACTTCAGCAACATGTTTTTATCGGCAAACGTTGTCCAGAATGTTGCTTACGTACGCAGCAACACTTCTTCATTGCCTGGTACTGCAGTCCTGTTTCATGCAGAGTGTTGCGTATGGTTTGCATTACCATTTTGTTCTCCTCGTTTCTTTGCAGGTTCTTTGCATTTGGCGTCCCATGTGCAGTGCCATTTGCTCATGTTCGTACAAGGTGGACTGCATTCCTGCTGGCAGTGCACAGACGTGATCAAGGACAGGAGAAACGTGAAAAGACACCTTTGCATTCACCTAAGCAGTCTTTTCTTTCAGTACTGCATGGGCTCAATCATATTTACTCGGAGCAACAGTCTCAGTGTGTTCATATTCGCACAAGATCGCTCCACTTTTTCTGTGTTCACTGAACCTATGTGACCCAAAGA
Source organism: Rhipicephalus microplus (assembly GCF_043290135.1). Taxonomy (NCBI): domain Eukaryota; kingdom Metazoa; phylum Arthropoda; class Arachnida; order Ixodida; family Ixodidae; genus Rhipicephalus; species Rhipicephalus microplus. The sequence continues at coordinate 61,852,361 of NC_134708.1, forward strand.
CAGCAGAAATATATTTACCCACTTGTGATCAGCCAGAACCGTGATGTCAAACTGACCTCATTGAATTCAAAAAAATTTTTTTGCCAGTTTCATGGTAGCTTCGTCCAATCAAATTTTGTTCCATATATTTCATGGGTTGAGTTTTATGGGATATTTTTTGTCTGGGCTGCATTTTAAGCAGGGGTGCAACAGCTGAGCCAATAGTGCCAATTGCACCAATTTGATACTTTTCCCCATTGCTGCACTGAGCTCTGCCAAAACCATGAAATTTGCTGAAATTGCGCCACGCGCTAAAATGCCCGACCAGCCTCAAAATTATCTCAGGCATGCTAATTTCAGCGAGAAATCAAACTAAGCGTGCAGACCCTAACCTTAAACCACGTTTAATTTAGATACTCATCAAATGAGGACACTCGCGAGCTGGATTGACCAGGTAAAGTATAAGATGAAGTAACAACAATGCACGCCCATCGGTCCGCTGACCACAGCAGATACCTATAGGCGAGACGACTGAACTTCACGAGAAAAAAAAATGCATTGCTGTAGCCACCAGCGCTACACGGAAAATATGAATTTCCTAGTTGGCAAACACGGTTATGGCATGTTAAAAACGTATGTCACGTTTTTCGCATGCGAACGAGGTCGACAAGCTGTAAACGTCGTTGTTGCCAACCACTGTGTTGGTTTCCATAGCAGTGGCACTTTATACAATTTTCTCGCTTGAAGTTACGGCGATAGATACCCGGCGCCGGGCCAAAAGGCACGCATCATTGTTACTTTATCTCCTTGAATGCACCTTGCAAGCGAACCGAAAAGTTGTCTCTATCATGAAAGAAAAAACAATCGGGTGAGTCGGGGGGGGGGGGGGGGGTCAGCACTTCTACATATGCTTCGCCTTGTTCTAATCCGCGCAGGATGGTTTATAAGGCACCTCCGCTGCAGTACACCAGTGCCCCGCTGAAAAGTGTACATGATTTCGAAGGGGCTGTTGGCGCTAGTCATGGGACACAGCACATTTTATTCAATACCCATGTGTGTATGTGTCGCATAATTGAGTACTAGTACGATTGCTGACGTCTAAAAAAGGCACTGGCAATTATTTGGAGCAGCCTGACATATTGTGTGTCATTTTTTCTTTTCTTTTTTTGCCACCCCTACTCCTGGGTTTTACAAATCTCCCGAATTTTAAGGTCGCCAGCTTGGCAGAACCACAATTGCATTCGCAGAGTCTGTCAAAGGATTCAGCAGGTTTGGCACATACTAACGTGAACTTCATCATTATTTACTCAGTGAGATAATTCAGAATACTACTTTTATTGAAATAGCAGTTCTCATGTTCACTCTGCAGCACTATTTAGGTGGGTTGAATGTATTGTACATATATTTTGTTTCTAAATGTTAGCATTCTTTTTTACAGTGATCCAAATTTGATCTGTCATGATAAAAATTTAGTTTTCTTCACGTAACCTGCTTCAAATTTGGATTTTACTGTTCCAAAATTAACAGTTTTCTGTTCCAAACATTGCACCAAATTTTGTATTCGCTCTTGTACTCCTGTTATAGATAATTGTGTCGCAAAAAGAAATGCAGGAAGAGCTTACAGAGCATTCATTCATCTAATGCTGACTATTGCATTTGCAAAATGCTATCCTGTTAACAAGACAACCATAATTTTTTCTGACAATCGTAGTTAACCGCATTGTTCTCTTTCCCACCCCCGAATGTGACCATTGGTTGTCGTTGTTAAAGCTTTGTAGGTGAAGTGTTCACATCTGATTCGCTTTTAATTTATCACTTGAATCACTTATGCACCTTTTTGTTTTGAATTCATCTTTGTGCTGATTTTAATTCACTTTGTGCACTAAATATTAGTTGTTTTATTTTTACTTCTTATAAGTGCTTTAGGAATGGAGTTTACTATACTGTAGGGCTTAGAAAGAAATGCGTTATTGTGAATACAGCTCAGATTTACCAATTTCTTGCATTGAAAACAGTTAATATCTTGAATCTTGCAGAGAAAAAAATTTGTTGGTCACTTGAGAGCCTTCAAAATTTTGCAGAATGTCGTAAGAGTGGCAGTGGTGTTGGGTACGTATGTGGATACACACAAACTCGCCGAGCCATCAGATTTACCGCATTACAGTGCTACTTCCAATCGTGTCCGCACAATCGCGAAGGTTCGTTAACCTCCCGTGCGAACGGGAGATTTTACATGTGTGCGTGCCTCAAACAGTCGTGCATGTTGACGTCTTCGGGCCTGGCTCCTTGACCAAGTCCTGTCTCTGTCTAGTGCTCCTTTCTTAGGATGTCTCATATGAAGGTATGGCTTGCATGACGTGGCAGGTGCATGTAAACACAGTACAGCAACGGTTGGGAAAAAAACGTTACGGAAAGCCATGTGTAATTCAAACGTCAATGGACACGAAGGGGTATTAATGCCTCAGAGGGTCATGCATATAATCTCGGAGGCTATCATGTGCTGCTGATGGTCAACTTGAGGTGCGGCACATATGCCTGCTCTTGGGTTCTCACGTGAACGCGTGATTGCCACATCTTGCGCGAAAGTATTGCTAGCATGCGTTTCTATCAAACATCGTGGGTTTCGGGATGTGAAACCCCAGATATTAGTTCATGTATTGCATGTTACTTCACATTTGTCAACTTCATTCACCCTACTGCATGTTATACAGATTGCACTTCTCTAGCATTCATTCATCATCATTAGTGTAGTTTTGTGCAGAGTGCTCAGATTTGGGTGCATGTTAAAGAGCCCCACATCTTCATAGAAGCTTTCAACTGAAGCGTCATCATGGCTGGATATAGGCGCGTAGGCCTGTACCACCTTCATCTTGTATCTCTTATTCAGTTTATTTACGATACCTATCACCCTTTAAATAATGCTATAGTATTCCTCTATGTTGCCAGCTATGTTTCTGTGAGTTAGGAACCCCACTCCCAGTTCTCTTCTGTCAGCCAAGCCCCGATAGCAAAGGACGTGCCCATTCTGTAGCACCGTATAGGCCGCATTTGTCCGCCTAACCTCACTGAGCCCTATTATATCCCATTTAACACCCTCTAGCTCCTCGAATAGTACAGCTAGACTTCCCTCACTAGATAAGGTTCTAGCGTTAAACGTTGCCAAGTTCAGGTTCCAATGGCGGCCTGTCCGGATCCAGAGATTCTTAGCACCCTCTGCTGCGTTGCAGATCTGACCGCCGCCGTGGTCAGTTGCTTCGCAGCTGCTGGGGACTGAGGGCCGTGAGTTATTTGACGTTTGCATGTGGGAGGTAGCGGCCAGATACTGCACCAGGGTGGCCAATCCTTCTCTGGTGAGGGAGTGCGTTCCCGGCGGTGGTTACGGGTGAGGCCGCACCCCAGGCCTCGTAATGCAGTTTCATCACCATGCGGATTTTTTTTTTATCCAGTTAGGAACTGTGTGGCAGTGGGATTTGAACCACGAACCTTTTGCATGCGAGGCGGATGCTCTAATCACTACGCCATCGCTGCTGATTTAGCACTATCATTGCATAGTGCTAAAACAGACGAGTTTTTTTTAATGTACACAGGTGCTTGTTACAATAGTTGTTTACAAGAATAATTTGCTAATAATCGAAAATAAGCAGCTCACTCATATATATTACTACATTATATATTAGGTACACATATATTCACTTTGTGCTGTGGGCGAGAGCTATTCGAAAACATACAGTGTGCTTCAGTGAGCCATGGCACAGCCTAGAATGGACACTTGCTTAATTTTTACATGACAGTAAATAGTAAATAGTCTGCATTAAGAATTTGGTAGTTGTGGTATTTCTCACTTCATTTCAATTTTCAGTGAAAATGCTGTCATCCCTCATTAGAGTGCATAAGTTTTTGGCATGTACAGAATTAGTTGTGTGCTTCTCGGATAACACACACTTTCATCCTTGAGGTAGGATCCCTGCTTTAGCTGTCTTGTCCATAAACCCTGGTTCAATTTTTATATTTAGTCATCGAATCACAACCTGTAGTTATTTTAACACATGACTGCCTCAGCAGTAAACACAGTCTTGCATATGTTGCCTAATTGATCTAGTCATTTCTGTTTTTAAAAGGTCTTCAAACATATCTGCTGAAACACTCTACATGTTGGACACGGTACAAGCAACGAAAAGTTCTTGGTGTGTTGCTGAAGCCAACATTTGAATAAGTTTGCTTTTCAAAATCTTGGCTCCAGCGCCAGCTCATGTTCCAAGGATCCTCCCATGAACTTCTACCTTATTTAAATTTAGAAGTAACGGTCATGAGACAGTATTAAACTGAATTTTCCGAATGTGTTAGTGTGTGTCAGTAGACGCGGCACATCACTCACGAGAGATGCATTTCTAGACTTGTTCATTCGCAAGTGCGCAAAATTAAGCAATTTTGTTTATTAGTGTATTAAGTGGAGAAAATTTAAATTCGTTTGTTAGGTGATGTTTCCAAATTAATCTTTTTAGTGATTAGGCTTAATTTTGATCACGATATAGCTCCGGAACTATTACACCTGTCCTGATGAAACCTGAGCGGCGACAGGTCTACTACTAGGGCTTTGCACTGTATGAGTTAGAAGTTTCCCGGTAGGTTATTACCAAAGTTAAAAGCGATCGTAAGAAAAAAAAAATGTGGTCCGAGGCTTTGATTTGACGGGCGTACCTTTTGCCCGAGCAGTGAGCCACCCTCCTCTTCGGAGCGAGGGCGAGGGAAGACGCGGGCGCCTCACGTTTATTAGCATTTCTCTTTAACTTCTTTGTAACTGCATACCTTTTAATTGGCTAAAGCGATCGAAATACTTTTTTTCACAAGAAGAAGCGGATTGTTATGTTCTAAAGGTATGTTTCAGCGGTGTATCAGTCAAGTTTGTGGTTATTTTTATAAAAATATTTTAATGAAAGGAGATTTCTGCTGATTACCCCCTTAAATAAGGGCCTAGAGAGTTCGAAGTTGGGCCTCCGGTTAGCCTATGGTGTGCTGTTTATTAATATATTAAGCGCACAAAATTTAAATTCGTTACTGAGGTGGTGTTACCAAATTAATCTTTTTAGTGATTAGGCTTAATTCTGGTCACGAAATAGTTCCGGTACTATTACTCCTGTCCTGATGAAACTTGAGCGGTGACAGGTCTACAACTAGGGCTTTGCACCTACAACTAGGGCTTTGCACTGTATGAGTTAGAAGTTTCCCGGTAGGTTATTACCAAAGTTAAAAGCGATCGTAGGGGAAAAAAAAACACGTGGTCGAAGACTTCGATCTGACGGGCGTACCTTTCTCCCGAGCAGTGAGCCACCCTCCTCCTGAGCGAGGGTGAGGGAAAACGCGGGCGCCACACGTTTATTAGCGGTTCTCGTTAAATTATTTCTAACTCTGTATCTTCTGGTTACCTTAAGCTATCAAAAATATTTTTACACGGAAAAAACCGGACTGTTGTCTTCTAAAAGAAGACATCAGCTATTTGTCGATGGCGTTTGTAGCTCCTTTTGAAAAATTGTTTTAATGAAATGAGCTTTTTGCTGGTTACCACCTTAATTAAGGGCCTAGTGTGTACGGAATTGGGCCTCCTGGTAGCCTATGGGGTGCTGTTTATTATTATAATAAGTGGACAAAATTTAAATGCATTTGCAAGGTGATATTACCAATTTAATCTTTTTAGTGATTAGGCTTAATTTTGATTGCAGAATAACTCTGGAACTATAAACCTAGCCTGGTCAAACTTCAGCAGCATCAGGTCTACCCTAAGGACTTTCAACTTTATAAGTAAGAAGTTTCCCGGTAGAATATTAACGAAGCTACAAGTGATCATAAAAAAACATGTGGTCCGACTGTTGTTTTCACAGATTGACACTGTTTTCCGCTCCTAAAATTTAAAATTTCATTTGTAATAGCAGTATTTGTAGCGGTTGAACTCCTTGTATCTTCACAAACAAATAGACACCACTCTGACCCTCCTAGAACCAAAATTGCTAAAGTTATAGGTAGATATGTGCAGAGCTCACTTACCTGTGCTGCTGACACTCGTCATCGGCGACATCACAGCTTCTATGAAGATGTGGAATCGGCAATGAGTAAGGTAAAAACACAGTATACAATACTGATGGGAGACTTTAATGCACAGGTAGGGAAGAAGCAGGCTGGAGACCAGGCAGTAGGAGATTATGGCATCGGTACTAGAAACGCCATAGGAGAGCTACTAGTAGAATTCGCAGAAGGCAATAATTTATGGATTTTAAATATCTTCTACCAAAAACGAGGAAACCGCAAGTGGACACGGAGGAGCCCTAATGGCGAAAATAAGAACGAAATAGACTTTATAATGAGTGCACACCCAGGCATCGTGCAGGATGTGGAAGTGGTTGGCAAGGTATGATGCAGTGACCATAGAATGGTACGGTCTCGAATTCGCCTAGACTTGAGAAAGGAACGACAGAAACTAATGCGCAAGAAGCCAATCAATGAGCTAGCACTGAGAGGGAAAGTACAGGAATTCAGAGTCTCACTTCAGAACAGGTACTCGGCTCTTAGTGAGGAAACCAACCTTAGCATAGATACAATGAATAATAATCTGATGAGTATCATTAAGGAGTGTGCAGTGGAAGTTGGAGGCAGGGTAGTTAGACAGGACACTGGCAAGCTTTCCCAGGAAACAAAGAATCTCATTAAGAAGCGCCAAATCATGAAAGTCTCAAGTACAACAGACAAAATAGAACTGGCAGAGCTTTCGAAGTTGATTAATAGGCATAAGGTATCCGATGTAAGAAGGTATAACATGGAGAGAATTGAACACGCCTCGAAAAACGGAGGAAGCGTCAAAGCAGTGAAGAGGAAACTTGGGATAGGCAAAAATCGGATGTATGCACTAAGGGACAAAGATGGCAAAGTAACTACCAATATGGATAGGATAGTGGAAATAGCGGAGGAGTTTTACAGAGATCTGTACAGTAGCAGGGACAACCACGACTTTAATACTATAAGAACTAGCAGTAACCCAGATGACACCCCACCAGTAATGATAGAAAAAGTCAGAAAAGCTTTGGAGAGCATGCAAAGAGGCAAAGCTGCTGGTGAGGATCAGGTAACATCAGATCTGCTGAAAGATGGAGGACAGATTGTGTTAGAAAACCTAGCCACCTTGTTTACGATGTGCCTCTGGACCGGAAGAGTACCAGAGTCTTTGAAGAATGCTAACATCATCTTAATACATAAGAAAGGAGATGACAAGGACTTGAAGAATTACAGGCCGATCAGCTTGCTCTCTGTAGAATACAAGCTATAGGTACAAAGGTAATTGCTAACAGAGTTAAGAAAACACTAGAATTTAATCAACCAAAGGAACAAGCAGGGTTTCGAACAGGCTACTCAACAATCGACCACAGTCATACTGTCAATCAGGGCATAGAGAAACGCTCAGAATATAATCAACCACTACACATAGCCTTCATAGATTACGAGAACGCATTTGATTCAGTAGAAATATCAGCAGTCGTGCAGACACAGCAAAATCAGGGCGTCGATGAAGCATATAAAAACATCCTGGAAGAAATATACAGGGGACCAACCGCTACCATAATGCTTCATAAAGAAAGCAACAGAATACCAATCAAGAAGGGTGTAAGGAAGGGGGACACAATCTTTCCAATGCTATTTACCGCATGCTTACAGGAGGTTTTCAGAAGCCTAGGATGGGAACAGCTAGGGATAAGAGTTAATGGAGAGTACATTAGTAACCTGCACTTCGTTGATGACATTGCATGCATTGCTGAGTAACTCAGGGGACGAATTGCAACTCATGATTACGGAGTTAGACAAGGACAGCAGAAAGGTGGGTCCTAAAATGAATCTGCAGAAAACAAAAGTAATGTACAACAACCTCGGAAAAGAGCAGCGCTTCAAGATAGGTAATAGTGCACTTCAAGTTGTAAAAGACTATGTCTACTTAGGGCAGGTCATAACCGTGGAGCCGTACCACGAGATTGAAGTAACTAGAAGAATAAGAATGGGGTGGAGCACATTTGGCAAGCACTCTCAAATTATGACAGGTAAATTGCCACTATCTCTCAAGAGAAAGGTATATAACAGCTGTATCTTGGCGGTACTTAGCTACGGAGCAGAAACCTAGAGACTTACAAAGAGGATTCAGCTTGAATTGAGGACGACGCAGCGAGCAATGGAAAGAAAAATGGTAGGTGTAAACTTAAGTGACAAGAAGAGAGCAGAGTGGATTAGGGAACAAACGGGGGTTAAGAATATCATAGCTGAAATCAAGAAGAAGAAATGGACATGGGCTGGGCATGTAGCGCGTAGACAGGATAACCGCTGGTCGTTAAGGGTAACTAACTGGATTCCCAGAGAAGGCAAGCGGGTTAGGGGGAGACAGAAGGATAGGTGGGCAGATGAGATTAAGAAGTTTGCGGGTATAAATTGGCAGCAGCAAGCACGGGACCGGGTTAACTGGCGGAACATGCGAGAGGCCTTTGTCCTGCAGTGGACGTAGTCAGGCTGATGATGATGATGATGATAAAGAGCCCCAGGTGGTCGAAATTTCCTGAGCCCTCCACTACGGCGTCTCTCATAATCAAATGGTGCTTTTGGGACGTTAAAGCCCACATATCAATCATTTTGTGCAGAGTGGCTCAAAGTACTCCTTTTTTGTTATCTTTAGAAAAGGAGTATTCATTTTGGCACAATTTGCCTAAAAATATCCTAGAAGAACGTCATCCATGTCTAAAATTGGTTGTTATGCTGGCAGAAACCATAAACTTCACTCCTACGTCTGTGTTACAATATTTAAGTAGTCTTTCGAATGGGCTTTTATCATTTGTTTTCTGCAGCATACTCTGACTGTGTTTTTGTTTAATCTATCTTAGTTAGCTTAGGAATTACAGGTTTCCAGTAGAAGAGCTCCAGGTCAAGAAAATTATAACCTTCTGCCTCTCCTTTTTGCACCATTGTAGAGTACAGTACACTGTTAAAGAGAACAGTTTAATCAGCATTTTTAATATTGTGACCACCTAACTTCAAGCAGATGTGGAAACATTTTTCGTGTATAGCACTAGTCAGTCAAAAAGAAGTGTACTCTGGCTGAAAGTTGTGTTGTCAAAGTCATAGTGATTCCATAATACTGTAGCACATTTATGGCTCTCATAAGTAGTGATGCATGTCACTTCTTCAGCTTTTAATAGCAAATGCTGAGTTCACGAGTCGCTATGAATTATGGAGCGTTCGCCCGGATATACCGAAAGGGAGGATGCAAACTTATTCAATGTTCTGGCAGTTTTGACAAAGGGTATCAGTTTATTTCATGGGAATCTCTCAGCGAGTTGCTGCACATGTGGCGCTTAGAGCCAAACCTGATGACGGTGATAGACTTCGCTGTGTATTCTGAGCCCGCTGAACGATGGCACTCATAGTTCACCGTGTCATTCAGCCTCAAAAATAGTAGTTTATATGTTGGACCATATATAAAGCTTAGGTATCAGTGGATCATCTACAACCCTGCAGGTGTTGGTGATCACTCCTCTAAATTTTTTAAGCAATATGTGTGCTGATGGATTCTTTCAGCATGAAAAGCTCATTAACATCATTGGCAACTCATTCCATCTGTGAATGGATAAGATTGACAGTGTAGTACGAAAATGTAGTGCATAAGAATATATGCACTCTCTAGCTAAAGTCTCACATGCATATTCTTCTCGATGTGCAGCAAGAAAGACACTTTCAAAATGTCCTACAATCTGTAAAAGAAACTGTCTACATGTTTCATCTCGTGGAGTTTACTAATGCACATGTCAATATTCAGCCACAGCAGCTTAGTTAAATATTGGCCGCGAGATCGAGCAGAGTCGCTGCCTGGCGGCAACTGGCCGAAGTGGCGAAGTGTGGACATGACCGGGCTAGACTGTACCAGAGCGCTCGCTTCTAGAAGCGCACAAGTGCAGTGTAGCCCGGCCATGGTGTAGATTACTCCGTTTTTCATCTCCTAGCCTTGTCGTGTATTTATGTGCACGTATGTCATGCATGTTATCAAAGTGTGGTTTGTCCGTTCATGTAAGCTCAAGTGTAACTACTTCTACATATGACTGAAACGGCGTACAAATCTATTTGGTCTTGCTTGGCAGCTAATGCATTGCAATAAGATCGGCGTGCGACTTTCCAGAGTGCAGTTTATTGTCCATGATGAAACAAGAGCAAAAATACACACACTCAGAGAGGACACAGACAAGCGCTTACTAGCAACTGAAAATTTTGTTTCGAAGCGAACACTAATGAATACATCACACGCATGTACATCATTCCCGATTTCCCCTGTCATCATCAACGTGATATAACAAAATATGCACGCGCCCACAACCGGAAACAAACACGTGTCAAGAACGAAAAAAAGAAAACGTGAAAAAAAAACAAAAATAAAAAAAAAACAGAAAAACCAAAGAAACAAAAAAACGTAACACAGAGAAAACTTTGGGTAATGTGACGTCCAAAAAAGCAAATTCCGCATCTGTTAGTAGAACTGACGCTTGGCTGTTGCAACTGTCCCCTCCTTTCCTTATTTTATACGTTTCCATTATTTCTCTCGTCGTCCGCTTGTTGTGCCTGTCAATTATTTGTGTGTCGGAAAATTTCGGTTGGCAGGTGCATTCCTTGCAGTGCATTGCTAAGTGTGAGTGAGGGGCCTCCTTTAGTGAACTCTCATGTTCACAAAGGTGCACATTTATGCTCCGACCCGTCTGACAAACGTATTCCTTTTCACATGTGAAAAGAGTTCCGTATACAACATCTTTTTTGCACTCAAAGTACCTCCTGCCATGCTTTATGCTGCATCTGTTCGATTCTCCAGTTCCTTTCTTGTTGACAAGTCTTTCTACTGCTGGACAAATCTTTGATAATTTGTTTTCAGCTGAAAAAACAACCCGAACGCCATACCTTAATGCAACTTTTTTCAACCTATGTGAAATATTGTGTAGATACGGGATGACCACTGTCCGCTCTCTTTCACCCTCAACTTCTCTCCTCTCTTCGCTTGTGCCAATGATTGCATTTTTTACTTCCCGACGATTGTTCTCACATGCCAAAAGGATACATTCATCCTGGTAACCAGCTCGCCTCAAGCGCTTGATCTGCGCGGAAACACTCTCATTCATTGAGAGTACGCACGATTTCATGAGGGCAGCTTTGATGCAAGAAGTTGCAATCCCATTCTTTACTATCTTTGAATATGCCGAATGATAGCTCAGCAATGGTTTTTCCGATCTAGGGTGATACATCCAACACGTGTGAAAAAGGAGTGAGTGAGTAAAAACTTTATTGAACATGTCCGGCGTCATTGAGCGGGGTGGGGCTACAAGCACCCCGGCCTAGGTGACGGCCTCGAGTCCTTGGACCCGGGCGGCATCCTGGGCTTGCCGGATGGCCCACAGTTGATCGGCAAGGTCGTGGCTGAGCAGAGCCGCCTCCCATCGCGCCTCGCGGTTCGAGACTGCCATGTCTACCGGGTTCGTAGGGGACTGCATCGCGTTACCGGTACACTTCCACAGCATGTGCTGCAGCGTCGCTCTGGCTCCGCACGCCTTACACGCGTCGGACGTATAAATGCCTGGGTAGCAGAGGCGAAGGATCACCGGATTCGGGTACGTGTGTGTCTGTAGTTGTCTCCAGGCAACCTGCTGTTTCTTGTTTAGTTTGGCGTGGGGTGGTGGATATTTGCATCTGTTGAGTCTGTAGTGTTGCGTGATGTCTCTGAAAGTGGTCATGCGATCCCCCCACGTCCATTCCCGCATCGCTGTCGAAGTGTGCGAGACATCGCGACTGTCGGCAGGCGTCACAGCTCGGCGTGTAAGTCCTCGAGCCGCGGCGTGGGCAGTCGCGTTGCCCGCAAGCGGAGGGTCCGTGTGGGCGGGGGTCCATACGAGGAAACTGTCGTTTTTGCGGCAGATGTTGCATTCGTGAATTTGGAGAATGCGGGCCGCTTCGCGGGAGATCCGGCCGCTGGCGTAGTTGCGTATCGCCGCCTGCGAGTCGCCTATTATCACCTCGGCGTCCGTGGTGGCTATCGCGAGGGCTATGGCAGCTTCTTCGGCCGCCTCCGTCTCTTCCGTGCCTAGTGCCTATCGTCGCACTCGTGACGCAAGTTCCTACATGATCCGTGATCGCGACCGCGAAGCCGCGGTGGCAGTCGTAACGGGCCGCGTCCACGTAAACTGTGTCTTTGCTATTGCCGAACTTCTTTTCAAGGTCTTGGGCGCGCCTGTTGCGCCGACCGATGTGATGTGTCGGGTGCATGTTCTTAGGCAACGGCATAACGACAATGCGCTCGCGAATACGTCTGGGTATCCCGACCTTTTCGCCGCGCTGCGTATGGTAGTTGATACCCAGTGTCTCGAGGATGTGTCGACCAGTTCTGGTCTTCGCCAGACGTTCGTACTGGGCGATGTTGTGTGCTTCGATTATCTCATCTAGAGTATTGTGCAACCCCAGCTCGAGAAATTTTTCCGTGCTGGTATTGGCCGGTAATCCGATTGCGCGTTTGTACGCCTTGCGGATGAGACAATCTAGTTTGGTGCGTTCAGTCGCCTGCCACTTCAGGTAGGAGGCGACGTACGTTATATGATTCATAGCGAAAGCATGTACCAGGCGAATGGTATTGCTTTCCTTCATTCCGCTATGCCAATTTGTTATTCGTTTCAGCAACCGGATTGTTTCATTGACCGCGCCCTCTAGTCTGCGAACGGTTTCGCCGTTGTGGCCGTTGGCGGACAGGCGCAAGCCCAGTACCCTAATGGTGTTAACTTGTGGGATGACAGCGCCGTCTGATGTGCGTACATTAATTTCTCTATATGCGCACTCGAATGCGGAATCGGCGTTCTTGGGTTTACGGCCCCTGCGCGAGGGTCTATAGAGCAGGAGCTCCGATTTAGCGGCGGAACATTCGAGGCCAGTGTCGCGAAGGTAGTCCTGCACCACGTCGATGGCTTCCTGCAGCGTTTGCTCTACGTGGCCGTCATTTCCCTCGGCAACCCAGAAGGTGATATCATCGGCGTACAAGCTATGGTGGAGGCCTTCTATCTCAGCGAGTTTTCGTGGTAATCCGACAAGCACGAGGTTAAAGAGCATGGGCGAGATTACGGAGCCCTGCGGCGTGCCCGTACAACCCATGTATATGTCCTGCGATTCTAGTCTGCCGATCGCTAATCGGGCCCGGCGGCCCGTAAGAAAATCCCGTACGTAGTGGTACGTTCTCTCGCCCAGTCCCAACGCTCGTATACTTTCAAGTATCGCAGCATGGCTAACGTTGTCGAATGCCTTTTTGAGGTCGAGCCCGAGTATCGCTTTGGTGGATCGTGTGGGATTGTCTACGATATCGTGCTTGAGTTGAAGCATAACGTCCTGCGTGGAAAGGTTACGACGGAACCCCAGCATCGTGTGTAGGAGCATGTTTCGGTCCTCGAGGTAGTTGGTAAGGCGAGCGAGAACCACATGTTCCATGACCTTACCAACGCAGGATGTCAGGGATATCGGTCGAAGGTTGTCAATCTGTACTCGTTTGCCCGGTTTGGGAATCATAATTATGCGCGCCGTTTTCCACGAGTTCGGTATAGCGCCCGCATTCCAGCACTCGTTCATGTAAGCCGTCAGTTGTTCTATCGACTCGTCGTCCAAGTTACGTAGTGCTTTGTTGGTTATCCCGTCCGGGCCTGGCGCCGACTTTGTGTTGAGCCTGTGCAGCACCGCCCTCACCTCTGCAACGCTGAAGTCCTCGTCTAGCTCCGCGTTACCCTCACCCTCCCAGGCGTATGCCGAGTGCGCGAGGGGGCTACGTGACTGAAAGTAACGGCTTCGCACGTCATCTAGAAAGTCCGCGTGGGTGCCTTTGTAGTCGTGCAGCAACTTGTTAAGCTTATTTGCGTGCGATGTTTTTGTCTCCTCTGGATCCAAGAGGTGCCGGAGGAGATGCCACGTCTTGGCCCGTCCCAGCTGGTTCTCCATCCCATTGCAGATCTCTTCCCATTGCGTTTTGCATACCTGTAACGCGTGCTCTTCCATGTCCCTGCTTAGCCGTGCTATGCGTCTGCGCAGCGTTCGATTGTGGCGTTGACGCTTCCACCTGTCTTGCAGGCTGCGCTTGGCTTCCCACATGTGTAGGAGTTTGCTGTCTACCACTTCGAGCTGTGCTTCTGGCAGAACCTCCCGCGTCGCCGTTTCTAAATCCCCCTTGAGCGTCGCAGTCCAGCTATCTATATCCTCAATAGCCACACTGCCACGATTCTGCTCTTTCCGGACTTTGCGAAACGCGTCCCAATCCACCAGCCAGTGGTTCTTGCCCTTGGTACCTTCCCGATGAACGCGGTGGTGAGGTTCAGCGTCGACCTGGATCTCGATCACTGAGTGATCGCTACCCAGGTCCTCCTGTGTATTGTGCCATCGCGCGCTAGCAACGTTCTTGGTAAATGTGAGGTCGGGTGAGGTGTCTGCACATACGCTGTTGCCCCTGCGCGTAGGCGCAGAAGGGTCTGTGATGAGCTCGAGGCCCTCATTCTGCGCATCGTCCCAAAGGCGCTTACCTTTTGGCGTTTCGTAGCCGTACCCCCACGCCGCGTGGGGCGCGTTGAAGTCGCCCGCGATGAGCAAGGGCCCGTCGGCAGCTGCCTCGCGCGCCTCTCGCAGTAACGTGCTAAAGCGGTGTCTGGCTTTGGGTCTGCTATACACGTTCAGCACAAACAGGCCGGGACCGCGTCCTTTCGTCGGGATGAGCTCTATGAATACATGCGGTATGCTAACGTTCATAAGTTCGCGTTGCGCCACGGTGAGGTTGCGTCGCACTAGCGTTGCAGCGGCCGGTGGGGCTCCCGCGGTCACAGCTTCGTCTATAGATTTGTACCCCGCCAGCTTGACCGGGTCATTGGTTTCCTGCAATAGTATTACGTCCGGTCGTTGCCGGCTACGTAAGAATTGTTGGAGAAGCGCCCGTTTCCTCCTGTACCCCCTGCAGTTCCACTGCCAGATAGTGAACGTGTTCCGTGTGTTATGCTGTTGTGGGCGTTGTGTTTGTGTGGTTTCGTGTCGAGCCATGGTGACTGTACGTGTTATGGTTTGCCGTCCGGTTGATCCTGCGCCTTTTCGTCGGGTAACGGCCTAAAGTACGGTTTCCCAGTCGTTCGTACTGGGCGACCCACTGCGCCAGGAAGTCGCATTTCGATATTGTCTATGCGCGTTTGCAGCGTCGCGACCATTTTTGTGAGCTGAGATATTGCAATGCTCAACTGTTCGGTTTGTGCGGTTTGCTGAGCGATTGCGTTGTTAAGTTGCGCGGTTTGCTGCGCGTGTTGGGTCATCATCGCGTCTACCTTGTCGTCGAGTCTATCGACTCGTTCGCGGAGTTTCTCCTCGCGTTTCTGCGATTTGACGTCGAATTGTTCCGGGTCAAGTACCTTACGTTTGGTGGGTGCGGGGTGCGCGTCTTGAGCCTCCATGACTTCCTCCACTCTCTCGGCTGTACTAGCAGCCGCGTCGGCTGCGACGGGTTTAATTGGAGGAGGAGGAGGAGGAAAGGGAACTGTCGGGGCCTCCCCCTTCAACGTGGCAATTTCGTTTCTTAACCTTGCATTTTCCTGCTTTAGTTCTTGGATTATTGATTCGAATTGATCCAATCGTTTCTGCACTAGACTTTCTGGGTCGCTGTTGCGTTTGTAAGCAGAGCTGCCGCGTCTGTCTACATCTGGGTTTCTATCAATGGCAGTCTCGGTTCGCGTTAGCGGTGCGCTGGGCGCGCGTCCGGAGGTGACGTCCACCCACCTCAATTTATGGGGGTCAACCTCTCCTCCGCCTTCGGCTGCAGCTGTGTGGTTGGCTCGGGCCGTCGACGTGCTGCGAGGCTTCGCTGAACGGGGTCGGGAGACGCTGCGAGAGCGGGCTCGAGAACGAGTACGGGAGCGAGTGCGGCTCCACGCGCGGGTCTCCCTCGAGGCCGATCGACTGTTGCCGCGACGTCGTCTCGGTGCGTGGCGTCGTCCGTAGCCCTCCTCCCCGTCGTTGACGGTGCTGCTACTGCTGTAGG
This sequence comes from Rhipicephalus microplus, assembly GCF_043290135.1. Taxonomy (NCBI): domain Eukaryota; kingdom Metazoa; phylum Arthropoda; class Arachnida; order Ixodida; family Ixodidae; genus Rhipicephalus; species Rhipicephalus microplus. Next base: position 61,868,427 of record NC_134708.1, read on the forward strand.
CGGCCTCAGCCTCCTCGCGCATTCTGCGTTCCCACTGTCGGCGCTTGACTAGGTAGGGTGTCTTGTACTTGGCTTTGCACTTGCGGTCTCCGGTGAGGTGACCCTTTCCGCACAGTTGGCACACCGGCTCGCACCGATGATCGTCGGGCGGGTTACCGCATCCGCACCCACGGCACTTCTTGTCGTTCGGGTTGGGGCACACGTCGGCCCTGTGTCCCAGACGACCACACTCGTAGCACATATCGATATGTTTTTTGTAAAGAGTGCACCTTATCACCATCCCGCCGTAGTTCACGTAACGAGGCACGTAGTAGTCGTCGAAAACGATTATCACGTTGGTCGTGTTTCCCATGCACTTGGCATGCAGGACGTTCGGGTTGCGGTGGTTAACCAGACTTCTCACGACGTCCGCCGGCTTTTCGTCTAGCGATATGCCCCTGATGAGGCCTTTGGACGTGTTCTCCGGAGCCGCTCTGTAGGCACTCGCTTCGAACTCACGGTCGCCAATTCGCAGCTTGTAAATGCCTCCATATCGTCTAGCGCGATCTTCTGACGGCGTGCTTACCACAATAACGTTTTGTCGCTCATTGAGACAGACGCTGTCCTCCTCGGCTACCTCGCGCCCCACCCCTGCAGCGTTGCGTATGCAGCAGTGGACGCGGTCCTTCTGGTAGTGGGATACGTTGAAGCCATCCCGGGGTCGCACGATGATCTTGTAGTCATCCGTTGGCAGGTTGGCCATTCGGCTCGTCATGGTGATCTTCCGCACGTACTGCGTCGCTTTCTGTATAAACGCCGCCTTCTCGGTAGACGCTGGCGTTGCTTGCTGGTTCTTCGCCGGGTCGGCGTCTCCACCCGCCTTCTTGGTGTTTCGTTTGATCTAGCACCATCCCTGCTCTTTTCTGAACTCTGTCGGCGATATCTCCTCCCCTTCGACTTGCACGAATTCCATTTCGGGCGCCGGTGCAGCGGATGGGGCACCCGCTTGCTCCGACGACTTGTCAGGCCTACCGTGCCCTGTCTACTGGCTTGACTGTCGTGCCAGCGTGGCGGTACGGGCAATCTTCGAAAAGTGACCGAAACACGGGCTCACCTGCACAAATGGTATCGGGAGAGACCGCAGGACTTTCGCAATCACTTGGGAATACTCTGAACTGAATGGCTGGAAAGAAATCGCTGAAAACCATAGAAAATCTGCGGAGCCGATGCGACGCGCGTCCGTACACCGTGGCCCCCTAGCGGCCCCCCTGAAAAAGGAGACTAATTAATTTTTAGGTCCAGAAACTGAATGCGTCGTTCCTTTGGCACCTCAAAGGTAAACTGTAAACCACACCCATTTTTCCTAAAAGCTTTTAAAACAATCACTAACGTGCCCATACCCGGATCGTTTTTTACCAAAACATGGTAGTCATCTACAAATCTGAATAGCTTCAGATCCATACCATCTAGCTCCTTACCTACTGCTGTGTCAAGTTTGCTCAAAAGAATAATGCATAAGATCGGGGCGACACTAGACCCAATGCAAATCCCATCCTTCTGGACGTACAATTCTTCATTCCACCCCACTAGCGTGGAACTCAGATACATGGCCAAAATCTCCATAAAACCTTCTACAGACACACCGGAGGCGTTACAGAAAGCCACTTCATAATTTTTTTCCGTGATGCACTCTTTTACGATTTGTAGTTACGGACCGTGCGGAACGGAATAATACAGATCGACGACATCAATACTGAAGGCAACAGAGACCCTTACATCATCTCCCTTTAAGTAGTCCACTACTTCCATGGAGTTGGAAACCAAAAACGGGTCACAAAACCGGAGCGTTTTCAAATGTTTTTGCAAAAATTCGAACACAAGACGTAGCCAGGTACCCTTTTCAGAGACAATGGTTCGGAACGTAAGGTTCTCCTTGTGTGTTTTTATCATAAAGAACGCTTCCAGCGTCGTCGTACCCTCCATTCAGCAGAATAATTTCAGAGTGGGTGCAGCTTTCTGTTTCAAGCACATCGCAAAACGCCCTTGGCACCCTCCCAAACATGAGAACTACTAAATGGTCTGTGAATGCAGCGTCTTGTAGCGACTCGCTTTTATTTTTAAAAAATTAGCAGATCCCATTCGTGTACAGTGGAAATCGATGATATGCGAAACACGAATGAGAAAGATTGATATGTCATTTTAAATTCAGCACAACATTATGAGGTGGAGGGAAATGATGCCGTACATGACTTCCATGTCATGATTTATCTTGTTTGGATGTGTTGTTTACCTTCGTCATCTATTCACGTCACGTGATACCAAATTTAGTATATGTGGAGCTAGCGAAACGACCACGAGCACGCTATGAGAGTGGTATGTTGTCATGTTCTGGCATGATATGCGTGGCAGGATTATCACATTTGCACCATTAATATACTTTCGCCATCCATTGACATCACTTAACATCAACATTAGTATATGTGGAGCTAGCGAAACAGCAGCGAGCGCATCATGAAGGGCCCAATATACTCCAGTGTAGTGGTGACGCAGCACATGCTGGACACAGTGACGCCACGTTAGCAACCACGTATAAAATCATTTTGTCTGTGAGATAGTAATCTGTTTGATTCCAAGAAGAGCGTAATGTGTTTGAGTGATATGTTGTAACATTTTACATGATTAAGAAGTAAATGATATTGGTCTGTAATTTAATAGAGACTGTTTATCGCCAGATTTAAAGAGAGGGAGCCATCTTCCATGAAGAGAGAACAGTGCCAGAAAATAAAGATTTATTTAATATGATCGTTAAATATTCGAATGACCATAGGGGGTAGTGAACTAAGAATGCATTTTGCATCCCGTCAAGGCCCATGCATTTTTTCACTTCCAGTTTTAAGATAAAGCTAAGAATACGTTCATTTGTTATTTCAATATCACTGATCTGTTCAGAACGAGGTATACCTCACAAAAAATGGTGTTGTTAGAAACAAATGCAGACAGGAAATAGTTATTAAAAGCATTAAATGTAGCTGGTGGGTCAGTTACGATACGATTATCTAATTTGATAGAAGGAGGTGATGCAGCATGAGGCAAAATAGAACAACGAAGTTTGTGTGGATTAGTCTTTTACAGATCATGTGACAGAATGCGATAAAATAAATTTTTCGCTGTTTTCATCATTGAGTTGAGTTGATACTTGGCACTCTGAAACCTGTTTAGGGCAATGGGATAATTAAATCTTCGGGGGCGCCTAAGTCGACAGACATGAAGAGATAAATGCAAGAAATCACGAGTAAGTCAAGTAATCTAAAGAAGATCAGCATTGCTATTGTTTGTCTTAATTTGCATGAATCATTGGATACACGACTTTACTAGATTTTCAAAGTAATTAACAAGATAAGATATATGTCTTGACTGTCAGAAAGCAGAGAACATGTATCAAACTGGGGAGCTAAAATATCAGTTGTGGAAGTATTGTCAGCACGAGTGAAATTGGGGAAGCTGGTGAATGTATAAGGTGATTTGCACATGGTATAGCAAAGTGTTAACAAGATGACTTTGTCATTCCATAATCCTTCAACCATTTTGCAAGAGAAGTTGCTGTCAGCTAGATCTGTACTTAAGGAAACTAGGTCTACGATATAATTGAGCCTCGTTGGACATGAGACGACTTGAGTAAGCCTAAAGGATAACGAAATATTTAATAATTCATGGCATATTGCAGTATCTTGATCCGTTACGGTCAGAGAAGGCCAGTAAATGTCAGGAGCGTTAAATTCGTCCATACAAATAAGTCTTGATGAAGCAATATTTACATTGCACGTAAAATTGACAAGGACATGAGAACTTCAAGGGATGATCTGGGTGGGCGATACATAATGCTAACTACAGTACACCGATTATTTAGGTAGACCCTACATTAGAGAGATTCAGTTTCAGTAGGCAAGGGCAGCACTGAGAACAGGATATCTGACTGGATAAGTTGAGCAGCGCCGCCGCCAATGCCTTGTGTCCTGTCCTTAAGTACGGCAATGAAACGAGGTGGAGTGAACTCAAAATCGTAAATGTTACATTGAAGCCATGACTCTGTGATGCCAATGATATGAGATGTATTGGTTGCATTAAGAGACAATAAATAGATCTGGAAGATTTTGAGCAATACTACAAGCATTGACTTTCAGGAGCGCCAGGTTTTCATGAAGGCTATATTGAGATCATGCAGTGGATTAGCCAGGATTCGAAGATGCGGGTACTCAAAATCGAGAGCCAGGTGCTGAATCTGAGACATTCGCTAAGGAGTTCGAGATGTCGTCTCAATTATAACGTATGTTTTCAATGAACGCATGATCGTATCGTAACGTCACCACAGAGTCGTTAATGCAAAAATAAAGTCAAGCTTCTCAAATTTTTATCTGCATGTGTCTAATATGTGCAAAATATTTTCTGTATTAAATACGTTTGAGTCTTTCAGTTTAAATGCATTTTTGAAAACGAGGGCTTTTTCCCCCATGGTAGAAACCTTTAGGATGACAGGTCGTGTATAGTCACTACATACTTTTTCAAGCCTGTGGACGCATTCGATTTGTGGGCAGGTGATTTTCAATGTATTGTTAAACATTGAAGTTAATGCTGCTCTACAGCGTACTAGTGTTTTCAGCGGAATCTTCTAAAATACTGTGTATGATCGTTCAGCGACCTGGGAACGTGGGAGAATACGCACAAGAAGTAACGAAGCACACAGCACGAGCGCTCATGCTGTGTGCCTCTTTGCTTCTCCTGTGTGTTCCCTTGCGCTCCCAGTTCATGGAACGACAAAGTAACGGGTTGCCGTAAACTCTGACTTGCGGTAGCTCGAAGGGTGATGCGCAGGTGTCGTCCCACATCGAAGTGATATGGAATGCCCTTGGCAGACGGTCCATGACGTCCACGTGCCGAGCCACGAATGACTGGGCAGAACCATGTGCATCAGAGACAGAGCATGTGACATCCCAGAAGTTCAGATTCTTCAAGTAGGCGAGGAACTGTAGAAATTGCAAGCATCAAGTAAACATCGGGCTGGTGCTGCTGCGACATAGCCCACTTGAGACCATTTAGCGGGTGCACAGTAAGTTTGAAAAGATTTCATACAAGTGTTTGAAGTACGCACCAGAAACGGGATATTGTTGTCGTGTTCAACTTTCAAAGGCGAAGCTTCAGATACCCCAATTTTTTCACGGCCGTTTGTTTTTATAGATTCAGTCTGATCATTCCTTCATTGAGCTGGGAAACCTCAATAATGACACTGAAAATTTATTCCATGTGTCATTGTTGAGAGAGACACTGCTATTCAAGCGCATAGAACATGTAGTTGTACTTACTCGCTGGCTCAAGTCTCACGTGTGTGTTGTCTTTCATTATTGCTACGAATCAAGAAAGTCATATTCTAAACGTCCCGCAATGTCTAAAAGAGAATGTCTACACATTTGATTGCCTGGCATCAACAGTTGATGCATCCATCATTATATAGCTACAGGGCCTCTGTTTAATACAATCTACCAACATATCTTGCGCTAAAATGGTGGAACACACTCAAAGCTCTTTGGTTCGGTTCGCAAAGCATTTGTTTCTTTTATATATAACATGCTGCTACAATTCACTGTCTCAATGTTCAATTCCATATTATATTTTCTTCCGAATTCAAGTGCTCAAATTCAAGTGCCCTCTGTACAGAGGTTGTCTTTTCAAAAAAATATGTAGGCACCAACTAGGTAATGAAAAGGGGTCACTCATTTACAATAATAAGAAAAAAAGGTTGGATTAAGCCTAGCTAATGTTCAGTGTACTGCATTGTTTGTGCTTGTTTTAACAGTTGTCTGTCTACTTTTGCAGATCTGACCAAGCCTTTATGAAGAAATGAACAAGTCTCGTGCTTTGGATATTGCCAGAAAGGCATGGCTCCAGTGTCTTCTTGGAAATAATTAATTATTTCATGATAACATTGCTGCTTAATGTTTTGTGAATATGGGATTGTGGTGGTTATGTGGCCCATGTCCGTGGACTGCTCCTTAGAATAGGCTTCATTGAAATAAGTGAAAGTGACTATTCAGTTTTGACTCTGTCAATTGAATTTGGGAGGAAGTGTATAATGAATTTCTTTGCGATGGTTATTTTTCATCAATGTGAAGCAGTATTGCCTGTTTTGTAAATCACTGGTTGATGTGAAGCATTTATTGATGCACTTCTTTACACATCCGCATGTGCCGAAAAGAATTAGTTTGTATCTAAGCAACGGCAACACTCGCTAGTGACTCTTTGATTTTACACTGTTGAATGTAAGCATATCGTAGTGGCAACTTAATGTTACTTTATTATGCATTTTGCCCTCTCATACATTGTTGCGTGTGTCTGTGTATGTTGTGTTTTCTTGTCAACAAAATTTTTGATATGGACAAATAAGCTTATTGTTTTGCAGTTCCACTTACTTAGCAACAGCTATTGAAATTTGCCTAAATCTTTCTCAATTTTTTCTATCATAAAAAATTCTACCATTCTTGATTGGATTATTCATATTTGCTTTCACCTTTTTTCTCAGCGATGCTTACAGTGCAAGTAGTGCAATGAGTTGATTGCACTGTTTTGTAGTATATGCAAGGTTGTTTTACCGTTCTGGTATATGAGGACAGTCTTAGAAATGTAATTGTCATTGTCTGTATTCACTGTACAGTAATAGCTTGATAAATCGAACATGTTTGTTGGTCGAGGCCAGAATCTGCGTTGGTTTGTGACGTGAAGCTCTTGTAATTTGGTCATATTTTGCCTGAACCCAAGTAACTCGTACAGTCATTGGAGAGTGCTGAGCACGAAATGCCAGCCATACAACGTTCGGAAAAATCGTGTGCCCGTAGAACTGGTAATGACAGTGGCTGCAGTTAAGGGTGTGATGCAGAACGCCTTTCAGGCTTATTAAAGATGGGGGGGCATCTTGTAGCTTCGCCGCTTTGTGGACGAATTTTTAGGATGATCAGTGACGGAGCTTTCCGGGCGAGTTGATTCATAGTAATAGGGAAAAAGAACCAGCGCTAAACCACACGATGACAGCAAAGAACAATCACAACAGGACAAGCGCTGGACTTGCAGCTGAATGTTCATTGAAGAATTCCATATACCGCCACACATGAAACAATAGAGCAAGTGTAAAAAAAGGACTATCTGAGCCATGTCAACTTTGGGCATCTAACTGCCCTGTCATAAAACGTGTGAAGCGATGATAAAATTTAACGCTTGGCTTATCGACTATCCAACTCTTTCTCTTTGAGGAAAACTGAGGGTTTGCTTACGCATGACAAATTGCCCCGCTATCTGATTTCGAAGGCTTCACAGATCTCATGTTCAATTTTTTTTTCTACCTTTCTCAATTACGATCGCTGATTTTGACAATTATGCTCTGCACCGTGTAAGCTCTCCAGACTGCAATCGCATAGCAATGCAGAAAACTAGTTTGAGCAGCATTTGCGGAAAGAAGCGAGCTAACATCTTCACGAAATGGGCTGTTTCGGTAGTATACCTAATTCTCTTGTCATGCAACTGTGTATATCAGCCAGACGGGCCGATGTCTGAATGACAGGCTGCGTGAACCACCACTATCTCCTCCCTCACAAGCACAAGTGGAAACTTGCCTTTGCATTTCAAAAGCTGCGGCTGCATCCCAGATTTTAAATCGGCGATCGTAATTGGCGAAGGTAGACACAAGCTTGATCGTGAGATCTGTGAGGCTTTTGAAATGAGGAACCGGGGCGAATTGTCATGTATAAGTGAGCCCTCGGTTTTACTCGCAGAGAAGGAGTTTGGGTTTTAGATAGCTGGTAAGCCAAGCTTTAAAGGGACTATAAAGTCAAATAACAATTCACCTCAGAGTGAAAGCTCAATATATGACCATATCTAAAACGACAATATTATCAACAACAGTGCCCTACTTACAGAAAAATTAAGGTAAATGCACAAGAACACACGCCTCAGTAGGAAATTTTCAAAGTTATCCCGATGACATCAGATGAACCGCCTACATTTAATCGGTAGTAATCGATCTAGCCCACTAAATAAAAAACTTTCCGTTCACCAAGAGACACAATAAAATGCCGCTTGATCGTTTCTGTTTGAATAATTGATTGATATGTGGGGTTTAACGTCCCAAAACCACCATGTGATTATAAGAGACACTGTAGTGGAGGGCTCCGGAAATTTCGACCTCCTGGAATCCTTTAGCGTGCACCCAAATCTGAGCACACAGGCCTACAACATTTCCGCCTCCATCGGAAATGCAGCCGCCACAGCCGAGATTAGATCCCGCGACTTGTGGGTCAGCAGCCGAGTATCTTAGCCACTAGACCGCCGCGACGGGGTTTCTGTTTGCATAATGGAAAAAAGAACCGCCGGACGTTATTAATGGGGAATGGCACAAGTGATTCCAAAATTAAATTTCCGTTTGGTCATGCTGGACAGGTCGTGCCATCTAGCGAGGTCCAGTTGTACCAAAATAAGTCTATTCTGTGAGCCATTGGCATGAAATTGATCAATGGCTGTTGTTGCTGCTGTGGCTCCCGTTGCTTTCGGTCTGCTGCTACTAGCGCAGTAAAGCCGGGCAACGTGCATGGCAATAGTGATGCGAGTCATTCCGGTCGGTCCTCTTCTTGATGTGGGTAACGTGAAGTGCGCTAACCCGATGCGGAACACTAATAAGTGATTTTATTTCAAAATAGGCCCTTCCTTGGCACAAAAGTACACTACGACGTTTTTGAACCGCTATTTCAACAATCAGTATAGACTTACTAGTTGCCTTTAGTGTCCCTTTAAATTTCATCATTGCTTCACACGTTTCATGATATGGACAGTTAGGTGCCCAAGGTTGATATGGCTCAGATGGTCCTTGTTTACGCATGCGCTGTTGTTTCATGTCTGGGGGTGTACCCAATTCTCCAATAATCAATCAGTTGCAAGTCTAGTGCTTGTCCTGTTTAGTTGTTCTTTTTCGCTGTCTTTGTGAAGTTTTTCGCTGGCTCTTTTTTTCTATTGCAGGATGATGAAAGTTGCGACTTTTTAATTCCTTCTATGCAAAATAAAAGGAGTATTTTCTAATTGATAAAGAAATAATAAATGTTTTGATATGAGAAATATTAGCTTATTAATATTTTCGGTAGTTTGGTATGTGGTCGATTCAGATATTTTGTCCAGTCTCAAGAAATCCAAGCTAACGAGCTTTTTAACATAGTTATGCAAAAAAGTAGAATTTGTGCTCGTATGTTTATTCGAGTAAGTGCCTGGAACATTATATGATGCTTAGCTTACTTATGTTCTATTCAATCATTTTTTGTCACTGAAGTAGTTTAGAAACAATAGTGGGAAATGTGTAAAAAGCGCGAGTACGCAGAATTTATTTCTTTGGCATTTCTCATAAATGTGCCATAAATGTAACCACCAAACTGTGATATTTTTATCCTTTCTCAATGATTTGTTTCCGTTTTTTTTTTCATATTTTTTGGAGTTTATTTCATATTAACCTTGTAAACTCATAATTTATTTCTTATGCTGCATGTGTTGAATGACAAATTTTTTTTGTTACAGTGTAGTATTTTGTAGGTGTTTCTATGGGGGAAAAAGGTGCAATAAATGTTCCACTGAGCTGGTGACTTTTCTGTTAGCTTATTATGAATAAACGTCATTTAGGTATAGTACCAGAATTACATCGATATTGTATTCGTGCACATTTACTGGAGGTCTTTTTATCTGTTAGACATAGTATGTTTAAAGAGATAGGGAAACTGTTTGTAACCATGTCGTCAAGCCCGGTTATTGCTCCAATATTATGTGGCTTGCTTATGCGAAGGTGATTATGTATTTAATCTACAAGTGCTGTAATCTTTCTTCATTGCCTAGTGCTCTTGTGTAGTTGCACACAACGCATCTAAGGTTTTCATTGCCTCTATTCTGTCTCTGTGGTTTTGCAGGTGCCTTGTCTTCGGCCTCCCGTGAGGCGTATCATTCACTTGTGTCCGTACGAGGCGACCTGCATTCGTGTCGTCAGTGCAGCTATGCGACCAAGAACAAGGCCCTCATGCAAAGACATCTCTTCAAACACACGGGCGAGCGCCCCTTCCAGTGCCACCTGTGTCCAGCTGCATTTGCTCGGAAAACGAACCTCAAAACACACATTCGTACGCACACAGGGGAGCGTCCCTTTTCCTGTGACTGCTGTAGTGCATCGTTCACCCGGCAAAATACCCTCATGGAACACATGCTCACACACACTGGGGAGCGTCCGTTTTTCTGTGACCAGTGCAGTGTGTCATTTTCACAGAGGGGGAGCCTCATTAGGCACATGCGCACCCACACAGGAGAACGTCCATTCTATTGTTGCCACTGCAATGCATCTTTTTCACGGAAACACCATCTTGTAAGACATGTGAACTCTCAGCATACAAGAAAGTCAACATAAAAAGTGAGTTGTCTGCATGTACTTTCTTTATGGAAAATGCAACTCAAGGTTTTTTAATCTGTAGAACAGTTCTACAAAATTTTAGCTAATTGCATAACTTTTGATGGCTGATTTCAGATATGTAATCAGTTTTATAGTGATTTGCACAGCTTTGTGTTGTACCATGACTGTGTAAAATATTGTTACAGTGGGTTCACGAGATTGAACCAACAGCAAACAATGAAAGGGGGAAGAGGAGAAGGATGCGCAGTTACGGCATGCACTTGTCTTCCGTCCCCTGTGCATAAACCTTTGTTCAACCTTGTTTAAAAGTCACGTAACAGAATGGTCGAAATGCCGGGGACCCCAAGTCTCTAACAATGAGTTTCCATCCTTTCACGCTAATTGGAGTCCTCGCTTTGCGGGACTACCACCAACATCAACAGGAGAGATGCCTCTGAAACCGATTCTTACAAGGAGCCACCATGATTTGGTGGGACTGGCGAGGAAGACATGGACGGGTAGTTGTAGCAGTGCAAGCGGGTGAGCGAACTCAACAGCTGGGACTCCGTCGCTCAGCTATCGTATGTCGTGCTCTTTCTCACCAACCCTGCCCTCCTGTGGTACAACAACCACGAGGATATGCTCACCACGTGGGATATGTTTGTAGACGCATTGAAAGAGTGCTTTGGAGAACTCGCAACGAGAAAGAAGCACACCATCTCTCAAAAGGCTCAGCGGCTTGGTTAAACTTGCACCACTTATAAGGATATTCTGAAGCTTTGTAAACTTGTTAACCTCGGTATGTCTGAAGAAGACAAAGTCGGCTATCTTCTTAAAGGCATAGCAGAGGATGTGTACCAGTTCTTGATCACCTAAGAGAACCTGTCATCTGTGGCCGACATTATAAAGCACTGCGATACCTTTGAAGCACTGAAGATGCGTCGTATAGCACCAAAATCGGGCCGCTTGGCTAACGTGCCAACAGTAGCTTGCGTCGACGCCAACCCTCCATCTGACCTGTCATCGACAAACCGACAGATATTCCGGAAAGAGCTTCTCCGGTGCCATGAAATAAGCCATTACAGCAGTGATGACTGCTACCGAGGCAACCAGCCTGGACTACCTCCTGCCTCATTCTCACCATCTATCAACGTGGCGAACATGGACAACTACCGAGCTGTGCTTCGGTCCGCACCGGCAAACTGACCTCCCTTCGCCAACGAGCAGAAGCCACGAAACACCTATGCCCTGCAGCGGTTCCACACTACTTACTCAACTTCAATGGGAGATAAGTATAGGCCACTAGATCGAGCAGAGTCGCCGCCTGGCAGCAACTGTCCGAAGGGTGAAGTGAGGATTGCTCCTTGCGTAGTCTTCTAGCCAAGTCGTGTTTCTATGTGCGTGTATGTGATGCACGTTCTCAAAGTGTGGTTTGTCCGGTCAGTGAACGCTAGTGTAACTGTTTGTACGTGTGCCTGAAACGACGTACGAAAGCATTTGGTCTTTCTTGGCTGCTAATGCATTGTAATAAGATCGGTGAGAGCAACTTTCCAGAGTGCTGTTCATATGTGTCATACCTGCCATTCAGAGTAGATGCCACTTTTTCTTTCAAGCACATCGCAAAATGCTCTTGGCATCCTCCAGTATATGAGCATGCTGTGTGAATGCAGCCTTTTATAGCGACTTGGTTGTAAAAAAAGAAAAAGCAGGCTTTAGGTCATGCACTTGCGCACTGTTGGTAAGTGAACAACTACAGCACTGTAGTTTATCGATCATGTGAGGATCCGTAGTTGTGTTTATATGACCGCGATAGCACTACATAGAAATATTACTATTCTCATGAAGGGGACTGGGAGAGCAAGAGACACCCATCAGCTCCTCAAGCGGTGCTCGTCGACGAGAACACTGTCTGCATCCCACAAGAGCGCGGGAACACTCCCAAGCCCACTGCAAGGAACGCACAGTGGTGTGCCATTGACATGCAAACCGTGTCTTCACATCTGTATATGTGTAAATAAATTGTTTGTGTCATCAAGAAGCCTCGCAACGGTTCTTCCTTCCCCGGCACAGGGGTGACTGCCTGTAGCCCCACTCCTAGGTCGCATCAACTGGTGGCAGCGGTGGGACCCTAACCCACACCTTTGTCAGGCTGGTGCATGCGACCCCGCTAAAGTTTGCATTCATAAACAAAGAGACAGAAAAGAAAAGTGTTTGCCTGCTTATTGCAAAAATAAAGATTGAGGGGACATTTGGGGTGCTAGAGACCGAGATGGCAGTGTCTCAGAGACTGCTAAAACAGTATAATTACCTGTTCTCAAACAAGTCCAACTTTCTGTTGAGAGAATTGGGTCTTAGCTTCGAAGGACTCGGAGCACATGTGACTAGCTAAAGCCGAGACAACGGAAATGGCGACGCCCTAAGCCCAGATGCAACTTAGCGAACTAGGTGGGTAAACGCGGAACAGTACTTCGAGCTTCTTTGCATGCTACAAAGGATTAGTCTTCTGTGCGTGCGTGTGTTTCGAGTTTGGCAGGTCACCACCTCAGTGTAGCCTTTTGTTCGGCAATAAACTGTGAAAGTAGCTTTGCCGTAACTTGCACCTGGCGAACCTTACGAAGGCTGAGTGCTTGCACTGTCGGTGTCCGGTTTGTGTGCGCCCTCCCCCGCTGATGTCAGGCAGCTACTGAACCAGGAAGAACCAGCCTCTGAGGATGGCGACCTTCATTCAGCGCCATGTAACACGTCCGACCAAGGGGCAAGCAGGCAACAGCGACTGGGACTCTGCGCGTTTGGACGGTCTCATGCGGTCACTAAGTCAGCTTGTGCGCTGAGAGTGGTTACCACACCAAGATGTGTGGGTATGCCTCCCGTAAAACCCTGTGTGGTGTGCGGCTCTAGGTGATGGTGGACAGTGATTGGGATGCCCAAGGAGAAGCACAATGGCCCTTTCAGGGAGCAGTGACACTGCAGCCCTTCGTTGACGTCTTTGGGCGACGGAAGAGCTGTCATGAGTGGGGACTTGCAGGGCAAAAGACACCCATCAGCTGAGCTCTCACAAGCGGTTCTCGTCGACGATGATGCTGTCTGCATGCCACAAGAGTGCAGGAACACTCCCAAGTGCACTGGGAGGAACGCACACCGGCGTGCCAGTGACATGCAGTTCGCGTCGCACACGAACGCTGTGACACGCAGTCTGTGTTTCAGGAGATGCGCGTGCACGAACTGAGGGGTATAAAAAGCGCATCGCATGTGCGCAGGGATGTTCCGTCTTGGTGGTTTTCGTTATGGCCGGTCGTGTTTGGTGTAAAGGTGCTTCTAGACGCCTAGTGTTCTTCACACTTGTAAATACGTAATCAAATTGTGTGTTTGTGCTTGAAGAAGCCTCACAAGGGTTCTTCCTTTCCCAACATCTGCGTGACTGCCTGCAGCTCCCTTTCTCAAGGACATCACTATCACATAAACTGCGAGATTTCGGTACTTACACTGTACTTAATACAGAGCTACCGTGCGCAACTATGTGCTTAGATTTAAGAACGTTTTAAGAGCCTAAACATTGAAAATTAATTTTGACGACACGCCTTATATATAATGTCGTATAACTTCACTGAAATTTTCATCATTTTTACATTGTTTTCAAAGTTTGTGTGGCATTGTTAGTGACCGACAGAAGGCATGCAGCGGTAATTTTTTGTCTAAAAAAAAAACAACAAATGCTCGTCCTATTAACCAGGCCTTTGTTGTAACACTGTCATGCATGTAATCCATCGCTGAAAGCTTTCTGCTGAACTCTTACATAAAATGTTTACTGTTGCTAGAACATGTGCGTTCACGTGGTACATGCAGTGTAGCACAAAGTGCCCTCAGCCACTAAGCTTTCCTGACTAGACTTATCTACTGTCCAACATTTCATGGTGAACAGAATGAGAGAAAAAAGTTATATGCATATAAGGTGCGAACGGTGGTACTGAAGGAATTGCACATTTATGCGGGCTTTCTACGATCTTTCTTTCTCTCTTTTTTGTAGTATGCAGATGACAAAGATGTATATATGTTGTTGAGTCACGGTACAGCAGTGCATAGCAGGCGGAACACAAGCTAATCACGTACAAACAACGCAGCAAAGGCGGGATTTAGTGCGTAAGTGTGAAGAGAGTCACCCAGGGCGAGCATCCCTATGACAGGCAGAATGCGCTTTACCCGCAGGTAATGTTAACATTGCATAAGGGGCGTGCACGGATTCAGTAAAAAAGAGCATAGATATTAACAGTAAACATTGATCAACGCATTTTATCTGCCGACAATCGGTTCAGACCGCATGCAACGAAGCCCCGCAGCGTGTATTTGTATACGTGCCGCCAACCACCTATCCACACTTGTGCGAGGACGGTGCTGCCACCTATAGCCCGATCTCGCCAGGAATTGCAATAATCGGGGCAGATATCCCATGCCAGCAAACGGAAATGAGGGGTTTGAGCAGCACCGTGCATTTTTACCACCTCATGTGTTCTATAGCTGCGGCATCCCAGGTCACGACTCAAGATTTTGTGACCGTCGACAGCAATTCCGAGGAGCACCTTCACGAGCTTTCTACAATTATAGCAATCGACTCTTTCCATCGTCATCGACACTTTTCAACGCTCAACTTCCAGTTGTCGATTTCGCCAAGGCAATTTCCGGAACTCGTCACCAGCCTCCGACCACAGCTTAACGCCGCCACCTGCTCCACGTGCTCCCCGGTCGTTATCGCCACAGCATCGTTTCCCGTCACCACCACCAAAAAACTAGGCAGTGTGGGTGAGAGGGGTGAGGTTGCTGGATACTATGCACTGTCAAGCATACCTCCGTCAGCCTTCATGCCGAAAAACAAAGTTCATGTGTGTGTTGACCATTTCCCTATTATAGATATTGTAGATACTGGGGCAACAATTACAGTGATGAGCCTTTCTCTTAAAACTCTTCTGGGACAAAAAGTTATGTTTTTGTGGAAGAAAAAGTTGTTTTGTAGTGTAAGTGATGACACGTTGTGCCAGGTCGGCATTTGTACAGCAGATGTTTGCTCGTGTGGCAAAGTATTTACCAATGAATTCGCGGGGATTCCTCTATCTAAGCACGACGTTATTTTAGTCCTAGATTTATTACGGGTGTGTGGCACTTTAGTTGACTGTCGAAGTGGAGAGCTTTCAGTACACCACGAGCTTATGACCGAACTCCTAGAGAACTCGCCGTGTCAAGAAGGTGCCTTCTGTGTTGCCGAGGATGTAGCGATTCCTGCACAGTGTAGGGTGTGCATTCCGGTAATTTGCTCTGGTGCAGCTCCTACTACATTTGACGCTACAACAGAACCTCTACCCTCAGCTTATTTGAAGAAGAACATGTTGGTGCCACATTGCTTGTTATCGGTATTTGAAGGACGATCTGGATTATGGACGATGAATTACATGGCCCAGCCCATATTCTACCTTCTGGTATGAAGCTCGCACTTTTCAGGGAGGAAACCCCGACTTTAGTTGCTGTACTTCACGCCGATGCGAACGAGTCCTTACACTCGAGCCCTACGAATTTGAAACTTCTACTTAGGGGGAGCTAGTCTCTCAGCACGAGTGAGCCCCACACGTTACTAGCCGTTTGACTTTTTCGCAAAACGATAAGGCATCCTCGATTCCAGTGTCTTGAGTACGCTATCGTATAAACACTGTATAAGTGCACCCTGTACGACAAAAGCCGTACCGAGTGTCACCGGCAGAGCGTAAAGTAATTAGTGAGCAAGTTGAAGAAATGTTGCAAAAAGGAGTCATTCAAGAGTTTGCAAGTCCTTTGGCTCCACCTGTCAATCTCGTTCAAAAGAAGGACGGCAGTTGTTGATTTTGTGTTGATTACTGCCAGCTTAATAGCATTACAAAGAAATATGTATACCCGCTTCCGCGCATAGATGATGCATTGAATTGTCTTCATTCGGCTTCCTACTTTTCTTTTGTTGACTTCAGATCCGGCCATTGGCAAATATCAATGCACACTGATGATAAAAAAAGACGGCAATCATAGCACCTGATGGACCTATTGAATTTAACATTATGCTATTTGGCTTGTGCATCGCGCTTGCCACCTTCGAACGACTTATGAATACCGTTCTGCGGGGTTTAAAATGGGAGATATGTATGTGCTATCTCAATGATGTTATTATCTTCGGACGCACATTTCTACAGCATAACGAGGGTCTCGGCATTGTACTAGGCTGCATACAAAAGACTTGTCTTGTACTCAACTTCAAGAAATGTCATTTCAGAGAGTGCCAAGCCTTGGTGCTGGGTTGTCTCGGGGACAAGAAGGTGTCAAGCCTGACCCTGCAAAGACTGAGGCTGTTGAAGCATTTCACCCATACCAATCTGTGAAAGAGCTTTGGAGCTTCTTGGGGCTGTGCTCCTACTTTAGGCGATTCGTTCCTTGCTTTGCTGACGTCGCTCATCCCCTGACAAGCCTCCTGCACAGAAATGGCCCATTCGAGTGGATGCCTGAGTGTTCAGCTTCCTTTCAGCAGCTTAAGTTGTGACGTCAGTCGTAGTATCGACTGACGTCACAGTCGATACTACGACACTTCAGCCCTACCGCGCCAATGGAGATCCACAGATGCGAGCGGCGTTGGTCTTGTTGGTGTGTTGTTCAACATTCAGGTAATAGAGAACACATCATTGCCTAAGCATGACGGTCATTAAATAAACTTGAGCGTAAATACACGGTAACTGAACCAGAATGCCTCGCCGTTATTTTTGCTGTTCAGCAGTTTTGATCATACCTGTACGTGCGTCACTTTATAGTCGTCGCCGATTGTCACTCTGTGCTGACTTGTCAATCTCTGCGATTCGTCAGGACGCCTTGCATGATGGGCTCTGTGTCTGCAAGAGTTCAACTTCACTGTCTCATACAAGAGGGGGGGGACGATATGCTGACGCTGATTGTTTTTCCAGGCTGCGCCTCCTTACCACGGAATGTGACGTTGATAGCTTCAACCAGGAAATCGCAACTGTACAACAAGATTTCCCAGACGCCACAACCTTCGCGTGACAGCAGCGTGATGATCCAACTCTAAAACCGATCTGCTGCGCTGCGAAAGACTCGTCAAACCGCCATTTTTGTATACGGGATGGATTGCCATATAAAAAGAATTCCACCGCCACAGGTGCGTGCTATCTTCTGGTGGTGCCGGAAGCCCTCCGCTCTTCGGTTTTACGCGTCGTGTACGATCATCCAGGTGCCAGTAATTTAGGATCTACGCGAACACTCTATCGCCCCAAAGAATGATTTTACTGGCTCCAATCGCGCAAGACAACCGAAACTTACATAGCCAGTTGCACAGAGTGCCAAAGTCACAAAAGGCCTACCAATGCCCCCTTTGGTTGTCTATTGCCTGTGGCATCTCCCGACAGGCAGTCGGCGTCGAAGTGCTTTCATTTAGACTTGTAAGCAACGGCATCGAATTTTTGAAGTCTTAGACTCCATCGTGTGAGACAACCTGAAGGGTCCTGAGACAACCTGAAGTTACTAGCCAGCACAAGGCGTGGTGGTCGTTCACAACTTTGAAGGGCCTGCCAAAGAAGTAGGGGTGAAACTTTGGTGTAGCCCAGATGATAGCAAGGCTCTCTTTTTATGTTGTGGAATAGTAGCCTTCTGCCTTCGATAACGACTGGCTAGTATAACTAATAACCCTTTCTTCTCCGTTGGTCTTCTGCACATTAACGGCGCCGAGACCTACGTTCTGGCGTCGGTGTGAATTTCTGTATCGGCATATTTGTTGAAATGTGCTAGTATCGTAGGGGTCAGCAGTTGTCGTTTCAGTTTCTCGAATGCTTCAACTTGTACTGTTTTCAACTTGAATTCAACATTGGTCTTTGTGAGCAGCGTGTGTGGCTCAGCGATCTGTTAGAAATCGTTGACGAAACATTTGTAATAGACGCACAAGTCGAGAAAAATCGGCCCACAGCCTTCTTTCAGTGGGTGATGGCAACACGATGATGGCAGCTATTTTCTGCGAATCTGAACACATCCCGGTCTTGCTGTTCGTGTGACCCAAAAACAGGAGTTTTGTGTACGTGAAGCGGCATTTTTCTGACTTCAGAGCGAGTCCGGGGCTCCTGATTGCGGCAAGTACACATTTAAGGTGCTGGAGGTGTTCGTCTAAGCTTGAGGAAAACACGACGACAACGTCCAAGTAAATGAGGCAAGTCTGCCAGTTCAAGCCAGCCAAAACTGTATCAATGACTTGTTGGAAAGTCGCCGGTGTTGAGCAAGGACCAGAGAACATGACCTTGAACTTGAACAGGCCGTCCGGTGTTATGAAGGCAGCCTTTCTCTTCGACTTCGATTTGCTGATAGCCGATCTTGAGGTCCATCGAAGAAAAGTACCTCAAATTGTGGATTCGATCTAGGGTGTCGTCTATCTGTAAGAGCAAGTACACGTCCTTTGTTATTTTGTTTAGGCGACGATAGTCTACGCAAAAGGGTAGAGTTTCGTCTTTCTTCTTCACTAACACCATTGGTGACACCCATGGCCTCTTTGAAAGCTGAATAATGTCGTCGTGTACCATTTCATCAACTTGTCTCTTTCTGGTTCTGGCTTTGTGTTCCCACTTCAAAACTCTGCACGGGCTCTGACGTAGTGGCATGACACTTTCTTATGTTAAGATTCAATGTTTTGCGGCAGGGGTCTGTCTAATTCTTGACGACGACGACGAAAAGCAGTTGTATTTCAGGAGGAGATTTCTTAGCTGTTCTTGTTTATGTGTCAGAAGGCTCAGGTTAGTGTGGAAAGCTAGTTGAAGGGCTTGAGTCGTCGGAATAGATTCGGCAGGATCAATAAGGGCAAAAGCGTTCTGGCTTCCAGTACCTCTTTGATGTTGGCAAAAGCGCTGCTGGCTTCCAGTATCTCTTTGATATACGGAACCATCATACTTTTGCTCATCTGCTTGTACTCGTTGCTGAAGTTCGTGACTCTTGCGTTCTCTCCTCGTAGCTCGACTATTCCTCTGGCGATGCGAATTTCGCGGTGTCAACAGGTGCTGGTCGCTTTCGACGAGGCCTTGCATGTCTGTTGATTCTCGAGTGTCTACAGAAGTGCTGACGCGCAAGCAAGGAGGAATGGTGACTTGGTCTTCCAGCATGTACAAGGTGTGCCTTACTGATAACGTGTGCGGCGGCAGTGCTTTTACTCTTTGTAAAAGTGTCCACAGGAGAACGTGTCCACAGGAGAACGTCGCTTCTCCTGTGGACACTGTAATGCATCTTTTTCACAAAAACACCAACTTGGAAACCACGCGTACCGTTATCATACAAGAAAGGCAACATGAAGAGCAAGTGGTGTGCGAGCATTTTCTTCATAGAAGATGGAACTCAAGGTTTTTTAATCCATAGTACAGTTCTATGAAATTTTAACTACTTGCATAACTTCTAATACTGATTTGAAATATGTAATCAGTTTTATAGTGATTTGCATAGCTTTGTTTTGTACCATGACATTGTGTAAAATAACTATTTTTGCACGAACTTTTTCCATAACAAAGAATTTTAATAATAAGTCATTAATGGCTCGTATTGCTCCGCATAAACTGTGGAATGCAAATAACTAATCAAGAAAGTTTGTGTAGATTTTGTATAATGTAACAAGAAAGTTTCAAAATGTGAGAAATCTTGAAATTGTCAGTTCATACTAATTGCTTCCTTTAAGATAATAATTAAGTAAATGATACATTTAAAATAATATATTTGTATTCTTCACATGTTAAGGAGTATGTGGGAAGGATTTCATCCTTATCTGGCCATCTGTATTACCAAAAGCATTGTCCACAATCTCAAAAAGTTGCCTAAAATCGCATCACGAGAAAATTGCATTTTAAATATAGAAATAAAAGCTGATCTGTGTGATCTGTGCGATTTTTAGAATGATTTCTTTCATTGTAAGAGCTTGGGAATTAATTATGATATCTGACAGGCTGTCATGCCAAGTGATATTCTGTCAGATCTCATTAATATTGTGTCTAACAATGAAAACAAGCCTTTGGTGTTGAAATGGTATTAGTATTATTGCTGTTTTTTTGCAAACATTCTTGGTATATTCGTGCTCATAGCAAACCTATTATGATGGGACATGGATCGCTAATGTGCAAGACAGACAGATATCAAACCTCTTATGTCAATACTGTAACTTTATTATTTTTATTTGTGCACGTTTAGATGCAGCATCGTGTGTCCCTTTAGAAGGACATTACATTTAGCTGCAGTCATTGATCGCGTTAATGCATATAGATTTTACACTTTCTTGCTGCGTTGCAGACAATGTAGCCTTTACGTCATTAAACTTTGCTACAAGGTAAGGTAAAATAAAAAACCAGTGGAATGTAGTGTATTGCCTTTGCAATTTTTGTTGCCGAACCTTTGCATTCGAGCACCGAAAACTGTCTGACCTGTCTCTCTCTTAATCCTTTGCAACCCTGTCGGTCCTGTTAATTTTTTAATGCAAAAGAGTTTTACAGTGATGTGAAAGTCATGACAAACTGTGCCGAAAGACTGATTTTGCCGCATCCTGATACATTTCCACTATTCTGTGCTGAAGATGTGCCAAACATTGGTTTTTCATATTCCGAAAATGAAACCACAATCTTTCAAGGTTGAAGCCCCTATCATGCGCGTATTCGCACGTGAACACTCGGGGTCGATCCTCTGCAGCCCTGCTAGTCCTGTTTGTTTTGACACGATAGCGTTAAAGAGTTGTGTCACAGAAATTGTGGTGTCGGCATCGTTGATTGTGAGCCAAAAATCGTCATGTGCGTGACCGAAAAATCCAGGAAGATGCAAATGAAAAATTTGGCATATCCCACATTCCTTATAAATCGACGTTATGCGAAGCATACGGAGAAAGGGTTACCATGTTGTAAGTTTTTTATTGAGCGACTTGTCGTGAAATAACACTAAATATATATATATTTACACATGCAGACATACGCACACAGATATATGTGTAAGAGTTGCAGATGTTTACATAACCGGTTGTTTGTTCTTGCACGACGAGCCCCGTTGTGGCGTTTACTGGCTAAGGCATGCAATGTGGCTGCTGACCCACAGGTCGCGGGATCGAATTCCCGGCTGTGGCGACTGCATTTTCGATGGAGGCAAAAATGCTGTAAGCCTCTGTGCTCAGACTTGTGTGCAAGTTAAGGAACCCTAAGGGGTCGTAATTTTCGGAGCCCTCCTTTACGGCATCTTTCATAATCATATCGTGGTATTGTAAGGATAAGTGCCACATGTTATTAATATTACTTGCACAAGGATGACAACGTGAACATAAGCATTAGCAACACCAGAAGCGATAAACTGATATGGAGTGCTGGTGCTCGTGAGGATGGCCGTGGTCACTGCCACATCAATCAGTTTGAGTGCATGGAACCTAACTACAATTGACGTTAACCTGACAGCATTGCAAGTGGGCGGGCAGGTGCCAAATGTGCTTGCAGTACACAAAATTCTTCGCATTAACAGAAGTTTCGTTTGCACAGTTTGTTTGTAGGAGTTATCATAAGACACTAGAGAGGCAAAACATATTAAGTAAAAAAAAATGTTCAGCAGAATGGGGTTTGGACGCACTTAATCTGGTTCTTTTCTTCCCTAAGGTGGATCTTTTCTCTGCTAAGAGTTGAACAGGTGTGCATAATACAAGTATGAAAGCAATCATATTGGAGACGGGTGTTATATTCAAGCAGTTCAATTTAACAGATCTCTATTTACTGAGAATGGACTGTACTAGCTTATATTTGGTGGTATCACTAGGTTTAGTCCCTACTATAGTCGAGTCACTTGATTAGAAGCCGTTATTTGTGTTTGTTACCACCTTTGATTTGTTCCAATGCCATATGAAAGCTTTGTTTTTACTTCTTGTCTTCTGTATCATCACTTCTCTTGACATCTCCACTACCATCACGCGAGACCTAAATTGCTTTTACATGCTAGCATATCAAATGATTTCTGTCATGGTGTTAAAATGGTCACTGTTCTCGTGCATGCAGCCTCAGTATCCATCATAGTAGCATTGGCCAGAACGAGCAAGGAGGTGCTTGTGCTGCAGTTGCCTCACAAAGAAGCCACTCTGACAAGATTTCTGTGCCACACCGAAATCTGATAGTGCTTGGAAACATTTTGCATCAAAGGTGGGAGAGGATGTGGGATATTAAAATCAACAAGCTCCATACTAGTCTAGTGGGCCTGTACTACGAATTGCAGATTTGGTGGGAACAAAAGAAAATGATGAAGAAGAAGAAAGAATTCGTGCTTTGGGTCTATGCCTGTTTGTCGTGGAATGTTACATTGGCACAGTCTGGCAGGATATAAGCCTCTATTATGTGGATCACGCTGAGGGTGTCGAGAAACGCAAGCCACCAGTCGTATTTTTCAATATGTGAAGTGGATGAAGACACGAAGTATGTTCTGCCTGCAAACATCACGACTCCCAAGCTTTGCGAGTTCATCGCTCAGAAGGCAGGAAAGATGCTGTAGGAGATCGATGTTCAAGCATTAGTGAAGATAAGTTTGAAGCATCCCGAATTTCAAGAGCATATCATGGTGCCGCTGGGGCAGCTGCAGTCAAGAACTTTGAGCCAAACAAGTTTCGGCTGGAGGAGAAGCACAAAATGTACACGGCTTTTGTAGCACCATTTGATGTGTACGAATATAATCGTTTACCTTTCGGATGGGAAAACAGTGCAAAGTGGTTGCAGAAAATGATGAATAGTGTTCGCAAGCCATTCCTTGGATTATTCTGCAATGTATACGTAGACGATATCATAGTCTATTCCAAAGATGAAACATCACACGCAGGACACTTGACATCTGTTTTGATGGCATTAAAAGATGCCAAACTGGAAGTGAACTTTAAAAAAAGTGAATTTTTCAAACAGAAGATTACATTTCTCGGACGCATTTTGGGCGGCTTTTTAAAGAGTACCAAAAAGGGTCCGTATAACGTGTACGATTGATTAATAAGCCAGACAATGTACACGCAGTCAGAGTGTTTCTTGGCTTCACAGGACATTTTAGATGCTACATAAAAGATTTTACAGCACGAGCGAAGTCGCTGAACAACTTGCTTCGTAAAGACACAGATTTCATCTGGACGGAAGAATGTGAGAGGGCGTACGAAGATTTGGTATTAGCCATATCATCAGACCCAATACTCACACTACCGGACGTCACTGTTCGATTTCAACTCACAACGGACGCATCAAACTACGGCGCAGGTGCGGTGCTGTACCAACGAAGAGACACAAAAGGAAGCGAAAGAGCAGAACGACAAGTGATAGGATATTACTCCTACACTTTCACGAAGTCGGAACAAAATTACTGAAAAAAGGCATTAGCGTTTGTACTGGCAATTAGGTATTTCGGATCGTACCTAGAAGGCACGAAATTCAAGTTGTTCACTGACCATCAGGCCCTTACCCACTTGCTAAATGGTTCTCAACCGCAAGGCCGAGTCGCTAGATGGATAAGCGAAATTCAACAGTTTGATTTTGAGTTTGCACATAGAACCGGGCGAGATTTGTCAGAAGCTGATGCCCTTTCTCGGCTTCCCGTTGTCAATAACTGTTTGGGCGACGAGAGGGTGAACTCTTTTCAAATATGGGAAGGCAGTGAACAACTGATGTATATAGACGGAAAGTTTCACGTACCGGATACTTTGAGAAAAAGACTTCTTGACCTTTATCACGACAGTCCAGAGTCAGGAGGGCATGACGGCTTCTGGCGGGCATACTATGATATGAGGAGGAAATTTGCATGGCCTGGAATGAAGAAATGTATTGGCAATTATATTAGCTCATGTCAGAAATGTCAACTGAACAAAGCAAAATATAAGGAAAAGATGGACAGCATAATATTTCCACATTACTCAAATGTCCCGTATGAAGACGTTCATGTTGATTTTGCTCAACTGAAGAAAAAAGGCGGAGTGAAGAAAACCCGATCCTTTTTAGTGTGCATTGATAAATTCTCACGGATGCTAGCTGCCAAGCCAGGAAAAGAAAATGCCGCTACTGTCATGTCTTTTGAGCACAGACATGTTTAAAGGGGTGAAGTGTGTTGCATCTGACAATGGATCCACGTTCAAAAGCTAGACGTTCACAAAGTGGGCAAAAGAAATAATATTACCCTGAAGTTTACAGCACCTTACCACCCATCAGCTAACGGACTAGTGAAGCATGTCATCTGAGATATCAAACAATATATAAGTGTGTACCCGGTATTTACAGGAGGGCAGAAATGTTGTCTCTAAGCAGCTGTGTCGCACCACAACAGGTCACATACAACGACTCTTGGGTGCAGCCCTCAATACGACGCCTTCGGCGAACCTGCTTATTTACCTGCGGATGACACACTTGGCATAGCAGAGAAACTTCGCTTGAAATAAGGGAGAAAAAACTTTTGAGCAGCAAAAGAAGCACAGAGAAGCTATGAAGGAAGCATTTGACAAACGTCATAGCACAAACATTCCCGCGATAGCACTATGTGATATGTGTCTGCTGCAAAAAGGTTATGGTAGTACTAACACAAAACTTGTGGGTCTATTTAGAGGGATGAAACTGGCCACGAAAGAAGGGAGTGCTGAAGACCATCGGCTACATGATGGAAAACGGTGTGATAGAAATATCACCCATTTCCAATGTCATCCCTTATTTGGAGTGAGGGGATGAAATAAAGGCCGGGAGAGTGCAGCGGGCCGGTACTACAAAGGACAGATTTGGTGGGAACAGGGGAAGATCAGGAAAAAGAACAACGAATTCGTGCTTTGGGTCTATGCCGGTTGTGATAGAATGTTACAACTAGCTTGTATTTTAGTGGTGCAGTCAAATCTGATTACATTGAACTGATTGATTGACTAATATGTGAGGTATAATGTTCTGATTCCACCCTATGATTATGAGAGATGCTGTAATGGAGGGCTCCGGGGATTTCGACCACCTGGGGTTCTTTAACGTGCTCTCAAATATGAGCACACCGGCCTACAGCATTTCTGCTTCCATTGGAAATGCAGCCGCTGCAGCCGGGATTCGATCCCGCGACTTGCGGGTCAGCAGCCGAGTATCTTAGCCACTAGACCACTGCGGCGAGGCAGAATATATTGAACTCTAGTTTACTGAACTACCCTTTATGTTGAACTGCTTATTTTGATTCTTTGTTGTGTACTTGCCACCGGCATTGCAGGGTCATCATTCACTTTTTCGCTCACTTGTTCTTGTGATAGGTGGGACAGCATTGTAACGAGGAGTGATGCATGAAATTGTACTTACACACTGTTTGAAGTCTCACATGTGTCTTCTCTTCATGATGCAGCACTTCGTTTTTTTATAGACTAAAAACATGCCTCCTAATTGTGCCGCACCCATTCAGTTTCATGACATTTGACGTTGTTTTGCTGTGTTATATTTAACCACAGCAGTTCCACTGATTGTCATTTAACTGCATAAAGTCTTCAAAAAGGGGAAAGCAGATACTTGGCGCATTGGTTTCGTTCAGTGGGATCCATTCATATCCTTTACATAGCTCAATATTTCTTTCCAAGTTCAGCTGCTCAATGTTGAGTTGTTTTATGTATAGTGTTTCTTTTATCAAAAATATGTGTTGTTACATCAAATTAAGAGCAGAAAGAGTAATGAGTAGTGATGAGAACTAATATTATGTCTAACAAAAGAAAAAAAATCAAGACCTCATATTCGCAATAGTCTTTATTACTGAAAAATCTGTCTTTCAGTTATAGTAATGAAAAATTCAATTGAGTTAGTTTCAACAATCGAGCCTATGAATTTCAAGGTTGTTTGTATGTTTGAGTGTGCTGTGTTTGTGGGGGCTTTAATATTGTTTTATGTGCTGTTACAGATGTTTCGCTCTCCTGTGTGGAGAAGCAAAGAAATATTGACAGGAAGGCATCGGACCACAATGCACCTCCTTCTTGGAGACCATTCATCATTTTACACTTATGTTGGAGCTTAATACGATATGAGCACAAAAGTGTGACGATGATGTGACTGTTTATGGACTACTACTAATGACTCGTTGCATTGAAACGAGTAATATTGACTTTGCAGGCAGTTTCTGTACTGTTATGCAATTGAAATTGTGAAGATTGTAACAATTTACTCACAGTGTGTGTGCTGAAAACTTGAGTGTAATGGAATTGTGCCTGGCTTACAAAAACCCGAGGAGCCGACAGGTGTGCGTGTGTGTTAGTGAGCCATGGGTTAGGAATAGGCAACAGTCAATATGCCTGACTGACACACTTGCACATCTGTCAGCTCCTCTCGCCCTTCCTCTTCCTTCACTTCATCTCAGGGACGATATTCTTCATTTTACATAGGTTTGCCCATTACCTTCACTGTGAGGCCACGCTTGAAATGCATTTAGTGTGTTGAGTTTTGTGCATTGTGTCATCATATATCCATGGCAGTTTCATCATTTTGGAAGGTGGGCTTCGAAGTATGTACGAAGGTGTAGCGATTGTTCTAATTCAGTGTAAATAGTTACACACTGTGATAAATGGAATAGTATCTACACGTGTGAGGTATTGTAAGTGTCTGAAATATATTATATGAATACAGTAGAGTCTCTATGATATGATTGCTGTTGATGCTAATTTTGTCAGAATACGAATTTTAAGGTTGTTTTTGATCCACTACAATACATAAAGCACGAAGTCATTCGATGTTATACAAACGGTTTTCCCAGCCACTGCGGATGATACTCACGCATAACTGACTGATCCACTTGAATGGCACAACACAGCTTGTCTGTAAAAGGGAGCTGGGAGAGTGAGCAAACCTAGGCACTTTATTGAGAGGGGGAAAACAAGAAAGTGCAAAAGAACATGGCTATTTTCAGCAAAACTAGTTGACCCCAGTAAAGTTTCGTTCATCTTCATGGTTAGTTTAACCTATTTTTTTTGTTCATACAAATTTGGGATGACGCTAATATCTTGCATACTACCTTCGAGTTCGTATCATGGAGATTCTTCAAGAGTTCATTTTGTGTTTTATGGCATGATTATTCTTTCAAGTAGGATGGAGACCTTAAAGGGCCTGTAAACTGCTCCAATATATTTCCAAGCATTTCAAGTAAATGCGCACATCATGTGCAAAATGCCATCACGATCATCGATTCTACACGTGGCAGTGCTATAAGCCGCCGGAGCGCCACAAATTTTAAGAAATAATCCCTGCTTCTTTCAGGGCCTTTCAGGCCTCCGCGTGACGGGTCGTTCCACATCTCTGACGCGCCGAGCCAAGTATGCCAAATATGCTGTGATTGGTCGAGTAAGAGCCTACGACTTCGGGTCAGTCTGCAAGCAGCTGTCAGCTGTCCGCGCTGCTTCTTGTTCGTCAAGTCGCCCGCGTGCGTGCAAAACGTGGGAGGCACGGAGTGTCCCCGTACAAGTCCATCGCGTTGGCTATCTTTTGAAGGCATGCACGCAATGCAGGGTCCGTACCAGCACGATCACAGCAGCCGCAGTTCGCCAAAAAACTCGCAGCTACAACGCAACATACGGAGTCGACGGCTGGAGTCGCGGCAACCAGAATTAGGTGATGTTTCAAGGAACGTGCCAGCGATGGCGTATGCCACGCGAGATTAGGAGGGGCTTGTAAGGGGCGCTCGGTGAGAGGGCAAAGCTTCATGGGAAAGGACACCAGTGGAGGGAAGCGCAGAAGAAAGCGAGACGTGTGGTCGTCGCGGTTTGAATAATCCAACAAGTCTGACTCCGCTATTACTGCACAGTTTCGAAAAAATTATCGTGGCTTCGGGTTCGTCGTACACTCGTGCACAATTTTCCCACCACAACTGAATTTGGAGCTCAGGGTAGTTTACCAGACCTTTAATGTGAAGTGTATAAACTGTGCTGGTATACATAAAGGAACATTTTTTTATGGAATCCACGTAAATGTTCCATCATACCTGTCCACCAAAAACTGTGGTGCCGTAGAATTTGTTTCAGCTGATATTTTTTTCTTTTTCATGTTCTCCTATATTACCTTCTTTCACTCATGTCTTGTTTATTTTATTTGCTAAAGTATTACCCGAGTTTTGGTGTAGCATTCTTAAAATAAAGCATGATAAATATTATATTGTGCTTCTCCTTCTTGTTCTGGCATACTACTACAAAGAAATTTTGATGTTTAGGCATAGTATCAGAATATCATTCAAATCAGGCCCGTCTGCATTTGCCGAACATTTTGAATGTATTGAGGGGAGTTCTTACATCCAGAGAGAAGAAAATTTTTGTACAGCATGTCACGTCATTGCATGGTTACTACTGCAGTAACATGTTGTTTGCATAAGTGAAGTAATTGTCTACTTCATTTACCAATCCAGCAACCTTTGTTCATGTCCTAGAACTGTAATCTACTTACAGACGTGTTTCACATAGTCTTCATTGTCTTTTTGTTCTTTTCGTGACTTTGCAGGATCCTTGTCTTCGACATCGCATGAGCAGTACCAGTCACTGGTGACCGTTCAAGGTGGACTGCATTCCTGTCGTCAGTGCACCTATGTGACCAAGTACAAAGGGAACATGCAACAACATCTTTGCAGACATACGGGCGTGCACCCCTTTGAGTGCCATCTGTGTTCAGCTACATTCTCTCGGAACTATCTCCTGATGAGGCACATTTATACGCACTCAGGAAAGCTTCCCTTTTCGTGTGACCACTGCAGGGCATCGTTTGCACACAAAGGGACCCTTGTGGACCATGTGGTGCACACCCACCCAGGGGAGCGTTCCTTTTCCTGTGACCAGTGCAGTGCATCCTTTTCATATAAATACTCCCTCGTGCTACACATGCGCTACCACGCAGGGGAGCGTCCCTTTTCCTGTGACCAGTGCGATGCATCATTTGTGACGGCGCAGCTCCTCAAAAGCCACATGTACATCCACAGAGGCAAGCGTCCCTTTTCCTGTAAGCTCTGCAACGCATCCTACTCACAGAATTATAGACTCATCAATCATCTATCCCATCATCATGCAAACAAGAAGCCTTAAAAAGTGAGTGGTCCACAGCCTGCTTTCAAGAGAAGAGGAGATCTAGTAATAGGGGGATTGTTGATTAGAGGTTGCGGGGGAAAAGTAGATTGAGACTTGGCAAGTAACTTGGTTTGGCAATTCTCAAAGGAAAATGACATAGATTTGTGGGAGGAAAGGTGAGTGGTAGAAGAGTGTATAAAAGGGAGCCCACCTTGGGATATGAATATCGATACCACCTCGCACTTTTTTTCTGTAACACTCCCTCCTGGAGAAACACTGGTGAACGGCCACAGGCACTGGATTTCAAACTTTGTGCTTCCTGAAAAGTGACGGAGAAAAATCTCTCTGTCAACGGCACTGAAATTGCAATTTTCTAACTACGTGTTCGATAATTTGCATGTTGAGCTATAATGGCAGTGCTCTTTTTTTTACCTTGATTTATTTGTCTTGATTTTATAATGCTGCATATTAACTAGAAATAACTAGTAGGGGTGTATGTGGCACTTTATTTACAGGCTTCTCTCACATTAATTTGCAAATCATTCATATGTTTCATAGTTTGAATGAGCCTAAGGGTAATTCACACATCCATTTTTATTTATTTTAGACACACTGTAGAGGTCATATTGCATTTTCATCAGGCAAGATAAATAGCAAGTATTGCATGTAACAAACAACATGAGCCTTTGAATTTATACTTCATTACTTAATTCATAGCAAGGATGTTGTCGTGGCAGACTTGACGCTTTATGGTAGTTTGTAATGAATTATTGGTGAGCTGCCAACTCGTAGAGGCGCGTTTACACTAGAGTGACATGACTGCGATCTTTGTCTGCCAACTTTCTTTGGGAGAATATTTTGTCTTTTAGTAGTCCTATTCACACCGTAACGACACAAACAGTCGCCGATGGTCTCTGGAAGATTCCATCCAAGCCTTGTCGTGCTCACAGCCTTTCGTTGGCCAATTATCTAGTCACACTGGATGAACGTACAGCGACACCGACTAAAATTGCACAAAGAACTTGAAAGAGGACCCCACCTGCTTCTCTTTTTCAGCCATCCTCTCCATTTTTCTTTTGTCTCTCTATGGCTACGTGGCGCAGCCCCTGTCATTGTTTCTTGGGGTCCTAAAATTTTTCGTAAAACCCCTCTAAACTGGGACCTATGGAAGCTTAACGTACAGTTGTTGCGCGAAGATTGTTTTGTTAAAATAGTAAAAGAATCGGTACAAGAGGTAACACAGTGTCGACAGCTGTCAATTTTCGCTCAATGGGAAAGGTTCAAAGAAAGAGTCAAGTATCAGGCAATTGGTATTTCATGCGAAATAGCGCAAAGAAAAAAAGCTGAAAAGCGCTATCTTTATGAATTACTTCATAAGCTCCATACTTTTGAAAGTCAACAGCCGGGATTGTACGGGGACGAGATAAATGTGATTCGAGCACAGATACAAAAACATGATACAGATTTATACAGAGGAGCTAAGATTCGTTCCCGTGTTACCCAATTCACTGAAGAGGAACCCACTAAAAAATCCCTCGGGGATGAAAAGAGATATGCACTTTCTAAACAGATACTGCAAATTGAGTCGCGGGGTTCCCTTTGCACAGAGACATGTGAAATAAGAGCCGCATTTGAAGATTATTACAAATGTTTGTTCACTGCGACTGAGCTTCAGGAGAATTTTGAGGAAGAAGCTAACCACTTCATTGCCCTTGTGCCTCAGTTACAAGATAATGATAGACTCCCTGTAGAGAGGCCAATAACCAGAGAGGAAATTAGATTTGCAATAACAACGTTGCAGAAAAACAAAACTCCTTGCCCAGATGGCCTTAGTGGCGAATTTTACATAGCTTTTCAGGAACCTCTGATACCTTTCCTTGAGCAACTTTTTAAAGAGGCTTATGACTGTGGTGAACTTCCTCCTTCTTTCTATCAGAGCCATACAACATTAATCCCAAAAAGTGCTGATTCTAATGCATTAAAGGGAGTTAGCGAATACAGGCCTATATCGTTATGTAACGTTGACTACAAAATATTTGCTAAATTGTTGACAAATCGGCTACAGACAGTGATTACTAAATATGTAGGTGACCACCAAACATGTGGAATTCGTGGTCGCTTTATACAGACAAACATTCATATTGCACGTTCAGTT
Source organism: Rhipicephalus microplus (assembly GCF_043290135.1). Classification (NCBI taxonomy): domain Eukaryota; kingdom Metazoa; phylum Arthropoda; class Arachnida; order Ixodida; family Ixodidae; genus Rhipicephalus; species Rhipicephalus microplus. The sequence continues at coordinate 61,900,053 of NC_134708.1, forward strand.
CTTGAGTGTATAGATGGTAGCATGGACCAAGTAGCCCTCCTTCAAATAGACCTTGCAAAAGCATTTGATAAGGTACAGCATGCTTTTTTGTTCCGGCTCCTAAGACACCTGCAGTTGGGTGATGTACTATACAATGGTATCTCACTCTGTTATAAGAAGTACACAACTAGGCTAATTCTAAATCGCACACTTTCCAATATAATAGAGTTAAATTCATCTGTACGTCAGGGATGTCCGCTGTCACCTTTGCTTTTTGCAATTTATCTGGAACCATTATGTTTAAGTGTGCTTCTATAGTCCAGCATAAGAGGCTACCGATATGATGCTGAGGAAGTTAAAGTTCTAGCTTATGCAGATGACATTGCCTTCTTTTGCGCTGATAAACCCAGCGTTCAAGAAGCAGTCAACACTACTTTACGTTTCTGTGAAGTCACTGGCGCCAGCATAAATTTTGATAAAAGTAGTGGATTCTGGCTAGGCATGTGGGCTACAACTCCTTCGGTCTTCGCAAATATTTATTGGAATGCGACTCCTATGAAATACCTTGGTGTGCCTCTCGATAACTATCGTAACAGCGGCCCACACTGGACCGCTGCGATAACTACGATCCGCCAAAAGGTGGCAACATGGCACGGACGGGAGCTTTCTATTTTTGCCAGAACGAAAGCGTGCAATATATTCCTTGTATCGAAGCTTATTTATATTCTGCAGGTGTTGCATTGCTCTCGGGTACACATTCAAGCCTTTCATAGGATATTTGCCTGGTTTATTTGGAGCTCTTCCTGGGAACCCATGAGAAGAGACAATCTTTTTCTTCCACACGAAAAGGGTGGCCTCGGCCTTGTGCATTTGTTCGTGCGACAGTTGGTGTTGCGATTTTTCTACCTCAAGGATGTGTGCCACCCATTTCTATTAGCTGTTCTTCGTAACCGTCTATGTTACTGCCTTCCTTTTATTCATGTCACAACAAGCGTTGCTAAGGAATTGCCGTTGCGGGGATTCCTAAAAGAAATTGTTGATACTGTCAGTTTTTTGAAAGCCAGGTTTACCTTAGAGTATTTGTATACTATTGACAGAACAAATTTAACTGCTGCACTTGTGAATAACCTTTTCCCCAAACCTGTTTATCAAAAGCCATATTTGCTTCTGTCTGGTCACGATGTATTATTTCGTGTACGTAGAATGTGTATATCTCCTTCAGCCAAAACATTTTTCTTTAAACTGCACACTTCCACACTGCCAGTGAAAACGTGGCTGAATGAAAAATTAATATACGTACCCTGGACAGTGAATTGTAGACTCTGCAACCAACCTGAGACTATAGAGCATTGTTTTATTCATTGTCGTGATGCTTTTTATTTTTGGGACATTCTAAAAAGAACGTTAAGAAAAGAACTTTCAATCACAGCCCATGGTATTAGGTTCCTTCCGTTCAAAAAGAGTCTGACTGATAGTACTCCTTACGACTTGTTTATGTTGTTTGGACTTTATTCATTATGGAAAAGTCGCATGATCGATAGACACCACGAGCCACCACGGTCGACGAGATCTGTCTTCCGAGAAACAGCTGCTCAAGCGCGCAGTGTTGTCGAGACTTTTGACCCCGTTCCGGAGTGGCTTCCCGTTCTTGACGCTTGTGTGTGTTAATCTGACTTCTGATGAAGTATGTTCTGTGTACTTTACTGGTGATAATGTCATTCATTAAAGAAAAAAAACCCATGTGGCTCAGTGGTAAAATACTGGGCTGGCACCCAGCAGACCCGAGTTCGAGCCTCACTGTGTCAATGGTACTAGGTTTTTTTTTCTAATTTCATGCATTGTGGTTACATACACGGGTGGTGGCAGTGCACAACTATGGTAGTGCATGATTCGAGTTTTGATCTCTTAACAGCATTCGCTGTAGAATAAAAAATTCCACAAAGTTTCTGGCAAGTGTTCCATAGTTACCACACTTCGAAGAGTCACGAAGGATGGCAATGTAAAAGCCTGCCTAGTACACAGTGATTAATGGCATACTGGATACCCTGCAAGTGTGCTTGCTGCAGCTACCCAAAAAGTGTTATGCCAGTGTCACACCGGCACCTTCACTTGCGATCAGGATGATTCACATTGATTTTCTTGATTGCGATCAACTTTATAGCCTCTGGTTCACCGCCCGAGATGTTCCGGGTCGAGCTTGGGTCAGATGAAATGCACCATGTGGTTCTTGTGCGCTCTACAACATGTCATTGACAAAACTCTGCCTACGATATTTCAATTGAGCCTTTTATCACCTATGTTATTCGTGCAAGAAATAACCACTCGACCATCAAAAACTTAAATACATCATTCGATAGAGTTTCCCTTGCTTTTACCTGTATAGCAGTGTCAGATTCTTTATCTTCACTGTTATTTCTCATGGCACTCACTTGTAGCTGTCCAGTCGGAGCGAAGCGACATTCATGTTATACAGGCCATAAATGCAAAGTCTCCCAGTCGTTCCTGCCAGTGCTTAATTACTGTAAAGGTTCTCGTTTGACCACGAAATATTCATACGACTCGGCATAGTCGAAAAACTGGCGACACTCATAATCGGTTAGCTTCGACGTGCTCCAACTGCTCTGACAGAGTGAGAGTTAAGCTAACCACGAAAGACAATGGCCATCTGCTTACTGTCCCCTTCTCCCATAAATAAATGTGGTCAATATGAATCTTGAAATAAGCAATATTTCAGGCGTGGTTTACTTTTGCTTTTTACAAAAATCTAGCTACTTTAGTGTCCCTTTTTTACTGAACTATGCTCAATTTTCTTTTTTATTGTGCTTCCAACAAGTTTGGCCAGGGGGCTCAGATGACAGCGAAATCGAGATCTCTCAGCGATGTTTTGAGCTTGATCGTGCCTGATGATGATAAAAAATGACCGTGTAGCAGTACCTTATCCCAGTTGTGATCAATCTGGATCGACACTTTTCGGGTTAAAAAATGCGCGTGTTATACCGGTATTAAAGAAAAATGCTCTGAAAGGCTGCTCTTCCAGCTTTTGTTGTGACAGTGCTGTGCATTCTGCGCAGGCCGGGGGTTTTCTTTTCTCACTTGAAATGAACAACTAAAATATAATAACTTTTATAAATAAACAAATTGATGCATATCATACAGGTTGATGTCGCAAAAGCACACGAGTTTTATTGTCTGCTAATCCTGTTGTTAACTGCATAGCAGTCCTTTGGTAAACTGCTAACGGCAGTGTACATGTGTCTTCTTGTACTCCTCTGAGATTTATGGCTAAGTTGCAGAGTACAAATCAAGCATCCAACACTTTCTCGGCAAGTGCAAGAAAAAGAATGGCTATCATTCAAACTGAGGATCAATAGCTTGGATAAAAGCATTGCCATAAAATGTACAGATGTGTCTTTGTCTGTCAATTTCATTTCTGAGCGAAACACAGCTGATGAGTTGAACTTGTTCGTTTACTCAACGAAAATTTCTGCTCTGCAGCTAGTGGGGAAGGTGGAGCGTCGTCGTGGGACATTCAGTACCAGGTGTAAGCAAGTGGAGATCGTGGGGGCCGCTTCGAGGGCAATTTCTGCATGTCCTTCAATTCCTCTGCTGTGTCCTGTGGGCAGTACTCGTGGGTTGAAATAGGACAATTGAGGGCTAAGTAATACACATAGATTCATTTTCCACGGTCTTCATTTTGGACTATATTGGCGTAATTTCGTCTCGAACCCATAGATGCGAGCCAACAAAGTCATTGTCTTGTCTGAATTCGTTGAGAGCTGAAGAAACATTCGCATATGAAAACCCAACTCAGCAGCATATCTAGACACTTTTAAATGCGGAGCATTTTATAGTCGCAGCTAGTGGCAAATCCGGCGTCGGCAGGGCCTTCCACACCCCCACTGCACATGCTGGCATTCCGTTCTGCAGGCTCACGTCTAGTGTCTACTGTCGATCCCCACCCCTCGCCTCGCCTGGCAAGGCTGACGCAGGCAGTGTCTGCTTGTAAAAACCGACTGCTCGTGCTCAACAACCGTTTACTGGTCACCCTGTATATGTAGAGACTGGATTGCTCATTTGGAATTCAGTCAAGGGTGTCTTTTCTTGGTTTTCACTTGACTTGGGCTTTCCTTGACTCGAATAGATGCGATGTAAGCAGCAGTACCTTCAACCATTAGTGAGGCACAACACATTATCAACGTTCCACCGCACGTTGAAGGCAACGCTTTTCCTTTATTCGATCAATAAGAATAATAAAGACCAAATAACAATTAAGCATTCGCAAACCTTACCCAATTATGCAATATTCACGCTATACCGTCATCACTCTGCGATGTACTTACTCTATTTCTTCGCGGGAAATTGCAGGCGGCTTTTTTTTTTCTGGTATTGCTTTCACCTTAAAAAATTTTTAAGATTAGTACAAACACACACATGTACAAATCAGCACTTTAAGGCATCTCTTCGTCTTCTCTTTTCTTGAACTAGAGTGTTGCGCAAAACATGAAAAAATATACCTGAGAACTAAGAATTAACTACTGCAACTATAGCTTCATACTCGCTCATCGATTTAGTCACGCATTGATCTAAGCTTGGCCACTTAGGGTGCTTTTTAATCCCGACTTAACAAAAATGATGCAATATGTTTTTACAGATAGGGTTATAACACACGCTTGACTTTAATTGAAGATCGCTGAAAGAAAATGAATTGTGGCCTTTTTTTTACTGAATTTCAAATTAATGCGTTTTAAAGACATATGTTTACTTATGCAGTATTGATGCGAGTTGGATGTTGTGCTCAGCAAGTGTACTGGCACAATGGTCAAGGCAGGGATGGGAGTAGAAAAAAATTTTAAGTTTTTTTTTCTAAAAAACATTTTTCGTCCTTAACTACTTTCACACGTTCAGTTTCTCTACTATCACGACAAAAAAACTGACAATTGTTATTAAACTTGGAGCAAGTAAAAATCACTTTTAACCCTCTCAAATGCCCCGTATGAAGAACTTTCTGTAAATGTATCAAATCATTATAACGTTACTTCAAAGTACTCAATATTTTAGTGCCACAAGAATAATGAGATAATAATGAATTGATATTTGTTTTAGTAACTCATTTTAATGAAGTTGTTATTATCTCTTTATCTTGTAGCTTTTGAGCCTTAGTTTTGGCATAAACAGAATCAAATATCAGGCCAGGAATATAGTACACATTTATTTTTGGTTACATGAAATTTTGAACAAAGAAGCATTCATTGCTTGCAGGAAGTGACACGTTGCATGACTCTTCAAATGTCGTAGTGCCTTCAGAAAAGTGAGCATGTGTACTCTGCAGAATGAAGACAGATTTATTATGAAGGAGTTTCAATTCATCCATACTATGATAAATCTTTCTCTTTCTTGGCCTCTACTTGATGTAAATTGCCAAACCGAGTGGTGTACACAAAATGTATTGTGTACGATGTCTCAATGGGATAAAGAGTACAAGGTGGCTACTAAAGAATTAAACTTACTCATTGTCTAAGAGTCCCCTGGGAATGGTCACCTGGCTGCTTGTTATTACCGTATTTACTCGCGTAATCCTCGCACTCGCATAATTCTCGCACCCACCACATCGCCCAACAAAAATACGATTTCTTTTTTTCCTCGAGTATATCCCACCCTGCGAAAACTGCTGCAAAAATACCGTCTGCTCGTTTCAATCACTGATGATGACAGCGCGCGCTATCTGGCACTATTTCTTGACTGTTAAGCAATGGGACCGTGTACTTTGGGGAACACGAAATATACGCGACGACTAAAGGTAACAGGAATGCAGCAGTGATGAAAAATAGGGCACTGTGGAATTACAATAGGTATGATGTTGTGAGAGGACTATGGAAAGGGGTCATGGTTCCTGGGCTGACGTTAGGCAATGCGGTCTTGTGCATGAGATCAGAAGTTCAAGCAAGATCAGAAATTAAGCAACGTGGAATAGGTAGGCTTGCTTTAGGAGCTCACGGGAATACACCAAATCAGGGAATACCAGGTGATATAGGATGGACATCATTTGAAAGCAGGGAAGCTAGCAGCAAGATAAAATTTGAGAAGGGATTGAGATGAATGGGGGAGGAGCGTTAGGCTAGGAAGGTTTTCAGCTACTTGTACATGAGAATGTCGATACAAAATGGAGGAGGCGAACCAGGAAATTGGCTGGTAAATACTTAGAAAACAGCAGGTGGCCAAACCAAAGAGAACTACCGGTTAAGGAGAAAGTGAAGGAAACAGACTGACATGTGGAGAATTGGCATGATTAAGAAGTCCGCAGTAGAGATTTGTCGAACTTTTAAGCAAGAAATTCCCAAGGAAACGATCTATGATAATACTCGGGGTAGTTCTCTACTGTTTGAGGCCAGGACGGGAGTATTGCGAACCAAGACATATCGGGCCAAATACGGTGGTGGTGGTAGTGATTAGAAAGAAGAGGAAAAAGGCACCTAATTTCTGTCTGCCTTCAGGCGACACGGCGCAGTGCCTTATAGGGGTGGAGGGAAGGAGGGATACAAAGAATAGAAGGAAAATAGACGGAGAAGAAGACAGCCAACGAGAGAAAAAAGAAGGAGATAGGAAAGTGGGGATCCGGTCGAAGCAGTCCAAGGGCGGGGTGCCACAATGCGAGAGCTGCACGGCGTCAGGAGACCGCGGAGGGCGAACCAGTCGGCGGGAGCTACGCTGATGCCGGAGATCGCGAGGGCACAACCGTCCAGCTTGAAATCCTGCGAGCGAATTCACATACGAAGAGGTAGACACACTATGCAGTGCATTTGGAGAGGAGGAGGAAACTGTCGAAAACCTGATAATGCTCTGTAAAGGGCTTCACCCTATAGTTTAGGATGATGGCGCAGAGTTTTTCAAAGCACTGGGGTTTAGGGACAGGGAGGGCAAAATAGACTTTAAGCGGGTAGACTTAACTAGAAGGAGGTTATCTGATTGGTGGCTAAAGTCAAGGCACGAGTGAAAATTAAACCCTTCGCTGTAAAGTACGAATCATCAACCTCACTATTTAAAGGAAAAAAAAAGAGAAATAACTCTATTGGTTAGTTCACTAGATATTAGGTTAGGTAGCGGTAGTCGCCACGCAATCTAAAGGGTACATTAACATCCATCCATTCATAAGCGTACTATTGCACAGAGATTTAATACAATCCAAGCCAAGCCGAAGTGGCCAGTGTGCGTTGCGGCTTGTTTAGTAAGTTGTGTCGGCAATCTTGTCACGTTATGAGGCGATACTAAAGCTACACGGCTGCTTTCAAGTTGCAAGTTACAGATCATGCACTAAACACGGGCAACAAGGCCGCGGGTAGGCCCTTCGGAGTCTACGAGTTTTGTGCTCGCTACTGGTGACGGCAGCTGAAGGCCACCAAGACGCGTTGGGCCTGCCGTGTGCCTACAACTGGGATTGATGGTAAACTTTATTTCTTCAGAAGGAAACTGCGGACGATTCGTTTAAATAGCCATCAGCCGATGTCATACGCTTACCTTTTGAGGGCTCCTGTTGAGCGACAAAAGCTATCGCTACGCCCGCAATGTCCACAAGCTTTGCGTATGGTATTCTAATTCTCGACTGTTTGCTTCCACTACTTGTGTCTCAAATAAATATTGTCTTGTGTTGAACCTCTGCTTTTATTGTTGAGGTAAGTTTTAATTAGTACTTCTTAAAGCTTGCTGTTAGTAGCTGAGGTGAGAATCCCGATTTGCGGCCACTTCGTTTTCTTTTTCGCTCTGTACGTTTTCGTGGAACGTTTTCCCCGCGTAATTCTCGCACCCCTTCAACTTTGCATCGGTTTTCTGGCAAAAAAATGCGAGGATTATGCAAGTAAATACGTACATTTCGTATGAAGTACTCACTAAAGCCACAGGCTCAAAATAACCATGATGGCCAAGCTCTCTCGGGAAGAAACAAATCGTCTTGCAAGACGCACGTTTTCGTTGTAGATGAGCTTTCACTTACTCCTCTAAAATGCGTTATTTTTTTTTTCAAGAATTATTTGTGTGAAACCTTTTAGATTGGATATCATGTTTTTCGTACGTGTGACAGCCCGACCAGCTATAATTTTTTTCCAAATTAGCTCTAACATGTGAAGGGTGCAATTCCCTCCTTTGAAACTTGATATTGCCTGTAAAACTTTTTGCAAACCTAAAGTAAGTAATCAATATGGGCCGAACATTTTAAGAATTTTCACATTGCAATTTCTCTTGTCTATTTTTTTTAAAAGTGCTGTATGTATTTTCTTGATAATTATTTACAAGTTAATGTAGAGCATTATGAGACACTAATGGCTCAGCTCCATAAAAGTTTAGTGGCATAAAATGTTTGTTCAAAATGAACTATACACATTGTCATGGAGAATAACCAAAATAGTACGTATTTGAAATCAGCATAAAAGTTTATAAAGATGGCAAGAATTTCATTGCCATAGTCTACAGACTAACACAAGATTTCTTCGGATCTCATGTTTCATCAATATAGTATTCGACAACATTCTGGGTAATTTTGAAAGTTCTCACTGTTATAGATGTCGAGCAGGAAGACTTCACAATATGGTGTAATTGAATAGTGTGCTGTATTTGGGACTTGTTTTTGACATACTGGCAACAAAACTGCTAGGTAATAACACTCCATGAATGCAGGTTCCTTGTAGTACTTCCAGAAAAATGTTGAGACTTGCATCTATGGCAGATCTTTTGTAGGATGTCATCTAAATCACATTTTTGTGCAATTTGTGGGAGGTGGTTTTAGTTATGTGGAGACTTCTAAATTAAGGCAAGGTTTTCTTTGTCGAATTAAGACTTGTTTAATGACACTGGGTACTCTGGCAACAAAATGTATTTTCTCAGCAAAATCAACTGGGGCCAGTTTATACGCTCCAATGTTTTTATCTGAACATACCCTACATCTGTTTTGGCACCAAGAAATGAAGAGTCGTGCTGCTGTCAAAATACCTTGGTTTTGGGCGATCACATTTTTTATTTGTGGAGTGTTTTTAGCATTTATCAAAACTGACCTGACTTTCTCACATAGGTGCAACCAGTGACTTTGCAGGTACCTAAACCCTATCGAAATATTTTGGTAGTTTTGAACATTGTAAGTGCATTCCCAGAAATCCTCCTCAATGTGCCTGCTTAGTTACAGTAGTAGCTGTCGTCAAGATCAGAGCCAAAGCTATAGCCAGACTTCATACAGCCTGCATGGCACATCCTGCTAAGAAAGGATGCTGCTTTGAACAAAACTACCTCACTGTATCTGCAGACGGTGGTTACAGTTGAGGCCATCTTTGTTGTCCCCGTCCTGCCCAAGTTTTGACAGCATTGTAGCACTCTAGATTGTGTGTTGTAATAAAGAACATATCAATAAGAAGTCTGAAGTAGCATTTCTTTTTGAACTGCACTATGAAAGTTATCTCATGCAAGCATTGTACCGGCACATTTTTAAATCGTTGTTTCTCCTCCAGGATTCAAAAAAATTTTCTGCACTTGGCAACATGGGCATCATGCATGTTGTTTGCCGTGGATTAAGCCACGTGGACCTTGGCATGCACTTTCTGAATTCTACACTGTGTCTACTTGTTGATTTACTAGTGTCCCCATTTGCTTGCTTGATAATTTTTACACATATACGGCAGATGCACTTCATCACTTTTTACTTTGGTATCATCATAGTACTGGTTAGAACGAGCAAGCAGATACTTGTGCAGTAGTACCCACTCAAAGAAGCCACCCTGACGAGATTTGTGTGCCACACCAAGATCTGAAAGTGCTTTGCCACATTCTGCATCATATTCGGAAGAGGTTGTGGGATATTAAAATCAACAAGCTCCATAGTAGCTTGTATTTGAGTGGTGCAGTCAAACTTGATTATATTGAACTCTAGTAGACTGAATTACCCTTTAGGTTGAACTACTTATTTTGATTCTTGGTTTTTGACTCGCCACCGGCCTTGCAGGGACACTGTTCACTTGTTCGCTTGTTTGTTAATGTCATAGGGGGAAAGAAGGACAGTGCTGTAACGAAGAGTAATGCATAAAATTGTACTTGCACACTGTTTGAAGTCTTACATGTGTCTCCTTTTATGATGCAGCTCTTTGTTATTTCTGTAGACTGAAAAAATGCCTCCTAATTGTGCCACAAGATGTACAACTGGTCTACCCATTCAATTTAATGACATTTGCAGTTCTTGCGCCCTGCTATACTTAGCCACAGCAGCTCCACTCATCGTCTACCCACATATAGTGTGCCAAAATGGGAAAGCAGACACTTGGCACATTGGTTTGGTTCACTGAGAGTTCACGTCCTTCATGCAGTTCAATTCAATATTTTTTCTTCCAAGTTCGACTGCTCAAAGTTGAATTGTCCTATGTATAGAGTTTCTTTTTTTCAAAAATATGTGTTGTTTCATCAAATTAGTTACTCAAAGAGAAATGAGTAATTAAGAGAAAGAGTAATAATGAGAACTAATGCTGCATCTCACACAAAAAAATCAAGACCTCATATTTGTACTTGTCTTTATACTGAAGAAGCAGTCATAGGGTTATAGTAATAAAACCGCAATTGAGTTATTTCCAACAATTGAGACTAATGATTTCATGGTTGCAAGTACGTTTCAATGTGCTGTGTTTGTGCTGGCTTTAACATTGTTTTATGTGCTGTTGCAGATGTTTTGTTCCCCTCTGTGGAGAAGCAAAGAAATGGATTGCTTTAGATATTGACAGGAAGGCATTGCACCACCTGCTTCTTGGAAAGCATTCATCATTTTACACTTATGATGGAACTTAATACGTTATGAACACAGAAGTGTGACAGTGATGTGACTGTCTATGGACTGCTGCTAATTGCTCCTTGCATTGAAACGTGTGACATTATCTGTACACTTTCTGCACTGTTATGCAATTGAAATTGGCAAGACTAATTATTTATTTACTTTGTGTGTGTTGAGAGCTTTAGTGTAAAGAAATTGTGCTTGGCTTACAAGGTACCTTGTTCGGTTTAGGTATTTATTAAAGGGGCACTGACACAAAATTTCATGGCCAAGACGGCCTGCGGGATCGATTCGCGTGAACGTTCATATATCGTCTGCAAAATATCAACAGTGAATATAGCTTGGAAGGCATCTTCAATTAATTTTGAAGTTTGTGTGAGCACTAGACTTCATTGTGCCATTGACACCCTCGAAGGGGACCCTTTAGGGACCCCCAACTACGCTCACGCCACCAGCTGCAGTCAATAAAACATGTTATGATGACATCGTAGTCGGCATTTTTTTTTGCCGGGTTTGTTCGCACAGTCTACGCTTCTTGGTTGGTGGTCGCGAGTGCGTAATTATGGCTCACGCTTTGAAAATTTTGTGTTTAGCGACACTGCAATCCCGTTTCTTATTCGAAAGTAATTCTTGATGCGATCCATGCGGAAATGTGTCACAGTTCTGCGTGCTGACGTGATCTAGAGCAGAACGTGCTCGGTGGCGATAGTTGCACTCAATGGCTCCTCATATTTAAAGCTTTCTAAACCTGAAACTGGTCGATGATGAGATACCTGTAAATACTTATCCGTGATGTGCTACAGCAAACATGTGCAGGGTTATGGCTAACAGGCCTTCAGCAATACATTGCAGTATAGTGGTTTTGGGACGTTAAACCCCACGTATCAATCAATCATCAAGCAATACATTGCAGCAGAAGAACGCGAGCCTAACGTTTTTGTGTGAGTACCCCTTTGAGGCACATCTTTACACGTCTATAAGTGCAAGGAGAAATGTTTGTTGTATAAGTAACTTCAGTGCTTGCTGGTAACACTTTTATTTTGTACTGCAATATGTAAATAAGGATTTAAGCCTTTAGCAGGAGTCTCGTGTTTCTTCGTTGTGCCTTATTCTCTGTAAAACCTCAGTGCATGTCCGTATAGTCTGAACAAAATCTTTAAATTATATGGCCAAACAAACTTGATTTGTAAATGATATTTTTTTTAAGTGCCCTACCTGAGCAATATCGACTTGAGTTTCCCTAAATGTATCTCCCTTCATTTCCATCATCAAGCATGGCTATATTGATACGCAGATAAGGTGAATGAAGACGAAGGGCAGGAGCATAATCAAGTATTGTAATATATTTACAGAGATAAAGTGAAGGAAGTGATAGGCATTCTGTTCCATCATGAAGCGTTGTGATATCGTTGTGAAGATAACGTGAAGAAAGACCAAGGGCAGGAGGAGCAAACGGGCGTGCGTGTGTGTGTGTTAGCCATGGGTAAGGAACAGGCAACAGTCAATATGACTAACTGACACACGCGCATCGTTCAGATCCTCCTGCCCATTAACTTCCTTCACTTCATCTCCGTGAGGATATTCTTTGTTTTACATAGGTTTTCCTATTACCTTCACTGTGAAGTAAGGCTTGAAATGAATTTAGTGTGTTGAGTTGTGTGCATTGTGTCATCATATATCCATAGTAGTTTTATCATTTTGGTATCGAAAGGTGGCCTTCTAAGTATGTACGAAGGTGTAGCGATTGTTCTAATTCAGTGTAAATAGTTACACACTGTGATAAATGGAATAGTATCTACACGTGTGAGGTATTGTAAGTGTCTGAAATATATTATATGAATACAGTAGAATCTCTATGATACGATTGCTGGTGATGCGAATTTTGCGACGATACAAATTTTAAGGTTGTTTTGGATCGACTACATTACATGAAACACACCGTCATTCGGTGTTACACGAACGGTTTTCCCATTCACCGCGGATGATACTGGCGCATAGCTGACCGATCCACTTGAACGGCACAACGCAGCTTGTCTGTAAGAGGGAGCTGCGAGAGTGAGTAAACCGCAGCACTTTATCGAGAGGCGGTGAAAGCAAGAAAGTTCAAAAGAACATTATGCACTTTTTTTCGGCTGGAGTAGTTGACCCAATGAAGTTTGTTCATCATCATGGTCAGCTTCAACTGTTTTGTTCATATCAATTCAGAATGATACGAATATCTTGCATACTCCCTTCAAATTTGTATCTTCAAAATTCTTTGTAGCTCATTCTGTAATTTATATGGAATTATTATGCTTTCATTCAAACAGGATAGAGACCTTCATGTAAAGTGTATGAACTGTGCTAGTATACATAGAAAGACATTTTTCTACAGAATCCATGTAAATGTTCCATCACACCTGTCCACTAAAAACTGTGATGCGTTGGATTTGTTGCAACTGATATTTTTTCCTTTTTTCATGTTCTCCTATATTACCGTCTTTCACTCGTGTCTTGATTATTTCATTTGCTAAAATATCACCCGAGATTTGGTGCAGCATTATTAAAATAAAGCATGATAAATACTATATTGTGCTTCTCCTTGTTTTGGCATACTATTACAAAGAAAATTTGATGTTTAGGCACAGTATCAGAATATCATTCAAATCAGGCCCGTGTGCATTTGCCTAACATTTTGAATGTATCGAGGGGAGTTCTTACATCCAGAGAGAAGGAAATTTTTGTACAGCATGTCGCGTCATTGCATGGTTACTACTGCAGTAACATGTTGTTTGCATAAGTGAAGTAATTGTATACTTCATTTACCAATCCAGCAACCTTTGTTCATTTCCTGGAACTGTAATCTACTTACAGACAACGTGTTTCACATAGTCTTCATTGTCTTTTTGTTCCTTTCATGACTTTGCAGGATCCTTGTCTTCGACATCTCATGAGCAGTACCTGTCACTGGTGACCCTTCAAGGTGGACTGCATTCCTGTCGTCAGTGCACCTATGTGACCAAGTACAAAGGGCACATGCAACAACATCTTTGCAGACATACGGGCGTGCGCCCCTATGAGTGCCATCTGTGTCCAGCTACATTCTCTCAAGACTCTCACCTGACGAGGCACATTCATACGCACTCAGGAAAGCATCCCTTCTCCTGTGACCAGTGTAGGGCATCGTTCAGACATAAAACGAACCTTGTGGCCCATGTGCGCACCCACACAGGGGAGCGTCCCTTTTCCTGTGACCAGTGCGATGCATCATTTGTGCGGGCGCAGCACCTCAATCGCCACATGTACATCCACAGAGGCGAGCGTCCCTTTTCCTGTCACCACTGCAGTGCCTCCTTTTCACAGAATCAGAAACTCATGAACCATCTATCCCGTCATCATGCAAACAAGAAGCCTTAAAATGTGAGTGGTCCACAGCCTGCCTTCAAGAGAAGAGGAGTGCTAGGTAATAGGGGGATTGTTGATTAGAGAGGCTGCAGGGTAAAAGTAGATTGAGACTTGGCAAGTAACTTGGTTTGGCAATTCTCGAAGGAAAATGCATGGATTTGTGGGAGGAAAGGCAAGTGGTAGAAGAGTGTGTAAAAGAGAGGCCACCTTGGGATATGAATATTCATACTACCTTGCACTTCTTTTGGGTAACACTTTCTCCGTGAGAAGAACTCGTGAACGGCCACAGGCACTAAGAACATCCCCTATACATTTCCTAGCCTTATTGTCTGTTCCCTTTAATATTGTGTCTAAAACACAAAACAAGCCCTAAAATATGCACTTCGAAAATTTGCAGGGTCACTAACAAATTGCTTAAAAGCAACTGAGGAACAAAAGCCATCTCTATTATCTCTGTCCAGGTATTGATCCTTCCATGGCATGTTAATTTACCCTGAAAGCTTCCTGCATAGTTTTGCACTGCCTCTGTGATCAGCCCGCTATCGAACAATTGACAGTGTCATGTTATACGGTCATCACGTTATGCGGTGTCACAAATTGTGGTGACAAGTGACACGACGATTTTTCGTACCACTCATGTCAATGTCAATACCATTGAATGCCAATAGTCAGTTCTCGCCTTTGATGAGACATCCAAGGCCTTTCACCTTTAGGCCTAGAACGTGTTCTGTTTTAGATGGCTTATTGGTTTTCATGAGTTGATATGAAAGTATGGCAAAAATATGGGAAGTGAGGATGAGGGATAGAGTAGCTAGCAAAGTGTATGCTGGTTCCTGAGCGAGCCACTTCACTTATGAACTGATGACTTCACACTGAGGGTTGAAGCAGAGAAAGATTGCCATGCCTGCTTGTTGTTGGTAGCAGAGAAAGAGCACTACAGTGAAATAATGAAACAAATATGCTGTGCATCTAGAGGGAGCATAAGCAGTTGTCATGCAAGATATCAGTGGCATCTCCATAACCTTTTTGCACCCTACACATCATGTGTGTCTGACTCAGTTTTCATCCTAATGTACTATGCTTGTATATGGGGTGTCATATGTGTTGTAAAAATAATGATTTTCTTATTAAATTCACGTATTGGTAACCCCCCGTGTGACATATGGGGCCTCTTTCTTTAACAAACAAGAGGGCTTAGCAAGTCAGCGCTCAAAAAAGTTGTATATGTTTAAGAATTTTCTGGTAGCTATCTTGATGGTTACTCTGCATTGCTGGAAAGCATATGTGGTCTTGTTCTAAATAGGCCACCTTTGGTGTATGCCAGTGTATTTTTCTGCACTTCATTTTACATTGCCTCTTTAGGTTTCTCTTCTTTGTTAATTGCCACAGATGCGCTCCTATCTAATCTAGCTGGCTCCTCCTTTTTGTAAGAATGTGTGTTGAAAACCATTTTGATACTACTGCTCTTCCAGCCTTTATAAATTATATTCTTTTTTTGTGTGTTGAGCTGTAAAAAGTACTTACCTTGTCTTTGACTGTGGAACGTTCTGCAGTGCAGGGACCAACATACATGTCTGATTTTGGACATGTGTTTTTGCCATATGTACGGCATGAGGAAAATCTGGACCTAAAATTCTCGAATCGGTGTTGAAAATTCTCCAGGGGGAGGTATTGCCAGAGCCAATGTTTGGACAAGCGGTGTTCTCTTCAAGGCATCGAGACCTGTTGCATTGTAGTAAAGGCTCCATGTGTAAATGTATGTTGGCTCAGAAAAGCCTGTTCAAGAATTTTTCATCTCTACATGCCTTTGTGTTTGAATTGATATCTCATTTATTGCAAAGTATATATGCCCCAAAGTAGTTAGCCAAGCCTACTAATGTTAAACATACTTCACAAAGTTTCAGGGGAGATGGGCATCGGTGTAGCTCAGTTGGTAGACCTCCGGACGCGTCAATCGAAAGTTACAAGTTCAGTCCCTCCCACCAGCAAGTTATCTTATCCTCCACTTTTTTTCTTCATATTTCAATACAATTACTTCTAATAACATCCTTTATACTTTCCTCTGGATATGTGTTTGTTAGTTCCTATTAATATTGTGTCTAAGACTGAAAAATAAGCCCTTTGTGAAAGTATAGCCACTACGTTCATTGCTTCCTCGTACTTACATTTTCACAGCATATCATCAATAAAAAGAACTCTCAGTGTGTTTGCATTTTACATTGTGTTTGCATTATGTGTGCTTGTTATTGCAGTTTTCTTTTTTCATGCTTGCTTTTTGCGTTATAAGGTTTCCTTGATTAGTTGTACTCTGTATTGTATTTCCCCCGTATGTGATGCCTGTTCTCGGGGCCTTAGAGTCATAGGGTCAGTAAAAAATTCTCTCTCTCTCTCTCTCTTATCTTGTCTGTGACTGAAACACGGACATTCAGTGGAAGGGGTCCTATCGCATGTACTAGTATGGCATGGCCGAAGTGTAGATTTGCGTCAGGTATCAAAACATGTAAACTGGGCAACGAGTGGGTGTTCTGAAGGCCTACCCTTCACGAAGCGCTCGAAGATTTTGTTGTCGCCGTCAGCAAAAGCATGAACAAAGTGAGTATCTGCGTAGGTTGCTATGTTGTTCTACAGATGCATAATCGACCCTTCAGTGATTCTAAGACAGAAAAATTACGACATAAAGACATTTAACAAATTCACCTAAAGTAGGCATTCTAGGATAGTTTGAAATGGCCAATGCTGCATGTATGATCTGCCTTCTTACATGCCGAGAACTGAATCCAGGATAGCAGTTGAGAAGGTGATGCGCACAGGGCCAACTTATGCTGCTGTGTTGTATTGTTGAAGTCAAACCTGAAGCATTCTTCAAGTTTAATGGCCATCACATCGCTTTGGTATATTCAGTTATATAAAGTCAGGATGTAGATCTGTTTATATCAGTGTTTGTCCTAATTGCCAGAACATCTGATAAATAACTTATTTCAAGTATTTTATGTCAATATGCTTTCATGTATACAATATAAGAACATCAGCATTTAACAATGAATGGGCATACTACTTTTGAGTATGTAATCGTACAAATATTGGTAGGCTTTCATGAAAGCATGTGATGCACGTGAATGTGCCTGTTTGTTAAGTGTCCGTTGTTGATACACACTACAACCTCATTAATAGCGCTGCTGTGGTGGTCAAGTGAGTATGGCACTCTGCTACTAACCTGAAGGTCGTGAGATCGAACCTTCCCTGCGGCAATGGCATTTTTGATAGAGTTGAAAATGATTACGCCTGTGTGCTTAAATTTAGGTGCACATTAAAACCTCAGGTGTTCGAAATTTCAGGAGCCCTTCAATATTGCGTCTCTCATAATCAAATCGTGGTTTTGGGACGTCAAACTGCAGCTATTATTAATAATACTATTATTATTATTATTATCAACCTCATTAATACATTTACAAAACAAATTGAAAAGAAAGCACTATCTGGTAAAACGTACCATATAAATTGACAAACATTATGTACAACTTCACTTAATAATGATACTATGAATATACAAGATAATTAAAAGTTTATTTCTTGTAGGTATCAGGCAGGTATTGCTATACTCACCCCTGATGAGTCTCTTAAACTAATTTTATGTAGGTATATTTTCTAGTGTCTTCCGTACTATATTTCTTTGTTTCTCATTTTGTTTCATGTGTGTATGTATTCAGATACAAAGTAATTTTTTTTGCTGTGTTGCATTGTTTCGATACTTTCAAAAACTTTCATTTCAATTATCTGATGCTCAGGAGAGTGTCTGCGAAATGGTTAAAGCACTTACTATATATTTTTTGACAATTTAACTTGGCTGCAATGTTACTTCACTTTCGTTTGCCTAGACATAGCCACTGCTTCAACATACTGAAGCTTCATGGTTGGCTGATTTATTTTGTCACTTGTCACACCCATACTGCATTACATCTGATGCTGATCGCCTTTGTGCTTTCATCTACCCATTGCAGTCTTGGGCAGTAGCTTGTTACTTGTAGCATGTTATCAATAACTAGTTATCTTTTTAAGTAATTTGCACCTGTAACTAGTGGCCTTGACTTAACTTTAACTTGACTGCACTGCTACTTCACTTTTCTTTGCCTAGACATAGCCACTTCTTCAACATACTGAAGCTTCATGGTTGACTGATTTATTTTGTCACTTGTCACACCCATACTGCATTACATCTGATGCTGATCGCCTTTGTGCTTTCACCTACCCATTGCAGTCTTGGGTAGTAGCTTGTTACTAGTAGCATGTTATCAATAACTAGTTATCTTTTCAGTAATTTGTACCTGTAACTAGTGGCCTTGACTTAACTTTAACTTGACTGCACTGTTACTTCACTTTCGTTTGCCTAGACATAGCCACTGCTTCAACATACTGAAGCTTCATGGTTGACTGATTTATTTTGTCACTTGTCACACCCATACTGCATTACATCTGATGCTGATCGCCTTTGTGCTTTCATCTACCCATTGCAGTCTTGGGCAGTAGCTTGTTACTTGTAGCATGTTATCAATAACTAGTTATCTTTTTAAGTAATTTGCACCTGTAACTAGTGGCCTTGACTTAACTTTAACTTGACTGCACTGTTACTTCACTTTTCTTTGCCTAGACATAGCCACTTCTTCAACATACTGAAGCTTCATGGTTGACTGATTTATTTTGTCACTTGTCACACCCATACTGCATTACATCTGATGCTGATCGCCTTTGTGCTTTCACCTACCCATTGCAGTCTTGGGTAGTAGCTTGTTACTAGTAGCATGTTATCAATAACTAGTTATCTTTTTCAGTAATTTGTACCTGTAACTAGTGGCCTTGACTTAACTTTAACTTGACTGCACTGTTACTTCACTTTTCTTTGCCTAGACATAGCCACTTCTTCAACATACTGAAGCGTCATGGTTGACTGATTTATTTTGTCACTTGTCACATCCATACTGCATTTCATCTGATGCTGATCGCCTTTGTGCTTTCATCTACCCGTTGCAGTCATGGGCAGTAGCTTGTTACTAGTAGCATGTTATCAATAACTAGTTATCTTTTTCAGTAATTTGCACCTGTAACTAGTGGCCTGGACTTAACTTTAACTTGACTGCACTGTTACTTCACTTTTCTTTGCCTAGACATAGCCATTTCTTCAACATACTGAAGCTTCACGGTTGACTGATTTATTTTATCACTTGTCACACCCATACTGCATTACATCTGATGCTGATTGTCTTTGTGCTTTTATCTACCCATTACAGTCTTGGGCAGTAGATTGTTACTAGTAGCATGTTATCAATAACTAGTTATCTTTTTCAGTAATTTGCACCTGTAACTAGTGGCCTTGACTTAACTTTTGCATTCTTACTTCACTTTTCTTTGCCTAGACATAGCCACTTCTTCAACATACTGAAGCTTCATGGTTGACTGATTTATTTTGTCACTTGTCACACCCATACTGCATTTCATCTGATGCTGATCGCCTTTGTGCTTTCATCTACCCATTGCAGTCTTGGGCAGTAGCTTGTTACTAGTAGCATGTTATCAATAACTAGTTATCTTTTTCAGTAATTTGCACCTGTAACTAGTGGCCTTGACTTAACTTTAACTTGACTGCATTCTTACTTCACTTTTCTTTGCCTAGACATAGAGACTTCTTCAACATACTGAAGCTTCATGGTTGACTGATTTATTTTGTCACTTGTCACACCCATACTGCATTTAATCTGATGCTGATCGCCTTTGTGCTTTCATCTACCCATTGCAGTCTTGAGCAGTAGCTTGTTACTAGTAGCATGTTATCAATAACTAGTTATCTTTTTCAGTAATTTGCACCTGTAGCTAGTGGCCTTGACTTAACTTTAACTTGACTGCACTGTTACTTCACTTTTCTTTGCCTAGACATTGCCACTTCTTCAACATACTGAAGCTTCATGGTTGACTGATTTATTTTGTCACTTGTCACACCCATACTGCATTTCATCTGATGCTGATCGCCTTTGGGCTTTCATCTACCCATTGCAGTCTTGGGCAGTAGCTTGTTACTAGTAGCATGTTATCAATAACTAGTTATCTTTTTCAGTAATTTGCACCTGTAACTAGTGACCTTGACTTAACTTTAACTTGACTGCACTGTTACTTCACTTTTCTTTGCCTAGACATAGAGACTTCTTCAACATACTGAAGCTTCATGGTTGACTGATTTATTTTGTCACTTGTCACACCCATACTGCATTACATCTGATGCTGATTGCCTTTGTGCTTTCTTCTACCCATTGCAGTCTTGGGTAGTAGCTTGTTACTAGGAGCATGTTATCAATAACTAGTTATCTTTTTCAGTAATTTGCACCTGTAACTAGTGGCCTTGACTTAACTTTAACTTGACTGCACTGTTACTTCACTTTTCTTTTCCTAGACATAGCCACTTCTTCAACATACTGAAGCTTCATGGTTGACTGATTTATTTTGTCACTTGTCACACCCATTCTGCATTTCATCTGATGCTGATCGCCTTTGTGCTTTCATCTACCCATTGCAGTCTTGGGCAGTAGATTGTTACTAGCAGCATGTTATCAATAACTAGTTATCTTTTTCAGTAATTTGCACCTGTAACTAGTGGCCTTGACTTAACTTTAACTTGACTGAACTGTTACTTCACTTTTCTTTGCCTAGACATAGCCACTTCTTCAACATACGGAAGCTTCATGGTTGACTGATTTATTTTGTCACTTGTCACACCCATACTGCAATACATCTGATGCTGATCGTCTTTGTGCTTTCATCTACCCATTACAGTCGTGGGCAGTAGATTGTTACTAGTGGCATGTTATGAGTAACTAGTTATCTTTTTCAGTAATTTGCACCTGTAACTAGTGGCCTTGACTTAACTTTAACTTGACTGAACTGTTACTTCACTTTTCTTTGCCTAGACATTGCCACTTCTTCAACATACTGAAGCTTCATGGTTGACTGATTTATTTTGTCACTTTTCACACCCATACTGCATTTCATCTGATGCTGATTGCCTTTGTGCTTTCATCTACCCATTGCAGTCTTGGGCAGTAGCTTGTTACTAGTAGCATGTTTTCAATAAATAGTTATCTTTTTCAGTAATTTGCACCTGTAACTAGTGACCTTGACTTAACTTTAACTTCACTGCACTGTTACTTCACTTTTCTTTGCCTAGACATAGAGACTTCTTCAACATACTGAAGCTTCATGGTTGTCTGATTTATTTTGTCACTTGTCACACCCATACTGCACTACATCTGATGCTGATTGCCTTTGTGCTTTCATCTACCCATTGCAGTCTTGGGTAGTAGCTTGTTACTAGGAGCATGTTATCAATAACTAGTTATCTTTTTCAGTAATTTGCACCTGTTACTAGTGGTCTTGACTTAACTTTAACTTGACTGCACTGTTACTTCACTTTTCTTTTCCTAGACATAGCCACTTCTTCAACATACTGAAGCTTCATGGTTGACTGATTTATTTTGTCACTTGTCACACCCATACTGCATTTCATCTGATGCTGATCGCCTTTGTGCTTTCATATACCCATTGCAGTCTTGGGCAGTAGATTGTTACTAGTAGCATGTTATCAATAACTAGTTATCTTTTTCAGTAATTTGCACCTGTAACTAGTCACTTTGACTTAACTTTAACTTGACTGCACTGTTACTTCACTTTTCTTTTCCTAGACATAGCCACTTCTTCAACATACTGAAGCTTCATGGTTGACTGATTTATTTTGTCACTTGTCACACCCATACTGCATTTCATCTGATGCTGATCGCCTTTGTGCTTTCATCTACCCATTGCAGTCTTGGCCAGTAGATTGTTACTAGTAGCATGTTATCAATAACTAGTTATCTTTTTCAGTAATTTGCACCTGTAACTAGTGGCCTTGACTTAACTTTAACTTGACTGAACTGTTACTTCACTTTTCTTTGCCTAGACATAGCCACTTCTTCAACATACTGAAGCTTCAGGGTTGACTGATTTATTTTGTCACTTGTCACACCCATACTGCATTTCATCTGATGCTGATCGCCTTTGTGCTTTCACCTACCCATTGATGTCTTGGGCAGTAACTTGTTACCAGTAGCATGTTACCAATAACTAGTTATCTTTTTCAGTAATTTGCACATGTAACTAGTGGCCTTGACTTAACTTTAACTTGACTGCAGTGTTACTTCACTTTTCTTTGCCTAGACATTGCCACTTCTTCAACATACTGAAGCTTCATGGTTGACTGATTTATTTTGTCACTTGTCACACCCATACTGCATTTCATCTGATGCTGATCACCTTTGTGCTTTCATCTACCCATTGCAGTCTTGGGCAGTAGCTTGTTAGTAGTAGCATGTTATCAATAACTAGTTATCTTTTTCAGTAATTTGCACCTGTAACTAGTGACCTTGACTTAACTTTAACTTGACTGCACTGTTACTTCACTTTTCTTTGCCTAGACATAGAGACTTCTTCAACATACTGAAGCTTCATGGTTGACTGATTTATTTTGTCACTTGTCACACCCATACTGCATTACATCTGATGCTGATTGCCTTTGTGCTTTCATCTACCCATTGCAGTCTTGGGTAGTAGCTTGTTACTAGGAGCATGTTATCAATAACTAGTTATCTTTTTCAGTAATTTGCACCTGTAACTAGTGGCCTTGACTTAACTTTAACTTGACTGAACTGTTACTTCACTTTTCTTTGCCTAGACATAGCCACTTCTTCAACATACTGAAGCTTCATGGTTGACTGATTTATTTTGTCACTTGTCACACCCATACTGCATTTCATCTGATGCTGATCGCCTTTGTGCTTTCATCTACCCATTGATGTCTTGGGCAGTAACTTGTTACCAGTAGCATGTTACCAATAACTAGTTATCTTTTTCAGTAATTTGCACATGTAACTAGTGGCCTTGACTTAACTTTAACTTGACTGCAGTGTTACTTCACTTTTCTTTGCCTAGACATTGCCACTTCTTCAACATACTGAAGCTTCATGGTTGACTGATTTATTTTGTCACTTGTCACACCCATACTGCATTTCATCTGATGCTGATCGCCTTTGTGCTTTCATCTACCCATTGCAGTCTTGGGCAGTAGCTTGTTACTAGTAGCATGTTATCAATAACTAGTTATCTTTTTCAGCAATTTGCACCTGTAACTAGTGACCTTGACTTAACTTTAACTTGACTGCACTGTTACTTCACTTTTATTTGCCTAGACATAGAGACTTCTTCAACATACTGAAGCTTCATGGTTGACTGATTTATTTTGTCACTTGTCACACCCGTACTGCATTACATCTGATGCTGATCGCCTTTGTGCTTTCATCTACCCATTGCAGTCTTGGGCAGTAGCTTGTTACTAGTAGCATGTTATCAATAACTAGTTATCTTTTTCAGTAATTTGCACCTGTAACTAGTGGCCTTGACTTAACTTTAACTTGACTGCACTGTTACTTCACTTTTCTTTGCCTAGACATAGCCACTTCTTCAACATACTGAAGCTTCATGGTTGACTGATTTATTTTGTCAATTGTCACACCCATACTGCATTTCATCTGCTGCTGATCGCCTTTTTGCTTTCATCTACCCGTTGCAGTCATGGGCAGTAGCTTGTTACTAGTAGCATGTTATCAATAACTAGTTATCTTTTTCAGTAATTTGCACCTGTAACTAGTGGCCTTGACTCAACTTTAACTTGACTGAACTGTTACTTCACTTTTCTTTGCCTAGACATAGCCACTTCTTCAACATACTGAAGCTTCATGGTTGACTGATTTATTTTGTCACTTGTCACACCCGTACTGCATTACATCTGATGCTGATTGTCTTTGTGCTTTTATCTACCCATTACAGTCTTGGGCAGTAGATTGTTACTAGTAGCATGTTATCAATAACTAGTTATCTTTTTCAGTAATTTGCACCTGTAACTAGTGGCCTTGACTTAACTTTTGCATTCTTACTTCACTTTTCTTTGCCTAGACATAGCCACTTCTTCAACATACTGAAGCTTCATGGTTGACTGATTTATTTTGTCACTTGTCACACCCATACTGCATTTCATCTGATGCTGATCGCCTTTGTGCTTTCATCTACCCATTGCAGTCTTGGGCAGTAGCTTGTTACTAGTAGCATGTTATCAATAACTAGTTATCTTTTTCAGTAATTTGCACCTGTAACTAGTGGCCTTGACTTAACTTTAACTTGACTGCATTCTTACTTCACTTTTCTTTGCCTAGACATAGAGACTTCTTCAACATACTGAAGCTTCATGGTTGACTGATTTATTTTGTCACTTGTCACACCCATACTGCATTTAATCTGATGCTGATCGCCTTTGTGCTTTCATCTACCCATTGCAGTCTTGGGTAGTAGCTTGTTACTAGGAGCATGTTATCAATAACTAGTTATCTTTTTCAGTAATTTGCACCTGTAACTAGTGGCCTTGACTTAACTTTAACTTGACTGAACTGTTACTTCACTTTTCTTTGCCTAGACATAGCCACTTCTTCAACATACTGAAGCTTCATGGTTGACTGATTTATTTTGTCACTTGTCACACCCATACTGCATTTCATCTGATGCTGATCGCCTTTGTGCTTTCATCTACCCATTGATGTCTTGGGCAGTAACTTGTTACCAGTAGCATGTTACCAATAACTAGTTATCTTTTTCAGTAATTTGCACATGTAACTAGTGGCCTTGACTTAACTTTAACTTGACTGCAGTGTTACTTCACTTTTCTTTGCCTAGACATTGCCACTTCTTCAACATACTGAAGCTTCATGGTTGACTGATTTATTTTGTCACTTGTCACACCCATACTGCATTTCATCTGATGCTGATCGCCTTTGTGCTTTCATCTACCCATTGCAGTCTTGGGCAGTAGCTTGTTACTAGTAGCATGTTATCAATAACTAGTTATCTTTTTCAGCAATTTGCACCTGTAACTAGTGACCTTGACTTAACTTTAACTTGACTGCACTGTTACTTCACTTTTATTTGCCTAGACATAGAGACTTCTTCAACATACTGAAGCTTCATGGTTGACTGATTTATTTTGTCACTTGTCACACCCGTACTGCATTACATCTGATGCTGATCGCCTTTGTGCTTTCATCTACCCATTGCAGTCTTGGGCAGTAGCTTGTTACTAGTAGCATGTTATCAATAACTAGTTATCTTTTTCAGTAATTTGCACCTGTAACTAGTGGCCTTGACTTAACTTTAACTTGACTGCACTGTTACTTCACTTTCGTTTGCCTAGACATAGCCACTGCTTCAACATACTGAAGCTTCATGGTTGACTGATTTATTTTGTCACTTGTCACACCCATACTGCATTACATCTGATGCTGATCGCCTTTGTGCTTTCATCTACCCATTGCAGTCTTGGGCAGTAGCTTGTTACTTGTAGCATGTTATCAATAACTAGTTATCTTTTTAAGTAATTTGCACCTGTAACTAGTGGCCTTGACTTAACTTTAACTTGACTGCACTGTTACTTCACTTTTCTTTGCCTAGACATAGCCACTTCTTCAACATACTGAAGCTTCATGGTTGACTGATTTATTTTGTCACTTGTCACACCCATACTGCATTACATCTGATGCTGATCGCCTTTGTGCTTTCACCTACCCATTGCAGTCTTGGGTAGTAGCTTGTTACTAGTAGCATGTTATCAATAACTAGTTATCTTTTTCAGTAATTTGTACCTGTAACTAGTGGCCTTGACTTAACTTTAACTTGACTGCACTGTTACTTCACTTTTCTTTGCCTAGACATAGCCACTTCTTCAACATACTGAAGCGTCATGGTTGACTGATTTATTTTGTCACTTGTCACATCCATACTGCATTTCATCTGATGCTGATCGCCTTTGTGCTTTCATCTACCCGTTGCAGTCATGGGCAGTAGCTTGTTACTAGTAGCATGTTATCAATAACTAGTTATCTTTTTCAGTAATTTGCACCTGTAACTAGTGGCCTGGACTTAACTTTAACTTGACTGCACTGTTACTTCACTTTTCTTTGCCTAGACATAGCCATTTCTTCAACATACTGAAGCTTCACGGTTGACTGATTTATTTTATCACTTGTCACACCCATACTGCATTACATCTGATGCTGATTGTCTTTGTGCTTTTATCTACCCATTACAGTCTTGGGCAGTAGATTGTTACTAGTAGCATGTTATCAATAACTAGTTATCTTTTTCAGTAATTTGCACCTGTAACTAGTGGCCTTGACTTAACTTTTGCATTCTTACTTCACTTTTCTTTGCCTAGACATAGCCACTTCTTCAACATACTGAAGCTTCATGGTTGACTGATTTATTTTGTCACTTGTCACACCCATACTGCATTTCATCTGATGCTGATCGCCTTTGTGCTTTCATCTACCCATTGCAGTCTTGGGCAGTAGCTTGTTACTAGTAGCATGTTATCAATAACTAGTTATCTTTTTCAGTAATTTGCACCTGTAACTAGTGGCCTTGACTTAACTTTAACTTGACTGCATTCTTACTTCACTTTTCTTTGCCTAGACATAGAGACTTCTTCAACATACTGAAGCTTCATGGTTGACTGATTTATTTTGTCACTTGTCACACCCATACTGCATTTAATCTGATGCTGATCGCCTTTGTGCTTTCATCTACCCATTGCAGTCTTGAGCAGTAGCTTGTTACTAGTAGCATGTTATCAATAACTAGTTATCTTTTTCAGTAATTTGCACCTGTAGCTAGTGGCCTTGACTTAACTTTAACTTGACTGCACTGTTACTTCACTTTTCTTTGCCTAGACATTGCCACTTCTTCAACATACTGAAGCTTCATGGTTGACTGATTTATTTTGTCACTTGTCACACCCATACTGCATTTCATCTGATGCTGATCGCCTTTGGGCTTTCATCTACCCATTGCAGTCTTGGGCAGTAGCTTGTTACTAGTAGCATGTTATCAATAACTAGTTATCTTTTTCAGTAATTTGCACCTGTAACTAGTGACCTTGACTTAACTTTAACTTGACTGCACTGTTACTTCACTTTTCTTTGCCTAGACATAGAGACTTCTTCAACATACTGAAGCTTCATGGTTGACTGATTTATTTTGTCACTTGTCACACCCATACTGCATTACATCTGATGCTGATTGCCTTTGTGCTTTCTTCTACCCATTGCAGTCTTGGGTAGTAGCTTGTTACTAGGAGCATGTTATCAATAACTAGTTATCTTTTTCAGTAATTTGCACCTGTAACTAGTGGCCTTGACTTAACTTTAACTTGACTGCACTGTTACTTCACTTTTCTTTTCCTAGACATAGCCACTTCTTCAACATACTGAAGCTTCATGGTTGACTGATTTATTTTGTCACTTGTCACACCCATTCTGCATTTCATCTGATGCTGATCGCCTTTGTGCTTTCATCTACCCATTGCAGTCTTGGGCAGTAGATTGTTACTAGCAGCATGTTATCAATAACTAGTTATCTTTTTCAGTAATTTGCACCTGTAACTAGTGGCCTTGACTTAACTTTAACTTGACTGAACTGTTACTTCACTTTTCTTTGCCTAGACATAGCCACTTCTTCAACATACGGAAGCTTCATGGTTGACTGATTTATTTTGTCACTTGTCACACCCATACTGCAATACATCTGATGCTGATCGTCTTTGTGCTTTCATCTACCCATTACAGTCGTGGGCAGTAGATTGTTACTAGTGGCATGTTATGAGTAACTAGTTATCTTTTTCAGTAATTTGCACCTGTAACTAGTGGCCTTGACTTAACTTTAACTTGACTGAACTGTTACTTCACTTTTCTTTGCCTAGACATTGCCACTTCTTCAACATACTGAAGCTTCATGGTTGACTGATTTATTTTGTCACTTTTCACACCCATACTGCATTTCATCTGATGCTGATTGCCTTTGTGCTTTCATCTACCCATTGCAGTCTTGGGCAGTAGCTTGTTACTAGTAGCATGTTTTCAATAAATAGTTATCTTTTTCAGTAATTTGCACCTGTAACTAGTGACCTTGACTTAACTTTAACTTCACTGCACTGTTACTTCACTTTTCTTTGCCTAGACATAGAGACTTCTTCAACATACTGAAGCTTCATGGTTGTCTGATTTATTTTGTCACTTGTCACACCCATACTGCACTACATCTGATGCTGATTGCCTTTGTGCTTTCATCTACCCATTGCAGTCTTGGGTAGTAGCTTGTTACTAGGAGCATGTTATCAATAACTAGTTATCTTTTTCAGTAATTTGCACCTGTTACTAGTGGTCTTGACTTAACTTTAACTTGACTGCACTGTTACTTCACTTTTCTTTTCCTAGACATAGCCACTTCTTCAACATACTGAAGCTTCATGGTTGACTGATTTATTTTGTCACTTGTCACACCCATACTGCATTTCATCTGATGCTGATCGCCTTTGTGCTTTCATATACCCATTGCAGTCTTGGGCAGTAGATTGTTACTAGTAGCATGTTATCAATAACTAGTTATCTTTTTCAGTAATTTGCACCTGTAACTAGTCACTTTGACTTAACTTTAACTTGACTGCACTGTTACTTCACTTTTCTTTTCCTAGACATAGCCACTTCTTCAACATACTGAAGCTTCATGGTTGACTGATTTATTTTGTCACTTGTCACACCCATACTGCATTTCATCTGATGCTGATCGCCTTTGTGCTTTCATCTACCCATTGCAGTCTTGGCCAGTAGATTGTTACTAGTAGCATGTTATCAATAACTAGTTATCTTTTTCAGTAATTTGCACCTGTAACTAGTGGCCTTGACTTAACTTTAACTTGACTGAACTGTTACTTCACTTTTCTTTGCCTAGACATAGCCACTTCTTCAACATACTGAAGCTTCAGGGTTGACTGATTTATTTTGTCACTTGTCACACCCATACTGCATTTCATCTGATGCTGATCGCCTTTGTGCTTTCACCTACCCATTGATGTCTTGGGCAGTAACTTGTTACCAGTAGCATGTTACCAATAACTAGTTATCTTTTTCAGTAATTTGCACATGTAACTAGTGGCCTTGACTTAACTTTAACTTGACTGCAGTGTTACTTCACTTTTCTTTGCCTAGACATTGCCACTTCTTCAACATACTGAAGCTTCATGGTTGACTGATTTATTTTGTCACTTGTCACACCCATACTGCATTTCATCTGATGCTGATCACCTTTGTGCTTTCATCTACCCATTGCAGTCTTGGGCAGTAGCTTGTTAGTAGTAGCATGTTATCAATAACTAGTTATCTTTTTCAGTAATTTGCACCTGTAACTAGTGACCTTGACTTAACTTTAACTTGACTGCACTGTTACTTCACTTTTCTTTGCCTAGACATAGAGACTTCTTCAACATACTGAAGCTTCATGGTTGACTGATTTATTTTGTCACTTGTCACACCCATACTGCATTACATCTGATGCTGATTGCCTTTGTGCTTTCATCTACCCATTGCAGTCTTGGGTAGTAGCTTGTTACTAGGAGCATGTTATCAATAACTAGTTATCTTTTTCAGTAATTTGCACCTGTAACTAGTGGCCTTGACTTAACTTTAACTTGACTGAACTGTTACTTCACTTTTCTTTGCCTAGACATAGCCACTTCTTCAACATACTGAAGCTTCATGGTTGACTGATTTATTTTGTCACTTGTCACACCCATACTGCATTTCATCTGATGCTGATCGCCTTTGTGCTTTCATCTACCCATTGATGTCTTGGGCAGTAACTTGTTACCAGTAGCATGTTACCAATAACTAGTTATCTTTTTCAGTAATTTGCACATGTAACTAGTGGCCTTGACTTAACTTTAACTTGACTGCAGTGTTACTTCACTTTTCTTTGCCTAGACATTGCCACTTCTTCAACATACTGAAGCTTCATGGTTGACTGATTTATTTTGTCACTTGTCACACCCATACTGCATTTCATCTGATGCTGATCGCCTTTGTGCTTTCATCTACCCATTGCAGTCTTGGGCAGTAGCTTGTTACTAGTAGCATGTTATCAATAACTAGTTATCTTTTTCAGCAATTTGCACCTGTAACTAGTGACCTTGACTTAACTTTAACTTGACTGCACTGTTACTTCACTTTTATTTGCCTAGACATAGAGACTTCTTCAACATACTGAAGCTTCATGGTTGACTGATTTATTTTGTCACTTGTCACACCCGTACTGCATTACATCTGATGCTGATCGCCTTTGTGCTTTCATCTACCCATTGCAGTCTTGGGCAGTAGCTTGTTACTAGTAGCATGTTATCAATAACTAGTTATCTTTTTCAGTAATTTGCACCTGTAACTAGTGGCCTTGACTTAACTTTAACTTGACTGCACTGTTACTTCACTTTTCTTTGCCTAGACATAGCCACTTCTTCAACATACTGAAGCTTCATGGTTGACTGATTTATTTTGTCAATTGTCACACCCATACTGCATTTCATCTGCTGCTGATCGCCTTTTTGCTTTCATCTACCCGTTGCAGTCATGGGCAGTAGCTTGTTACTAGTAGCATGTTATCAATAACTAGTTATCTTTTTCAGTAATTTGCACCTGTAACTAGTGGCCTTGACTCAACTTTAACTTGACTGAACTGTTACTTCACTTTTCTTTGCCTAGACATAGCCACTTCTTCAACATACTGAAGCTTCATGGTTGACTGATTTATTTTGTCACTTGTCACACCCGTACTGCATTACATCTGATGCTGATTGTCTTTGTGCTTTTATCTACCCATTACAGTCTTGGGCAGTAGATTGTTACTAGTAGCATGTTATCAATAACTAGTTATCTTTTTCAGTAATTTGCACCTGTAACTAGTGGCCTTGACTTAACTTTTGCATTCTTACTTCACTTTTCTTTGCCTAGACATAGCCACTTCTTCAACATACTGAAGCTTCATGGTTGACTGATTTATTTTGTCACTTGTCACACCCATACTGCATTTCATCTGATGCTGATCGCCTTTGTGCTTTCATCTACCCATTGCAGTCTTGGGCAGTAGCTTGTTACTAGTAGCATGTTATCAATAACTAGTTATCTTTTTCAGTAATTTGCACCTGTAACTAGTGGCCTTGACTTAACTTTAACTTGACTGCATTCTTACTTCACTTTTCTTTGCCTAGACATAGAGACTTCTTCAACATACTGAAGCTTCATGGTTGACTGATTTATTTTGTCACTTGTCACACCCATACTGCATTTAATCTGATGCTGATCGCCTTTGTGCTTTCATCTACCCATTGCAGTCTTGGGTAGTAGCTTGTTACTAGGAGCATGTTATCAATAACTAGTTATCTTTTTCAGTAATTTGCACCTGTAACTAGTGGCCTTGACTTAACTTTAACTTGACTGAACTGTTACTTCACTTTTCTTTGCCTAGACATAGCCACTTCTTCAACATACTGAAGCTTCATGGTTGACTGATTTATTTTGTCACTTGTCACACCCATACTGCATTTCATCTGATGCTGATCGCCTTTGTGCTTTCATCTACCCATTGATGTCTTGGGCAGTAACTTGTTACCAGTAGCATGTTACCAATAACTAGTTATCTTTTTCAGTAATTTGCACATGTAACTAGTGGCCTTGACTTAACTTTAACTTGACTGCAGTGTTACTTCACTTTTCTTTGCCTAGACATTGCCACTTCTTCAACATACTGAAGCTTCATGGTTGACTGATTTATTTTGTCACTTGTCACACCCATACTGCATTTCATCTGATGCTGATCGCCTTTGTGCTTTCATCTACCCATTGCAGTCTTGGGCAGTAGCTTGTTACTAGTAGCATGTTATCAATAACTAGTTATCTTTTTCAGCAATTTGCACCTGTAACTAGTGACCTTGACTTAACTTTAACTTGACTGCACTGTTACTTCACTTTTATTTGCCTAGACATAGAGACTTCTTCAACATACTGAAGCTTCATGGTTGACTGATTTATTTTGTCACTTGTCACACCCGTACTGCATTACATCTGATGCTGATCGCCTTTGTGCTTTCATCTACCCATTGCAGTCTTGGGCAGTAGCTTGTTACTAGTAGCATGTTATCAATAACTAGTTATCTTTTTCAGTAATTTGCACCTGTAACTAGTGGCCTTGACTTAACTTTAACTTGACTGCACTGTTACTTCACTTTTCTTTGCCTAGACATAGCCACTTCTTCAACATACTGAAGCTTCATGGTTGACTGATTTATTTTGTCAATTGTCACACCCATACTGCATTTCATCTGCTGCTGATCGCCTTTTTGCTTTCATCTACCCGTTGCAGTCATGGGCAGTAGCTTGTTACTAGTAGCATGTTATCAATAACTAGTTATCTTTTTCAGTAATTTGCACCTGTAACTAGTGGCCTTGACTCAACTTTAACTTGACTGAACTGTTACTTCACTTTTCTTTGCCTAGACATAGCCACTTCTTCAACATACTGAAGCTTCATGGTTGACTGATTTATTTTGTCACTTGTCACACCCATACTGCATTTCATCTGATGCTGATCGCCTTTGTGCTTTCATCTACCCATTGCAGTCTTGGGCAGTAGCTTGTTACTAGTAGCATGTTTTCAATAAATAGTTATCTTTTTCAGTAATTTGCACCTGTAACTAGTGACCTTGACTTACCTTAAATTGACTGCACTGTTACTTCACTTTTCTTTGCCTAGACATAGAGACTTCTTCAACATACTGAAGCTTCATGGTTGACTGATTTATTTTGTCACTTGTCACACCCATACTGCACTACATCTGATGCTGATTGCCTTTGTGCTTTCATCTACCCATTGCAGTCTTGGGTAGTAGCTTGTTACTAGGAGCATGTTATCAATAACTAGTTATCTTTTTCAGTAATTTGCACCTGTTACTAGTGGTCTTGACTTAACTTTAACTTGACTGCACTGTTACTTCACTTTTCTTTTCCTAGACATAGCCACTTCTTCAACATACTGAAGCTTCATGGTTGACTGATTTATTTTGTCACTTGTCACACCCATACTGCATTTCATCTGATGCTGATCGCCTTTGTGCTTTCATCTACCCATTGCAGTCTTGGCCAGTAGATTGTTACTAGTAGCATGTTATCAATAACTAGTTATCTTTTTCAGTAATTTGCACCTGTAACTAGTGGCCTTGACTTAACTTTAACTTGACTGAACTGTTACTTCACTTTTCTTTGCCTAGACATAGCCACTTCTTGAACATACTGAAGCTTCATGGTTGACTGATTTATTTTGTCACTTGTCACACCCATACTGCATTTCATCTGATGCTGATCGCCTTTGTGCTTTCATCTACCCATTGATGTCTTGGGCAGTAACTTGTTACCAGTAGCATGTTACCAATAACTAGTTATCTTTTTCAGTAATTTGCACATGTAACTAGTGGCCTTGACTTAACTTTAACTTGACTGCAGTGTTACTTCACTTTTCTTTGCCTAGACATTGCCACTTCTTCAACATACTGAAGCTTCATGGTTGACTGATTTATTTTGTCACTTGTCACACCCATACTGCATTTCATCTGATGCTGATCGCCTTTGTGCTTTCATCTACCCATTGCAGTCTTGGGCAGTAGCTTGTTACTAGTAGCATGTTATCAATAACTAGTTATCTTTTTCAGTAATTTGCACCTGTAACTAGTGACCTTGACTTAACTTTAACTTGACTGCACTGTTACTTCACTTTTCTTTGCCTAGACATAGAGACTTCTTCAACATACTGAAGCTTCATGGTTGACTGATTTATTTTGTCACTTGTCACACCCATACTGCATTACATCTGATGCTGATTGCCTTTGTGCTTTCATCTACGCAATGCAGTCTTGGGTAGTAGCTTGTTACTAGGAGCATGTTATCAATAACTAGTTATCTTTTTCAGTAATTTGCACCTGTAACTAGTGGCCTTGACTTAACTTTAACTTGACTGCACTGTTACTTCACTTTTCTTTTCCTAGACATAGCCACTTCTTCAACATACTGAAGCTTCATGGTTGACTGATTTATTTTGTCACTTGTCACACCCATACTGCATTTCATCTGATGCTGATCGCCTTTGTGCTTTCATCTACCCATTGCAGTCTTGGGCAGTAGCTTGTTACTAGTAGCATGTTATCAATAACTGGTTATCTTTTTCAGTAATTTGCACCTGTAACTAGTGACCTTGACTTAACTTTAACTTCACTGCACTGTTACTTCACTTTTCTTTGCCTAGACCTAGAGACTTCTTCAACATACTGAAGCTTCATGGTTGACTGATTTATTTTGTCACTTGTCACACCCATACTGCACTACATCTGATGCTGATTGCCTTTGTGCTTTCATCTACCCGTTGCAGTCTTGGGCAGTAGCTTGTTACTTGTAGCATGTTATCAATAACTAGTTATCTTTTTCAGTAATTTGCACCTGTAACTAGTGACCTTGACTTAACTTTAACTTGACTGCACTGTTACTTCACTTTTCTTTGCCTAGACATAGAGACTTCTTCAACATACTGAAGCTTCATGGTTGACTGATTTATTTTGTCACTTGTCACACCCATACTGCATTACATCTGATGCTGATTGCCTTTGTGCTTTCATCTACCCAATGCAGTCTTGGGTAGTAGCTTGTTACTAGGAGCATGTTATCAATAACTAGTTATCTTTTTCAGTAATTTGCACCTGTAACTAGTGGCCTTGACTTAACTTTAACTTGACTGCACTGTTACTTCACTTTTCTTTTCCTAGACATAGCCACTTCTTCAACATACTGAAGCTTCATGGTTGACTGATTTATTTTGTCACTTGTCACACCCATACTGCATTTCATCTGATGCTGATCGCCTTTGTGCTTTCATCTACCCATTGCAGTCTTGGGCAGTAGCTTGTTACTAGTAGCATGTTATCAATAACTGGTTATCTTTTTCAGTAATTTGCACTTGTAACTAGTGACCTTGACTTAACTTTAACTTCACTGCACTGTTACTTCACTTTTCTTTGCCTAGACCTAGAGACTTCTTCAACATACTGAAGCTTCATGGTTGACTGATTTATTTTGTCACTTGTCACACCCATACTGCATTTCATCTGATGCTGATCGCCTTTGTGCTTTCATCTACCCGTTGCAGTCATGGGCAGTAGCTTGTTACTAGTAGCATGTTATCAATAACTAGTTATCTTTTTCAGTAATTTGCACCTGTAACTAGTGGCCTTGACTTAACTTTAACTTGACTGAACTGTTACTTCACTTTTCTTTGCCTAGACATTGCCACTTCTTCAACATACTGAAGCTTCATGGTTGACTGATTTATTTTGTCACTTGTCACACCCATACTGCATTTCATCTGATGCTGATCGCCTTTGTGCTTTCATCTACCCATTGCAGTTTTGGGCAGTAGCTTGTTACTAGTAGCATGTTTTCAATAACTAGTTATCTTTTTCAGTAATTTGCACCTGTAACTAGTGACCTTGACTTAACTTTAACTTGACTGCACTGTTACTTCACTTTTATTTGCCTAGACATAGAGACTTCTTCAACATACTGAAGCTTCATGGTTGACTGATTTATTTTGTCACTTGTCACACCCGTACTGCATTTCATCTGATGCTGATCGCCTTTGTGCTTTCATCTACCCATTACAGTCTTGGGCAGTAGCTTGTTACTAGTAGCATGTTTTCAATAACTAGTTATCTTTTTCAGTAATTTGCACCTGTAACTAGTGACCTTGACTTAACTTTAACTTGACTGCACTGTTACTTCACTTTTATTTGCCTAGACATGGAGACTTCTTCAACATACTGAAGCTTCATGGTTGACTGATTTATTTTGTCACTTGTCACACCCATACTGCATTACATCTGATGCTGATTGCCTTTGTGCTTTCATCTACCCATTGCAGTCTTGGG
Source organism: Rhipicephalus microplus (assembly GCF_043290135.1). NCBI lineage: Eukaryota > Metazoa > Arthropoda > Arachnida > Ixodida > Ixodidae > Rhipicephalus > Rhipicephalus microplus. The sequence continues at coordinate 61,936,166 of NC_134708.1, forward strand.
TAGTAGCTTGTTACTAGGAGCATGTTATCAATAACTAGTTATCTTTTTCAGTAATTTGCACCTGTAACTAGTGGCCTTGACTTAACTTTAACTTGACTGCACTGTTACTTCACTTTTCTTTTCCTAGACATAGCCACTTCTTTAACATACTGAAGCTTCATGGTTGACTGATTTATTTTGTCACTTGTCACACCCATTCTGCATTTCATCTGATGCTGATCGCCTTTGTGCTTTCATCTACCCATTGCAGTCTTGGGCAGTAGATTGTTACTAGCAGCATGTTATCAATAACTAGTTATCTTTTTCAGTAATTTGCACCTGTAACTAGTGGCCTTGACTTAACTTTAACTTGACTGAACTGTTACTTCACTTTTCTTTGCCTAGACATAGCCACTTCTTCAACATACGGAAGCTTCATGGTTGACTGATTTATTTTGTCACTTGTCACACCCATACTGCAATACATCTGATGCTGATTGCCTTTGTGCTTTCATCTACGCAATGCAGTCTTGGGTAGTAGCTTGTTACTAGGAGCATGTTATCAATAACTAGTTATCTTTTTCAGTAATTTGCACCTGTAACTAGTGGCCTTGACTTAACTTTAACTTGACTGCACTGTTACTTCACTTTTCTTTTCCTAGACATAGCCACTTCTTCAACATACTGAAGCTTCATGGTTGACTGATTTATTTTGTCACTTGTCACACCCATACTGCATTTCATCTGATGCTGATCGCCTTTGTGCTTTCATCTACCCATTGCAGTCTTGGGCAGTAGCTTGTTACTAGTAGCATGTTATCAATAACTGGTTATCTTTTTCAGTAATTTGCACTTGTAACTAGTGACCTTGACTTAACTTTAACTTCACTGCACTGTTACTTCACTTTTCTTTGCCTAGACCTAGAGACTTCTTCAACATACTGAAGCTTCATGGTTGACTGATTTATTTTGTCACTTGTCACACCCATACTGCATTTCATCTGATGCTGATCGCCTTTGTGCTTTCATCTACCCGTTGCAGTCTTGGGCAGTAGCTTGTTACTTGTAGCATGTTATCAATAACTAGTTATCTTTTTCAGTAATTTGCACCTGTAACTAGTGACCTTGACTTAACTTTAACTTGACTGCACTGTTACTTCACTTTTCTTTGCCTAGACATAGAGACTTCTTCAACATACTGAAGCTTCATGGTTGACTGATTTATTTTGTCACTTGTCACACCCATACTGCATTACATCTGATGCTGATTGCCTTTGTGCTTTCATCTACCCATTGCAGTCTTGGGCAGTAGCTTGTTACTAGTAGCATGTTATCAATAACTAGTTATCTTTTTCAGTAATTTGCACCTGTAACTAGTGACCTTGACTTAACTTTAACTTGACTGCACTGTTACTTCACTTTTCTTTGCCTAGACATAGAGACTTCTTCAACATACTGAAGCTTCATGGTTGACTGATTTATTTTGTCACTTGTCACACCCATACTGCATTACATCTGATGCTGATTGCCTTTGTGCTTTCATCTACGCAATGCAGTCTTGGGTAGTAGCTTGTTACTAGGAGCATGTTATCAATAACTAGTTATCTTTTTCAGTAATTTGCACCTGTAACTAGTGGCCTTGACTTAACTTTAACTTGACTGCACTGTTACTTCACTTTTCTTTTCCTAGACATAGCCACTTCTTCAACATACTGAAGCTTCATGGTTGACTGATTTATTTTGTCACTTGTCACACCCATACTGCATTTCATCTGATGCTGATCGCCTTTGTGCTTTCATCTACCCATTGCAGTCTTGGGTAGTAGCTTGTTACTAGGAGCATGTTATCAATAACTAGTTATCTTTTTCAGTAATTTGCACCTGTAACTAGTGGCCTTGACTTAACTTTAACTTGACTGAACTGTTACTTCACTTTTCTTTGCCTAGACATAGCCACTTCTTCAACATACGGAAGCTTCATGGTTGACTGATTTATTTTGTCACTTGTCACACCCATACTGCATTTCATCTGATGCTGATCGCCTTTGTGCTTTCATCTACCCATTGATGCCTTGGGCAGTAACTTGTTACCAGTAGCATGTTACCAATAACTAGTTACCTTTTTCAGTAATTTGCACATGTAACTAGTGGCCTTGACTTAACTTTAACTTGACTGCAGTGTTACTTCACTTTTCTTTGCCTAGACATTGCCACTTCTTCAACATACTGAAGCTTCATGGTTGCCAGATTTATTTTGTCACTTGTCACACCCATACTGCATTTCATCTGATGCTGATCGCCTTTGTGCTTTCATCTACCCATTGCAGTCTTGGGCAGTAGCTTGTTACTAGTAGCATGTTATCAATAACTAGTTATCTTTTTCAGCAATTTGCACCTGTAACTAGTGACCTTGACTTAACTTTAACTTGACTGCACTGTTACTTCACTTTTATTTGCCTAGACATAGAGACTTCTTCAACATACTGAAGCTTCATGGTTGACTGATTTATTTTGTCACTTGTCACACCCGTACTGCATTACATCTGATGCTGATCGTCTTTGTGCTTTCATCTACCCATTACAGTCGTGGGCAGTAGATTGTTACTAGTAGCATGTTATGAATAACTAGTTATCTTTTTCAGTAATTTGCACCTGTAACTAGTGGCCTTGACTTAACTTTAACTTGACTGAACTGTTACTTCACTTTTCTTTGCCTAGACATTGCCACTTCTTCAACATACTGAAGCTTCATGGTTGACTGATTTATTTTGTCACTTGTCACACCCATACTGCATTTCATCTGATGCTGATCGCCTTTGTGCTTTCATCTACCCATTGCAGTCTTGGGCAGTAGCTTGTTACTAGTAGCATGTTTTCAATAAATAGTTATCTTTTTCAGTAATTTGCACCTGTAACTAGTGACCTTGACTTACCTTAAATTGACTGCACTGTTACTTCACTTTTCTTTGCCTAGACATAGAGACTTCTTCAACATACTGAAGCTTCATGGTTGACTGATTTATTTTGTCACTTGTCACACCCATACTGCACTACATCTGATGCTGATTGCCTTTGTGCTTTCATCTACCCATTGCAGTCTTGGGTAGTAGCTTGTTACTAGGAGCATGTTATCAATAACTAGTTATCTTTTTCAGTAATTTGCACCTGTTACTAGTGGTCTTGACTTAACTTTAACTTGACTGCACTGTTACTTCACTTTTCTTTTCCTAGACATAGCCACTTCTTCAACATACTGAAGCTTCATGGTTGACTGATTTATTTTGTCACTTGTCACACCCATACTGCATTTCATCTGATGCTGATCGCCTTTGTGCTTTCATCTACCCATTGCAGTCTTGGCCAGTAGATTGTTACTAGTAGCATGTTATCAATAACTAGTTATCTTTTTCAGTAATTTGCACCTGTAACTAGTGGCCTTGACTTAACTTTAACTTGACTGAACTGTTACTTCACTTTTCTTTGCCTAGACATAGCCACTTCTTGAACATACTGAAGCTTCATGGTTGACTGATTTATTTTGTCACTTGTCACACCCATACTGCATTTCATCTGATGCTGATCGCCTTTGTGCTTTCATCTACCCATTGATGTCTTGGGCAGTAACTTGTTACCAGTAGCATGTTACCAATAACTAGTTATCTTTTTCAGTAATTTGCACTTGTAACTAGTGGCCTTGACTTAACTTTAACTTGACTGCAGTGTTTTTTCACTTTTCTTTGCCTAGACATTGCCACTTCTTCAACATACTGAAGCTTCATGGTTGACTGATTTATTTTGTCACTTGTCACACCCATACTGCATTTCATCTGATGCTGATCGCCTTTGTGCTTTCATCTACCCATTGCAGTGTTGGGCAGTAGCTTGTTACTAGTAGCATGTTATCAATAACTAGTTATCTTTTTCAGTAATTTGCACCTGTAACTAGTGACCTTGACTTAACTTTAACTTGACTGCACTGTTACTTCACTTTTCTTTGCCTAGACATAGAGACTTCTTCAACATACTGAAGCTTCATGGTTGACTGATTTATTTTGTCACTTGTCACACCCATACTGCATTATATCTGATGCTGATTGCCTTTGTGCTTTCATCTACCCAATGCAGTCTTGGGTAGTAGCTTGTTACTAGGAGCATGTTATCAATAACTAGTTATCTTTTTCAGTAATTTGCACCTGTAACTAGTGGCCTTGACTTAACTTTACCTTGACTGCACTGTTACTTCACTTTTCTTTTCCTAGACATAGCCACTTCTTCAACATACTGAAGCTTCATGGTTGACTGATTTATTTTGTCACTTGTCACACCCATACTGCATTTCATCTGATGCTGATCGCCTTTGTGCTTTCATCTACCCATTGCAGTCTTGGGCAGTAGCTTGTTACTAGTAGCATGTTATCAATAACTGGTTATCTTTATCAGTAATTTGCACTTGTAACTAGTGACCTTGACTTAACTTTAACTTCACTGCACTGTTACTTCACTTTTCTTTGCCTAGACCTAGAGACTTCTTCAACATACTGAAGCTTCATGGTTGACTGATTTATTTTGTCACTTGTCACACCCATACTGCATTACATCTGATGCTGATTGCCTTTGTGCTTTCATCTACCCATTGCAGTCTTGGGTAGTAGCTTGTTACTAGGAGCATGTTATCAATAACTAGTTATCTTTTTCAGTAATTTGCACCTGTGACTAGTGGCTTTGACTTAACTTTAACTTGACTGCACTGTTACTTCACTTTTCTTTTCCTAGACATAGCCACTTCTTCAACATACTGAAGCTTCATGGTTGACTGATTTATTTTGTCACTTGTCACACCCATACTGCATTTCATCTGATGCTGATCGCCTTTGTGCTTTCATCTACCCGTTGCAGTCATGGGCAGTAGCTTGTTACTAGTAGCATGTTATCAATAACTAGTTATCTTTTTCAGTAATTTGCACCTGTAACTAGTGGCCTTGACTTAACTTTAACTTGACTGAACTGTTACTTCACTTTTCTTTGCCTAGACATTGCCACTTCTTCAACATACTGAAGCTTCATGGTTGACTGATTTATTTTGTCACTTGTCACACCCATACTGCATTTCATCTGATGCTGATCGCCTTTGTGCTTTCATCTACCCATTGCAGTTTTGGGCAGTAGCTTGTTACTAGTAGCATGTTTTCAATAACTAGTTATCTTTTTCAGTAATTTGCACCTGTAACTAGTGACCTTGACTTAACTTTAACTTGACTGCACTGTTACTTCACTTTTATTTGCCTAGACATAGAGACTTCTTCAACATACTGAAGCTTCATGGTTGACTGATTTATTTTGTCACTTGTCACACCCGTACTGCATTACATCTGATGCTGATCGCCTTTGTGCTTTCATCTACCCATTGCAGTCTTGGGCAGTAGCTTGTTACTAGTAGCATGTTATCAATAACTAGTTATCTTTTTCAGTAATTTGCACCTGTAACTAGTGGCCTTGACTTAACTTTAACTTGACTGCACTGTTACTTCACTTTTCTTTGCCTAGACATAGCCACTTCTTCAACATACTGAAGCTTCATGGTTGACTGATTTATTTTGTCACTTGTCACACCCATACTGCATTTCATCTGCTGCTGATCGCCTTTTTGCTTTCATCTACCCGTTGCAGTCATGGGCAGTAGCTTGTTACTAGTAGCATGTTATCAATAACTAGTTATCTTTTTCAGTAATTTGCACCTGTAACTAGTGGCCTTGACTTAACTTTAACTTGACTGAACTGTTACTTCACTTTTCTTTGCCTAGACATAGCCACTTCTTCAACATACTGAAGCTTCATGGTTGACTGATTTATTTTGTCACTTGTCACACCCGTACTGCATTACATCTGATGCTGATCGCCTTTGTGCTTTCATCTACCCATTGCAGTCTTGGGCAGTAGCTTGTTACTAGTAGCATGTTATCAATAACTAGTTATCTTTTTCAGTAATTTGCACCTGTGACTAGTGGCCTTGACTTAACTTTAACTTGACTGCACTGTTACTTCACTTTTCTTTTCCTAGACATAGCCACTTCTTCAACATACTGAAGCTTCATGGTCGACTGATTTATTTTGTCACTTGTCACACCCATACTGCATTTCATCTGATGCTGATCGCCTTTGTGCTTTCATCTACCCGTTGCAGTCATGGGCAGTAGCTTGTTACTAGTAGCATGTTATCAATAACTAGTTATCTTTTTCAGTAATTTGCACCTGTAACTAGTGACCTTGACTTAACTTTAACTTGACTGCACTGTTACTTCACTTTTCTTTGCCTAGACATGGAGACTTCTTCAACATACTGAAGCTTCATGGTTGACTGATTTATTTTGTCACTTGTCACACCCTTACTGCATTACATCTGATGCTGATTGCCTTTGTGCTTTCATCTACCCATTGCAGTCTTGGGTAGTAGCTTGTTACTAGGAGCATGTTATCAATAACTAGTTATCTTTTTCAGTAATTTGCACCTGTAACTAGTGGCCTTGACTTAACTTTAACTTGACTGCACTGTTACTTCACTTTTCTTTTCCTAGACATAGCCACTTCTTCAACATACTGAAGCTTCATGGTTGACTGATTTATTTTGTCACTTGTCACACCCATTCTGCATTTCATCTGATGCTGATCGCCTTTGTGCTTTCATCTACCCATTGCAGTCTTGGGCAGTAGATTGTTACTAGCAGCATGTTATCAATAACTAGTTATCTTTTTCAGTAATTTGCACCTGTAACTAGTGGCCTTGACTTAACTTTAACTTGACTGAACTGTTACTTCACTTTTCTTTGCCTAGACATAGCCACTTCTTCAACATACGGAAGCTTCATGGTTGACTGATTTATTTTGTCACTTGTCACACCCATACTGCAATACATCTGATGCTGATCGTCTTTGTGCTTTCATCTACCCATTACAGTCGTGGGCAGTAGATTGTTACTAGTAGCATGTTATGAATAACTAGTTATCTTTTTCAGTAATTTGCACCTGTAACTAGTGGCCTTGACTTAACTTTAACTTGACTGAACTGTTACTTCACTTTTCTTTGCCTAGACATTGCCACTTCTTCAACATACTGAAGCTTCATGGTTGACTGATTTATTTTTTCACTTGTCACACCCATACTGCATTTCATCTGATGCTGATCGCCTTTGTGCTTTCATCTACCCATTGCAGTCTTGGGCAGTAGCTTGTTACTAGTAGCATGTTTTCAATAAATAGTTATCTTTTTCAGTAATTTGCACCTGTGACTAGTGACCTTGACTTAACTTTAACTTGACTGCACTGTTACTTCACTTTTCGTTGCCTAGACATAGAGACTTCTTCAACATACTGAAGCTTCATGGTTGACTGATTTATTTTGTCACTTGTCACACCCATACTGCACTACATCTGATGCTGATTGCCTTTGTGCTTTCATCTACCCATTGCAGTCTTGGGTAGTAGCTTGTTACTAGGAGCATGTTATCAATAACTAGTTATCTTTTTCAGTAATTTGCACCTGTAACTAGTGGCCTTGACTTAACTTTAACTTGACTGCACTGTTACTTCACTTTTCTTTTCCTAGACATAGCCACTTCTTCAACATACTGAAGCTTCATGGTTGACTGATTTATTTTGTCACTTGTCACACCCATACTGCATTTCATCTGATGCTGATCGCCTTTGTGCTTTCATCTACCCATTGCAGTCTTGGGCAGTAGCTTGTTACTAGTAGCATGTTATCAATAACTAGTTATCTTTTTCAGTAATTTGCACTTGTAACTAGTGACCTTGACTTAACTTTAACTTCACTGCACTGTTACTTCACTTTTCTTTGCCTAGACCTAGAGACTTCTTCAACATACTGAAGCTTCATGGTTGACTGATTTATTTTGTCACTTGTCACACCCATACTGCATTACATCTGATGCTGATTGCCTTTGTGCTTTCATCTACCCATTGCAGTCTTGGGTAGTAGCTTGTTACTAGTAGCATGTTATCAATAACTAGTTCGCTTTTTCAGTAATTTGCACCTGTAACTAGTGGCCTTGACTTAACTTTAACTTGACTGAACTGTTACTTCACTTTTCTTTGCCTAGACATAGCCACTTCTTCAACATATGGAAGCTTCATGGTTGACTGATTTATTTTGTCACTTGTCACACCCATACTGCATTTCATCTGATGCTGATCGCCTTTGTGCTTTCATCTACCCATTGATGCCTTGGGCAGTAACTTGTTACCAGTAGCATGTTACCAATAACTAGTTATCTTTTTCAGTAATTTGCACATGTAACTAGTGGCCTTGACTTAACTTTAACTTGACTGCAGTGTTACTTCACTTTTCTTTGCCTAGACATTGCCACTTCTTCAACATACTGAAGCTTCATGGTTGCCAGATTTATTTTGTCACTTGTCACACCCATACTGCATTTCATCTGATGCTGATCGCCTTTGTGCTTTCATCTACCCATTACAGTCTTGGGCAGTAGCTTGTTACTAGTAGCATGTTTTCAATAACTAGTTATCTTTTTCAGTAATTTGCACCTGTAACTAGTGACCTTGACTTAACTTTAACTTGACTGCACTGTTACTTCACTTTTATTTGCCTAGACATAGAGACTTCTTCAACATACTGAAGCTTCATGGTTGACTGATTTATTTTGTCACTTGTCACACCCGTACTGCATTACATCTGATGCTGATCGCCTTTGTGCTTTCATCTACCCATTGCAGTCTTGGACAGTAGCTTGTTACTAGTAGCATGTTATCAATAACTAGTTATCTTTTTCAGTAATTTGCACCTGTGACTAGTGGCCTTGACTTAACTTTAACTTGACTGCACTGTTACTTCACTTTTCTTTGCCTAGACATAGCCACTTCTTCAACATACTGAAGCTTCATGGTTGACTGATTTATTTTGTCACTTGTCACACCCATACTGCATTTCATCTGCTGCTGATCGCCTTTGTGCTTTCATCTACCCGTTGCAGTCATGGGCAGTAGCTTGTTACTAGTAGCATGTTATCAATAACTAGTTATCTTTTTCAGTAATTTGCACCTGTAACTAGTGGCCTTGACTTAACTTTAACTTGACTGAACTGTTACTTCACTTTTCTTTGCCTAGACATAGCCACTTCTTCAACATACGGAAGCTTCATGGTTGACTGATTTATTTTGTCACTTGTCACACCCATACTGCAATACATCTGATGCTGATCGTCTTTGTGCTTTCATCTACCCATTACAGTCGTGGGCAGTAGATTGTTACTAGTAGCATGTTATGAATAACTAGTTATCTTTTTCAGTAATTTGCACCTGTAACTAGTGGCCTTGACTTAACTTTAACTTGACTGAACTGTTACTTCACTTTTCTTTGCCTAGACATTGCCACTTCTTCAACATACTGAAGCTTCATGGTTGACTGATTTATTTTGTCACTTGTCACACCCATACTGCATTTCATCTGATGCTGATCGCCTTTGTGCTTTCATCTACCCATTGCAGTCTTGGGCAGTAGCTTGTTACTAGTAGCATGTTTTCAATAAATAGTTATCTTTTTCAGTAATTTGCACCTGTAACTAGTGACCTTGACTTAACTTTAACTTGACTGCACTGTTACTTCACTTTTCTTTGCCTAGACATAGAGACTTCTTCAACATACTGAAGCTTCATGGTTGCCTGATTTATTTTGTCACTTGTCACACCCATACTGCACTACATCTGATGCTGATTGCCTTTGTGCTTTCATCTACCCATTGCAGTCTTGGGTAGTAGCTTGTTACTAGGAGCATGTTATCAATAACTAGTTATCTTTTTCAGTAATTTGCACCTGTTACTAGTGGTCTTGACTTAACTTTAACTTGACTGCACTGTTACTTCACTTTTCTTTGCCTAGACATAGAGACTTCTTCAACATACTGAAGCTTCATGGTTGACTGATTTATTTCGTCACTTGTCACACCCATACTGCATTTCATCTGATGCTGATCGCCTTTGTGCTTTCATATACCCATTGCAGTCTTGGGCAGTAGATTGTTACTAGTAGCATGTTATGAATAACTAGTTATCTTTTTCAGTAATTTGCACCTGTAACTAGTGGCCTTGGCTTAACTTTAACTTGACTGCACTGTTACTTCACTTTTCTTTTCCTAGACATAGCCACTTCTTCAACATACTGAAGCTTCATGGTTGACTGATTTATTTTGTCACTTGTCACACCCATACTGCATTACATCTGATGCTGATTGCCTTTGTGCTTTCATCTACGCAATGCAGTCTTGGCCAGTAGATTGTTACTAGTAGCATGTTATCAATAACTAGTTATCTTTTTCAGTAATTTGCACCTGTAACTAGTGGCCTTGACTTAACTTTAACTTGACTGAACTGTTACTTCACTTTTCTTTGCCTAGACATAGCCACTTCTTCAACATACTGAAGCTTCATGGTTGACTGATTTATTTTGTCACTTGTCACACCCATACTGCATTTCATCTGATGCTGATCGCCTTTGTGCTTTCATCTACCCATTGATGTCTTGGGCAGTAACTTGTTACCAGTAGCATGTTACCAATAACTAGTTATCTTTTTCAGTAATTTGCACCTGTAACTAGTGACCTTGACTTAACTTTAACTTGACTGCACTGTTACTTCACTTTTCCTTGCCTTGACATAGAGACTTCTTCAACATACTGAAGCTTCATGGTTGACTGATTTATTTTGTCACTTGTCACACCCATACTGCATTTCATCTGATGCTGATCGCCTTTGTGCTTTCATCTACCCATTGCAGTCTTGGGCAGAACCTTGTTACTAGTAGCATGTTATCAATAACTAGTTATCTTTTTCAGTAATTTGCACTTGTAACTAGTGACCTTGACTTAACTTTAACTTGACTGCACTGTTACTTCACTTTTCTTTGCCTAGACCTAGAGACTTCTTCAACATACTGAAGCTTCATGGTTGACTGATTTATTTTGTCACTTGTCACACCCATACTGCATTACATCTGATGCTGATTGCCTTTGTGCTTTCATCTACCCATTGCAGTCTTGGGTAGAAGCTTGTTACTAGGAGCATGTTATCAATAACTAGTTATCTTTTTCAGTAATTTGCACCTGTGACTAGTGTGGCCTTGACTTAACTTTAACTTGACTGCACTGTTACTTCACTTTTCTTTTCCTAGACATAGCCACTTCTTCAACATACTGAAGCTTCATGGTCGACTGATTTATTTTGTCACTTGTCACACCCATACTGCATTTCATCTGATGCTGATCGCCTTTGTGCTTTCATCTACCCGTTGCAGTCATGGGCAGTAGCTTGTTACTAGTAGCATGTTATCAATAACTAGTTATCTTTTTCAGTAATTTGCACCTGTAACTTGTGGCCTTGACTTAACTTTAAGTTGACTGAACTGTTACTTCACTTTTCTTTGCCTAGACATTGCCACTTCTTCAACATACTGAAGCTTCATGGTTGACTGATTTATTTTGTCACTTGTCACACCCATACTGCATTTCATCTGATGGTGATCGCCTTTGTGCTTTCATCTACCCATTGCAGTCTTGGGCAGTAGCTTGTTACTAGTAGCATGTTTTCAATAACTAGTTATCTTTTTCAGTAATTTGCACCTGTAACTAGTGGCCTTGACTTAACTTTAACTTGACTGCACTGTTACTTCACTTTTCTTTGCCTAGACATAGCCACTTCTTCAACATACTGAAGCTTCATGGTTGACTGATTTATTTTGTCACTTGTCACACCCATACTGCATTTCATCTGCTGCTGATCGCCTTTGTGCTTTCATCTACCCGTTGCAGTCATGGGCAGTAGCTTGTTACTAGTAGCATGTTATCAATAACTAGTTATCTTTTTCAGTAATTTGCACCTGTAACTAGTGGCCTTGACTTAACTTTAACTTGACTGAACTGTTACTTCACTTTTCTTTGCCTAGACATAGCCACTTCTTCAACATACGGAAGCTTCATGGTTGACTGATTTATTTTGTCACTTGTCACACCCATACTGCAATACATCTGATGCTGATCGTCTTTGTGCTTTCATCTACCCATTACAGTCGTGGGCAGTAGATTGTTACTAGTAGCATGTTATGAATAACCTGTTATCTTTTTCAGTAATTTGCACCTGTAACTAGTGGCCTTGACTTAACTTTAACTTGACTGAACTGTTACTTCACTTTTCTTTGCCTAGACATTGCCACTTCTTCAACATACTGAAGCTTCATGGTTGACTGATTTATTTTGTCACTTGTCACACCCATACTGCATTTCATCTGATGCTGATCGCCTTTGTGCTTTCATCTACCCATTGCAGTCTTGGGCAGTAGCTTGTTACTAGTAGCATGTTTTCAATAAATAGTTATCTTTTTCAGTAATTTGCACCTGTAACTAGTGACCTTGACTTAACTTTAACTTGACTGCACTGTTACTTCACTTTTCTTTGCCTAGACATAGAGACTTCTTCAACATACTGAAGCTTCATGGTTGCCTGATTTATTTTGTCACTTGTCACACCCATACTGCACTACATCTGATGCTGATTGCCTTTGTGCTTTCATCTACCCATTGCAGTCTTGGGTAGTAGCTTGTTACTAGGAGCATGTTATCAATAACTAGTTATCTTTTTCAGTAATTTGCACCTGTAACTAGTGGCCTTGACTTAACTTTAACTTGACTGAACTGTTACTTCACTTTTCTTTGCCTAGACATAGCCACTTCTTCAACATACTGAAGCTTCATGGTTGACTGATTTATTTTGTCACTTGTCACACCCATACTGCATTTCATCTGATGCTGATCGCCTTTGTGCTTTCATCTACCCATTGATGTCTTGGGCAGTAACTTGTTACCAGTAGCATGTTACCAATAACTAGTTATCTTTTTCAGTAATTTGCACCTGTAACTAGTGACCTTGACTTAACTTTAACTTGACTGCACTGTTACTTCACTTTTCTTTGCCTTGACATAGAGACTTCTTCAACATACTGAAGCTTCATGGTTGACTGATTTATTTTGTCACTTGTCACACCCATACTGCATTTCATCTGATGCTGATCGCCTTTGTGCTTTCATCTACCCATTGCAGTCTTGGGCAGAACCTTGTTACTAGTAGCATGTTATCAATAACTAGTTATCTTTTTCAGTAATTTGCACTTGTAACTAGTGACCTTGACTTAACTTTAACTTCACTGCACTGTTACTTCACTTTTCTTTGCCTAGACCTAGAGACTTCTTCAACATACTGAAGCTTCATGGTTGACTGATTTATTTTGTCACTTGTCACACCCATACTGCATTACATCTGATGCTGATTGCCTTTGTGCTTTCATCTACCCATTGCAGTCTTGGGTAGAAGCTTGTTACTAGGAGCATGTTATCAATAACTAGTTATCTTTTTCAGTAATTTGCACCTGTGACTAGTGTGGCCTTGACTTAACTTTAACTTGACTGCACTGTTACTTCACTTTTCTTTTCCTAGACATAGCCACTTCTTCAACATACTGAAGCTTCATGGTCGACTGATTTATTTTGTCACTTGTCACACCCATACTGCATTTCATCTGATGCTGATCGCCTTTGTGCTTTCATCTACCCGTTGCAGTCATGGGCAGTAGCTTGTTACTAGTAGCATGTTATCAATAACTAGTTATCTTTTTCAGTAATTTGCACCTGTAACTTGTGGCCTTGACTTAACTTTAACTTGACTGAACTGTTACTTCACTTTTCTTTGCCTAGACATTGCCACTTCTTCAACATACTGAAGCTTCATGGTTGACTGATTTATTTTGTCACTTGTCACACCCATACTGCATTTCATCTGATGGTGATCGCCTGTGTGCTTTCATCTACCCATTGCAGTCTTGGGCAGTAGCTTGTTACTAGTAGCATGTTTTCAATAACTAGTTATCTTTTTCAGTAATTTGCACCTGTAACTAGTGGCCTTGACTTAACTTTAACTTGACTGCACTGTTACTTCACTTTTCTTTGCCTAGACATAGCCACTTCTTCAACATACTGAAGCTTCATGGTTGACTGATTTATTTTGTCACTTGTCACACCCATACTGCATTTCATCTGCTGCTGATCGCCTTTGTGCTTTCATCTACCCGTTGCAGTCATGGGCAGTAGCTTGTTACTAGTAGCATGTTATCAATAACTAGTTATCTTTTTCAGTAATTTGCACCTGTAACTAGTGGCCTTGACTTAACTTTAACTTGACTGAACTGTTACTTCACTTTTCTTTGCCTAGACATAGCCACTTCTTCAACATACGGAAGCTTCATGGTTGACTGATTTATTTTGTCACTTGTCACACCCATACTGCAATACATCTGATGCTGATCGTCTTTGTGCTTTCATCTACCCATTACAGTCGTGGGCAGTAGATTGTTACTAGTAGCATGTTATGAATAACCTGTTATCTTTTTCAGTAATTTGCACCTGTAACTAGTGGCCTTGACTTAACTTTAACTTGACTGAACTGTTACTTCACTTTTCTTTGCCTAGACATTGCCACTTCTTCAACATACTGAAGCTTCATGGTTGACTGATTTATTTTGTCACTTGTCACACCCATACTGCATTTCATCTGATGCTGATCGCCTTTGTGCTTTCATCTACCCATTGCAGTCTTGAGCAGTAGCTTGTTACTAGTAGCATGTTTTCAATAAATAGTTATCTTTTTCAGTAATTTGCACCTGTAACTAGTGACCTTGACTTAACTTTAACTTGACTGCACTGTTACTTCACTTTTCTTTGCCTAGACATAGAGACTTCTTCAACATACTGAAGCTTCATGGTTGCCTGATTTATTTTGTCACTTGTCACACCCATACTGCACTACATCTGATGCTGATTGCCTTTGTGCTTTCATCCACCCATTGCAGTCTTGGGTAGTAGCTTGTTACTAGGAGCATGTTATCAATAACTAGTTATCTTTTTCAGTAATTTGCACCTGTTACTAGTGGTCTTGACTTAACTTTAACTTGACTGCACTGTTACTTCACTTTTCTTTGCCTAGACATAGAGACTTCTTCAACATACTGAAGCTTCATGGTTGCCTGATTTATTTTGTCACTTGTCACACCCATACTGCATTTCATCTGATGCTGATCGCCTTTGTGCTTTCATATACCCATTGCAGTCTTGGGCAGTAGATTGTTACTAGTAGCATGTTATCAATAACTAGTTATCTTTTTCAGTAATTTGCACCTGTAACTAGTGGCCTTGACTTAACTTTAACTTGACTGCACTGTTACTTCACTTTTCTTTTCCTAGACATAGCCACTTCTTCAACATACTGAAGCTTCATGGTTGACTGATTTATTTTGTCACTTGTCACACCCATACTGCATTTCATCTGATGCTGATCGCCTTTGTGCTTTCATCTACCCATTGCAGTCTTGGCCAGTAGATTGTTACTAGTAGCATGTTATCAATAACTAGTTATCTTTTTCAGTAATTTGCACCTGTAACTAGTGGCCTTGACTTAACTTTAACTTGACTGAACTGTTACTTCACTTTTCTTTGCCTAGACATAGCCACTTCTTCAACATACTGAAGCTTCATGGTTGACTGATTTATTTTGTCACTTGTCACACCCATACTGCATTTCATCTGATGCTGATCGCCTTTGTGCTTTCATCTACCCATTGATGTCTTGGGCAGTAACTTGTTACCAGTAGCATGTTACCAATAACTAGTTATCTTTTTCAGTAATTTGCACATGTAACTAGTGGCCTTGACTTTAACTTGACTGCAGTGTTACTTCACTTTTCTTTGCCTAGACATTGCCACTTCTTCAACATACTGAAGCTTCATGGTTGACTGATTTATTTTGTCACTTGTCACACCCATACTGCATTTAATCTGATGCTGATCGCCTTTCTGCTTTCATCTACCCATTGCAGTCTTGGGCAGTAGCTTGTTACTAGTAGCATGTTATCAATAACTAGTTATCTTTTTCAGTAATTTGCACCTGTAACTAGTGACCTTGACTTAACTTTAACTTGACTGCACTGTTACTTCACTTTTCTTTGCCTAGACATAGAGACTTCTTCAACATACTGAAGCTTCATGGTTGACTGATTTATTTTGTCACTTGTCACACCCATACTGCATTTCATCTGATGCTGATCGCCTTTGTGCTTTCATCTACCCATTGCAGTCTTGGGTAGTAGCTTGTTACTAGGAGCATGTTATCAATAACTAGTTATCTTTTTCAGTAATTTGCACCTGTAACTAGTGGCCTTGACTTAACTTTAACTTGACTGCACTGTTACTTCACTTTTCTTTTCCTAGACATAGCCACTTCTTCAACATACTGAAGCTTCATGGTTGACTGATTTATTTTGTCACTTGTCACACCCATACTGCATTTCATCTGATGCTGATCGCCTTTGTGCTTTCATCTACCCATTGCAGTCTTGGGCAGTAGCTTGTTACTAGTAGCATGTTATCAATAACTAGTTATCTTTTTCAGTAATTTGCACTTGTAACTAGTGACCTTGACTTAACTTTAACTTCACTGCACTGTTACTTCACTTTTCTTTGCCTAGACCTAGAGACTTCTTCAACATACTGAAGCTTCATGGTTGACTGATTTATTTTGTCACTTGTCACACCCATACTGCATTACATCTGATGCTGATTGCCTTTGTGCTTTCATCTACCCATTGCAGTCTTGGGTAGTAGCTTGTTACTAGGAGCATGTTATCAATAACTAGTTATCTTTTTCAGTAATTTGCACCTGTGACTAGTGGCCTTGACTTAACTTTAACTTGACTGCACTGTTACTTCACTTTTCTTTTCCTAGACATAGCCACTTCTTCAACATACTGAAGCTTCATG
Source organism: Rhipicephalus microplus (assembly GCF_043290135.1). Lineage (NCBI taxonomy): Eukaryota > Metazoa > Arthropoda > Arachnida > Ixodida > Ixodidae > Rhipicephalus > Rhipicephalus microplus. The sequence goes on from NC_134708.1 coordinate 61,953,031, forward strand.
GTCGACTGATTTATTTTGTCACTTGTCACACCCATACTGCATTTCATCTGATGCTGATCGCCTTTGTGCTTTCATCTACCCGTTGCAGTCATGGGCAGTAGCTTGTTACTAGTAGCATGTTATCAATAACTAGTTATCTTTTTCAGTAATTTGCACCTGTAACTAGTGGCCTTGACTTAACTTTAACTTGACTGAACTGTTACTTCATTTTTCTTTGCCTAGACATTGCCACTGCTTCAACATACTGAAGCTTCATGGTTGACTGATTTATTTTGTCACTTGTCACACCCATACTGCATTTCATCTGATGCTGATCGCCTTTGTGCTTTCATATACCCATTGCAGTCTTGGGCAGTAGATTGTTACTAGTAGCATGTTATCAATAACTAGTTATCTTTTTCAGTAATTTGCACCTGTAACTAGTGGCCTTGACTTAACTTTAACTTGACTGCACTGTTACTTCACTTTTCTTTTCCTAGACATAGCCACTTCTTCAACATACTGAAGCTTCATGGTTGACTGATTTATTTTGTCACTTGTCACACCCATACTGCATTTCATCTGATGCTGATCGCCTTTGTGCTTTCTTCTACCCATTGCAGTCTTGGCCAGTAGATTGTTACTAGTAGCATGTTATCAATAACTAGTTATCTTTTTCAGTAATTTGCACCTGTAACTAGTGGCCTTGACTTAACTTTAACTTGACTGAACTGTTACTTCACTTTTCTTTGCCTAGACATAGCCACTTCTTCAACATACTGAAGCTTCATGGTTGACTGATTTATTTTGTCACTTGTCACACCCATACTGCATTTCATCTGATGCTGATCGCCTTTGTGCTTTCATCTACCCATTGATGTCTTGGGCAGTAACTTGTTACCAGTAGCATGTTACCAATAACTAGTTATCTTTTTCAGTAATTTGCACATGTAACTAGTGGCCTTGACTTAACTTTAACTTGACTGCAGTGTTACTTCACTTTTCTTTGCCTAGACATTGCCACTTCTTCAACATACTGAAGCTTCATGGTTGACTGATTTATTTTGTCACTTGTCACACCCATACTGCATTTCATCTGATGCTGATCGCCTTTGTGCTTTCATCTACCCATTGCAGTCTTGGGCAGTAGCTTGTTACTAGTAGCATGTTATCAATAACTAGTTATCTTTTTCAGTAATTTGCACCTGTAACTAGTGACCTTGACTTAACTTTAACTTGACTGCACTGTTACTTCACTTTTCTTTGCCTAGACATAGAGACTTCAACATACTGAAGCTTCATGGTTGACTGATTTATTTTGTCACTTGTCACACCCATACTGCATTTCATCTGATGCTGATCGCCTTTGTGCTTTCATCTACCCATTGCAGTCTTGGGTAGTAGCTTGTTACTAGGAGCATGTTATCAATAACTAGTTATCTTTTTCAGTAATTTGCACCTGTAACTAGTGGCCTTGACTTAAGTTTAACTTGACTGCACTGTTACTTCACTTTTCTTTTCCTAGACATAGCCACTTCTTCAACATACTGAAGCTTCATGGTTGACTGATTTATTTTGTCACTTGTCACACCCATACTGCATTTCATCTGATGCTGATCGCCTTTGTGCTTTCATCTACCCATTGCAGTCTTGGGCAGTAGCTTGTTACTAGTAGCATGTTATCAATAACTAGTTATCTTTTTCAGTAATTTGCACTTGTAACTAGTGACCTTGACTTAACTTTAACTTCACTGCACTGTTACTTCACTTTTCTTTGCCTAGACCTAGAGACTTCTTCAACATACTGAAGCTTCATGGTTGACTGATTTATTTTGTCACTTGTCACACCCATACTGCATTACATCTGATGCTGATTGCCTTTGTGCTTTCATCTACCCATTGCAGTCTTGGGTAGTAGCTTGTTACTAGGAGCATGTTATCAATAACTAGTTATCTTTTTCAGTAATTTGCACCTGTAACTAGTGGCCTTGACTTAACTTTAACTTGACTGCACTGTTACTTCACTTTTCTTTGCCTAGACATAGCCACTTCTTCAACATACTGAAGCTTCATGGTTGACTGATTTATTTTGTCACTTGTCACACCCATACTGCATTTCATCTGCTGCTGATCGCCTTTGTGCTTTCATCTACCCGTTGCAGTCATGGGCAGTAGCTTGTTACTAGTAGCATGTTATCAATAACTAGTTATCTTTTTCAGTAATTTGCACCTGTAACTAGTGGCCTTGACTTAACTTTAACTTGACTGAACTGTTACTTCACTTTTCTTTGCCTAGACATAGCCACTTCTTCAACATACGGAAGCTTCATGGTTGACTGATTTATTTTGTCACTTGTCACACCCATACTGCAATACATCTGATGCTGATCGTCTTTGTGCTTTCATCTACCCATTACAGTCGTGGGCAGTAGATTGTTACTAGTAGCATGTTATGAATAACTAGTTATCTTTTTCAGTAATTTGCACCTGTAACTAGTGGCCTTGACTTAATTTTAACTTGACTGAACTGTTACTTCACTTTTCTTTGCCTAGACATTGCCACTTCTTCAACATACTGAAGCTTCATGGTTGACTGATTTATTTTGTCACTTGTCACACCCATACTGCATTTCATCTGATGCTGATCGCCTTTGTGCTTTCATCTACCCATTGCAGTCTTGGGCAGTAGCTTGTTACTAGTAGCATGTTTTCAATAAATAGTTATCTTTTTCAGTAATTTGCACCTGTAACTAGTGACCTTGACTTAACTTTAACTTGACTGCACTGTTACTTCACTTTTCTTTGCCTAGACATAGAGACTTCTTCAACATACTGAAGCTTCACGGTTGCCTGATTTATTTTGTCACTTGTCACACCCATACTGCACTACATCTGATGCTGATTGCCTTTGTGCTTTCATCTACCCATTGCAGTCTTGGGTAGTAGCTTGTTACTAGGAGCATGTTATCAATAACTAGTTATCTTTTTCAGTAATTTGCACCTGTTACTAGTGGTCTTGACTTAACTTTAACTTGACTGCACTGTTACTTCACTTTTCTTTGCCTAGACATAGAGACTTCTTCAACATACTGAAGCTTCATGGTTGACTGATTTATTTTGTCACTTGTCACACCCATACTGCATTTCATCTGATGCTGATCGCCTTTGTGCTTTCATATACCCATTGCAGTCTTGGGCAGTAGATTGTTACTAGTAGCATGTTATCAATAACTAGTTATCTTTTTCAGTAATTTGCACCTGTAACTAGTGGCCTTGACTTAACTTTAACTTGACTGCACTGTTACTTCACTTTTCTTTTCCTAGACATAGCCACTTCTTCAACATACTGAAGCTTCATGGTTGACTGATTTATTTTGTCACTTGTCACACCCATACTGCATTTCATCTGATGCTGATCGCCTTTGTGCTTTCATCTACCCATTGCAGTCTTGGCCAGTAGATTGTTACTAGTAGCATGTTATCAATAACTAGTTATCTTTTTCAGTAATTTGCACCTGTAACTAGTGGCCTTGACTTAACTTTAACTTGACTGAACTGTTACTTCACTTTGCTTTGCCTAGACATAGCCACTTCTTCAACATACTGAAGCTTCATGGTTGACTGATTTATTTTGTCACTTGTCACACCCATACTGCATTTCATCTGATGCTGATCGCCTTTGTGCTTTCATCTACCCATTGATGTCTTGGGCAGTAACTTGTTACCAGTAGCATGTTACCAATAACTAGTTATCTTTTTCAGTAATTTGCACCTGTAACTAGTGACCTTGACTTAACTTTAACTTGACTGCACTGTTACTTCACTTTTCTTTGCCTAGACATAGAGACTTCTTCAACATACTGAAGCTTCATGGTTGACTGATTTATTTTGTCACTTGTCACACCCATACTGCATTTCATCTGATGCTGATCGCCTTTGTGCTTTCATCTACCCATTGCAGTCTTGGGTAGTAGCTTGTTACTAGGAGCATGTTATCAATAACTAGTTATCTTTTTCAGTAATTTGCACCTGTAACTAGTGGCCTTGACTTAACTTTAACTTGACTGCACTGTTACTTCACTTTTCTTTTCCTAGACATAGCCACTTCTTCAACATACTGAAGCTTCATGGTTGACTGATTTATTTTGTCACTTCTCACACCCATACTGCATTTCATCTGATGCTGATCGCCTTTGTGCTTTCATCTACCCATTGCAGTCTTGGGCAGTAGCTTGTTACTAGTAGCATGTTATGAATAACTAGTTATCTTTTTCAGTAATTTGCACTTGTAACTAGTGACCTTGACTTAACTTTAACTTCACTGCACTGTTCAATTTTCTTTGCCTAGACCTAGAGACTTCTTCAACATACTGAAGCTTCATGGTTGACTGATTTATTTTGTCACTTGTCACACCCATACTGCATTACATCTGATGCTGATTGCCTTTGTGCTTTCATCTACCCATTGCAGTCTTGGGTAGTAGCTTGTTACTAGGAGCATGTTATCAATAACTAGTTATCTTTTTCAGTAATTTCCACCTGTGACTAGTGGCCTTGACTTAACTTTAACTTGACTGCACTGTTACTTCACTTTTCTTTTCCTAGACATAGCCACTTCTTCAACATACTGAAGCTTCATGGTTGACTGATTTATTTTGTCACTTGTCACACCCATACTGCATTTCATCTGATGCTGATCGCCTTTGTGCTTTCATCTACCCGTTGCAGTCATGGGCAGTAGCTTGTTACTAGTAGCATGTTATCAATAACTAGTTATCTTTTTCAGTAATTTGCACCTGTAACTAGTGGCCTTGACTTAACTTTAACTTGACTGAACTGTTACTTCACTTTTCTTTGCATAGACATTGCCACTTCTTCAACATACTGAAGCTTCATGGTTGACTGATTTATTTTGTCACTTGTCACACCCATACTGCATTTCATCTGATGCTGATCGCCTTTGTGCTTTCATCTACCCATTGCAGTCTTGGGCAGTAGCTTGTTACTAGTAGCATGTTTTCAATAACTAGTTATCTTTTTCAGTAATTTGCACCTGTAACTAGTGACCTTGACTGAACTTTAACTTGACTGCACTGTTACTTCACTTTTATTTGCCTAGACATAGAGACTTCTTCAACATACTGAAGCTTCATGGTTGACTGATTTATTTTGTCACTTGTCACACCCGTACTGCATTACATCTGATGCTGATCGCCTTTGTGCTTTCATCTACCCATTGCAGTCTTGGGCAGTAGCTTGTTACTAGTAGCATGTTATCAATAACTAGTTATCTTTTTCAGTAATTTGTACCTGTAACTAGTGGCCTTGACTTAACTTTAACTTGACTGCACTGTTACGTCACTTTTCTTTGCCTAGACATAGCCACTTCTTCAACATACTGAAGCTTCATGGTTGACTGATTTATTTTGTCACTTGTCACACCCATACTGCATTTCATCTGCTGCTGATCGCCTTTTTGCTTTCATCTACCCAATGCAGTCTTGGGCAGTAGATTGTTACTAGTAGCATGTTATCAATAACTAGTTATCTTTTTCAGTAATTTGCACATGTAACTAGTGGCCTTGACTTAACTTTAACTTGACTGCACTGTTACTTCACTTTTCTTTGCCTAGACATTGCCACTTCTTCAACATACTGAAGCTTCATGGTTGACTGATTTATTTTGTCACTTGTCACACCCATACTGCATTTCATCTGATGCTGATCGCCTTTGTGCTTTCATCTACCCATTGCAGTCTTGGGCAGTAGCTTGTAACTAGTAGCATGTTATCAATTACTAGTTATCTTTTTCAGTAATTTGCACCTTTAACTAGTGACCTTGACTTAACTTTAACTTGACTGCACTGTTACTTCACTTTTCTTTGCCTAGACATAGAGACTTCTTCAACATACTGAAGCTTCATGGTTGACTGATTTATTTTGTCACTTGTCACACCCATACTGCATTACATCTGATGCTGATTGCCTTTGTGCTTTCATCTACCCATTGCAGTCTTGGGTAGTAGCTTGTTACTAGGAGCATGTTATCAATAACTAGTTATTTTTTTCAGTAATTTGCACCTGTAACTAGTGGCCTTGACTTAACTTTAACTTGACTGCACTGTTACTTCACTTTTCTTTTCCTAGACATAGCCACTTCTTCAACATACTGAAGCTTCATGGTTGTCTGATTTATTTTGTCACTTGTCACACCCATTCTGCATTTCATCTGATGCTGATCGCCTTTGTGCTTTCATCTACCCATCAGTCTTGGGCAGTAGATTGTTACTAGCAGCATGTTATCAATAACTAGTTATCTTTTTCAGTAATTTGCACCTGTAACTAGTGGCCTTGACTTAACTTTAACTTGACTGAACTGTTACTTCACTTTTCTTTGCCTAGACATAGCCACTTCTTCAACATACGGAAGCTTCATGGTTGACTGATTTATTTTGTCACTTGTCACACCCATACTGCATTTCATCTGATGCTGATCGCCTTTGTGCTTTCATCTACCCATTGCAGTCTTGGGCAGTAGCTTGTTACTAGTAGCATGTTTTCAATAACTAGTTATCTTTTTCAGTAATTTGCACCTGTAACTAGTGACCTTGACTTAACTTTAACTTGACTGCACTGTTACTTCACTTTTCTTTGCCTAGACATAGAGACTTCTTCAACATACTGAAGCTTCATGGTTGACTGATTTATTTTGTCACTTGTCACACCCATACTGCATTACATCTGATGCTGATTGCCTTTGTGCTTTCATCTACCCATTGCAGTCTTGGGTAGTAGCTTGTTACTAGGAGCATGTTATCAATAACTAGTTATCTTTTTCAGTAATTTGCAGCTGTTACTAGTGGCCTTGACTTAACTTTAACTTGACTGAACTGTTACTTCACTTTGCTTTGCCTAGACATAGCCACTTCTTCAACATACTGAAGCTTCATGGTTGACTGATTTATTTTGTCACTTGTCACACCCATACTGCATTTCATCTGATGCTGATCGCCTTTGTGCTTTCATCTACCCATTGATGTCTTGGGCAGTAACTTGTTACCAGTAGCATGTTACCAATAACTAGTTATCTTTTTCAGTAATTTGCACCTGTAACTAGTGGCCTTGACTTAACTTTAACTTGACTGCACTGTTACTTCACTTTTCTTTTCCTAGACATAGCCACTTCTTCAACATACTGAAGCTTCATGGTTGACTGATTTATTTTGTCACTTCTCACACCCATACTGCATTTCATCTGATGCTGATCGCCTTTGTGCTTTCATCTACCCATTGCAGTCTTGGGCAGTAGCTTGTTACTAGTAGCATGTTATGAATAACTAGTTATCTTTTTCAGTAATTTGCACTTGTAACTAGTGACCTTGACTTAACTTTAACTTCACTGCACTGTTACTTCACTTTTCTTTGCCTAGACCTAGAGACTTCTTCAACATACTGAAGCTTCATGGTTGACTGATTTATTTTGTCACTTGTCACACCCATACTGCATTACATCTGATGCTGATTGCCTTTGTGCTTTCATCTACCCATTGCAGTCTTGGGTAGTAGCTTGTTACTAGGAGCATGTTATCAATAACTAGTTATCTTTTTCAGTAATTTCCACCTGTGACTAGTGGCCTTGACTTAACTTTAACTTGACTGCACTGTTACTTCACTTTTCTTTTCCTAGACATAGCCACTTCTTCAACATACTGAAGCTTCATGGTTGACTGATTTATTTTGTCACTTGTCACACCCATACTGCATTTCATCTGATGCTGATCGCCTTTGTGCTTTCATCTACCCGTTGCAGTCATGGGCAGTAGCTTGTTACTAGTAGCATGTTATCAATAACTAGTTATCTTTTTCAGTAATTTGCACCTGTAACTAGTGGCCTTGACTTAACTTTAACTTGACTGAACTGTTACTTCACTTTTCTTTGCATAGACATTGCCACTTCTTCAACATACTGAAGCTTCATGGTTGACTGATTTATTTTGTCACTTGTCACACCCATACTGCATTTCATCTGATGCTGATCGCCTTTGTGCTTTCATCTACCCATTGCAGTCTTGGGCAGTAGCTTGTTACTAGTAGCATGTTTTCAATAACTAGTTATCTTTTTCAGTAATTTGCACCTGTAACTAGTGACCTTGACTGAACTTTAACTTGACTGCACTGTTACTTCACTTTTATTTGCCTAGACATAGAGACTTCTTCAACATACTGAAGCTTCATGGTTGACTGATTTATTTTGTCACTTGTCACACCCGTACTGCATTACATCTGATGCTGATCGCCTTTGTGCTTTCATCTACCCATTGCAGTCTTGGGCAGTAGCTTGTTACTAGTAGCATGTTATCAATAACTAGTTATCTTTTTCAGTAATTTGTACCTGTAACTAGTGGCCTTGACTTAACTTTAACTTGACTGCACTGTTACGTCACTTTTCTTTGCCTAGACATAGCCACTTCTTCAACATACTGAAGCTTCATGGTTGACTGATTTATTTTGTCACTTGTCACACCCATACTGCATTTCATCTGCTGCTGATCGCCTTTTTGCTTTCATCTACCCAATGCAGTCTTGGGCAGTAGATTGTTACTAGTAGCATGTTATCAATAACTAGTTATCTTTTTCAGTAATTTGCACATGTAACTAGTGGCCTTGACTTAACTTTAACTTGACTGCACTGTTACTTCACTTTTCTTTGCCTAGACATTGCCACTTCTTCAACATACTGAAGCTTCATGGTTGACTGATTTATTTTGTCACTTGTCACACCCATACTGCATTTCATCTGATGCTGATCGCCTTTGTGCTTTCATCTACCCATTGCAGTCTTGGGCAGTAGCTTGTAACTAGTAGCATGTTATCAATTACTAGTTATCTTTTTCAGTAATTTGCACCTTTAACTAGTGACCTTGACTTAACTTTAACTTGACTGCACTGTTACTTCACTTTTCTTTGCCTAGACATAGAGACTTCTTCAACATACTGAAGCTTCATGGTTGACTGATTTATTTTGTCACTTGTCACACCCATACTGCATTACATCTGATGCTGATTGCCTTTGTGCTTTCATCTACCCATTGCAGTCTTGGGTAGTAGCTTGTTACTAGGAGCATGTTATCAATAACTAGTTATTTTTTTCAGTAATTTGCACCTGTAACTAGTGGCCTTGACTTAACTTTAACTTGACTGCACTGTTACTTCACTTTTCTTTTCCTAGACATAGCCACTTCTTCAACATACTGAAGCTTCATGGTTGTCTGATTTATTTTGTCACTTGTCACACCCATTCTGCATTTCATCTGATGCTGATCGCCTTTGTGCTTTCATCTACCCATCAGTCTTGGGCAGTAGATTGTTACTAGCAGCATGTTATCAATAACTAGTTATCTTTTTCAGTAATTTGCACCTGTAACTAGTGGCCTTGACTTAACTTTAACTTGACTGAACTGTTACTTCACTTTTCTTTGCCTAGACATAGCCACTTCTTCAACATACGGAAGCTTCATGGTTGACTGATTTATTTTGTCACTTGTCACACCCATACTGCATTTCATCTGATGCTGATCGCCTTTGTGCTTTCATCTACCCATTGCAGTCTTGGGCAGTAGCTTGTTACTAGTAGCATGTTTTCAATAACTAGTTATCTTTTTCAGTAATTTGCACCTGTAACTAGTGACCTTGACTTAACTTTAACTTGACTGCACTGTTACTTCACTTTTCTTTGCCTAGACATAGAGACTTCTTCAACATACTGAAGCTTCATGGTTGACTGATTTATTTTGTCACTTGTCACACCCATACTGCATTACATCTGATGCTGATTGCCTTTGTGCTTTCATCTACCCATTGCAGTCTTGGGTAGTAGCTTGTTACTAGGAGCATGTTATCAATAACTAGTTATCTTTTTCAGTAATTTGCAGCTGTAACTAGTGGTCTTGACTTAACTTTAACTTGACTGCACTGTTACTTCACTTTTCTTTTCCTAGACATAGCCACTTCTTCAACATACTGAAGCTTCATGGTTGACTGATTTATTTTGTCACTTGTCACACCCATACTGCATTTCATCTGATGCTGATCACCTTTGTTCTTTCATCTACCCATTGCAGTCTTGGGCAGTAGATTGTTACTAGTAGCATGTTATCAATAACTAGTTATCTTTTTCAGTAATTTGCACCTGTAACTAGTGGCCTTGACTTAACTTTAACTTGACTGCACTGTTACTTCACTTTTCTTTTCCTAGACATAGCCACTTCTTCAACATACTGAAGCTTCATGGTTGACTGATTTATTTTGTGACTTGTCACACCCATACTGCATTTCATCTGATGCTGATCGCCTTTGTGCTTTCATCTACCCATTGCAGTCTTGGGCAGTAGATTGTTACTAGTAGCATGTTATCAATAACTAGTTATCTTTTTCAGTAATTTGCACCTGTAACTAGTGGCCTTGACTTAACTTTAACTTGACTGAACTGTTACTTCACTTTTTTTTGCCTAGACATAGCCACTTCTTCAACATACGGAAACTTCATGGTTGACTGATTTATTTTGTCACTTGTCACACCCATACTGCATTACATCTGATGCTGATCGTCTTTGTGCTTTCATCTACCCATTACAGTCTTGGGCAGTAGATTGTTACTAGTAGCATGTTATCAATAACTAGTTATCTTTTTCAATAATTTGCACCTGTAACTAGTGGCCTTGACTTAACTTTAACTTGGCTGAACTGTTACTTCACTTTTCTTTGCCTAGACATTGCCACTTCTTCAACATACTGAAGCTTCATGGTTGACTGATTTATTTTGTCACTTGTCACACCCATACTGCATTTCATCTGATGCTGATCACCTTTGTGCTTTCATCTACCCATTGCAGTCTTGGGCAGTAGCTTGTTACTAGTAGCATTTTTTCAATAACTAGTTATCTTTTTCAGTAATTTGCACCTGTAACTAGTGACCTTGACTTAACTTTAACTTGACTGCACTGTTACTTCACTTTTATTTGCCTAGACATAGAGACTTCTTCAACATACTGAAGCTTCATGGTTGACTGATTTATTTTGTCACTTGTCACACCCATACTGCATTACATCTGATGCTGATTGCCTTTGTGCTTTCATCTACCCATCGCAGTCTTGGGTAGTAGCTTGTTACTAGGAGCATGTTATCAATAACTAGTTATCTTTTTCAGTAATTTGCACCTGTAACTAGTGGTCTTGACTTAACTTTTACTTGACTGCACTGTTACTTCCCTTTTCTTTTCCTAGACATAGCCACTTATTCAACATACTGAAGCTTCATGGTTGTCTGATTTATTTTGTCACTTGTCACACCCATTCTGCATTTCATCTGATGCGGATCGCCTTTGTGCTTTCATCTACCCATTGCAGTCTTGGGCAGTAGATTGTTACTAGCAGCTTGTTATCAATAACTAGTTATCTTTTTCAGTAATTTGCACCTGTAACTAGTGGCCTTGACTTAACTTTAACTTGACTGCACTGTTACTTCACTTTTCTTTTCCTAGACATAGCCACTTCTTCAACATACTGAAGCTTCATGGTTGACTGATTTATTTTGTCACTTGTCACACCCATACTGCATTTCATCTGATGCTGATCGCCTTTGTGCTTTCATCTACCCATTGCAGTCTTGGGCAGTAGCTTGTTACTAGTAGCATGTTTTCAATAACTAGTTATCTTTTTCAGTAATTTGCACCTGTAACTAGTGACCTTGACTTAACTTTAACTTGACTGCACTGTTACTTCACTTTTCTTTGCCTAGACATAGAGACTTCTTCAACATACTGAAGCTTCATGGTTGACTGATTTATTTTGTCACTTGTCACACCCATACTGCATTACATCTGATGCTGATTGCCTTTGTGCTTTCATCTACCCATTGCAGTCTTGGGTAGTAGCTTGTTACTAGGAGCATGTTATCAATAACTAGTTATCTTTTTCAGTAATTTGCAGCTGTAACTAGTGGTCTTGACTTAACTTTAACTTGACTGCACTGTTACTTCACTTTTCTTTTCCTAGACATAGCCACTTCTTCAACATACTGAAGCTTCATGGTTGACTGATTTATTTTGTCACTTGTCACACCCATACTGCATTTCATCTGATGCTGATCACCTTTGTTCTTTCATCTACCCATTGCAGTCTTGGGCAGTAGATTGTTACTAGTAGCATGTTATCAATAACTAGTTATCTTTTTCAGTAATTTGCACCTGTAACTAGTGGCCTTGACTTAACTTTAACTTGACTGCACTGTTACTTCACTTTTCTTTTCCTAGACATAGCCACTTCTTCAACATACTGAAGCTTCATGGTTGACTGATTTATTTTGTCACTTGTCACACCCATACTGCATTTCATCTGATGCTGATCGCCTTTGTGCTTTCATCTACCCATTGCAGTCTTGGGCAGTAGATTGTTACTAGTAGCATGTTATCAATAACTAGTTATCTTTTTCAGTAATTTGCACCTGTAACTAGTGGCCTTGACTTAACTTTAACTTGACTGAACTGTTACTTCACTTTTCTTTGCCTAGACATAGCCACTTCTTCAACATACGGAAACTTCATGGTTGACTGATTTATTTTGTCACTTGTCACACCCATACTGCATTACATCTGATGCTGATCGTCTTTGTGCTTTCATCTACCCATTACAGTCTTGGGCAGTAGATTGTTACTAGTAGCATGTTATCAATAACTAGTTATCTTTTTCAATAATTTGCACCTGTAACTAGTGGCCTTGACTTAACTTTAACTTGACTGAACTGTTACTTCACTTTTCTTTGCCTAGACATTGCCACTTCTTCAACATACTGAAGCTTCATGGTTGACTGATTTATTTTGTCACTTGTCACACCCATACTGCATTTCATCTGATGCTGATCACCTTTGTGCTTTCATCTACCCATTGCAGTCTTGGGCAGTAGCTTGTTACTAGTAGCATTTTTTCAATAACTAGTTATCTTTTTCAGTAATTTGCACCTGTAACTAGTGACCTTGACTTAACTTTAACTTGACTGCACTCTTACTTCACTTTTCTTTGCCTAGACATAGAGACTTCTTCAACATACTGAAGCTTCATGGTTGACTGATTTATTTTGTCACTTGTCACACCCATACTGCATTACATCTGATGCTGATTGCCTTTGTGCTTTCATCTACCCATTGCAGTCTTGGGTAGTAGCTTGTTACTAGGAGCATGTTATCAATAACTAGTTATCTTTTTCAGTAATTTGCAGCTGTAACTAGTGGTCTTGACTTAACTTTAACTTGACTGCACTGTTACTTCACTTTTCTTTTCCTAGACATAGCCACTTCTTCAACATACTGAAGCTTCATGGTTGACTGATTTATTTTGTCACTTGTCACACCCATACTGCATTTCATCTGATGCTGATCACCTTTGTTCTTTCATCTACCCATTGCAGTCTTGGGCAGTAGATTGTTACTAGTAGCATGTTATCAATAACTAGTTATCTTTTTCAGTAATTTGCACCTGTAACTAGTGGCCTTGACTTAACTTTAACTTGACTGCACTGTTACTTCACTTTTCTTTTCCTAGACATAGCCACTTCTTCAACATACTGAAGCTTCATGGTTGACTGATTTATTTTGTGACTTGTCACACCCATACTGCATTTCATCTGATGCTGATCGCCTTTGTGCTTTCATCTACCCATTGCAGTCTTGGGCAGTAGATTGTTACTAGTAGCATGTTATCCATAACTAGTTATCTTTTTCAGTAATTTGCACCTGTAACTAGTGGCCTTGACTTAACTTTAACTTGACTGAACTGTTACTTCACTTTTTTTTGCCTAGACATAGCCACTTCTTCAACATACGGAAACTTCATGGTTGACTGATTTATTTTGTCACTTGTCACACCCATACTGCATTACATCTGATGCTGATCGTCTTTGTGCTTTCATCTACCCATTACAGTCTTGGGCAGTAGATTGTTACTAGTAGCATGTTATCAATAACTAGTTATCTTTTTCAATAATTTGCACCTGTAACTAGTGGCCTTGACTTAACTTTAACTTGGCTGAACTGTTACTTCACTTTTCTTTGCCTAGACATTGCCACTTCTTCAACATACTGAAGCTTCATGGTTGACTGATTTATTTTGTCACTTGTCACACCCATACTGCATTTCATCTGATGCTGATCACCTTTGTGCTTTCATCTACCCATTGCAGTCTTGGGCAGTAGCTTGTTACTAGTAGCATTTTTTCAATAACTAGTTATCTTTTTCAGTAATTTGCACCTGTAACTAGTGACCTTGACTTAACTTTAACTTGACTGCACTGTTACTTCACTTTTATTTGCCTAGACATAGAGACTTCTTCAACATACTGAAGCTTCATGGTTGACTGATTTATTTTGTCACTTGTCACACCCATACTGCATTACATCTGATGCTGATTGCCTTTGTGCTTTCATCTACCCATCGCAGTCTTGGGTAGTAGCTTGTTACTAGGAGCATGTTATCAATAACTAGTTATCTTTTTCAGTAATTTGCACCTGTAACTAGTGGTCTTGACTTAACTTTTACTTGACTGCACTGTTACTTCCCTTTTCTTTTCCTAGACATAGCCACTTATTCAACATACTGAAGCTTCATGGTTGTCTGATTTATTTTGTCACTTGTCACACCCATTCTGCATTTCATCTGATGCGGATCGCCTTTGTGCTTTCATCTACCCATTGCAGTCTTGGGCAGTAGATTGTTACTAGCAGCTTGTTATCAATAACTAGTTATCTTTTTCAGTAATTTGCACCTGTAACTAGTGGCCTTGACTTAACTTTAACTTGACTGCACTGTTACTTCACTTTTCTTTTCCTAGACATAGCCACTTCTTCAACATACTGAAGCTTCATGGTTGACTGATTTATTTTGTCACTTGTCACACCCATACTGCATTTCATCTGATGCTGATCGCCTTTGTGCTTTCATCTACCCATTGCAGTCTTGGGCAGTAGCTTGTTACTAGTAGCATGTTTTCAATAACTAGTTATCTTTTTCAGTAATTTGCACCTGTAACTAGTGACCTTGACTTAACTTTAACTTGACTGCACTGTTACTTCACTTTTCTTTGCCTAGACATAGAGACTTCTTCAACATACTGAAGCTTCATGGTTGACTGATTTATTTTGTCACTTGTCACACCCATACTGCATTACATCTGATGCTGATTGCCTTTGTGCTTTCATCTACCCATTGCAGTCTTGGGTAGTAGCTTGTTACTAGGAGCATGTTATCAATAACTAGTTATCTTTTTCAGTAATTTGCAGCTGTAACTAGTGGTCTTGACTTAACTTTAACTTGACTGCACTGTTACTTCACTTTTCTTTTCCTAGACATAGCCACTTCTTCAACATACTGAAGCTTCATGGTTGACTGATTTATTTTGTCACTTGTCACACCCATACTGCATTTCATCTGATGCTGATCACCTTTGTTCTTTCATCTACCCATTGCAGTCTTGGGCAGTAGATTGTTACTAGTAGCATGTTATCAATAACTAGTTATCTTTTTCAGTAATTTGCACCTGTAACTAGTGGCCTTGACTTAACTTTAACTTGACTGCACTGTTACTTCACTTTTCTTTTCCTAGACATAGCCACTTCTTCAACATACTGAAGCTTCATGGTTGACTGATTTATTTTGTCACTTGTCACACCCATACTGCATTTCATCTGATGCTGATCGCCTTTGTGCTTTCATCTACCCATTGCAGTCTTGGGCAGTAGATTGTTACTAGTAGCATGTTATCAATAACTAGTTATCTTTTTCAGTAATTTGCACCTGTAACTAGTGGCCTTGACTTAACTTTAACTTGACTGAACTGTTACTTCACTTTTCTTTGCCTAGACATAGCCACTTCTTCAACATACGGAAACTTCATGGTTGACTGATTTATTTTGTCACTTGTCACACCCATACTGCATTACATCTGATGCTGATCGTCTTTGTGCTTTCATCTACCCATTACAGTCTTGGGCAGTAGATTGTTACTAGTAGCATGTTATCAATAACTAGTTATCTTTTTCAATAATTTGCACCTGTAACTAGTGGCCTTGACTTAACTTTAACTTGACTGAACTGTTACTTCACTTTTCTTTGCCTAGACATTGCCACTTCTTCAACATACTGAAGCTTCATGGTTGACTGATTTATTTTGTCACTTGTCACACCCATACTGCATTTCATCTGATGCTGATCACCTTTGTGCTTTCATCTACCCATTGCAGTCTTGGGCAGTAGCTTGTTACTAGTAGCATTTTTTCAATAACTAGTTATCTTTTTCAGTAATTTGCACCTGTAACTAGTGACCTTGACTTAACTTTAACTTGACTGCACTGTTACTTCACTTTTATTTGCCTAGACATAGAGACTTCTTCAACATACTGAAGCTTCATGGTTGACTGATTTATTTTGTCACTTGTCACACCCATACTGCATTACATCTGATGCTGATTGCCTTTGTGCTTTCATCTACCCATCGCAGTCTTGGGTAGTAGCTTGTTACTAGGAGCATGTTATCAATAACTAGTTATCTTTTTCAGTAATTTGCACCTGTAACTAGTGGTCTTGACTTAACTTTAACTTGACTGCACTGTTACTTCACTTTTCTTTGCCTAGACATAGAGATTTCTTCAACATACTGAAGCTTCATGGTTGACTGATTTATTTTGTCACTTGTCACACCCATACTGCATTACATCTGATGCTGATTGCCTTTGTGCTTTCATCTACCCATTGCAGTCTTGGGTAGTAGCTTGTTACTAGGAGCATGTTATCAATAACTAGTTATTTTTTTCAGTAATTTGCACCTGTAACTAGTGGCCTTGACTTAACTTTAACTTGACTGCACTGTTACTTCACTTTTCTTTTCCTAGACATAGCCACTTCTTCAACATACTGAAGCTTCATGGTTGTCTGATTTATTTTGTCACTTGTCACACCCATTCTGCATTTCATCTGATGCTGATCGCCTTTGTGCTTTCATCTACCCATCAGTCTTGGGCAGTAGATTGTTACTAGCAGCATGTTATCAATAACTAGTTATCTTTTTCAGTAATTTGCACCTGTAACTAGTGGCCTTGACTTAACTTTAACTTGACTGAACTGTTACTTCACTTTTCTTTGCCTAGACATAGCCACTTCTTCAACATACGGAAGCTTCATGGTTGACTGATTTATTTTGTCACTTGTCACACCCATACTGCATTTCATCTGATGCTGATCGCCTTTGTGCTTTCATCTACCCATTGCAGTCTTGGGCAGTAGCTTGTTACTAGTAGCATGTTTTCAATAACTAGTTATCTTTTTCAGTAATTTGCACCTGTAACTAGTGACCTTGACTTAACTTTAACTTGACTGCACTGTTACTTCACTTTTCTTTGCCTAGACATAGAGACTTCTTCAACATACTGAAGCTTCATGGTTGACTGATTTATTTTGTCACTTGTCACACCCATACTGCATTACATCTGATGCTGATTGCCTTTGTGCTTTCATCTACCCATTGCAGTCTTGGGTAGTAGCTTGTTACTAGGAGCATGTTATCAATAACTAGTTATCTTTTTCAGTAATTTGCAGCTGTTACTAGTGGCCTTGACTTAACTTTAACTTGACTGAACTGTTACTTCACTTTGCTTTGCCTAGACATAGCCACTTCTTCAACATACTGAAGCTTCATGGTTGCCTGATTTATTTTGTCACTTGTCACACCCATACTGCATTTCATCTGATGCTGATCGCCTTTGTGCTTTCATCTACCCATTGATGTCTTGGGCAGTAACTTGTTACCAGTAGCATGTTACCAATAACTAGTTATCTTTTTCAGTAATTTGCACCTGTAACTAGTGACCTTGACTTAACTTTAACTTGACTGCACTGTTACTTCACTTTTCTTTGCCTAGACATAGAGACTTCTTCAACATACTGAAGCTTCATGGTTGACTGATTTATTTTGTCACTTGTCACACCCATACTGCATTTCATCTGATGCTGATCGCCTTTGTGCTTTCATCTACCCATTGCAGTCTTGGGTAGTAGCTTGTTACTAGGAGCATGTTATCAATAACTAGTTATCTTTTTCAGTAATTTGCACCTGTAACTAGTGGCCTTGACTTAACTTTAACTTGACTGCACTGTTACTTCACTTTTCTTTTCCTAGACATAGCCACTTCTTCAACATACTGAAGCTTCATGGTTGACTGATTTATTTTGTCACTTCTCACACCCATACTGCATTTCATCTGATGCTGATCGCCTTTGTGCTTTCATCTACCCATTGCAGTCTTGGGCAGTAGCTTGTTACTAGTAGCATGTTATGAATAACTAGTTATCTTTTTCAGTAATTTGCACTTGTAACTAGTGACCTTGACTTAACTTTAACTTCACTGCACTGTTACTTCACTTTTCTTTGCCTAGACCTAGAGACTTCTTCAACATACTGAAGCTTCATGGTTGACTGATTTATTTTGTCACTTGTCACACCCATACTGCATTACATCTGATGCTGATTGCCTTTGTGCTTTCATCTACCCATTGCAGTCTTGGGTAGTAGCTTGTTACTAGGAGCATGTTATCAATAACTAGTTATCTTTTTCAGTAATTTCCACCTGTGACTAGTGGCCTTGACTTAACTTTAACTTGACTGCACTGTTACTTCACTTTTCTTTTCCTAGACATAGCCACTTCTTCAACATACTGAAGCTTCATGGTTGACTGATTTATTTTGTCACTTGTCACACCCATACTGCATTTCATCTGATGCTGATCGCCTTTGTGCTTTCATCTACCCGTTGCAGTCATGGGCAGTAGCTTGTTACTAGTAGCATGTTATCAATAACTAGTTATCTTTTTCAGTAATTTGCACCTGTAACTAGTGGCCTTGACTTAACTTTAACTTGACTGAACTGTTACTTCACTTTTCTTTGCATAGACATTGCCACTTCTTCAACATACTGAAGCTTCATGGTTGACTGATTTATTTTGTCACTTGTCACACCCATACTGCATTTCATCTGATGCTGATCGCCTTTGTGCTTTCATCTACCCATTGCAGTCTTGGGCAGTAGCTTGTTACTAGTAGCATGTTTTCAATAACTAGTTATCTTTTTCAGTAATTTGCAGCTGTAACTAGTGGTCTTGACTTAACTTTAACTTGACTGCACTGTTACTTCACTTTTCTTTTCCTAGACATAGCCACTTCTTCAACATACTGAAGCTTCATGGTTGACTGATTTATTTTGTCACTTGTCACACCCATACTGCATTTCATCTGATGCTGATCGCCTTTGTGCTTTCATCTACCCATCAGTCTTGGGCAGTAGATTGTTACTAGCAGCATGTTATCAATAACTAGTTATCTTTTTCAGTAATTTGCACCTGTAACTAGTGGCCTTGACTTAACTTTAACTTGACTGAACTGTTACTTCACTTTTCTTTGCCTAGACATAGCCACTTCTTCAACATACGGAAGCTTCATGGTTGACTGATTTATTTTGTCACTTGTCACACCCATACTGCATTTCATCTGATGCTGATCGCCTTTGTGCTTTCATCTACCCATTGCAGTCTTGGGCAGTAGCTTGTTACTAGTAGCATGTTTTCAATAACTAGTTATCTTTTTCAGTAATTTGCACCTGTAACTAGTGACCTTGACTTAACTTTAACTTGACTGCACTGTTACTTCACTTTTCTTTGCCTAGACATAGAGACTTCTTCAACATACTGAAGCTTCATGGTTGACTGATTTATTTTGTCACTTGTCACACCCATACTGCATTACATCTGATGCTGATTGCCTTTGTGCTTTCATCTACCCATTGCAGTCTTGGGTAGTAGCTTGTTACTAGGAGCATGTTATCAATAACTAGTTATCTTTTTCAGTAATTTGCAGCTGTAACTAGTGGTCTTGACTTAACTTTAACTTGACTGCACTGTTACTTCACTTTTCTTTTCCTAGACATAGCCACTTCTTCAACATACTGAAGCTTCATGGTTGACTGATTTATTTTGTCACTTGTCACACCCATACTGCATTTCATCTGATGCTGATCACCTTTGTTCTTTCATCTACCCATTGCAGTCTTGGGCAGTAGATTGTTACTAGTAGCATGTTATCAATAACTAGTTATCTTTTTCAGTAATTTGCACCTGTAACTAGTGGCCTTGACTTAACTTTAACTTGACTGCACTGTTACTTCACTTTTCTTTTCCTAGACATAGCCACTTCTTCAACATACTGAAGCTTCATGGTTGACTGATTTATTTTGTGACTTGTCACACCCATACTGCATTTCATCTGATGCTGATCGCCTTTGTGCTTTCATCTACCCATTGCAGTCTTGGGCAGTAGATTGTTACTAGTAGCATGTTATCAATAACTAGTTATCTTTTTCAGTAATTTGCACCTGTAACTAGTGGCCTTGACTTAACTTTAACTTGACTGAACTGTTACTTCACTTTTCTTTGCCTAGACATAGCCACTTCTTCAACATACGGAAACTTCATGGTTGACTGATTTATTTTGTCACTTGTCACACCCATACTGCATTACATCTGATGCTGATCGTCTTTGTGCTTTCATCTACCCATTACAGTCTTGGGCAGTAGATTGTTACTAGTAGCATGTTATCAATAACTAGTTATCTTTTTCAATAATTTGCACCTGTAACTAGTGGCCTTGACTTAACTTTAACTTGGCTGAACTGTTACTTCACTTTTCTTTGCCTAGACATTGCCACTTCTTCAACATACTGAAGCTTCATGGTTGACTGATTTATTTTGTCACTTGTCACACCCATACTGCATTTCATCTGATGCTGATCACCTTTGTGCTTTCATCTACCCATTGCAGTCTTGGGCAGTAGCTTGTTACTAGTAGCATTTTTTCAATAACTAGTTATCTTTTTCAGTAATTTGCACCTGTAACTAGTGACCTTGACTTAACTTTAACTTGACTGCACTGTTACTTCACTTTTATTTGCCTAGACATAGAGACTTCTTCAACATACTGAAGCTTCATGGTTGACTGATTTATTTTGTCACTTGTCACACCCATACTGCATTACATCTGATGCTGATTGCCTTTGTGCTTTCATCTACCCATCGCAGTCTTGGGTAGTAGCTTGTTACTAGGAGCATGTTATCAATAACTAGTTATCTTTTTCAGTAATTTGCACCTGTAACTAGTGGTCTTGACTTAACTTTTACTTGACTGCACTGTTACTTCCCTTTTCTTTTCCTAGACATAGCCACTTATTCAACATACTGAAGCTTCATGGTTGTCTGATTTATTTTGTCACTTGTCACACCCATTCTGCATTTCATCTGATGCGGATCGCCTTTGTGCTTTCATCTACCCATTGCAGTCTTGGGCAGTAGATTGTTACTAGCAGCTTGTTATCAATAACTAGTTATCTTTTTCAGTAATTTGCACCTGTAACTAGTGGCCTTGACTTAACTTTAACTTGACTGCACTGTTACTTCACTTTTCTTTTCCTAGACATAGCCACTTCTTCAACATACTGAAGCTTCATGGTTGACTGATTTATTTTGTCACTTGTCACACCCATACTGCATTTCATCTGATGCTGATCGCCTTTGTGCTTTCATCTACCCATTGCAGTCTTGGGCAGTAGCTTGTTACTAGTAGCATGTTTTCAATAACTAGTTATCTTTTTCAGTAATTTGCACCTGTAACTAGTGACCTTGACTTAACTTTAACTTGACTGCACTGTTACTTCACTTTTCTTTGCCTAGACATAGAGACTTCTTCAACATACTGAAGCTTCATGGTTGACTGATTTATTTTGTCACTTGTCACACCCATACTGCATTACATCTGATGCTGATTGCCTTTGTGCTTTCATCTACCCATTGCAGTCTTGGGTAGTAGCTTGTTACTAGGAGCATGTTATCAATAACTAGTTATCTTTTTCAGTAATTTGCAGCTGTAACTAGTGGTCTTGACTTAACTTTAACTTGACTGCACTGTTACTTCACTTTTCTTTTCCTAGACATAGCCACTTCTTCAACATACTGAAGCTTCATGGTTGACTGATTTATTTTGTCACTTGTCACACCCATACTGCATTTCATCTGATGCTGATCACCTTTGTTCTTTCATCTACCCATTGCAGTCTTGGGCAGTAGATTGTTACTAGTAGCATGTTATCAATAACTAGTTATCTTTTTCAGTAATTTGCACCTGTAACTAGTGGCCTTGACTTAACTTTAACTTGACTGCACTGTTACTTCACTTTTCTTTTCCTAGACATAGCCACTTCTTCAACATACTGAAGCTTCATGGTTGACTGATTTATTTTGTCACTTGTCACACCCATACTGCATTTCATCTGATGCTGATCGCCTTTGTGCTTTCATCTACCCATTGCAGTCTTGGGCAGTAGATTGTTACTAGTAGCATGTTATCAATAACTAGTTATCTTTTTCAGTAATTTGCACCTGTAACTAGTGGCCTTGACTTAACTTTAACTTGACTGAACTGTTACTTCACTTTTCTTTGCCTAGACATAGCCACTTCTTCAACATACGGAAACTTCATGGTTGACTGATTTATTTTGTCACTTGTCACACCCATACTGCATTACATCTGATGCTGATCGTCTTTGTGCTTTCATCTACCCATTACAGTCTTGGGCAGTAGATTGTTACTAGTAGCATGTTATCAATAACTAGTTATCTTTTTCAATAATTTGCACCTGTAACTAGTGGCCTTGACTTAACTTTAACTTGACTGAACTGTTACTTCACTTTTCTTTGCCTAGACATTGCCACTTCTTCAACATACTGAAGCTTCATGGTTGACTGATTTATTTTGTCACTTGTCACACCCATACTGCATTTCATCTGATGCTGATCACCTTTGTGCTTTCATCTACCCATTGCAGTCTTGGGCAGTAGCTTGTTACTAGTAGCATTTTTTCAATAACTAGTTATCTTTTTCAGTAATTTGCACCTGTAACTAGTGACCTTGACTTAACTTTAACTTGACTGCACTGTTACTTCACTTTTATTTGCCTAGACATAGAGACTTCTTCAACATACTGAAGCTTCATGGTTGACTGATTTATTTTGTCACTTGTCACACCCATACTGCATTACATCTGATGCTGATTGCCTTTGTGCTTTCATCTACCCATCGCAGTCTTGGGTAGTAGCTTGTTACTAGGAGCATGTTATCAATAACTAGTTATCTTTTTCAGTAATTTGCACCTGTAACTAGTGGTCTTGACTTAACTTTAACTTGACTGCACTGTTACTTCACTTTTCTTTGCCTAGACATAGAGATTTCTTCAACATACTGAAGCTTCATGGTTGACTGATTTATTTTGTCACTTGTCACACCCATACTGCATTACATCTGATGCTGATTGCCTTTGTGCTTTCATCTACCCATTGCAGTCTTGGGTAGTAGCTTGTTACTAGGAGCATGTTATCAATAACTAGTTATTTTTTTCAGTAATTTGCACCTGTAACTAGTGGCCTTGACTTAACTTTAACTTGACTGCACTGTTACTTCACTTTTCTTTTCCTAGACATAGCCACTTCTTCAACATACTGAAGCTTCATGGTTGTCTGATTTATTTTGTCACTTGTCACACCCATTCTGCATTTCATCTGATGCTGATCGCCTTTGTGCTTTCATCTACCCATCAGTCTTGGGCAGTAGATTGTTACTAGCAGCATGTTATCAATAACTAGTTATCTTTTTCAGTAATTTGCACCTGTAACTAGTGGCCTTGACTTAACTTTAACTTGACTGAACTGTTACTTCACTTTTCTTTGCCTAGACATAGCCACTTCTTCAACATACGGAAGCTTCATGGTTGACTGATTTATTTTGTCACTTGTCACACCCATACTGCATTTCATCTGATGCTGATCGCCTTTGTGCTTTCATCTACCCATTGCAGTCTTGGGCAGTAGCTTGTTACTAGTAGCATGTTTTCAATAACTAGTTATCTTTTTCAGTAATTTGCACCTGTAACTAGTGACCTTGACTTAACTTTAACTTGACTGCACTGTTACTTCACTTTTCTTTGCCTAGACATAGAGACTTCTTCAACATACTGAAGCTTCATGGTTGACTGATTTATTTTGTCACTTGTCACACCCATACTGCATTACATCTGATGCTGATTGCCTTTGTGCTTTCATCTACCCATTGCAGTCTTGGGTAGTAGCTTGTTACTAGGAGCATGTTATCAATAACTAGTTATCTTTTTCAGTAATTTGCAGCTGTTACTAGTGGCCTTGACTTAACTTTAACTTGACTGAACTGTTACTTCACTTTGCTTTGCCTAGACATAGCCACTTCTTCAACATACTGAAGCTTCATGGTTGCCTGATTTATTTTGTCACTTGTCACACCCATACTGCATTTCATCTGATGCTGATCGCCTTTGTGCTTTCATCTACCCATTGATGTCTTGGGCAGTAACTTGTTACCAGTAGCATGTTACCAATAACTAGTTATCTTTTTCAGTAATTTGCACCTGTAACTAGTGACCTTGACTTAACTTTAACTTGACTGCACTGTTACTTCACTTTTCTTTGCCTAGACATAGAGACTTCTTCAACATACTGAAGCTTCATGGTTGACTGATTTATTTTGTCACTTGTCACACCCATACTGCATTTCATCTGATGCTGATCGCCTTTGTGCTTTCATCTACCCATTGCAGTCTTGGGTAGTAGCTTGTTACTAGGAGCATGTTATCAATAACTAGTTATCTTTTTCAGTAATTTGCACCTGTAACTAGTGGCCTTGACTTAACTTTAACTTGACTGCACTGTTACTTCACTTTTCTTTTCCTAGACATAGCCACTTCTTCAACATACTGAAGCTTCATGGTTGACTGATTTATTTTGTCACTTCTCACACCCATACTGCATTTCATCTGATGCTGATCGCCTTTGTGCTTTCATCTACCCATTGCAGTCTTGGGCAGTAGCTTGTTACTAGTAGCATGTTATGAATAACTAGTTATCTTTTTCAGTAATTTGCACTTGTAACTAGTGACCTTGACTTAACTTTAACTTCACTGCACTGTTACTTCACTTTTCTTTGCCTAGACCTAGAGACTTCTTCAACATACTGAAGCTTCATGGTTGACTGATTTATTTTGTCACTTGTCACACCCATACTGCATTACATCTGATGCTGATTGCCTTTGTGCTTTCATCTACCCATTGCAGTCTTGGGTAGTAGCTTGTTACTAGGAGCATGTTATCAATAACTAGTTATCTTTTTCAGTAATTTCCACCTGTGACTAGTGGCCTTGACTTAACTTTAACTTGACTGCACTGTTACTTCACTTTTCTTTTCCTAGACATAGCCACTTCTTCAACATACTGAAGCTTCATGGTTGACTGATTTATTTTGTCACTTGTCACACCCATACTGCATTTCATCTGATGCTGATCGCCTTTGTGCTTTCATCTACCCGTTGCAGTCATGGGCAGTAGCTTGTTACTAGTAGCATGTTATCAATAACTAGTTATCTTTTTCAGTAATTTGCACCTGTAACTAGTGGCCTTGACTTAACTTTAACTTGACTGAACTGTTACTTCACTTTTCTTTGCATAGACATTGCCACTTCTTCAACATACTGAAGCTTCATGGTTGACTGATTTATTTTGTCACTTGTCACACCCATACTGCATTTCATCTGATGCTGATCGCCTTTGTGCTTTCATCTACCCATTGCAGTCTTGGGCAGTAGCTTGTTACTAGTAGCATGTTTTCAATAACTAGTTATCTTTTTCAGTAATTTGCACCTGTAACTAGTGACCTTGACTGAACTTTAACTTGACTGCACTGTTACTTCACTTTTATTTGCCTAGACATAGAGACTTCTTCAACATACTGAAGCTTCATGGTTGACTGATTTATTTTGTCACTTGTCACACCCGTACTGCATTACATCTGATGCTGATCGCCTTTGTGCTTTCATCTACCCATTGCAGTCTTGGGCAGTAGCTTGTTACTAGTAGCATGTTATCAATAACTAGTTATCTTTTTCAGTAATTTGTACCTGTAACTAGTGGCCTTGACTTAACTTTAACTTGACTGCACTGTTACGTCACTTTTCTTTGCCTAGACATAGCCACTTCTTCAACATACTGAAGCTTCATGGTTGACTGATTTATTTTGTCACTTGTCACACCCATACTGCATTTCATCTGCTGCTGATCGCCTTTTTGCTTTCATCTACCCAATGCAGTCTTGGGCAGTAGATTGTTACTAGTAGCATGTTATCAATAACTAGTTATCTTTTTCAGTTTTTTGCACATGTAACTAGTGGCCTTGACTTAACTTTAACTTGACTGCACTGTTACTTCACTTTTCTTTGCCTAGACATTGCCACTTCTTCAACATACTGAAGCTTCATGGTTGACTGATTTATTTTGTCACTTGTCACACCCATACTGCATTTCATCTGATGCTGATCGCCTTTGTGCTTTCATCTACCCATTGCAGTCTTGGGCAGTAGCTTGTAACTAGTAGCATGTTATCAATTACTAGTTATCTTTTTCAGTAATTTGCACCTTTAACTAGTGACCTTGACTTAACTTTAACTTGACTGCACTGTTACTTCACTTTTCTTTGCCTAGACATAGAGACTTCTTCAACATACTGAAGCTTCATGGTTGACTGATTTATTTTGTCACTTGTCACACCCATACTGCATTACATCTGATGCTGATTGCCTTTGTGCTTTCATCTACCCATTGCAGTCTTGGGTAGTAGCTTGTTACTAGGAGCATGTTATCAATAACTAGTTATTTTTTTCAGTAATTTGCACCTGTAACTAGTGGCCTTGACTTAACTTTAACTTGACTGCACTGTTACTTCACTTTTCTTTTCCTAGACATAGCCACTTCTTCAACATACTGAAGCTTCATGGTTGTCTGATTTATTTTGTCACTTGTCACACCCATTCTGCATTTCATCTGATGCTGATCGCCTTTGTGCTTTCATCTACCCATCAGTCTTGGGCAGTAGATTGTTACTAGCAGCATGTTATCAATAACTAGTTATCTTTTTCAGTAATTTGCACCTGTAACTAGTGGCCTTGACTTAACTTTAACTTGACTGAACTGTTACTTCACTTTTCTTTGCCTAGACATAGCCACTTCTTCAACATACGGAAGCTTCATGGTTGACTGATTTATTTTGTCACTTGTCACACCCATACTGCATTTCATCTGATGCTGATCGCCTTTCTGCTTTCATCTACCCATTGCAGTCTTGGGCAGTAGCTTGTTACTAGTAGCATGTTTTCAATAACTAGTTATCTTTTTCAGTAATTTGCACCTGTAACTAGTGACCTTGACTTAACTTTAACTTGACTGCACTGTTACTTCACTTTTCTTTGCCTAGACATAGAGACTTCTTCAACATACTGAAGCTTCATGGTTGACTGATTTATTTTGTCACTTGTCACACCCATACTGCATTACATCTGATGCTGATTGCCTTTGTGCTTTCATCTACCCATTGCAGTCTTGGGTAGTAGCTTGTTACTAGGAGCATGTTATCAATAACTAGTTATCTTTTTCAGTAATTTGCAGCTGTAACTAGTGGTCTTGACTTAACTTTAACTTGACTGCACTGTTACTTCACTTTTCTTTTCCTAGACATAGCCACTTCTTCAACATACTGAAGCTTCATGGTTGACTGATTTATTTTGTCACTTGTCACACCCATACTGCATTTCATCTGATGCTGATCACCTTTGTTCTTTCATCTACCCATTGCAGTCTTGGGCAGTAGATTGTTACTAGTAGCATGTTATCAATAACTAGTTATCTTTTTCAGTAATTTGCACCTGTAACTAGTGGCCTTGACTTAACTTTAACTTGACTGCACTGTTACTTCACTTTTCTTTTCCTAGACATAGCCACTTCTTCAACATACTGAAGCTTCATGGTTGACTGATTTATTTTGTGACTTGTCACACCCATACTGCATTTCATCTGATGCTGATCGCCTTTGTGCTTTCATCTACCCATTGCAGTCTTGGGCAGTAGATTGTTACTAGTAGCATGTTATCAATAACTAGTTATCTTTTTCAGTAATTTGCACCTGTAACTAGTGGCCTTGACTTAACTTTAACTTGACTGAACTGTTACTTCACTTTTCTTTGCCTAGACATAGCCACTTCTTCAACATACGGAAACTTCATGGTTGACTGATTTATTTTGTCACTTGTCACACCCATACTGCATTACATCTGATGCTGATCGTCTTTGTGCTTTCATCTACCCATTACAGTCTTGGGCAGTAGATTGTTACTAGTAGCATGTTATCAATAACTAGTTATCTTTTTCAATAATTTGCACCTGTAACTAGTGGCCTTGACTTAACTTTAACTTGACTGAACTGTTACTTCACTTTTCTTTGCCTAGACATTGCCACTTCTTCAACATACTGAAGCTTCATGGTTGACTGATTTATTTTGTCACTTGTCACACCCATACTGCATTTCATCTGATGCTGATCACCTTTGTGCTTTCATCTACCCATTGCAGTCTTGGGCAGTAGCTTGTTACTAGTAGCATTTTTTCAATAACTAGTTATCTTTTTCAGTAATTTGCACCTGTAACTAGTGACCTTGACTTAACTTTAACTTGACTGCACTGTTACTTCACTTTTATTTGCCTAGACATAGAGACTTCTTCAACATACTGAAGCTTCATGGTTGACTGATTTATTTTGTCACTTGTCACACCCATACTGCATTACATCTGATGCTGATTGCCTTTGTGCTTTCATATACCCATCGCAGTCTTGGGTAGTAGCTTGTTACTAGGAGCATGTTATCAATAACTAGTTATCTTTTTCAGTAATTTGCACCTGTAACTAGTGGTCTTGACTTAACTTTTACTTGACTGCACTGTTACTTCCCTTTTCTTTTCCTAGACATAGCCACTTATTCAACATACTGAAGCTTCATGGTTGTCTGATTTATTTTGTCACTTGTCACACCCATTCTGCATTTCATCTGATGCGGATCGCCTTTGTGCTTTCATCTACCCATTGCAGTCTTGGGCAGTAGATTGTTACTAGCAGCTTGTTATCAATAACTAGTTATCTTTTTCAGTAATTTGCACCTGTAACTAGTGGCCTTGACTTAACTTTAACTTGACTGCACTGTTACTTCACTTTTCTTTTCCTAGACATAGCCACTTCTTCAACATACTGAAGCTTCATGGTTGACTGATTTATTTTGTCACTTGTCACACCCATACTGCATTTCATCTGATGCTGATCGCCTTTGTGCTTTCATCTACCCATTGCAGTCTTGGGCAGTAGCTTGTTACTAGTAGCATGTTTTCAATAACTAGTTATCTTTTTCAGTAATTTGCACCTGTAACTAGTGACCTTGACTTAACTTTAACTTGACTGCACTGTTACTTCACTTTTCTTTGCCTAGACATAGAGACTTCTTCAACATACTGAAGCTTCATGGTTGACTGATTTATTTTGTCACTTGTCACACCCATACTGCATTACATCTGATGCTGATTGCCTTTGTGCTTTCATCTACCCATTGCAGTCTTGGGTAGTAGCTTGTTACTAGGAGCATGTTATCAATAACTAGTTATCTTTTTCAGTAATTTGCAGCTGTAACTAGTGGTCTTGACTTAACTTTAACTTGACTGCACTGTTACTTCACTTTTCTTTTCCTAGACATAGCCACTTCTTCAACATACTGAAGCTTCATGGTTGACTGATTTATTTTGTCACTTGTCACACCCATACTGCATTTCATCTGATGCTGATCACCTTTGTTCTTTCATCTACCCATTGCAGTCTTGGGCAGTAGATTGTTACTAGTAGCATGTTATCAATAACTAGTTATCTTTTTCAGTAATTTGCACCTGTAACTAGTGGCCTTGACTTAACTTTAACTTGACTGCACTGTTACTTCACTTTTCTTTTCCTAGACATAGCCACTTCTTCAACATACTGAAGCTTCATGGTTGACTGATTTATTTTGTGACTTGTCACACCCATACTGCATTTCATCTGATGCTGATCGCCTTTGTGCTTTCATCTACCCATTGCAGTCTTGGGCAGTAGATTGTTACTAGTAGCATGTTATCAATAACTAGTTATCTTTTTCAGTAATTTGCACCTGTAACTAGTGGCCTTGACTTAACTTTAACTTGACTGAACTGTTACTTCACTTTTCTTTGCCTAGACATAGCCACTTCTTCAACATACGGAAACTTCATGGTTGACTGATTTATTTTGTCACTTGTCACACCCATACTGCATTACATCTGATGCTGATCGTCTTTGTGCTTTCATCTACCCATTACAGTCTTGGGCAGTAGATTGTTACTAGTAGCATGTTATCAATAACTAGTTATCTTTTTCAATAATTTGCACCTGTAACTAGTGGCCTTGACTTAACTTTAACTTGACTGAACTGTTACTTCACTTTTCTTTGCCTAGACATTGCCACTTCTTCAACATACTGAAGCTTCATGGTTGACTGATTTATTTTGTCACTTGTCACACCCATACTGCATTTCATCTGATGCTGATCACCTTTGTGCTTTCATCTACCCATTGCAGTCTTGGGCAGTAGCTTGTTACTAGTAGCATTTTTTCAATAACTAGTTATCTTTTTCAGTAATTTGCACCTGTAACTAGTGACCTTGACTTAACTTTAACTTGACTGCACTGTTACTTCACTTTTATTTGCCTAGACATAGAGACTTCTTCAACATACTGAAGCTTCATGGTTGACTGATTTATTTTGTCACTTGTCACACCCATACTGCATTACATCTGATGCTGATTGCCTTTGTGCTTTCATCTACCCATCGCAGTCTTGGGTAGTAGCTTGTTACTAGGAGCATGTTATCAATAACTAGTTATCTTTTTCAGTAATTTGCACCTGTAACTAGTGGTCTTGACTTAACTTTTACTTGACTGCACTGTTACTTCCCTTTTCTTTTCCTAGACATAGCCACTTATTCAACATACTGAAGCTTCATGGTTGTCTGATTTATTTTGTCACTTGTCACACCCATTCTGCATTTCATCTGATGCGGATCGCCTTTGTGCTTTCATCTACCCATTGCAGTCTTGGGCAGTAGATTGTTACTAGCAGCTTGTTATCAATAACTAGTTATCTTTTTCAGTAATTTGCACCTGTAACTAGTGGCCTTGACTTAACTTTAACTTGACTGCACTGTTACTTCACTTTTCTTTTCCTAGACATAGCCACTTCTTCAACATACTGAAGCTTCATGGTTGACTGATTTATTTTGTCACTTGTCACACCCATACTGCATTTCATCTGATGCTGATCGCCTTTGTGCTTTCATCTACCCATTGCAGTCTTGGCCAGTAGATTGTTACTAGTAGCATGTTATCAATAACTAGTTATCTTTTTCAGTAATTTGCACCTGTAACTAGTTGTCTTGACTTAACTTTAACTTGACTGAACTGTTACTTCACTTTTCTTTGCCTAGACATAGCCACGTCTTCAACATACTGAAGCTTCATGGTTGACTGATTTATTTTGTCACTTGTCACACCCATACTGCATTTCACCTGATGCTGATCGCCTTTGTGCTTTCATCTACCCATTGATGTCTTGGGCAGTAACTTGTTACCAGTAGCATGTTACCAATAACTAGTTATCTTTTTCAGTAATTTGCACATGTAACTAGTGGCCTTGACTTAACTTTAACTTGACTGCAGTGTTACTTCACTTTTCTTTGCCTAGACATTGCCACTTCTTCAACATACTGAAGCTTCATGGTTGACTGATTTATTTTGTCACTTGTCACACCCATACTGCATTTCATCTGATGCTGATCGCCTTTGTGCTTTCATCTACCCATTGCAGTCTTGGGCAGTAGCTTGTTACTAGTAGCATGTTATCAATAACTAGTTATCTTTTTCAGTAATTTGCACCTGTAACTAGTGACCTTGACTTAACTTTAACTTGACTGCACTGTTACTTCACTTTTCTTTGCCTAGACATAGAGACTTCTTCAACATACTGAAGCTTCATGGTTGACTGATTTATTTTGTCACTTGTCACACCCATACTGCATTTCATCTGATGCTGATCGCCTTTGTGCTTTCATCTACCCGTTGCAGTCATGGGCAGTAGCTTGTTACTAGTAGCATGTTATCAATAACTAGTTATCTTTTTCAGTAATTTGCACCTGTAACTAGTGGCCTTGACTTAACTTTAACTTGACTGCACTGTTACGTCACTTTTCTTTGCCTAGACATAGCCACTTCTTCAACATACTGAAGCTTCATGGTTGACTGATTTATTTTGTCACTTGTCACACCCATACTGCATTTCATCTGCTGCTGATCGCCTTTTTGCTTTCATCTACCCAATGCAGTCTTGGGCAGTAGATTGTTACTAGTAGCATGTTATCAATAACTAGTTATCTTTTTCAGTAATTTGCACATGTAACTAGTGGCCTTGACTTAACTTTAACTTGACTGCACTGTTACTTCACTTTTCTTTGCCTAGACATTGCCACTTCTTCAACATACTGAAGCTTCATGGTTGACTGATTTATTTTGTCACTTGTCACACCCATACTGCATTTCGTCTGATGCTGATCGCCTTTGTGCTTTCATCTACCCATTGCAGTCTTGGGTAGTAGCTTGTTACTAGGAGCATGTTATCAATGACTAGTTATTTTTTTCAGTAATTTGCACCTGTAACTAGTGGCCTTGACTTAACTTTAACTTGACTGCACTGTTACTTCGTTTTTCTTTTCCTAGACATAGCCACTTCTTCAACATACTGAAGCTTCATGGTTGTCTCATTTATTTTGTCACTTGTCACACCCATTCTGCATTTCATCTGATGCTGATCGCCTTTGTGCTTTCATCTACCCATTGCAGTCTTGGGCAGTAGATTGTTACTAGCAGCATGTTATCAATAACTAGTTATCTTTTTCAGTAATTTGCACCTGTAACTAGTGGCCTTGACTTAACTTTAACTTGACTGAACTGTTACTTCACTTTTCTTTGCCTAGACATAGCCACTTCTTCAACATACGGAAGCTTCATGGTTGACTGATTTATTTTGTCACTTGTCACACCCATACTGCATTTCATCTGATGCTGATCGCCTTTGTGCTTTCATCTACCCATTGCAGTCTTGGGCAGTAGCTTGTTACTAGTAGCATGTTTTCAATAACTAGTTATCTTTTTCAGTAATTTGCACCTGTACCTAGTGACCTTGACTTAACTTTAACTTGACTGCACTGTTACTTCACTTTTCTTTGCCTAGACATAGAGACTTCTTCAACATACTGAAGCTTCATGGTTGACTGATTTATTTTGTCACTTGTCACACCCATACTGCATTACATCTGATGCTGATTGCATTTGTGCTTTCATCTACCCATTGCAGTCTTGGGTAGTAGCTTGTTACTAGGAGCATGTTATCAATAACTAGTTATCTTTTTCAGTAATTTGCAGCTGTAACTAGTGGTCTTGACTTAACTTTAACTTGACTGCACTGTTACTTCACTTTTCTTTTCCTAGACATAGCCACTTCTTCAACATACTGAAGCTTCATGGTTGACTGATTTATTTTGTCACTTGTCACACCCATACTGCATTTCATCTGATGCTGATCGCCTTTGTTCTTTCATCTACCCATTGCAGTCTTGGGCAGTAGATTGTTACTAGTAGCATGTTATCAATAACTAGTTATCTTTTTCAGTAATTTGCACCTGTAACTAGTGGCCTTGACTTAACTTTAACTTGACTGCACTGTTACTTCACTTTTCTTTTCCTAGACATAGCCACTTCTTCAACATACTGAAGCTTCATGGTTGACTGATTTATTTTGTCACTTGTCACACCCATACTGCATTTCATCTGATGCTGATCGCCTTTGTGCTTTCATCTACCCATTGCAGTCTTGGGCAGTAGATTGTTACTAGTAGCATGTTATCAATAACTAGTTATCTTTTTCAGTAATTTGCACCTGTAACTAGTGGCCTTGACTTAACTTTAACTTGACTGAACTGTTACTTCACTTTTCTTTGCCTAGACATAGCCACTTCTTCAACATACGGAAACTTCATGGTTGACTGATTTATTTTGTCACTTGTCACACCCATACTGCATTACATCTGATGCTGATCGTCTTTGTGCTTTCATCTACCCATTACAGTCTTGGGCAGTAGATTGTTACTAGTAGCATGTTATCAATAACTAGTTATCTTTTTCAATAATTTGCACCTGTAACTAGTGGCCTTGACTTAACTTTAACTTGACTGCACTGTTATTTCACTTTTCTTTGCCTAGACATAGCCACTTCTTCAACATACTGAAGCTTCATGGTTGACTGATTTATTTTGTCACTTGTCACACCCATACTGCATTTCATCTGATGCTGATCGCCTTTGTGCTTTTATCTACCCATTGATGTCTTGGGCAGTAACTTGTTACCAGTAGCATGTTACCAATAACTAGTTATCTTTTTCAGTAATTTGCACATGTAACTAGTGGCCTTGACTTAACTTTAACTTGACTGCACTGTTACTTCACTTTTCTTTGCCTAGACATTGCCACTTCTTCAACATACTGAAGCTTCATGGTTGACTGATTTATTTTGTCACTTGTCACACCCATACTGCATTTCATCTGATGCTGATCGCTTTTGTGCTTTCATCTACCCATTGATGTCTTGGGCAGTAACTTGTTACCAGTAGCATGTTACCAATAACTAGTTATCTTTTTCAGTAATTTGCACATGTAACTAGTGGCCTTGACTTAACTTTACCTTGACTGCAGTGTTACTTCACTTTTCTTTGCCTAGACATTGCCACTTCTTCAACATACTGAAGCTTCATGGTTGACTGATTTATTTTGTCACTTGTCACACCCATACTGCATTTCATCTGATGCTGATCGCCTTTGTGCTTTCATCTACCCATTGCAGTCTTGGGCAGTAGCTTGTTACTAGCAGCATGTTATCAATAACTTGTTATCTTTTTCAGTAATTTGCACCTGTAACTAGTGACCTTGACTTAACTTTAACTTGACTGCACTGTTACTTCACTTTTCTTTGCCTAGACATAGAGACTTCTTCAACATACTTAAGCTTCATGGTTGACTGATTTATTTTGTCACTTGTCACACCCATACTGCATTTCATCTGATGCTGATCGCCTTTGTGCTTTCATCTACCCATTGCAGTCTTGGGTAGTAGCTTGTTACTAGGAGCATGTTATCAATAACTAGTTATCTTTTTCAGTAATTTGCACCTGTAACTAGTGGCCTTGACTTAACTTTAACTTGACTGCACTGTTACTTCACTTTTCTTTTCCTAGACATAGCCACTTCTTCAACATACTGAAGCTTCATGGTTGGCTGATTTATTTTGTCACTTGTCACACCCATACTGCATTTCATCTGATGCTGATCGCCTTTGTGCTTTCATCTACCCATTGCAGTCTTGGGCAGTAGCTTGTTACTAGTAGCATGTTATCAATAACTAGTTATCTTTTTCAGTAATTTGCACTTGTAACTAGTGACCTTGACTTAACTTTAACTTCACTGCACTGTTACTTCACTTTTCTTTGCCTAGACCTAGAGACTTCTTCAACATACTGAAGCTTCATGGTTGACTGATTTATTTTGTCACTTGTCACACCCATACTGCATTACATCTGATGCTGATTGCCTTTGTGCTTTCATCTACCCATTGCAGTCTTGGGTAGTAGCTTGTTACTAGGAGCATGTTATCAATAACTAGTTATCTTTTTCAGTAATTTGCACCTGTGACTAGTGGCCTTGACTTAACTTTAACTTGACTGCACTGTTACTTCACTTTTCTTTTCCTAGACATAGCCACTTCTTCAACATACTGAAGCTTCATGGTTGACTGATTTATTTTGTCACTTGTCACACCCATACTGCATTTCATCTGATGCTGATTGCCTTTGTGCTTTCATCTACCCGTTGCAGTCATGGGCAGTAGCTTGTTACTAGTAGCATGTTATCAATAACTAGTTATCTTTTTCAGTAATTTGCACCTGTAACTAGTGGCCTTGACTTAACTTTAACTTGACTGAACTGTTACTTCATTTTTCTTTGCCTAGACATTGCCACTTCTTCAACATACTGAAGCTTCATGGTTGACTGATTTATTTTGTCACTTGTCACACCCATACTGCATTTCATCTGATGCTGATCGCCTTTGTGCTTTCATATACCCATTGCAGTCTTGGGCAGTAGATTGTTACTAGTAGCATGTTATCAATAACTAGTTATCTTTTTCAGTAATTTGCACCTGTAACTAGTGGCCTTGACTTAACTTTAACTTGACTGAACTGTTACTTCACTTTTCTTTGCCTAGACATAGCCACTTCTTCAACATACTGAAGCTTCATGGTTGACTGATTTATTTTGTCACTTGTCACACCCATACTGCATTTCATCTGATGCTGATCGCCTTTGTGCTTTCATCTACCCATTGATGTCTTGGGCAGTAACTTGTTACCAGTAGCATGTTACCAATAACTAGTTATCTTTTTCAGTAATTTGCACATGTAACTAGTGGCCTTGACTTAACTTTAACTTGACTGCAGTGTTACTTCACTTTTCTTTGCCTAGACATTGCCACTTCTTCAACATACTGAAGCTTCATGGTTGACTGAATTATTTTGTCACTTGTCACACCCATACTGCATTTCATCTGATGCTGATCGCCTTTGTGCTTTCATCTACCCATTGCAGTCTTGGGCAGTAGCTTGTTACTAGTAGCATGTTATCAATAACTAGTTATCTTCTTCAGTAATTTGCACCTGTAACTAGTGACCTTGACTTAACTTTAACATGACTGCACTGTTACTTCACTTTTCTTTGCCTAGACATAGAGACTTCTTCAACATACTGAAGCTTCATGGTTGACTGATTTATTTTGTCACTTGTCACACCCATACTGCATTTCATCTGATGCTGATCGCCTTTGTGCTTTCATCTACCCATTGCAGTCTTGGGTAGTAGCTTGTTACTAGGAGCATGTTATCAATAACTAGTTATCTTTTTCAGTAATTTGCACCTGTAACTAGTGGCCTTGACTTAACTTTAACTTGACTGCACTGTTACTTCACTTTTCTTTTCCTAGACATAGCCACTTCTTCAACATACTGAAGCTTCATGGTTGACTGAATTATTTTGTCACTTGTCACACCCATACTGCATTTCATCTGATGCTGATCGCCTTTGTGCTTTCATCTACCCATTGCAGTCTTGGGCAGTAGCTTGTTACTAGTAGCATGTTATCAATAACTAGTTATCTTTTTCAGTAATTTGCACTTGTAACTAGTGACCTTGACTTAACTTTAACTTCACTGCACTGTTACTTCACTTTTCTTTGCCTAGACCTAGAGACTTCTTCAACATGCTGAAGCTTCATGGTTGACTGATTTATTTTGTCACTTGTCACACCCATACTGCATTACATCTGATGCTGATTGCCTTTGTGGTTTCATCTACCCATTGCAGTCTTGGGTAGTAGCTTGTTACTAGGAGCATGTTATCAATAACTAGTTATCTTTTTCAGTAATTTGCACCTGTGACTAGTGGCCTTGACTTAACTTTAACTTGACTGCACTGTTACTTCACTTTTCTTTTCCTAGACATAGCCACTTCTTCAACATACTGAAGCTTCATGGTCGACTGATTTATTTTGTCACTTGTCACACCCATACTGCATTTCATCTGATGCTGATCGCCTTTGTGCTTTCATCTACCCGTTGCAGTCATGGGCAGTAGCTTGTTACTAGTAGCATGTTATCAATAACTAGTTATCTTTTTCAGTAATTTGCACCTGTAACTAGTGGCCTTGGCTTAACTTTAACTTGACTGAACTGTTACTTCACTTTTCTTTGCCTAGACATTGCCACTTCTTCAACATACTGAAGCTTCATGGTTGACTGATTTATTTTGTCACTTGTCACACCCATACTGCATTTCATCTGATGGTGATCGCCTTTGTGCTTTCATCTACCCATTGCAGTCTTGGGCAGTAGCTTGTTACTAGTAGCATGTTTTCAATAACTAGTTATCTTTTTCAGTAATTTGCACCTGTAACTAGTGGCCTTGACTTAACTTTAACTTGACTGCACTGTTACTTCACTTTTCTTTGCCTAGACATAGCCACTTCTTCAACATACTGAAGCTTCATGGTTGACTGATTTATTCTGTCACTTGTCACACCCATACTGCATTTCATCTGCTGCTGATCGCCTTTGTGCTTTCATCTACCCGTTGCAGTCATGGGCAGTAGCTGGTTACTAGTAGCATGTTATCAATAACTAGTTATCTTTTTCAGTAATTTGCACCTGTAACTAGTGGCCTTGACTTAACTTTAACTTGACCGAACTGTTACTTCACTTTTCTTTGCCTAGACATAGCCACTTCTTCAACATACGGAAGCTTCATGGTTGACTGATTTATTTTGTCACTTGTCACACCCATACTGCAATACATCTGATGCTGATCGTCTTTGTGCTTTCATCTACCCATTACAGTCGTGGGCAGTAGATTGTTACTAGTAGCATGTTATGAATAACTAGTTATCTTTTTCAGTAATTTGCACCTGTAACTAGTGGCCTTGACTTACCTTAAATTGACTGAACTGTTACTTCACTTTTCTTTGCCTAGACATAGAGACTTCTTCAACATACTGAAGCTTCATGGTTGACTGATTTATTTTGTCACTTGTCACACCCATACTGCATTACATCTGATGCTGATTGCATTTGTGCTTTCATCTACCCATTGCAGTCTTGGGTAGTAGCTTGTTACTAGGAGCATGTTATCAATAACTAGTTATCTTTTTCAGTAATTTGCAGCTGTAACTAGTGGTCTTGATTTAACTTTAACTTGACTGCACTGTTACTTCACTTTTCTTTGCCTAGACATAGAGACTTCTTCAACATACTGAAGCTTCACGGTTGCCTGATTTATTTTGTCACTTGTCACACCCATACTGCACTACATCTGATGCTGATTGCCTTTGTGCTTTCATCTACCCATTGCAGTCTTGGGTAGTAGCTTGTTACTAGGAGCATGTTATCAATAACTAGTTATCTTTTTCAGTAATTTGCACCTGTTACTAGTGGTCTTGACTTAACTTTAACTTGACTGCACTGTTACTTCACTTTTCTTTGCCTAGACATAGAGACTTCTTCAACATACTGAAGCTTCATGGTTGACTGATTTATTTTGTCACTTGTCACACCCATACTGCATTTCATCTGATGCTGATCGCCTTTGTGCTTTCATATACCCATTGCAGTCTTGGGCAGTAGATTGTTACTAGTAGCATGTTATCAATAACTAGTTATCTTTTTCAGTAATTTGCACCTGTAACTAGTTGCCTTGACTCAACTTTAACTTGACTGCAGTGTTACTTCACTTTTCTTTGCCTAGACATTGCCACTTCTTCAACATACTGAAGCTTCATGGTTGACTGATTTATTTTGTCACTTGTCACACCCATACTGCATTTCATCTGATGCTGATCGCCTTTGTGCTTTCATCTACCCATTGCAGTCTTGGGCAGTAGCTTGTTACTAGTAGCATGTTATCAATAACTAGTTATCTTTTTCAGTAATTTGCACCTGTAACTAGTGACCTTGACTTAACTTTAACTTGACTGCACTGTTACTTCACTTTTCTTTGCCTAGACATAGAGACTTCTTCAACATACTGAAGCTTCATGGTTGACTGATTTATTTTGTCACTTGTCACACCCATACTGCATTTCATCTGATGCTGATCGCCTTTGTGCTTTCATCTACCCATTGCAGTCTTGGGTAGTAGCTTGTTACTAGGAGCATGTTATCAATAACTAGTTATCTTTTTCAGTAATTTGCACCTGTAACTAGTGGCCTTGACTTAACTTTAACTTGACTGCACTGTTACTTCACTTTTCTTTTCCTAGACATAGCCACTTCTTCAACATACTGAAGCTTCATGGTTGACTGATTTATTTTGTCACTTCTCACACCCATACTGCATTTCATCTGATGCTGATCGCCTTTGTGCTTTCATCTACCCATTGCAGTCTTGGGCAGTAGCTTGTTACTAGTAGCATGTTATGAATAACTAGTTATCTTTTTCAGTAATTTGCACTTGTAACTAGTGACCTTGACTTAACTTTAACTTCACTGCACTGTTACTTCACTTTTCTTTGCCTAGACCTAGAGACTTCTTCAACATACTGAAGCTTCATGGTTGACTGATTTATTTTGTCACTTGTCACACCCATACTGCATTACATCTGATGCTGATTGCCTTTGTGCTTTCATCTACCCATTGCAGTCTTGGGTAGTAGCTTGTTACTAGGAGCATGTTATCAATAACTAGTTATCTTTTTCAGTAATTTGCACCTGTGACTAGTGGCCTTGACTTAACTTTAACTTGACTGCACTGTTACTTCACTTTTCTTTTCCTAGACATAGCCACTTCTTCAACATACTGAAGCTTCATGGTTGACTGATTTATTTTGTCACTTGTCACACCCATACTGCATTTCATCTGATGCTGATCGCCTTTGTTCTTTCATCTACCCATTGCAGTCTTGGGCAGTAGATTGTTACTAGTAGCATGTTATCAATAACTAGTTATCTTTTTCAGTAATTTGCACCTGTAACTAGTGGCCTTGACTTAACTTTAACTTGACTGCACTGTTACTTCACTTTTCTTTTCCTAGACATAGCCACTTCTTCAACATACTGAAGCTTCATGGTTGACTGATTTATTTTGTCACTTGTCACACCCATACTGCATTTCATCTGATGCTGATCGCCTTTGTGCTTTCATCTACCCATTGCAGTCTTGGGCAGTAGATTGTTACTAGTAGCATGTTATCAATAACTAGTTATCTTTTTCAGTAATTTGCACCTGTAACTAGTGGCCTTGACTTAACTTTAACTTGACTGAACTGTTACTTCACTTTTCTTTGCCTAGACATAGCCACTTCTTCAACATACGGAAACTTCATGGTTGACTGATTTATTTTGTCACTTGTCACACCCATACTGCATTACATCTGATGCTGATCGTCTTTGTGCTTTCATCTACCCATTACAGTCTTGGGCAGTAGATTGTTACTAGTAGCATGTTATCAATAACTAGTTATCTTTTTCAATAATTTGCACCTGTAACTAGTGGCCTTGACTTAACTTTAACTTGACTGCACTGTTATTTCACTTTTCTTTGCCTAGACATAGCCACTGCTTCAACATACTGAAGCTTCATGGTTGACTGATTTATTTTGTCACTTGTCACACCCATACTGCATTTCATCTGATGCTGATCGCCTTTGTGCTTTCATTTACCCATTGATGTCTTGGGCAGTAACTTGTTACCAGTAGCATGTTACCAATAACTAGTTATCTTTTTCAGTAATTTGCACATGTAACTAGTGGCCTTGACTTAACTTTAACTTGACTGCACTGTTACTTCACTTTTCTTTGCCTAGACATTGCCACTTCTTCAACATACTGAAGCTTCATGGTTGACTGATTTATTTTGTCACTTGTCACACCCATACTGCATTTCATCTGATGCTGATCGCCTTTGTGCTTTCATCTACCCATTGATGTCTTGGGCAGTAACTTGTTACCAGTAGCATGTTACCAATAACTAGTTATCTTTTTCAGTAATTTGCACATGTAACTAGTGGCCTTGACTTAACTTTAACTTGACTGCAGTGTTACTTCACTTTTCTTTGCCTAGACATTGCCACTTCTTCAACATACTGAAGCTTCATGGTTGACTGATTTATTTTGTCACTTGTCACACCCATACTGCATTTCATCTGATGCTGATCGCCTTTGTGCTTTCATCTACCCATTGCAGTCTTGGGCAGTAGCTTGTTACTAGTAGCATGTTATCAATAACTAGTTATCTTTTTCAGTAATTTGCACCTGTAACTAGTGACCTTGACTTAACTTTAACTTGACTGCACTGTTACTTCACTTTTCTTTGCCTAGACATAGAGACTTCTTCAACATACTGAAGCTTCATGGTTGACTGATTTATTTTGTCACTTGTCACACCCATACTGCATTTCATCTGATGCTGATCGCCTTTGTGCTTTCATCTACCCATTGCAGTCTTGGGTAGTAGCTTGTTACTAGGAGCATGTTATCAATAACTAGTTATCTTTTTCAGTAATTTGCACCTGTAACTAGTGGCCTTGACTTAACTTTAACTTGACTGCACTGTTACTTCACTTTTCTTTTCCTAGACATAGCCACTTCTTCAACATACTGAAGCTTCATGGTTGACTGATTTATTTTGTCACTTGTCACACCCATACTGCATTTCATCTGATGCTGATCGCCTTTGTGCTTTCATCTACCCATTGCAGTCTTGGGCAGTAGCTTGTTACTAGTAGCATGTTATCAATAACTAGTTATCTTTTTCAGTAATTTGCACTTGTAACTAGTGACCTTGACTTAACTTTAACTTCACTGCACTGTTACTTCACTTTTCTTTGCCTAGACCTAGAGACTTCTTCAACATACTGAAGCTTCATGGTTGACTGATTTATTTTGTCACTTGTCACACCCATACTGCATTACATCTGATGCTGATTGCCTTTGTGCTTTCATCTACCCATTGCAGTCTTGGGTAGTAGCTTGTTACTAGGAGCATGTTATCAATAACTAGTTATCTTTTTCAGTAATTTGCACCTGTGACTAGTGGCCTTGACTTAACTTTAACTTGACTGCACTGTTACTTCACTTTTCTTTTCCTAGACATAGCAACTTCTTCAACATACTGAAGCTTCATGGTTGACTGATTTATTTTGTCACTTGTCACACCCATACTGCATTTCATCTGATGCTGATCGCCTTTGTGCTTTCATCTACCCGTTGCAGTCATGGGCAGTAGCTTGTTACTAGTAGCATGTTATCAATAACTAGTTATCTTTTTCAGTAATTTGCACCTGTAACTAGTGGCCTTGACTTAACTTTAACTTGACTGAACTGTTACTTCATTTTTCTTTGCCTAGACATTGCCACTTCTTCAACATACTGAAGCTTCATGGTTGACTGATTTATTTTGTCACTTGTCACACCCATACTGCATTTCATCTGATGCTGATCGCCTTTGTGCTTTCATATACCCATTGCAGTCTTGGGCAGTAGATTGTTACTAGTAGCATGTTATCAATAACTAGTTATCTTTTTCAGTAATTTGCACCTGTAACTAGTGGCCTTGACTTAACTTTAACTTGACTGCACTGTTACTTCACTTTTCTTTTCCTAGACATAGCCACTTCTTCAACATACTGAAGCTTCATGGTTGACTGATTTATTTTGTCACTTGTCACACCCATACTGCATTTCATCTGATGCTGATCGCCTTTGTGCTTTCTTCTACCCATTGCAGTCTTGGCCAGTAGATTGTTACTAGTAGCATGTTATCAATAACTAGTTATCTTTTTCAGTAATTTGCACCTGTAACTAGTGGCCTTGACTTAACTTTAACTTGACTGAACTGTTACTTCACTTTTCTTTGCCTAGACATAGCCACTTCTTCAACATACTGAAGCTTCATGGTTGACTGATTTATTTTGTCACTTGTCACACCCATACTGCATTTCATCTGATGCTGATCGCCTTTGTGCTTTCATCTACCCATTGATGTCTTGGGCAGTAACTTGTTACCAGTAGCATGTTACCAAGAACTAGTTATCTTTTTCAGTAATTTGCACATGTAACTAGTGGCCTTGACTTAACTTTAACTTGACTGCAGTGTTACTTCACTTTTCTTTGCCTAGACATTGCCACTTCTTCAACATACTGAAGCTTCATGGTTGACTGATTTATTTTGTCACTTGTCACACCCATACTGCATTTCATCTGATGCTGATCGCCTTTGTGCTTTCATCTACCCATTGCAGTCTTGGGCAGTAGCTTGTTACTAGTAGCATGTTATCAATAACTAGTTATCTTTTTCAGTAATTTGCACCTGTAACTAGTGACCTTAACTTAACTTTAACTTGACTGCACTGTTACTTCACTTTTCTTTGCCTAGACATAGAGACTTCTTCAACATACTGAAGCTTCATGGTTGACTGATTTATTTTGTCACTTGTCACACCCATACTGCATTTCATCTGATGCTGATCGCCTTTGTGCTTTCATCTACCCATTGCAGTCTTGGGTAGTAGCTTGTTACTAGGAGCATGTTATCAATAACTAGTTATCTTTTTCAGTAATTTGCACCTGTAACTAGTGGCCTTGACTTAACTTTAACTTGACTGCACTGTTACTTCACTTTTCTTTTCCTAGACATAGCCACTTCTTCAACATACTGAAGCTTCATGGTTGACTGATTTATTTTGTCACTTGTCACACCCATACTGCATTTCATCTGATGCTGATCGCCTTTGTGCTTTCATCTACCCATTGCAGTCTTGGGCAGTGCCTTGTTACTAGTAGCATGTTATCAATAACTAGTTATCTTTTTCAGTAATTTGCACTTGTAACTAGTGACCTTGACTTAACTTTAACTTCA
Organism: Rhipicephalus microplus; assembly: GCF_043290135.1. NCBI lineage: Eukaryota > Metazoa > Arthropoda > Arachnida > Ixodida > Ixodidae > Rhipicephalus > Rhipicephalus microplus. The sequence continues at coordinate 61,997,663 of NC_134708.1, forward strand.
CTGCACTGTTACTTCACTTTTCTTTGCCTAGACCTAGAGACTTCTTCAACATACTGAAGCTTCATGGTTGACTGATTTATTTTGTCACTTGTCACACCCATACTGCATTACATCTGATGCTGATTGCCTTTGTGCTTTCATCTACCCATTGCAGTCTTGGGTAGTAGCTTGTTACTAGGAGCATGTTATCAATAACTAGTTATCTTTTTTAGTAATTTGCACCTGTGACTAGTGGCCTTGACTTAACTTTAACTTGACTGCACTGTTACTTCACTTTTCTTTTCCTAGACATAGCCACTTCTTCAACATACTGAAGCTTCATGGTCGACTGATTTATTTTGTCACTTGTCACACCCATACGGCATTTCATCTGATGCTGATCGCCTTTGTGCTTTCATCTACCCGTTGCAGTCATGGGCAGTAGCTTGTTACTAGTAGCATGTTATCAATAACTAGTTATCTTTTTCAGTAATTTGCACCTGTAACTAGTGGCCTTGGCTTAACTTTAACTTGACTGAACTGTTACTTCACTTTTCTTTGCCTAGACATTGCCACTTCTTCAACATACTGAAGCTTCATGGTTGACTGATTTATTTTGTCACTTGTCACACCCATACTGCATTTCATCTGATGGTGATCGCCTTTGTGCTTTCATCTACCCATTGCAGTCTTGGGCAGTAGCTTGTTACTAGTAGCATGTTTTCAATAACTAGTTATCTTTTTCAGTAATTTGCACCTGTAACTAGTGGCCTTGACTTAACTTTAACTTGACTGCACTGTTACTTCACTTTTCTTTGCCTAGACATAGCCACTTCTTCAACATACTGAAGCTTGTTGGTTGACTGATTTATTTTGTCACTTGTCACACCCATATTGCATTTCATCTGATGCTGATCGCCTTTGTGCTTTCATCTACCCATTGCAGTCTTGGGCAGTAGCTTGTTACTAGTAGCATGTTATCAATAACTAGTTATCTTTTTCAGTAATTTGCACCTGTAACTAGTGACCTTGACTTAACTTTAACTTGACTGCACTGTTACTTCACTTTTCTTTGCCTAGACATAGAGACTTCTTCAACATACTGAAGCTTCATGGTTGACTGATTTATTTTGTCACTTGTCACACCCATACTGCATTTCATCTGATGCTGATCGCCTTTGTGCTTTCATCTACCCATTGCAGTCTTGGGTAGTAGCTTGTTACTAGGAGCATGTTATCAATAACTAGTTATCTTTTTCAGTAATTTGCACCTGTAACTAGTGGCCTTGACTTAACTTTAACTTGACTGCACTGTTACTTCACTTTTCTTTTCCTAGACATAGCCACTTCTTCAACATACTGAAGCTTCATGGTTGACTGATTTATTTTGTCACTTGTCACACCCATACTGCATTTCATCTGATGCTGATCGCCTTTGTGCTTTCATCTACCCATTGCAGTCTTGGGCAGTAGCTTGTTACTAGTAGCATGTTATCAATAACTAGTTATCTTTTTCAGTAATTTGCACTTGTAACTAGTGACCTTGACTTAACTTTAACTTCACTGCACTGTTACTTCACTTTTCTTTGCCTAGACCTAGAGACTTCTTCAACATACTGAAGCTTCATGGTTGACTGATTTATTTTGTCACTTGTCACACCCATACTGCATTACATCTGATGCTGATTGCCTTTGTGCTTTCATCTACCCATTGCAGTATTGGGTAGTAGCTTGTTACTAGGAGCATGTTATCAATAACTAGTTATCTTTTTCAGTAATTTGCACCTGTTACTAGTGGCCTTGACTTAACTTTAACTTGACTGCACTGTTACTTCACTTTTCTTTTCCTAGACATAGCCACTTCTTCAACATACTGAAGCTTCATGGTTGACTGATTTATTTTGTCACTTGTCACACCCATACTGCATTTCATCTGATGCTGATCGCCTTTGTGCTTTCATCTACCCGTTGCAGTCATGGGCAGTAGCTTGTTACTAGTAGCATGTTATCAATAACTAGTTATCTTTTTCAGTAATTTGCACCTGTAACTAGTGGCCTTGACTTAACTTTAACTTGACTGAACTGTTACTTCATTTTTCTTTGCCTAGACATTGCCACTTCTTCAACATACTGAAGCTTCATGGTTGACTGATTTATTTTGTCACTTGTCACACCCATACTGCATTTCATCTGATGCTGATCGCCTTTGTGCTTTCATATACCCATTGCAGTCTTGGGCAGTAGATTGTTACTAGTAGCATGTTATCAATAACTAGTTATCTTTTTCAGTAATTTGCACCTGTAACTAGTGGCCTTGACTTAACTTTAACTTGACTGCACTGTTACTTCACTTTTCTTTTCCTAGACATAGCCACTTCTTCAACATACTGAAGCTTCATGGTTGACTGATTTATTTTGTCACTTGTCACACCCATACTGCATTTCATCTGATGCTGATCGCCTTTGTGCTTTCTTCTACCCATTGCAGTCTTGGCCAGTAGATTGTTACTAGTAGCATGTTATCAATAACTAGTTATCTTTTTCAGTAATTTGCACCTGTAACTAGTGGCCTTGACTTAACTTTAACTTGACTGAACTGTTACTTCACTTTTCTTTGCCTAGACATAGCCACTTCTTCAACATACTGAAGCTTCATGGTTGACTGATTTATTTTGTCACTTGTCACACCCATACTGCATTTCATCTGATGCTGATCGCCTTTGTGCTTTCATCTACCCATTGATGTCTTGGGCAGTAACTTGTTACCAGTAGCATGTTACCAAGAACTAGTTATCTTTTTCAGTAATTTGCACATGTAACTAGTGGCCTTGACTTAACTTTAACTTGACTGCAGTGTTACTTCACTTTTCTTTGCCTAGACATTGCCACTTCTTCAACATACTGAAGCTTCATGGTTGACTGATTTATTTTGTCACTTGTCACACCCATACTGCATTTCATCTGATGCTGATCGCCTTTGTGCTTTCATCTACCCATTGCAGTCTTGGGCAGTAGCTTGTTACTAGTAGCATGTTATCAATAACTAGTTATCTTTTTCAGTAATTTGCACCTGTAACTAGTGACCTTAACTTAACTTTAACTTGACTGCACTGTTACTTCACTTTTCTTTGCCTAGACATAGAGACTTCTTCAACATACTGAAGCTTCATGGTTGACTGATTTATTTTGTCACTTGTCACACCCATACTGCATTTCATCTGATGCTGATCGCCTTTGTGCTTTCATCTACCCATTGCAGTCTTGGGTAGTAGCTTGTTACTAGGAGCATGTTATCAATAACTAGTTATCTTTTTCAGTAATTTGCACCTGTAACTAGTGGCCTTGACTTAACTTTAACTTGACTGCACTGTTACTTCACTTTTCTTTTCCTAGACATAGCCACTTCTTCAACATACTGAAGCTTCATGGTTGACTGATTTATTTTGTCACTTGTCACACCCATACTGCATTTCATCTGATGCTGATCGCCTTTGTGCTTTCATCTACCCATTGCAGTCTTGGGCAGTGCCTTGTTACTAGTAGCATGTTATCAATAACTAGTTATCTTTTTCAGTAATTTGCACTTGTAACTAGTGACCTTGACTTAACTTTAACTTCACTGCACTGTTACTTCACTTTTCTTTGCCTAGACCTAGAGACTTCTTCAACATACTGAAGCTTCATGGTTGACTGATTTATTTTGTCACTTGTCACACCCATACTGCATTACATCTGATGCTGATTGCCTTTGTGCTTTCATCTACCCATTGCAGTCTTGGGTAGTAGCTTGTTACTAGGAGCATGTTATCAATAACTAGTTATCTTTTTTAGTAATTTGCACCTGTGACTAGTGGCCTTGACTTAACTTTAACTTGACTGCACTGTTACTTCACTTTTCTTTTCCTAGACATAGCCACTTCTTCAACATACTGAAGCTTCATGGTCGACTGATTTATTTTGTCACTTGTCACACCCATACGGCATTTCATCTGATGCTGATCGCCTTTGTGCTTTCATCTACCCGTTGCAGTCATGGGCAGTAGCTTGTTACTAGTAGCATGTTATCAATAACTAGTTATCTTTTTCAGTAATTTGCACCTGTAACTAGTGGCCTTGGCTTAACTTTAACTTGACTGAACTGTTACTTCACTTTTCTTTGCCTAGACATTGCCACTTCTTCAACATACTGAAGCTTCATGGTTGACTGATTTATTTTGTCACTTGTCACACCCATACTGCATTTCATCTGATGGTGATCGCCTTTGTGCTTTCATCTACCCATTGCAGTCTTGGGCAGTAGCTTGTTACTAGTAGCATGTTTTCAATAACTAGTTATCTTTTTCAGTAATTTGCACCTGTAACTAGTGGCCTTGACTTAACTTTAACTTGACTGCACTGTTACTTCACTTTTCTTTGCCTAGACATAGCCACTTCTTCAACATACTGAAGCTTGTTGGTTGCCTGATTTCTTTTGTCACTTGTCACACCCATATTGCATTTCATCTGATGCTGATCGCCTTTGTGCTTTCATCTACCCATTGCAGTCTTGGGCAGTAGCTTGTTACTAGTAGCATGTTATCAATAACTAGTTATCTTTTTCAGTAATTTGCACCTGTAACTAGTGACCTTGACTTAACTTTAACTTGACTGCACTGTTACTTCACTTTTCTTTGCCTAGACATAGAGACTTCTTCAACATACTGAAGCTTCATGGTTGACTGATTTATTTTGTCACTTGTCACACCCATACTGCATTTCATCTGATGCTGATCGCCTTTGTGCTTTCATCTACCCATTGCAGTCTTGGGTAGTAGCTTGTTACTAGGAGCATGTTATCAATAACTAGTTATCTTTTTCAGTAATTTGCACCTGTAACTAGTGGCCTTGACTTAACTTTAACTTGACTGCACTGTTACTTCACTTTTCTTTTCCTAGACATAGCCACTTCTTCAACATACTGAAGCTTCATGGTTGACTGATTTATTTTGTCACTTGTCACACCCATACTGCATTTCATCTGATGCTGATCGCCTTTGTGCTTTCATCTACCCATTGCAGTCTTGGGCAGTAGCTTGTTACTAGTAGCATGTTATCAATAACTAGTTATCTTTTTCAGTAATTTGCACTTGTAACTAGTGACCTTGACTTAACTTTAACTTCACTGCACTGTTACTTCACTTTTCTTTGCCTAGACCTAGAGACTTCTTCAACATACTGAAGCTTCATGGTTGACTGATTTATTTTGTCACTTGTCACACCCATACTGCATTACATCTGATGCTGATTGCCTTTGTGCTTTCATCTACCCATTGCAGTCTTGGGTAGTAGCTTGTTACTAGGAGCATGTTATCAATAACTAGTTATCTTTTTCAGTAATTTGCACCTGTGACTAGTGGCCTTGACTTAACTTTAACTTGACTGCACTGTTACTTCACTTTTCTTTTCCTAGACATAGCCACTTCTTCAACATACTGAAGCTTCATGGTTGACTGATTTATTTTGTCACTTGTCACACCCATACTGCATTTCATCTGATGCTGATCGCCTTTGTGCTTTCATCTACCCGTTGCAGTCATGGGCAGTAGCTTGTTACTAGTAGCATGTTATCAATAACTAGTTATCTTTTTCAGTAATTTGCACCTGTAACTAGTGGCCTTGACTTAACTTTAACTTGACTGAACTGTTACTTCATTTTTCTTTGCCTAGACATTGCCACTTCTTCAACATACTGAAGCTTCATGGTTGACTGATTTATTTTGTCACTTGTCACACCCATACTGCATTTCATCTGATGCTGATCGCCTTTGTGCTTTCATATACCCATTGCAGTCTTGGGCAGTAGATTGTTACTAGTAGCATGTTATCAATAACTAGTTATCTTTTTCAGTAATTTGCACCTGTAACTAGTGGCCTTGACTTAACTTTAACTTGACTGCACTGTTACTTCACTTTTCTTTTCCTAGACATAGCCACTTCTTCAACATACTGAAGCTTCATGGTTGACTGATTTATTTTGTCACTTGTCACACCCATACTGCATTTCATCTGATGCTGATCGCCTTTGTGCTTTCTTCTACCCATTGCAGTCTTGGCCAGTAGATTGTTACTAGTAGCATGTTATCAATAACTAGTTATCTTTTTCAGTAATTTGCACCTGTAACTAGTGGCCTTGACTTAACTTTAACTTGACTGAACTGTTACTTCACTTTTCTTTGCCTAGACATAGCCACTTCTTCAACATACTGAAGCTTCATGGTTGACTGATTTATTTTGTCACTTGTCACACCCATACTGCATTTCATCTGATGCTGATCGCCTTTGTGCTTTCATCTACCCATTGATGTCTTGGGCAGTAACTTGTTACCAGTAGCATGTTACCAATAACTAGTTATCTTTTTCAGTAATTTGCACATGTAACTAGTGGCCTTGACTTAACTTTAACTTGACTGCAGTGTTACTTCACTTTTCTTTGCCTAGACATTGCCACTTCTTCAACATACTGAAGCTTCATGGTTGACTGATTTATTTTGTCACTTGTCACACCCATACTGCATTTCATCTGATGCTGATCGCCTTTGTGCTTTCATCTACCCATTGCAGTCTTGGGCAGTAGCTTGTTACTAGTAGCATGTTATCAATAACTAGTTATCTTTTTCAGTAATTTGCACCTGTAACTAGTGACCTTAACTTAACTTTAACTTGACTGCACTGTTACTTCACTTTTCTTTGCCTAGACATAGAGACTTCTTCAACATACTGAAGCTTCATGGTTGACTGATTTATTTTGTCACTTGTCACACCCATACTGCATTTCATCTGATGCTGATCGCCTTTGTGCTTTCATCTACCCATTGCAGTCTTGGGTAGTAGCTTGTTACTAGGAGCATGTTATCAATAACTAGTTATCTTTTTCAGTAATTTGCACCTGTAACTAGTGGCCTTGACTTAACTTTAACTTGACTGCACTGTTACTTCACTTTTCTTTTCCTAGACATAGCCACTTCTTCAACATACTGAAGCTTCATGGTTGACTGATTTATTTTGTGACTTGTCACACCCATACTGCATTTCATCTGATGCTGATCGCCTTTGTGCTTTCATCTACCCATTGCAGTCTTGGGCAGTGCCTTGTTACTAGTAGCATGTTATCAATAACTAGTTATCTTTTTCAGTAATTTGCACTTGTAACTAGTGACCTTGACTTAACTTTAACTTCACTGCACTGTTACTTCACTTTTCTTTGCCTAGACCTAGAGACTTCTTCAACATACTGAAGCTTCATGGTTGACTGATTTATTTTGTCACTTGTCACACCCATACTGCATTACATCTGATGCTGATTGCCTTTGTGCTTTCATCTACCCATTGCAGTCTTGGGTAGTAGCTTGTTACTAGGAGCATGTTATCAATAACTAGTTATCTTTTTTAGTAATTTGCACCTGTGACTAGTGGCCTTGACTTAACTTTAACTTGACTGCACTGTTACTTCACTTTTCTTTTCCTAGACATAGCCACTTCTTCAACATACTGAAGCTTCATGGTCGACTGATTTATTTTGTCACTTGTCACACCCATACGGCATTTCATCTGATGCTGATCGCCTTTGTGCTTTCATCTACCCGTTGCAGTCATGGGCAGTAGCTTGTTACTAGTAGCATGTTATCAATAACTAGTTATCTTTTTCAGTAATTTGCACCTGTAACTAGTGGCCTTGGCTTAACTTTAACTTGACTGAACTGTTACTTCACTTTTCTTTGCCTAGACATTGCCACTTCTTCAACATACTGAAGCTTCATGGTTGACTGATTTATTTTGTCACTTGTCACACCCATACTGCATTTCATCTGATGGTGATCGCCTTTGTGCTTTCATCTACCCATTGCAGTCTTGGGCAGTAGCTTGTTACTAGTAGCATGTTTTCAATAACTAGTTATCTTTTTCAGTAATTTGCACCTGTAACTAGTGGCCTTGACTTAACTTTAACTTGACTGCACTGTTACTTCACTTTTCTTTGCCTAGACATAGCCACTTCTTCAACATACTGAAGCTTGTTGGTTGACTGATTTATTTTGTCACTTGTCACACCCATATTGCATTTCATCTGCTGCTGATCGCCTTTGTGCTTTCATCTACCCGTTGCAGTCATGGGCAGTAGCTTGTTACTAGTAGCATGTTATCAATAACTAGTTATCTTTTTCAGTAATTTGCACCTGTAACTAGTGGCCTTGACTTAACTTTAACTTGACTGAACTGTTACTTCACTTTTCTTTGCCTAGACATAGCCACTTCTTCAACATACGGAAGCTTCATGGTTGACTGATTTATTTTGTCACTTGTCACACCCATACTGCAATACATCTGATGCTGATCGTCTTTGTGCTTTCATCTACCCATTACAGTCGTGGGCAGTAGATTGTTACTAGTAGCATGTTATCAATAACTAGTTATCTTTTTCAGTAATTTGCACCTGTAACTAGTGGCCTTGACTTAACTTTAACTTGACTGAACTGTTACTTCACTTTTCTTTGCCTAGACATAGCCACTTCTTCAACATACTGAAGCTTCATGGTTGACTGATTTATTTTGTCACTTGTCACACCCATACTGCATTTCATCTGATGCTGATCGCCTTTGTGCTTTCATCTACCCATTGATGTCTTGGGCAGTAACTTGTTACCAGTAGCATGTTACCAATAACTAGTTATCTTTTTCAGTAATTTGCACATGTAACTAGTGGCCTTGACTTAACTTTAACTTGACTGCAGTGTTACTTCACTTTTCTTTGCCTAGACATTGCCACTTCTTCAACATACTGAAGCTTCATGGTTGACTGATTTATTTTGTCACTTGTCACACCCATACTGCATTTCATCTGATGCTGATCGCATTTGTGCTTTCATCTACCCATTGCAGTCTTGGGCAGTAGCTTGTTACTAGTAGCATGTTATCAATAACTAGTTATCTTTTTCAGTAATTTGCACCTGTAACTAGTGACCTTGACTTAACTTTAACTTGACTGCACTGTTACTTCACTTTTCTTTGCCTAGACATAGAGACTTCTTCAACATACTGAAGCTTCATGGTTGACTGATTTATTTTGTCACTTGTCACACCCATACTGCATTTCATCTGATGCTGATCGCCTTTGTGCTTTCATCTACCCATTGCAGTCTTGGGCAGTGCCTTGTTACTAGTAGCATGTTATCAATAACTAGTTATCTTTTTCAGTAATTTGCACTTGTAACTAGTGGCCTTGACTTAACTTTAACTTGACTGCACTGTTACTTCACTTTTCTTTTCCTAGACATAGCCACTTCTTCAACATACTGAAGCTTCATGGTCGACTGATTTATTTTGTCACTTGTCACACCCATACTGCATTTCATCTGATGCTGATCGCCTTTGTGCTTTCATCTACCCGTTGTAGTCACGGGCAGTAGCTTGTTACTAGTAGCATGTTATCAATAACTAGTTATCTTTTTCAGTAATTTGCACCTGTAACTAGTGGCCTTGGCTTAACTTTAACTTGACTGAACTGTTACTTCACTTTTCTTTGCCTAGACATTGCCACTTCTTCAACATACTGAAGCTTCATGGTTGACTGATTTATTTTGTCACTTGTCACACCCATACTGCAATACATCTGATGCTGATCGTCTTTGTGCTTTCATCTACCCATTACAGTCGTGGGCAGTAGATTGTTACTAGTAGCATGTTATGAATAACTAGTTATCTTTTTCAGTAATTTGCACCTGTAACTAGTGGCCTTGACTTAACTTTAACTTGACTGAACTGTTACTTCACTTTTCTTTGCCTAGACATTGCCACTTCTTCAACATACTGAAGCTTGTTGGTTGACTGATTTATTTTGTCACTTGTCACACCCATATTGCATTTCATCTGATGCTGATCGCCTTTGTGCTTTCATCTACCCATTGCAGTCTTGGGCAGTAGCTTGTTACTAGTAGCATGTTATCAATAACTAGTTATCTTTTTCAGTAATTTGCACCTGTAACTAGTGACCTTGACTTAACTTTAACTTGACTGCACTGTTACTTCACTTTTCTTTGCCTAGACATAGAGACTTCTTCAACATACTGAAGCTTCATGGTTGACTGATTTATTTTGTCACTTGTCACACCCATACTGCATTTCATCTGATGCTGATCGCCTTTGTGCTTTCATCTACCCATTGCAGTCTTGGGTAGTAGCTTGTTACTAGGAGCATGTTATCAATAACTAGTTATCTTTTTCAGTAATTTGCACCTGTAACTAGTGGCCTTGACTTAACTTTAACTTGACTGCACTGTTACTTCACTTTTCTTTTCCTAGACATAGCCACTTCTTCAACATACTGAAGCTTCATGGTTGACTGATTTATTTTGTCACTTGTCACACCCATACTGCATTTCATCTGATGCTGATCGCCTTTGTGCTTTCATCTACCCATTGCAGTCTTGGGCAGTAGCTTGTTACTAGTAGCATGTTATCAATAACTAGTTATCTTTTTCAGTAATTTGCACTTGTAACTAGTGACCTTGACTTAACTTTAACTTCACTGCACTGTTACTTCACTTTTCTTTGCCTAGACCTAGAGACTTCTTCAACATACTGAAGCTTCATGGTTGACTGATTTATTTTGTCACTTGTCACACCCATACTGCATTACATCTGATGCTGATTGCCTTTGTGCTTTCATCTACCCATTGCAGTATTGGGTAGTAGCTTGTTACTAGGAGCATGTTATCAATAACTAGTTATCTTTTTCAGTAATTTGCACCTGTTACTAGTGGCCTTGACTTAACTTTAACTTGACTGCACTGTTACTTCACTTTTCTTTTCCTAGACATAGCCACTTCTTCAACATACTGAAGCTTCATGGTTGACTGATTTATTTTGTCACTTGTCACACCCATACTGCATTTCATCTGATGCTGATCGCCTTTGTGCTTTCATCTACCCGTTGCAGTCATGGGCAGTAGCTTGTTACTAGTAGCATGTTATCAATAACTAGTTATCTTTTTCAGTAATTTGCACCTGTAACTAGTGGCCTTGACTTAACTTTAACTTGACTGAACTGTTACTTCATTTTTCTTTGCCTAGACATTGCCACTTCTTCAACATACTGAAGCTTCATGGTTGACTGATTTATTTTGTCACTTGTCACACCCATACTGCATTTCATCTGATGCTGATCGCCTTTGTGCTTTCATATACCCATTGCAGTCTTGGGCAGTAGATTGTTACTAGTAGCATGTTATCAATAACTAGTTATCTTTTTCAGTAATTTGCACCTGTAACTAGTGGCCTTGACTTAACTTTAACTTGACTGCACTGTTACTTCACTTTTCTTTTCCTAGACATAGCCACTTCTTCAACATACTGAAGCTTCATGGTTGACTGATTTATTTTGTCACTTGTCACACCCATACTGCATTTCATCTGATGCTGATCGCCTTTGTGCTTTCTTCTACCCATTGCAGTCTTGGCCAGTAGATTGTTACTAGTAGCATGTTATCAATAACTAGTTATCTTTTTCAGTAATTTGCACCTGTAACTAGTGGCCTTGACTTAACTTTAACTTGACTGAACTGTTACTTCACTTTTCTTTGCCTAGACATAGCCACTTCTTCAACATACTGAAGCTTCATGGTTGACTGATTTATTTTGTCACTTGTCACACCCATACTGCATTTCATCTGATGCTGATCGCCTTTGTGCTTTCATCTACCCATTGATGTCTTGGGCAGTAACTTGTTACCAGTAGCATGTTACCAAGAACTAGTTATCTTTTTCAGTAATTTGCACATGTAACTAGTGGCCTTGACTTAACTTTAACTTGACTGCAGTGTTACTTCACTTTTCTTTGCCTAGACATTGCCACTTCTTCAACATACTGAAGCTTCATGGTTGACTGATTTATTTTGTCACTTGTCACACCCATACTGCATTTCATCTGATGCTGATCGCCTTTGTGCTTTCATCTACCCATTGCAGTCTTGGGCAGTAGCTTGTTACTAGTAGCATGTTATCAATAACTAGTTATCTTTTTCAGTAATTTGCACCTGTAACTAGTGACCTTAACTTAACTTTAACTTGACTGCACTGTTACTTCACTTTTCTTTGCCTAGACATAGAGACTTCTTCAACATACTGAAGCTTCATGGTTGACTGATTTATTTTGTCACTTGTCACACCCATACTGCATTTCATCTGATGCTGATCGCCTTTGTGCTTTCATCTACCCATTGCAGTCTTGGGTAGTAGCTTGTTACTAGGAGCATGTTATCAATAACTAGTTATCTTTTTCAGTAATTTGCACCTGTAACTAGTGGCCTTGACTTAACTTTAACTTGACTGCACTGTTACTTCACTTTTCTTTTCCTAGACATAGCCACTTCTTCAACATACTGAAGCTTCATGGTTGACTGATTTATTTTGTCACTTGTCACACCCATACTGCATTTCATCTGATGCTGATCGCCTTTGTGCTTTCATCTACCCATTGCAGTCTTGGGCAGTGCCTTGTTACTAGTAGCATGTTATCAATAACTAGTTATCTTTTTCAGTAATTTGCACTTGTAACTAGTGACCTTGACTTAACTTTAACTTCACTGCACTGTTACTTCACTTTTCTTTGCCTAGACCTAGAGACTTCTTCAACATACTGAAGCTTCATGGTTGACTGATTTATTTTGTCACTTGTCACACCCATACTGCATTACATCTGATGCTGATTGCCTTTGTGCTTTCATCTACCCATTGCAGTCTTGGGTAGTAGCTTGTTACTAGGAGCATGTTATCAATAACTAGTTATCTTTTTTAGTAATTTGCACCTGTGACTAGTGGCCTTGACTTAACTTTAACTTGACTGCACTGTTACTTCACTTTTCTTTTCCTAGACATAGCCACTTCTTCAACATACTGAAGCTTCATGGTCGACTGATTTATTTTGTCACTTGTCACACCCATACGGCATTTCATCTGATGCTGATCGCCTTTGTGCTTTCATCTACCCGTTGCAGTCATGGGCAGTAGCTTGTTACTAGTAGCATGTTATCAATAACTAGTTATCTTTTTCAGTAATTTGCACCTGTAACTAGTGGCCTTGGCTTAACTTTAACTTGACTGAACTGTTACTTCACTTTTCTTTGCCTAGACATTGCCACTTCTTCAACATACTGAAGCTTCATGGTTGACTGATTTATTTTGTCACTTGTCACACCCATACTGCATTTCATCTGATGGTGATCGCCTTTGTGCTTTCATCTACCCATTGCAGTCTTGGGCAGTAGCTTGTTACTAGTAGCATGTTTTCAATAACTAGTTATCTTTTTCAGTAATTTGCACCTGTAACTAGTGGCCTTGACTTAACTTTAACTTGACTGCACTGTTACTTCACTTTTCTTTGCCTAGACATAGCCACTTCTTCAACATACTGAAGCTTGTTGGTTGCCTGATTTCTTTTGTCACTTGTCACACCCATATTGCATTTCATCTGATGCTGATCGCCTTTGTGCTTTCATCTACCCATTGCAGTCTTGGGCAGTAGCTTGTTACTAGTAGCATGTTATCAATAACTAGTTATCTTTTTCAGTAATTTGCACCTGTAACTAGTGACCTTGACTTAACTTTAACTTGACTGCACTGTTACTTCACTTTTCTTTGCCTAGACATAGAGACTTCTTCAACATACTGAAGCTTCATGGTTGACTGATTTATTTTGTCACTTGTCACACCCATACTGCATTTCATCTGATGCTGATCGCCTTTGTGCTTTCATCTACCCATTGCAGTCTTGGGTAGTAGCTTGTTACTAGGAGCATGTTATCAATAACTAGTTATCTTTTTCAGTAATTTGCACCTGTAACTAGTGGCCTTGACTTAACTTTAACTTGACTGCACTGTTACTTCACTTTTCTTTTCCTAGACATAGCCACTTCTTCAACATACTGAAGCTTCATGGTTGACTGATTTATTTTGTCACTTGTCACACCCATACTGCATTTCATCTGATGCTGATCGCCTTTGTGCTTTCATCTACCCATTGCAGTCTTGGGCAGTAGCTTGTTACTAGTAGCATGTTATCAATAACTAGTTATCTTTTTCAGTAATTTGCACTTGTAACTAGTGACCTTGACTTAACTTTAACTTCACTGCACTGTTACTTCACTTTTCTTTGCCTAGACCTAGAGACTTCTTCAACATACTGAAGCTTCATGGTTGACTGATTTATTTTGTCACTTGTCACACCCATACTGCATTACATCTGATGCTGATTGCCTTTGTGCTTTCATCTACCCATTGCAGTCTTGGGTAGTAGCTTGTTACTAGGAGCATGTTATCAATAACTAGTTATCTTTTTCAGTAATTTGCACCTGTGACTAGTGGCCTTGACTTAACTTTAACTTGACTGCACTGTTACTTCACTTTTCTTTTCCTAGACATAGCCACTTCTTCAACATACTGAAGCTTCATGGTTGACTGATTTATTTTGTCACTTGTCACACCCATACTGCATTTCATCTGATGCTGATCGCCTTTGTGCTTTCATCTACCCGTTGCAGTCATGGGCAGTAGCTTGTTACTAGTAGCATGTTATCAATAACTAGTTATCTTTTTCAGTAATTTGCACCTGTAACTAGTGGCCTTGACTTAACTTTAACTTGACTGAACTGTTACTTCATTTTTCTTTGCCTAGACATTGCCACTTCTTCAACATACTGAAGCTTCATGGTTGACTGATTTATTTTGTCACTTGTCACACCCATACTGCATTTCATCTGATGCTGATCGCCTTTGTGCTTTCATATACCCATTGCAGTCTTGGGCAGTAGATTGTTACTAGTAGCATGTTATCAATAACTAGTTATCTTTTTCAGTAATTTGCACCTGTAACTAGTGGCCTTGACTTAACTTTAACTTGACTGCACTGTTACTTCACTTTTCTTTTCCTAGACATAGCCACTTCTTCAACATACTGAAGCTTCATGGTTGACTGATTTATTTTGTCACTTGTCACACCCATACTGCATTTCATCTGATGCTGATCGCCTTTGTGCTTTCTTCTACCCATTGCAGTCTTGGCCAGTAGATTGTTACTAGTAGCATGTTATCAATAACTAGTTATCTTTTTCAGTAATTTGCACCTGTAACTAGTGGCCTTGACTTAACTTTAACTTGACTGAACTGTTACTTCACTTTTCTTTGCCTAGACATAGCCACTTCTTCAACATACTGAAGCTTCATGGTTGACTGATTTATTTTGTCACTTGTCACACCCATACTGCATTTCATCTGATGCTGATCGCCTTTGTGCTTTCATCTACCCATTGATGTCTTGGGCAGTAACTTGTTACCAGTAGCATGTTACCAATAACTAGTTATCTTTTTCAGTAATTTGCACATGTAACTAGTGGCCTTGACTTAACTTTAACTTGACTGCAGTGTTACTTCACTTTTCTTTGCCTAGACATTGCCACTTCTTCAACATACTGAAGCTTCATGGTTGACTGATTTATTTTGTCACTTGTCACACCCATACTGCATTTCATCTGATGCTGATCGCCTTTGTGCTTTCATCTACCCATTGCAGTCTTGGGCAGTAGCTTGTTACTAGTAGCATGTTATCAATAACTAGTTATCTTTTTCAGTAATTTGCACCTGTAACTAGTGACCTTAACTTAACTTTAACTTGACTGCACTGTTACTTCACTTTTCTTTGCCTAGACATAGAGACTTCTTCAACATACTGAAGCTTCATGGTTGACTGATTTATTTTGTCACTTGTCACACCCATACTGCATTTCATCTGATGCTGATCGCCTTTGTGCTTTCATCTACCCATTGCAGTCTTGGGTAGTAGCTTGTTACTAGGAGCATGTTATCAATAACTAGTTATCTTTTTCAGTAATTTGCACCTGTAACTAGTGGCCTTGACTTAACTTTAACTTGACTGCACTGTTACTTCACTTTTCTTTTCCTAGACATAGCCACTTCTTCAACATACTGAAGCTTCATGGTTGACTGATTTATTTTGTGACTTGTCACACCCATACTGCATTTCATCTGATGCTGATCGCCTTTGTGCTTTCATCTACCCATTGCAGTCTTGGGCAGTGCCTTGTTACTAGTAGCATGTTATCAATAACTAGTTATCTTTTTCAGTAATTTGCACTTGTAACTAGTGACCTTGACTTAACTTTAACTTCACTGCACTGTTACTTCACTTTTCTTTGCCTAGACCTAGAGACTTCTTCAACATACTGAAGCTTCATGGTTGACTGATTTATTTTGTCACTTGTCACACCCATACTGCATTACATCTGATGCTGATTGCCTTTGTGCTTTCATCTACCCATTGCAGTCTTGGGTAGTAGCTTGTTACTAGGAGCATGTTATCAATAACTAGTTATCTTTTTTAGTAATTTGCACCTGTGACTAGTGGCCTTGACTTAACTTTAACTTGACTGCACTGTTACTTCACTTTTCTTTTCCTAGACATAGCCACTTCTTCAACATACTGAAGCTTCATGGTCGACTGATTTATTTTGTCACTTGTCACACCCATACGGCATTTCATCTGATGCTGATCGCCTTTGTGCTTTCATCTACCCGTTGCAGTCATGGGCAGTAGCTTGTTACTAGTAGCATGTTATCAATAACTAGTTATCTTTTTCAGTAATTTGCACCTGTAACTAGTGGCCTTGGCTTAACTTTAACTTGACTGAACTGTTACTTCACTTTTCTTTGCCTAGACATTGCCACTTCTTCAACATACTGAAGCTTCATGGTTGACTGATTTATTTTGTCACTTGTCACACCCATACTGCATTTCATCTGATGGTGATCGCCTTTGTGCTTTCATCTACCCATTGCAGTCTTGGGCAGTAGCTTGTTACTAGTAGCATGTTTTCAATAACTAGTTATCTTTTTCAGTAATTTGCACCTGTAACTAGTGGCCTTGACTTAACTTTAACTTGACTGCACTGTTACTTCACTTTTCTTTGCCTAGACATAGCCACTTCTTCAACATACTGAAGCTTGTTGGTTGACTGATTTATTTTGTCACTTGTCACACCCATATTGCATTTCATCTGCTGCTGATCGCCTTTGTGCTTTCATCTACCCGTTGCAGTCATGGGCAGTAGCTTGTTACTAGTAGCATGTTATCAATAACTAGTTATCTTTTTCAGTAATTTGCACCTGTAACTAGTGGCCTTGACTTAACTTTAACTTGACTGAACTGTTACTTCACTTTTCTTTGCCTAGACATAGCCACTTCTTCAACATACGGAAGCTTCATGGTTGACTGATTTATTTTGTCACTTGTCACACCCATACTGCAATACATCTGATGCTGATCGTCTTTGTGCTTTCATCTACCCATTACAGTCGTGGGCAGTAGATTGTTACTAGTAGCATGTTATCAATAACTAGTTATCTTTTTCAGTAATTTGCACCTGTAACTAGTGGCCTTGACTTAACTTTAACTTGACTGAACTGTTACTTCACTTTTCTTTGCCTAGACATAGCCACTTCTTCAACATACTGAAGCTTCATGGTTGACTGATTTATTTTGTCACTTGTCACACCCATACTGCATTTCATCTGATGCTGATCGCCTTTGTGCTTTCATCTACCCATTGATGTCTTGGGCAGTAACTTGTTACCAGTAGCATGTTACCAATAACTAGTTATCTTTTTCAGTAATTTGCACATGTAACTAGTGGCCTTGACTTAACTTTAACTTGACTGCAGTGTTACTTCACTTTTCTTTGCCTAGACATTGCCACTTCTTCAACATACTGAAGCTTCATGGTTGACTGATTTATTTTGTCACTTGTCACACCCATACTGCATTTCATCTGATGCTGATCGCATTTGTGCTTTCATCTACCCATTGCAGTCTTGGGCAGTAGCTTGTTACTAGTAGCATGTTATCAATAACTAGTTATCTTTTTCAGTAATTTGCACCTGTAACTAGTGACCTTGACTTAACTTTAACTTGACTGCACTGTTACTTCACTTTTCTTTGCCTAGACATAGAGACTTCTTCAACATACTGAAGCTTCATGGTTGACTGATTTATTTTGTCACTTGTCACACCCATACTGCATTTCATCTGATGCTGATCGCCTTTGTGCTTTCATCTACCCATTGCAGTCTTGGGCAGTGCCTTGTTACTAGTAGCATGTTATCAATAACTAGTTATCTTTTTCAGTAATTTGCACTTGTAACTAGTGGCCTTGACTTAACTTTAACTTGACTGCACTGTTACTTCACTTTTCTTTTCCTAGACATAGCCACTTCTTCAACATACTGAAGCTTCATGGTCGACTGATTTATTTTGTCACTTGTCACACCCATACTGCATTTCATCTGATGCTGATCGCCTTTGTGCTTTCATCTACCCGTTGTAGTCACGGGCAGTAGCTTGTTACTAGTAGCATGTTATCAATAACTAGTTATCTTTTTCAGTAATTTGCACCTGTAACTAGTGGCCTTGGCTTAACTTTAACTTGACTGAACTGTTACTTCACTTTTCTTTGCCTAGACATTGCCACTTCTTCAACATACTGAAGCTTCATGGTTGACTGATTTATTTTGTCACTTGTCACACCCATACTGCAATACATCTGATGCTGATCGTCTTTGTGCTTTCATCTACCCATTACAGTCGTGGGCAGTAGATTGTTACTAGTAGCATGTTATGAATAACTAGTTATCTTTTTCAGTAATTTGCACCTGTAACTAGTGGCCTTGACTTAACTTTAACTTGACTGAACTGTTACTTCACTTTTCTTTGCCTAGACATTGCCACTTCTTCAACATACTGAAGCTTCATGGTTGACTGATTTATTTTGTCACTTGTCACACCCATACTGCATTTCATCTGATGCTGATCGCCTTTGTGCTTTCATCTACCCATTGCAGTCTTGGGCAGTAGCTTGTTACTAGTAGCATGTTTTCAATAAATAGTTATCTTTTTCAGTAATTTGCACCTGTAACTAGTGACCTTGACTTAACTTTAACTTGACTGCACTGTTAATTCACTTTTCTTTGCCTAGACATAGCCACTGCTTCAACATACTGAAGCTTCATGGTTGACTGATTTATTTTGTCACTTGTCACACCCATACTGCATTTCATCTGATGCTGATCGCCTTTGTGCTTTCATCTACCCATTGATGTCTTGGGCAGTAACTTGTTACCAGTAGCATGTTACCAATAACTAGTTATCTTTTTCAGTAATTTGCACATGTAACTAGTGGCCTTGACTTAACTTTAACTTGACTGCACTGTTACTTCACTTTTCTTTGCCTAGACATTGCCACTTCTTCAACATACTGAAGCTTCATGGTTGACTGATTTATTTTGTCACTTGTCACACCCATACTGCATTTCATCTGATGCTGATCGCCTTTGTGCTTTCATCTACCCATTGATGTCTTGGGCAGTAACTTGTTACCAGTAGCATGTTACCAATAACTAGTTATCTTTTTCAGTAATTTGCACATGTAACTAGTGGCCTTGACTTAACTTTAACTTGACTGCAGTGTTACTTCACTTTTCTTTGCCTAGACATTGCCACTTCTTCAACATACTGAAGCTTCATGGTTGACTGATTTATTTTGTCACTTGTCACACCCATACTGCATTTCATCTGATGCTGATCGCCTTTGTGCTTTCATCTACCCATTGCAGTCTTGGGCAGTAGCTTGTTACTAGTAGCATGTTATCAATAACTAGTTATCTTTTTCAGTAATTTGCACCTGTAACTAGTGACCTTGACTTAACTTTAACTTGACTGCACTGTTACTTCACTTTTCTTTGCCTAGACATAGAGACTTCTTCAACATATTGAAGCTTCATGGTTGACTGATTTATTTTGTCACTTGTCACACCCATACTGCATTTCATCTGATGCTGATCGCCTTTGTGCTTTCATCTACCCATTGCAGTCTTGGGTAGTAGCTTGTTACTAGGAGCATGTTATCAATAACTAGTTATCTTTTTCAGTAATTTGCACCTGTAACTAGTGGCCTTGACTTAACTTTAACTTGACTGCACTGTTACTTCACTTTTCTTTTCCTAGACATAGCCACTTCTTCAACATACTGAAGCTTCATGGTTGACTGATTTATTTTGTCACTTGTCACACCCATACTGCATTTCATCTGATGCTGATCGCCTTTGTGCTTTCATCTACCCATTGCAGTCTTGGGCAGTAGCTTGTTACTAGTAGCATGTTATCAATAACTAGTTATCTTTTTCAGTAATTTGCACTTGTAACTAGTGACCTTGACTTAACTTTAACTTCACTGCACTGTTACTTCACTTTTCTTTGCCTAGACCTAGAGACTTCTTCAACATACTGAAGCTTCATGGTTGACTGATTTATTTTGTCACTTGTCACACCCATACTGCATTACATCTGATGCTGATTGCCTTTGTGCTTTCATCTACCCATTGCAGTCTTGGGTAGTAGCTTGTTACTAGGAGCATGTTATCAATAACTAGTTATCTTTTTCAGTAATTTGCACCTGTGACTAGTGGCCTTGACTTAACTTTAACTTGACTGCACTGTTACTTCACTTTTCTTTTCCTAGACATAGCCACTTCTTCAACATACTGAAGCTTCATGGTTGACTGATTTATTTTGTCACTTGTCACACCCATACTGCATTTCATCTGATGCTGATCGCCTTTGTGCTTTCATCTACCCGTTGCAGTCATGGGCAGTAGCTTGTTACTAGTAGCATGTTATCAATAACTAGTTATCTTTTTCAGTAATTTGCACCTGTAACTAGTGGCCTTGACTTAACTTTAACTTGACTGAACTGTTACTTCATTTTTCTTTGCCTAGACATTGCCACTTCTTCAACATACTGAAGCTTCATGGTTGACTGATTTATTTTGTCACTTGTCACACCCATACTGCATTTCATCTGATGCTGATCGCCTTTGTGCTTTCATATACCCATTGCAGTCTTGGGCAGTAGATTGTTACTAGTAGCATGTTATCAATAACTAGTTATCTTTTTCAGTAATTTGCACCTGTAACTAGTGGCCTTGACTTAACTTTAACTTGACTGCACTGTTACTTCACTTTTCTTTTCCTAGACATAGCCACTTCTTCAACATACTGAAGCTTCATGGTTGACTGATTTATTTTGTCACTTGTCACACCCATACTGCATTTCATCTGATGCTGATCGCCTTTGTGCTTTCTTCTACCCATTGCAGTCTTGGCCAGTAGATTGTTACTAGTAGCATGTTATCAATAACTAGTTATCTTTTTCAGTAATTTGCACCTGTAACTAGTGGCCTTGACTTAACTTTAACTTGACTGAACTGTTACTTCACTTTTCTTTGCCTAGACATAGCCACTTCTTCAACATACTGAAGCTTCATGGTTGACTGATTTATTTTGTCACTTGTCACACCCATACTGCATTTCATCTGATGCTGATCGCCTTTGTGCTTTCATCTACCCATTGATGTCTTGGGCAGTAACTTGTTACCAGTAGCATGTTACCAATAACTAGTTATCTTTTTCAGTAATTTGCACATGTAACTAGTGGCCTTGACTTAACTTTAACTTGACTGCAGTGTTACTTCACTTTTCTTTGCCTAGACATTGCCACTTCTTCAACATACTGAAGCTTCATGGTTGACTGATTTATTTTGTCACTTGTCACACCCATACTGCATTTCATCTGATGCTGATCGCCTTTGTGCTTTCATCTACCCATTGCAGTCTTGGGCAGTAGCTTGTTACTAGTAGCATGTTATCAATAACTAGTTATCTTTTTCAGTAATTTGCACCTGTAACTAGTGACCTTAACTTAACTTTAACTTGACTGCACTGTTACTTCACTTTTCTTTGCCTAGACATAGAGACTTCTTCAACATACTGAAGCTTCATGGTTGACTGATTTATTTTGTCACTTGTCACACCCATACTGCATTTCATCTGATGCTGATCGCCTTTGTGCTTTCATCTACCCATTGCAGTCTTGGGTAGTAGCTTGTTACTAGGAGCATGTTATCAATAACTAGTTATCTTTTTCAGTAATTTGCACCTGTAACTAGTGGCCTTGACTTAACTTTAACTTGACTGCACTGTTACTTCACTTTTCTTTTCCTAGACATAGCCACTTCTTCAACATACTGAAGCTTCATGGTTGACTGATTTATTTTGTCACTTGTCACACCCATACTGCATTTCATCTGATGCTGATCGCCTTTGTGCTTTCATCTACCCATTGCAGTCTTGGGCAGTGCCTTGTTACTAGTAGCATGTTATCAATAACTAGTTATCTTTTTCAGTAATTTGCACTTGTAACTAGTGACCTTGACTTAACTTTAACTTCACTGCACTGTTACTTCACTTTTCTTTGCCTAGACCTAGAGACTTCTTCAACATACTGAAGCTTCATGGTTGACTGATTTATTTTGTCACTTGTCACACCCATACTGCATTACATCTGATGCTGATTGCCTTTGTGCTTTCATCTACCCATTGCAGTCTTGGGTAGTAGCTTGTTACTAGGAGCATGTTATCAATAACTAGTTATCTTTTTTAGTAATTTGCACCTGTGACTAGTGGCCTTGACTTAACTTTAACTTGACTGCACTGTTACTTCACTTTTCTTTTCCTAGACATAGCCACTTCTTCAACATACTGAAGCTTCATGGTCGACTGATTTATTTTGTCACTTGTCACACCCATACGGCATTTCATCTGATGCTGATCGCCTTTGTGCTTTCATCTACCCGTTGCAGTCATGGGCAGTAGCTTGTTACTAGTAGCATGTTATCAATAACTAGTTATCTTTTTCAGTAATTTGCACCTGTAACTAGTGGCCTTGGCTTAACTTTAACTTGACTGAACTGTTACTTCACTTTTCTTTGCCTAGACATTGCCACTTCTTCAACATACTGAAGCTTCATGGTTGACTGATTTATTTTGTCACTTGTCACACCCATACTGCATTTCATCTGATGGTGATCGCCTTTGTGCTTTCATCTACCCATTGCAGTCTTGGGCAGTAGCTTGTTACTAGTAGCATGTTTTCAATAACTAGTTATCTTTTTCAGTAATTTGCACCTGTAACTAGTGGCCTTGACTTAACTTTAACTTGACTGCACTGTTACTTCACTTTTCTTTGCCTAGACATAGCCACTTCTTCAACATACTGAAGCTTGTTGGTTGACTGATTTATTTTGTCACTTGTCACACCCATATTGCATTTCATCTGCTGCTGATCGCCTTTGTGCTTTCATCTACCCGTTGCAGTCATGGGCAGTAGCTTGTTACTAGTAGCATGTTATCAATAACTAGTTATCTTTTTCAGTAATTTGCACCTGTAACTAGTGGCCTTGACTTAACTTTAACTTGACTGAACTGTTACTTCACTTTTCTTTGCCTAGACATAGCCACTTCTTCAACATACGGAAGCTTCATGGTTGACTGATTTATTTTGTCACTTGTCACACCCATACTGCAATACATCTGATGCTGATCGTCTTTGTGCTTTCATCTACCCATTACAGTCGTGGGCAGTAGATTGTTACTAGTAGCATGTTATCAATAACTAGTTATCTTTTTCAGTAATTTGCACCTGTAACTAGTGGCCTTGACTTAACTTTAACTTGACTGAACTGTTACTTCACTTTTCTTTGCCTAGACATAGCCACTTCTTCAACATACTGAAGCTTCATGGTTGACTGATTTATTTTGTCACTTGTCACACCCATACTGCATTTCATCTGATGCTGATCGCCTTTGTGCTTTCATCTACCCATTGATGTCTTGGGCAGTAACTTGTTACCAGTAGCATGTTACCAATAACTAGTTATCTTTTTCAGTAATTTGCACATGTAACTAGTGGCCTTGACTTAACTTTAACTTGACTGCAGTGTTACTTCACTTTTCTTTGCCTAGACATTGCCACTTCTTCAACATACTGAAGCTTCATGGTTGACTGATTTATTTTGTCACTTGTCACACCCATACTGCATTTCATCTGATGCTGATCGCATTTGTGCTTTCATCTACCCATTGCAGTCTTGGGCAGTAGCTTGTTACTAGTAGCATGTTATCAATAACTAGTTATCTTTTTCAGTAATTTGCACCTGTAACTAGTGACCTTGACTTAACTTTAACTTGACTGCACTGTTACTTCACTTTTCTTTGCCTAGACATAGAGACTTCTTCAACATACTGAAGCTTCATGGTTGACTGATTTATTTTGTCACTTGTCACACCCATACTGCATTTCATCTGATGCTGATCGCCTTTGTGCTTTCATCTACCCATTGCAGTCTTGGGCAGTGCCTTGTTACTAGTAGCATGTTATCAATAACTAGTTATCTTTTTCAGTAATTTGCACTTGTAACTAGTGGCCTTGACTTAACTTTAACTTGACTGCACTGTTACTTCACTTTTCTTTTCCTAGACATAGCCACTTCTTCAACATACTGAAGCTTCATGGTCGACTGATTTATTTTGTCACTTGTCACACCCATACTGCATTTCATCTGATGCTGATCGCCTTTGTGCTTTCATCTACCCGTTGTAGTCATGGGCAGTAGCTTGTTACTAGTAGCATGTTATCAATAACTAGTTATCTTTTTCAGTAATTTGCACCTGTAACTAGTGGCCTTGGCTTAACTTTAACTTGACTGAACTGTTACTTCACTTTTCTTTGCCTAGACATTGCCACTTCTTCAACATACTGAAGCTTCATGGTTGACTGATTTATTTTGTCACTTGTCACACCCATACTGCATTTCATCTGATGGTGATCGCCTTTGTGCTTTCATCTACCCATTGCAGTCTTGGGCAGTAGCTTGTTACTAGTAGCATGTTTTCAATAACTAGTTATCTTTTTCAGTAATTTGCACCTGTAACTAGTGGCCTTGACTTAACTTTAACTTGACTGCACTGTTACTTCACTTTTCTTTGCCTAGACATAGCCACTTCTTCAACATACTGAAGCTTGTTGGTTGACTGATTTATTCTGTCACTTGTCACACCCATATTGCATTTCATCTGCTGCTGATCGCCTTTGTGCTATCATCTACCCGTTGCAGTCATGGGCAGTAGCTTGTTACTAGTAGCATGTTATCAATAACTAGTTATCTTTTTCAGTAATTTGCACCTGTAACTAGTGGCCTTGACTTAACTTTAACTTGACTGAACTGTTACTTCACTTTTCTTTGCCTAGACATAGCCACTTCTTCAACATACGGAAGCTTCATGGTTGACTGATTTATTTTGTCACTTGTCACACCCATACTGCCATACATCTGATGCTGATCGTCTTTGTGCTTTCATCTACCCATTACAGTCGTGGGCAGTAGATTGTTACTTGTAGCATGTTATGAATAACTAGTTATCTTTTTCAGTAATTTGCACCTGTAACTAGTGGCCTTGACTTACCTTAAATTGACTGAACTGTTACTTCACTTTTCTTTGCCTAGACATTGCCACTTCTTCAACATACTGAAGCTTCATGGTTGACTGATTTATTTTGTCACTTGTCACACCCATACTGCATTTCATCTGATGCTGATCGCCTTTGTGCTTTCATCTACCCATTGCAGTCTTGGGCAGTAGCTTGTTACTAGTAGCATGTTTTCAATAAATAGTTATCTTTTTCAGTAATTTGCACCTGTAACTAGTGACCTTGACTTAACTTTAACTTGACTGCACTGTTACTTCACTTTTCTTTGCCTAGACATAAAGACTTCTTCAACATACTGAAGCTTCACGGTTGCCTGATTTATTTTGTCACTTGTCACACCCATACTGCACTACATCTGATGCTGATTGCCTTTGTGCTTTCATCTACCCATTGCAGTCTTGGGTAGTAGCTTGTTACTACGAGCATGTTATCAATAACTAGTTATCTTTTTCAGTAATTTGCACCTGTTACTAGTGGTCTTGACTTAACTTTAACTTGACTGCACTGTTACTTCACTTTTCTTTGCCTAGACATAGAGACTTCTTCAACATACTGAAGCTTCATGGTTGACTGATTTATTTTGTCACTTGTCACACCCATACTGCATTTCATCTGATGCTGATCGCCTTTGTGCTTTCATATACCCATTGCAGTCTTGGGCAGTAGATTGTTACTAGTAGCATGTTATCAATAACTAGTTATCTTTTTCAGTAATTTGCACCTGTAACTAGTGGCCTTGACTTAACTTTAACTTGACTGCACTGTTACTTCACTTTTCTTTTCCTAGACATAGCCACTTCTTCAACATACTGAAGCTTCATGGTTGACTGATTTATTTTGTCACTTGTCACACCCATACTGCATTTCATCTGATGCTGATCGCCTTTGTGCTTTCATCTACCCATTGCAGTCTTGGCCAGTAGATTGTTACTAGTAGCATGTTATCAATAACTAGTTATCTTTTTCAGTAATTTGCACCTGTAACTAGTGGCCTTGACTTAACTTTAACTTGACTGAACTGTTACTTCACTTTTCTTTGCCTAGACATAGCCACTTCTTCAACATACTGAAGCTTCATGGTTGACTGAATTATTTTGTCACTTGTCACACCCATACTGCATTTCATCTGATGCTGATCGCCTTTGTGCTTTCATCTACCCATTGATGTCTTGGGCAGTAACTTGTTACCAGTAGCTTGTTACCAATAACTAGTTATCTTTTTCAGTAATTTGCACATGTAACTAGTGGCCTTGACTTAACTTTAACTTGACTGCAGTGTTACTTCACTTTTCTTTGCCTAGACATTGCCACTTCTTCAACATACTGAAGCTTCATGGTTGACTGATTTATTTTGTCACTTGTCACACCCATACTGCATTTCATCTGATGCTGATCGCCTTTGTGCTTTCATCTACCCATTGCAGTCTTGGGCAGTAGCTTGTTACTAGTAGCATGTTATCAATAACTAGTTATCTTTTTCAGTAATTTGCACCTGTAACTAGTGACCTTGACTTAACTTTAACTTGACTGCACTGTTACTTCACTTTTCTTTGCCTAGACATAGAGACTTCTTCAACATACTGAAGCTTCATGGTTGACTGATTTATTTTGTCACTTGTCACACCCATACTGCATTTCATCTGATGCTGATCGCCTTTGTGCTTTCATCTACCCATTGCAGTCTTGGGTAGTAGCTTGTTACTAGGAGCATGTTATCAATAACTAGTTATCTTTTTCAGTAATTTGCACCTGTAACTAGTGGCCTTGACTTAACTTTAACTTGACTGCACTGTTACTTCACTTTTCTTTTCCTAGACATAGCCACTTCTTCAACATACGGAAGCTTCATGGTTGACTGATTTATTTTGTCACTTCTCACACCCATACTGCATTTCATCTGATGCTGATCGCCTTTGTGCTTTCATCTACCCATTGCAGTCTTGGGCAGTAGCTTGTTACTAGTAGCATGTTATGAATAACTAGTTATCTTTTTCAGTAATTTGCACTTGTAACTAGTGACCTTGACTTAACTTTAACTTCACTGCACTGTTACTTCACTTTTCTTTGCCTAGACCTAGAGACTTCTTCAACATACTGAAGCTTCATGGTTGACTGATTTATTTTGTCACTTGTCACACCCATACTGCATTACATCTGATGCTGATTGCCTTTGTGCTTTCATCTACCCATTGCAGTCTTGGGTAGTAGCTTGTTACTAGGAGCATGTTATCAATAACTAGTTATCTTTTTCAGTAATTTGCACCTGTGACTAGTGGCCTTGACTTAACTTTAACTTGACTGCACTGTTACTTCACTTTTCTTTTCCTAGACATAGAGACTTCTTCAACATACTGAAGCTTCATGGTTGACTGATTTATTTTGTCACTTGTCACACCCGTACTGCATTACATCTGATGCTGATCGCCTTTGTGCTTTCATCTACCCATTGCAGTCTTGGGCAGTAGCTTGTTACTAGTAGCATGTTATCAATAACTAGTTATCTTTTTCAGTAATTTGCACCTGTAACTAGTGGCCTTGACTTAACTTTAACTTGACTGCACTGTTACGTCACTTTTCTTTGCCTAGACATAGCCACTTCTTCAACATACTGAAGCTTCATGGTTGACTGATTTATTTTGTCACTTGTCACACCCATACTGCCTTTCATCTGCTGCTGATCGCCTTTTTGCTTTCATCTACCCAATGCAGTCTTGGGCAGTAGATTGTTACTAGTAGCATTTTATCAATAACTAGTTATCTTTTTCAGTAATTTGCATATGTAACTAGTGGCCTTGACTTAACTTTAACTTGACTGCACTGTTACTTCACTTTTCTTTGCCTAGACATTGCCACTTCTTCAACATACTGAAGCTTCATGGTTGACTGATTTATTTTGTCACTTGTCACACCCATACTGCATTTCATCTGATGCTGATCGCCTTTGTGCTTTCATCTACCCATTGCAGTCTTGGGCAGTAGCTTGTAACTAGTAGCATGTTATCAATTACTAGTTATCTTTTTCAGTAATTTGCACCTGTAACTAGTGACCTTGACTTAACTTTAACTTGACTGCACTGTTACTTCACTTTTCTTTGCCTAGACATAGAGACTTCTTCAACATACTGAAGCTTCATGGTTGACTGATTTATTTTGTCACTTGTCACACCCATACTGCATTACATCTGATGCTGATTGCCTTTGTGCTTTCATCTACCCATTGCAGTCTTGGGTAGTAGCTTGTTACTAGGAGCATGTTATCAATAACTAGTTATTTTTTTCAGTAATTTGCACCTGTAACTAGTGGCCTTGACTTAACTTTAACTTGACTGCACTGTTACTTCACTTTTCTTTTCCTAGACATAGCCACTTCTTCAACATACGGACGCTTCATGGTTGACTGATTTATTTTGTCACTTGTCACACCCATACTGCATTTCATCTGATGCTGATCGCCTTTGTGCTTTCATCTACCCATTGCAGTCTTGGGCAGTAGCTTGTTACTAGTAGCATGTTTTCAATAACTAGTTATCTTTTTCAGTAATTTGCACCTGTAACTAGTGACCTTGACTTAACTTTAACTTGACTGCACTGTTACTTCACTTTTCTTTGCCTAGACATAGAGACTTCTTCAACATACTGAAGCTTCATGGTTGACTGATTTATTTTGTCACTTGTCACACCCATACTGCATTACATCTGATGCTGATTGCCTTTGTGCTTTCATCTACCCATTGCAGTCTTGGGTAGTAGCTTGTTACTAGGAGCATGTTATCAATAACTAGTTATCTTTTTCAGTAATTTGCAGCTGTAACTAGTGGTCTTGACTTAACTTTAACTTGACTGCACTGTTACTTCACTTTTCTTTTCCTAGACATAGCCACTTCTTCAACATACTGAAGCTTCATGGTTGGTGATTTATTTTGTCACTTGTCACACCCATACTGCATTTCATCTGATGCTGATCACCTTTGTTCTTTCATCTACCCATTGCAGTCTTGGGCAGTAGATTGTTACTAGTAGCATGTTATCAATAACTAGTTATCTTTTTCAGTAATTTGCACCTGTAACTAGTGGCCTTGACTTAACTTTAACTTGACTGCACTGTTACTTCACTTTTCTTTTCCTAGACATAGCCACTTCTTCAACATACTGAAGCTTCATGGTTGACTGATTTATTTTGTCACTTGTCACACCCATACTGCATTTCATCTGATGCTGATCGCCTTTGTGCTTTCATCTACCCATTGCAGTCTTGGGCAGTAGATTGTTACTAGTAGCATGTTATCAATAACTAGTTATCTTTTTCAGTAATTTGCACCTGTAACTAGTGGCCTTGACTTAACTTTAACTTGACTGAACTGTTACTTCACTTTTCTTTGCCTAGACATAGCCACTTCTTCAACATACGGAAACTTCATGGTTGACTGATTTATTTTGTCACTTGTCACACCCATACTGCATTACATCTGATGCTGATCGTCTTTGTGCTTTCATCTACCCATTGATGTCTTGGGCAGTAGATTGTTACCAGTAGCATGTTACCAATAACTAGTTATCTTTTTCAGTAATTTGCACATGTAACTAGTGGCCTTGACTTAACTTTAACTTGACTGCAGTGTTACTTCACTTTTCTTTGCCTAGACATTGCCACTTCTTCAACATACTGAAGCTTCATGGTTGACTGATTTATTTTGTCACTTGTCACACCCATACTGCATTTCATCTGATGCTGATCGCCTTTGTGCTTTCATCTACCCGTTGCAGTCATGGGCAGTAGCTTGTTACTAGTAGCATGTTATCAATAACTAGTTATCTTTTTCAGTAATTTGCACCTGTAACTAGTGACCTTGACTTAACTTTAACTTGACTGCACTGTTACTTCACTTTTATTTGCCTAGACATAGAGACTTCTTCAACATACTGAAGCTTCATGGTTGACTGATTTATTTTGTCACTTGTCACACCCATACTGCATTACATCTGATGCTGATTGCCTTTGTGCTTTCATCTACCCATCGCAGTCTTGGGTAGTAGCTTGTTACTAGGAGCATGTTATCAATAACTAGTTATCTTTTTTAGTAGTTTGCACCTGTGACTAGTGGCCTTGACTTAACTTTAACTTGACTGCACTGTTACTTCACTTTTCTTTTCCTAGACATAGCCACTTCTTCAACATACTGAAGCTTCATGGTCGACTGATTTATTTTGTCACTTGTCACACCCATACTGCATTTCATCTGATGCTGATCGCCTTTGTGCTTTCATCTACCCGTTGCAGTCATGGGCAGTAGCTTGTTACTAGTAGCATGTTACCAATAACTAGTTATCTTTTTCAGTAATTTGCACATGTAACTAGTGGCCTTGACTTAACTTTAACTTGACTGCAGTGTTACTTCACTTTTCTTTGCCTAGACATTGCCACTTCTTCAACATACTGAAGCTTCATGGTTGACTGATTTATTTTGTCACTTGTCACACCCATACTGCATTTCATCTGATGCTGATCGCCTTTGTGCTTTCATCTACCCATTGATGTCTTGGGCAGTAACTTGTTACCAGTAGCATGTTACCAATAACTAGTTATCTTTTTCAGTAATTTGCACATGTAACTAGTGGCCTTGACTTAACTTTAACTTGACTGCAGCGTTACTTCACTTTTCTTTGCCTAGACATTGCCACTTCTTCAACATACTGAAGCTTCATGGTTGACTGATTTATTTTGTCACTTGTCACACCCATACTGCATTTCATCTGATGCTGATCGCCTTTGTGCTTTCATCTACCCATTGCAGTCTTGGGCAGTAGCTTGTTACTAGTAGCATGTTATCAATAACTAGTTATCTTTTTCAGTAATTTGCACCTGTAACTAGTGACCTTGACTTAACTTTAACTTGACTGCACTGTTACTTCACTTTTCTTTGCCTAGACATAGAGACTTCTTCAACATACTGAAGCTTCATGGTTGACTGATTTATTTTGTCACTTGTCACACCCATACTGCATTTCATCTGATGCTGATCGCCTTTGTGCTTTCATCTACCCATTGCAGTCTTGGGTAGTAGCTTGTTACTAGGAGCATGTTATCAATAACTAGTTATCTTTTTCAGTAATTTGCACCTGTAACTAGTGGCCTTGACTTAACTTTAACTTGACTGCACTGTTACTTCACTTTTCTTTTCCTAGACATAGCCACTTCTTCAACATACTGAAGCTTCATGGTTGACTGATTTATTTTGTCACTTGTCACACCCATACTGCATTTCATCTGATGCTGATCGCCTTTGTGCTTTCATCTACCCATTGCAGTCTTGGGCAGTAGCTTGTTACTAGTAGCATGTTATCAATAACTAGTTATCTTTTTCAGTAATTTGCACTTGTAACTAGTGACCTTGACTTAACTTTAACTTCACTGCACTGTTACTTCACTTTTCTTTGCCTAGACCTAGAGACTTCTTCAACATACTGAAGCTTCATGGTTGACTGATTTATTTTGTCACTTGTCACACCCATACTGCATTACATCTGATGCTGATTGCCTTTGTGCTTTCATCTACCCATTGCAGTCTTGGGTAGTAGCTTGTTACTAGGAGCATGTTATCAATAACTAGTTATCTTTTTCAGTAATTTGCACCTGTGACTAGTGGCCTTGACTTAACTTTAACTTGACTGCACTGTTACTTCACTTTTCTTTTCCTAGACATAGCCACTTCTTCAACATACTGAAGCTTCATGGTTGACTGATTTATTTTGTCACTTGTCACACCCATACTGCATTTCATCTGATGCTGATCGCCTTTGTGCTTTCATCTACCCGTTGCAGTCATGGGCAGTAGCTTGTTACTAGTAGCATGTTATCAATAACTAGTTATCTTTTTCAGTAATTTGCACCTGTAACTAGTGGCCTTGACTTAACTTTAACTTGACTGAACTGTTACTTCATTTTTCTTTGCCTAGACATTGCCACTTCTTCAACATACTGAAGCTTCATGGTTGACTGATTTATTTTGTCACTTGTCACACCCATACTGCATTTCATCTGATGCTGATCGCCTTTGTGCTTTCATATACCCATTGCAGTCTTGGGCAGTAGATTGTTACTAGTAGCATGTTATCAATAACTAGTTATCTTTTTCAGTAATTTGCACCTGTAACTAGTGGCCTTGACTTAACTTTAACTTGACTGCACTGTTACTTCACTTTTCTTTTCCTAGACATAGCCACTTCTTCAACATACTGAAGCTTCATGGTTGACTGATTTATTTTGTCACTTGTCACACCCATACTGCATTTCATCTGATGCTGATCGCCTTTGTGCTTTCTTCTACCCATTGCAGTCTTGGCCAGTAGATTGTTACTAGTAGCATGTTATCAATAACTAGTTATCTTTTTCAGTAATTTGCACCTGTAACTAGTGGCCTTGACTTAACTTTAACTTGACTGAACTGTTACTTCACTTTTCTTTGCCTAAACATAGCCACTTCTTCAACATACTGAAGCTTCATGGTTGACTGATTTATTTTGTCACTTGTCACACCCATACTGCATTTCATCTGATGCTGATCGCCTTTGTGCTTTCATCTACCCATTGATGTCTTGGGCAGTAACTTGTTACCAGTAGCATGTTACCAATAACTAGTTATCTTTTTCAGTAATTTGCACATGTAACTAGTGGCCTTGACTTAACTTTAACTTGACTGCAGTGTTACTTCACTTTTCTTTGCCTAGACATTGCCACTTCTTCAACATACTGAAGCTTCATGGTTGACTGATTTATTTTGTCACTTGTCACACCCATACTGCATTTCATCTGATGCTGATCGCCTTTGTGCTTTCATCTACCCATTGCAGTCTTGGGCAGTAGCTTGTTACTAGTAGCATGTTATCAATAACTAGTTATCTTTTTCAGTAATTTGCACCTGTAACTAGTGACCTTGACTTAACTTTAACTTGACTGCACTGTTACTTCACTTTTCTTTGCCTAGACATAGAGACTTCTTCAACATACTGAAGCTTCATGGTTGACTGATTTATTTTGTCACTTGTCACACCCATACTGCATTTCATCTGATGCTGATCGCCTTTGTGCTTTCATCTACCCATTGCAGTCTTGGGTAGTAGCTTGTTACTAGGAGCATGTTATCAATAACTAGTTATCTTTTTCAGTAATTTGCACCTGTAACTAGTGGCCTTGACTTAACTTTAACTTGACTGCACTGTTACTTCACTTTTCTTTTCCTAGACATAGCCACTTCTTCAACATACTGAAGCTTCATGGTTGACTGATTTATTTTGTCACTTGTCACACCCATACTGCATTTCATCTGATGCTGATCGCCTTTGTGCTTTCATCTACCCATTGCAGTCTTGGGCAGTGCCTTGTTACTAGTAGCATGTTATCAATAACTAGTTATCTTTTTCAGTATTTTGCACTTGTAACTAGTGACCTTGACTTAACTTTAACTTCACTGCACTGTTACTTCACTTTTCTTTGCCTAGACCTAGAGACTTCTTCAACATACTGAAGCTTCATGGTTGACTGATTTATTTTGTCACTTGTCACACCCATACTGCATTACATCTGATGCTGATTGCCTTTGTGCTTTCATCTACCCATTGCAGTCTTGGGTAGTAGCTTGTTACTAGGAGCATGTTATCAATAACTAGTTATCTTTTTTAGTAATTTGCACCTGTGACTAGTGGCCTTGACTTAACTTTAACTTGACTGCACTGTTACTTCACTTTTCTTTTCCTAGACATAGCCACTTCTTCAACATACTGAAGCTTCATGGTCGACTGATTTATTTTGTCACTTGTCACACCCATACTGCATTTCATCTGATGCTGATCGCCTTTGTGCTTTCATCTACCCGTTGCAGTCATGGGCAGTAGCTTGTTACTAGTAGCATGTTATTAATAACTAGTTATCTTTTTCAGTAATTTGCACCTGTAACTAGTGGCCTTGGCTTAACTTTAACTTGACTGAACTGTTACTTCACTTTTCTTTGCCTAGACATTGCCACTTCTTCAACATACTGAAGCTTCATGGTTGACTGATTTATTTTGTCACTTGTCACACCCATACTGCATTTCATCTGATGGTGATCGCCTTTGTGCTTTCATCTACCCGTTGCAGTCATGGGCAGTAGCTTGTTACTAGTAGCATGTTATCAATAACTAGTTATCTTTTTCAGTAATTTGCACCTGTAACTAGTGGCCTTGACTTAACTTTAACTTGACTGAACTGTTACTTCACTTTTCTTTGCCTAGACATAGCCACTTCTTCAACATACGGAAGCTTCATGGTTGACTGATTTATTTTGTCACTTGTCACACCCATACTGCAATACATCTGATGCTGATCGTCTTTGTGCTTTCATCTACCCATTACAGTCGTGGGCAGTAGATTGTTACTAGTAGCATGTTATGAATAACTAGTTATCTTTTTCAGTAATTTGCACCTGTAACTAGTGGCCTTGACTTAACTTTAACTTGACTGACCTGTTACTTCACTTTTCTTTGCCTAGACATTGCCACTTCTTCAACATACTGAAGCTTCATGGTTGACTGATTTATTTTGTCACTTGTCACACCCATACTGCATTTCATCTGATGCTGATCGCCTTTGTGCTTTCATCTACCCATTGCAGTCTTGGGCAGTAGCTTGTTACTAGTAGCATGTTTTCAATAAATAGTTATCTTTTTCAGTAATTTGCACCTGTAACTAGTGACCTTGACTTAACTTTAACTTGACTGCACTGTTACTTCACTTTTCTTTGCCTAGACATAGAGACTTCTTCAACATACTGAAGCTTCACGGTTGCCTGATTTATTTTGTCACTTGTCACACCCATACTGCACTACATCTGATGCTGATTGCCTTTGTGCTTTCATCTACCCATTGCAGTCTTGGGTAGTAGCTTGTTACTAGGAGCATGTTATCAATAACTAGTTATCTTTTTCAGTAATTTGCACCTGTTACTAGTGGTCTTGACTTAACTTTAACTTGACTGCACTGTTACTTCACTTTTCTTTGCCTAGACATAGCCACTTCTTCAACATACTGAAGCTTCATGGTTGACTGATTTATTTTGTCACTTGTCACACCCATACTGCATTTCATCTGATGCTGATCGCCTTTGTGCTTTCATCTACCCATTGCAGTCTTGGCCAGTAGATTGTTACTAGTAGCATGTTATCAATAACTAGTTATCTTTTTCAGTAATTTGCACCTGTAACTAGTGGCCTTGACTTAACTTTAACTTGACTGAACTGTTACTTCACTTTTCTTTGCCTAGACATAGCCACTTCTTCAACATACTGAAGCTTCATGGTTGACTGATTTATTTTGTCACTTGTCACACCCATACTGCATTTCATCTGATGCTGATCGCCTTTGTGCTTTCATCTACCCATTGATGTCTTGGGCAGTAACTTGTTACCAGTAGCATGTTACCAATAACTAGTTATCTTTTTCAGTAATTTGCACATGTAACTAGTGGCCTTGACTTAACTTTAACTTGACTGCAGTGTTACTTCACTTTTCTTTGCCTAGACATTGCCACTTCTTCAACATACTGAAGCTTCATGGTTGACTGATTTATTTTGTCACTTGTCACACCCATACTGCATTTCATCTGATGCTGATCGCCTTTGTGCTTTCATCTACCCATTGCAGTCTTGGGCAGTAGCTTGTTACTAGTAGCATGTTATCAATAACTAGTTATCTTTTTCAGTAATTTGCACCTGTAACTAGTGACCTTGACTTAACTTTAACTTGACTGCACTGTTACTTCACTTTTCTTTGCCTAGACATAGAGACTTCTTCAACATACTGAAGCTTCATGGTTGACTGATTTATTTTGTCACTTGCCACACCCATACTGCATTTCATCTGATGCTGATCGCCTTTGTGCTTTCATCTACCCATTGCAGTCTTGGGTAGTAGCTTGTTACTAGGAGCATGTTATCAATAACTAGTTATCTTTTTCAGTAATTTGCACCTGTAACTAGTGGCCTTGACTTAACTTTAACTTGACTGCACTGTTACTTCACTTTTCTTTTCCTAGACATAGCCACTTCTTCAACATACTGAAGCTTCATGGTTGACTGATTTATTTTGTCACTTCTCACACCCATACTGCATTTCATCTGATGCTGATCGCCTTTGTGCTTTCATCTACCCATTGCAGTCTTGGGCAGTAGCTTGTTACTAGTAGCATGTTATGAATAACTAGTTATCTTTTTCAGTAATTTGCACTTGTAACTAGTGACCTTGACTTAACTTTAACTTCACTGCACTGTTACTTCACTTTTCTTTGCCTAGACCTAGAGACTTCTTCAACATACTGAAGCTTCATGGTTGACTGATTTATTTTGTCACTTGTCACACCCATACTGCATTACATCTGATGCTGATTGCCTTTGTGCTTTCATCTACCCATTGCAGTCTTGGGTAGTAGCTTGTTACTAGGAGCATGTTATCAATAACTAGTTATCTTTTTCAGTAATTTGCACCTGTGACTAGTGGCCTTGACTTAACTTTAACTTGACTGCACTGTTACTTCACTTTTCTTTTCCTAGACATAGCCACTTCTTCAACATACTGAAGCTTCATGGTTGACTGATTTATTTTGTCACTTGTCACACCCATACTGCATTTCATCTGATGCTGATCGCCTTTGTGCTTTCATCTACCCATTGCAGTCTTGGGCAGTAGCTTGTTACTAGTAGCATGTTATCAATAACTAGTTATCTTTTTCAGTAATTTGCACCTGTAACTAGTGGCATTGACTTAACTTTAACTTGACTGCACTGTTACGTCACTTTTCTTTGCCTAGACATAGCCACTTCTTCAACATACTGAAGCTTCATGGTTGACTGATTTATTTTGTCACTTGTCACACCCATACTGCCTTTCATCTGCTGCTGATCGCCTTTTTGCTTTCATCTACCCAATGCAGTCTTGGGCAGTAGATTGTTACTAGTAGCATATTATCAATAACTAGTTATCTTTTTCAGTAATTTGCACATGTAACTAGTGTCCTTGACTTAACTTTAACTTGACTGCACTGTTACTTCACTTTTCTTTGCCTAGACATTGCCACTTCTTCAACATACTGAAGCTTCATGGTTGACTGATTTATTTTGTCACTTGTCACACCCATACTGCATTTCATCTGATGCTGATCGCCTTTGTGCTTTCATCTACCCATTGCAGTCTTGGGCAGTAGCTTGTAACTAGTAGCATGTTATCAATTACTAGTTATCTTTTTCAGTAATTTGCACCTGTAACTAGTGACCTTGACTTAACTTTAACTTGACTGCACTGTTACTTCACTTTTCTTTGCCTAGACATAGAGACTTCTTCAACATACTGAAGCTTCATGGTTGACTGATTTATTTTGTCACTTGTCACACCCATACTGCATTACATCTGATGCTGATTGCCTTTGTGCTTTCATCTACCCATTGCAGTCTTGGGTAGTAGCTTGTTACTAGGAGCATGTTATCAATAACTAGTTATTTTTTTCAGTAATTTGCACCTGTAACTAGTGGCCTTGACTTAACTTTAACTTGACTGCACTGTTACTTCACTTTTCTTTTCCTAGACATAGCCACTTCTTCAACATACTGAAGCTTCATGGTTGTCTGATTTATTTTGTCACTTGTCACACCCATTCTGCATTTCATCTGATGCTGATCGCCTTTGTGCTTTCATCTACCCATCAGTCTTGGGCAGTAGATTGTTACTAGCAGCATGTTATCAATAACTAGTTATCTTTTTCAGTAATTTGCACCTGTAACTAGTGGCCTTGACTTAACTTTAACTTGACTGAACTGTTACTTCACTTTTCTTTGCCTAGACATAGCCACTTCTTCAACATACGGAAGCTTCATGGTTGACTGATTTATTTTGTCACTTGTCACACCCATACTGCATTTCATCTGATGCTGATCGCCTTTGTGCTTTCATCTACCCATTGCAGTCTTGGGCAGTAGCTTGTTACTAGTAGCATGTTTTCAATAACTAGTTATTTTTTTCAGTAATTTGCACCTGTAACTAGTGGCCTTGACTTAACTTTAACTTGACTGCACTGTTACTTCACTTTTCTTTTCCTAGACATAGCCACTTCTTCAACATACTGAAGCTTCATGGTTGTCTGATTTATTTTGTCACTTGTCACACCCATTCTGCATTTCATCTGATGCTGATCGCCTTTGTGCTTTCATCTACCCATCAGTCTTGGGCAGTAGATTGTTACTAGCAGCATGTTATCAATAACTAGTTATCTTTTTCAGTAATTTGCACCTGTAACTAGTGGCCTTGACTTAACTTTAACTTGACTGAACTGTTACTTCACTTTTCTTTGCCTAGACATAGCCACTTCTTCAACATACGGAAGCTTCATGGTTGACTGATTTATTTTGTCACTTGTCACACCCATACTGCATTTCATCTGATGCTGATCGCCTTTGTG
The DNA here is from genome assembly GCF_043290135.1 of Rhipicephalus microplus. Taxonomy (NCBI): domain Eukaryota; kingdom Metazoa; phylum Arthropoda; class Arachnida; order Ixodida; family Ixodidae; genus Rhipicephalus; species Rhipicephalus microplus. Next base: position 62,036,598 of record NC_134708.1, read on the forward strand.
CTTTCATCTACCCATTGCAGTCTTGGGCAGTAGCTTGTTACTAGTAGCATGTTTTCAATAACTAGTTATCTTTTTCAGTAATTTGCACCTGTAACTAGTGGCCTTGACTTAACTTTAACTTGACTGAAGTGTTACTTCACTTTTCTTTGCCTAGACATAGAGACTTCTTCAACATACTGAAGCTTCATGGTTGTCTGATTTATTTTGTCACTTGCCACACCCATACTGCATTTCATCTGATGCTGATCGCCTTTGTGCTTTCATCTACCCATTGCAGTCTTGGGTAGTAGCTTGTTACTAGGAGCATGTTATCAATAACTAGTTATCTTTTTCAGTAATTTGCACCTGTAACTAGTGGCCTTGACTTAACTTTAACTTGACTGCACTGTTACTTCACTTTTCTTTTCCTAGACATAGCCACTTCTTCAACATACTGAAGCTTCATGGTTGACTGATTTATTTTGTCACTTCTCACACCCATACTGCATTTCATCTGATGCTGATCGCCTTTGTGCTTTCATCTACCCATTGCAGTCTTGGGCAGTAGCTTGTTACTAGTAGCATGTTATGAATAACTAGTTATCTTTTTCAGTAATTTGCATTTGTAACTAGTGACCTTGACTTAACTTTAACTTCACTGCACTGTTACTTCACTTTTCTTTGCCTAGACCTAGAGACTTCTTCAACATACTGAAGCTTCATGGTTGACTAATTTATTTTGTCACTTGTCACACCCATACTGCATTACATCTGATGCTGATTGCCTTTGTGCTTTCATCTACCCATTGCAGTCTTGGGTAGTAGCTTGTTACTAGGAGCATGTTATCAATAACTAGTTATCTTTTTCAGTAATTTGCACCTGTGACTAGTGGCCTTGACTTAACTTTAACTTGACTGCACTGTTACTTCACTTTTCTTTTCCTAGACATAGCCACTTCTTCAACATACTGAAGCTTCATGGTTGACTGATTTATTTTGTCACTTGTCACACCCATACTGCATTTCATCTGATGCTGATCGCCTTTGTGCTTTCATCTACCCGTTGCAGTCATGGGCAGTAGCTTGTTACTAGTAGCATGTTATCAATAACTAGTTATCTTTTTCAGTAATTTGCACCTGTTACTAGTGGTCTTGACTTAACTTTAACTTGACTGCACTGTTACTTCACTTTTCTTTGCCTAGACATTGCCACTTCTTCAACATACTGAAGCTTCATGGTTGACTGATTTATTTTGTCACTTGTCACACCCATACTGCATTTCATCTGATGCTGATCGCCTTTGTGCTTTCATCTACCCATTGCAGTCTTGGGCAGTAGCTTGTAACTAGTAGCATGTTATCAATTACTAGTTATCTTTTTCAGTAATTTGCACCTGTAACTAGTGACCTTGACTTAACTTTAACTTGACTGCACTGTTACTTCACTTTTCTTTGCCTAGACATAGAGACTTCTTCAACATACTGAAGCTTCATGGTTGACTGATTTATTTTGTCACTTGTCACACCCATACTGCATTACATCTGATGCTGATTGCCTTTGTGCTTTCATCTACCCGTTGCAGTCATGGGCAGTAGCTTGTTACTAGTAGCATGTTATCAATAACTAGTTATCTTTTTCAGTAATTTGCACCTGTAACTAGTGGCCTTGACTTAACTTTAACTTGACTGAACTGTTACTTCACTTTTCTTTGCCTAGACATAGCCACTTCTTCAACATACGGAAGCTTCATGGTTGACTGATTTATTTTGTCACTTGTCACACCCATACTGCAATACATCTGATGCTGATCGTCTTTGTGCTTTCATCTACCCATTACAGTCGTGGGCAGTAGATTGTTACTAGTAGCATGTTATCAATAACTAGTTATCTTTTTCAGTAATTTGCACCTGTAACTAGTGGCCTTGACTTAACTTTAACTTGACTGAACTGTTACTTCACTTTTCTTTGCCTAGACATAGCCACTTCTTCAACATACTGAAGCTTCATGGTTGACTGATTTATTTTGTCACTTGTCACACCCATACTGCATTTCATCTGATGCTGATCGCCTTTGTGCTTTCATCTACCCATTGATGTCTTGGGCAGTAACTTGTTACCAGTAGCATGTTACCAATAACTAGTTATCTTTTTCAGTAATTTGCACATGTAACTAGTGGCCTTGACTTAACTTTAACTTGACTGCAGTGTTACTTCACTTTTCTTTGCCTAGACATTGCCACTTCTTCAACATACTGAAGCTTCATGGTTGACTGATTTATTTTGTCACTTGTCACACCCATACTGCATTTCATCTGATGCTGATCGCATTTGTGCTTTCATCTACCCATTGCAGTCTTGGGCAGTAGCTTGTTACTAGTAGCATGTTATCAATAACTAGTTATCTTTTTCAGTAATTTGCACCTGTAACTAGTGACCTTGACTTAACTTTAACTTGACTGCACTGTTACTTCACTTTTCTTTGCCTAGACATAGAGACTTCTTCAACATACTGAAGCTTCATGGTTGACTGATTTATTTTGTCACTTGTCACACCCATACTGCATTTCATCTGATGCTGATCGCCTTTGTGCTTTCATCTACCCATTGCAGTCTTGGGCAGTGCCTTGTTACTAGTAGCATGTTATCAATAACTAGTTATCTTTTTCAGTAATTTGCACTTGTAACTAGTGGCCTTGACTTAACTTTAACTTGACTGCACTGTTACTTCACTTTTCTTTTCCTAGACATAGCCACTTCTTCAACATACTGAAGCTTCATGGTCGACTGATTTATTTTGTCACTTGTCACACCCATACTGCATTTCATCTGATGCTGATCGCCTTTGTGCTTTCATCTACCCGTTGTAGTCATGGGCAGTAGCTTGTTACTAGTAGCATGTTATCAATAACTAGTTATCTTTTTCAGTAATTTGCACCTGTAACTAGTGGCCTTGGCTTAACTTTAACTTGACTGAACTGTTACTTCACTTTTCTTTGCCTAGACATTGCCACTTCTTCAACATACTGAAGCTTCATGGTTGACTGATTTATTTTGTCACTTGTCACACCCATACTGCATTTCATCTGATGGTGATCGCCTTTGTGCTTTCATCTACCCATTGCAGTCTTGGGCAGTAGCTTGTTACTAGTAGCATGTTTTCAATAACTAGTTATCTTTTTCAGTAATTTGCACCTGTAACTAGTGGCCTTGACTTAACTTTAACTTGACTGCACTGTTACTTCACTTTTCTTTGCCTAGACATAGCCACTTCTTCAACATACTGAAGCTTGTTGGTTGACTGATTTATTCTGTCACTTGTCACACCCATATTGCATTTCATCTGCTGCTGATCGCCTTTGTGCTTTCATCTACCCGTTGCAGTCATGGGCAGTAGCTTGTTACTAGTAGCATGTTATCAATAACTAGTTATCTTTTTCAGTAATTTGCACCTGTAACTAGTGGCCTTGACTTAACTTTAACTTGACTGAACTGTTACTTCACTTTTCTTTGCCTAGACATAGCCACTTCTTCAACATACGGAAGCTTCATGGTTGACTGATTTATTTTGTCACTTGTCACACCCATACTGCAATACATCTGATGCTGATCGTCTTTGTGCTTTCATCTACCCATTACAGTCGTGGGCAGTAGATTGTTACTAGTAGCATGTTATGAATAACTAGTTATCTTTTTCAGTAATTTGCACCTGTAACTAGTGGCCTTGACTTACCTTAAATTGACTGAACTGTTACTTCACTTTTCTTTGCCTAGACATTGCCACTTCTTCAACATACTGAAGCTTCATGGTTGACTGATTTATTTTGTCACTTGTCACACCCATACTGCATTTCATCTGATGCTGATCGCCTTTGTGCTTTCATCTACCCATTGCAGTCTTGGGCAGTAGCTTGTTACTAGTAGCATGTTTTCAATAAATAGTTATCTTTTTCAGTAATTTGCACCTGTAACTAGTGACCTTGACTTAACTTTAACTTGACTGCACTGTTACTTCACTTTTCTTTGCCTAGACATAAAGACTTCTTCAACATACTGAAGCTTCACGGTTGCCTGATTTATTTTGTCACTTGTCACACCCATACTGCACTACATCTGATGCTGATTGCCTTTGTGCTTTCATCTACCCATTGCAGTCTTGGGTAGTAGCTTGTTACTACGAGCATGTTATCAATAACTAGTTATCTTTTTCAGTAATTTGCACCTGTTACTAGTGGTCTTGACTTAACTTTAACTTGACTGCACTGTTACTTCACTTTTCTTTGCCTAGACATAGAGACTTCTTCAACATACTGAAGCTTCATGGTTGACTGATTTATTTTGTCACTTGTCACACCCATACTGCATTTCATCTGATGCTGATCGCCTTTGTGCTTTCATATACCCATTGCAGTCTTGGGCAGTAGATTGTTACTAGTAGCATGTTATCAATAACTAGTTATCTTTTTCAGTAATTTGCACCTGTAACTAGTGGCCTTGACTTAACTTTAACTTGACTGCACTGTTACTTCACTTTTCTTTTCCTAGACATAGCCACTTCTTCAACATACTGAAGCTTCATGGTTGACTGATTTATTTTGTCACTTGTCACACCCATACTGCATTTCATCTGATGCTGATCGCCTTTGTGCTTTCATCTACCCATTGCAGTCTTGGCCAGTAGATTGTTACTAGTAGCATGTTATCAATAACTAGTTATCTTTTTCAGTAATTTGCACCTGTAACTAGTGGCCTTGACTTAACTTTAACTTGACTGAACTGTTACTTCACTTTTCTTTGCCTAGACATAGCCACTTCTTCAACATACTGAAGCTTCATGGTTGACTGATTTATTTTGTCACTTGTCACACCCATACTGCATTTCATCTGATGCTGATCGCCTTTGTGCTTTCATCTACCCATTGATGTCTTGGGCAGTAACTTGTTACCAGTAGCTTGTTACCAATAACTAGTTATCTTTTTCAGTAATTTGCACATGTAACTAGTGGCCTTGACTTAACTTTAACTTGACTGCAGTGTTACTTCACTTTTCTTTGCCTAGACATTGCCACTTCTTCAACATACTGAAGCTTCATGGTTGACTGATTTATTTTGTCACTTGTCACACCCATACTGCATTTCATCTGATGCTGATCGCCTTTGTGCTTTCATCTACCCATTGCAGTCTTGGGCAGTAGCTTGTTACTAGTAGCATGTTATCAATAACTAGTTATCTTTTTCAGTAATTTGCACCTGTAACTAGTGACCTTGACTTAACTTTAACTTGACTGCACTGTTACTTCACTTTTCTTTGCCTAGACATAGAGACTTCTTCAACATACTGAAGCTTCATGGTTGACTGATTTATTTTGTCACTTGTCACACCCATACTGCATTTCATCTGATGCTGATCGCCTTTGTGCTTTCATCTACCCATTGCAGTCTTGGGTAGTAGCTTGTTACTAGGAGCATGTTATCAATAACTAGTTATCTTTTTCAGTAATTTGCACCTGTAACTAGTGGCCTTGACTTAACTTTAACTTGACTGCACTGTTACTTCACTTTTCTTTTCCTAGACATAGCCACTTCTTCAACATACGGAAGCTTCATGGTTGACTGATTTATTTTGTCACTTCTCACACCCATACTGCATTTCATCTGATGCTGATCGCCTTTGTGCTTTCATCTACCCATTGCAGTCTTGGGCAGTAGCTTGTTACTAGTAGCATGTTATGAATAACTAGTTATCTTTTTCAGTAATTTGCACTTGTAACTAGTGACCTTGACTTAACTTTAACTTCACTGCACTGTTACTTCACTTTTCTTTGCCTAGACCTAGAGACTTCTTCAACATACTGAAGCTTCATGGTTGACTGATTTATTTTGTCACTTGTCACACCCATACTGCATTACATCTGATGCTGATTGCCTTTGTGCTTTCATCTACCCATTGCAGTCTTGGGTAGTAGCTTGTTACTAGGAGCATGTTATCAATAACTAGTTATCTTTTTCAGTAATTTGCACCTGTGACTAGTGGCCTTGACTTAACTTTAACTTGACTGCACTGTTACTTCACTTTTCTTTTCCTAGACATAGAGACTTCTTCAACATACTGAAGCTTCATGGTTGACTGATTTATTTTGTCACTTGTCACACCCGTACTGCATTACATCTGATGCTGATCGCCTTTGTGCTTTCATCTACCCATTGCAGTCTTGGGCAGTAGCTTGTTACTAGTAGCATGTTATCAATAACTAGTTATCTTTTTCAGTAATTTGCACCTGTAACTAGTGGCCTTGACTTAACTTTAACTTGACTGCACTGTTACGTCACTTTTCTTTGCCTAGACATAGCCACTTCTTCAACATACTGAAGCTTCATGGTTGACTGATTTATTTTGTCACTTGTCACACCCATACTGCCTTTCATCTGCTGCTGATCGCCTTTTTGCTTTCATCTACCCAATGCAGTCTTGGGCAGTAGATTGTTACTAGTAGCATTTTATCAATAACTAGTTATCTTTTTCAGTAATTTGCATATGTAACTAGTGGCCTTGACTTAACTTTAACTTGACTGCACTGTTACTTCACTTTTCTTTGCCTAGACATTGCCACTTCTTCAACATACTGAAGCTTCATGGTTGACTGATTTATTTTGTCACTTGTCACACCCATACTGCATTTCATCTGATGCTGATCGCCTTTGTGCTTTCATCTACCCATTGCAGTCTTGGGCAGTAGCTTGTAACTAGTAGCATGTTATCAATTACTAGTTATCTTTTTCAGTAATTTGCACCTGTAACTAGTGACCTTGACTTAACTTTAACTTGACTGCACTGTTACTTCACTTTTCTTTGCCTAGACATAGAGACTTCTTCAACATACTGAAGCTTCATGGTTGACTGATTTATTTTGTCACTTGTCACACCCATACTGCATTACATCTGATGCTGATTGCCTTTGTGCTTTCATCTACCCATTGCAGTCTTGGGTAGTAGCTTGTTACTAGGAGCATGTTATCAATAACTAGTTATTTTTTTCAGTAATTTGCACCTGTAACTAGTGGCCTTGACTTAACTTTAACTTGACTGCACTGTTACTTCACTTTTCTTTTCCTAGACATAGCCACTTCTTCAACATACGGACGCTTCATGGTTGACTGATTTATTTTGTCACTTGTCACACCCATACTGCATTTCATCTGATGCTGATCGCCTTTGTGCTTTCATCTACCCATTGCAGTCTTGGGCAGTAGCTTGTTACTAGTAGCATGTTTTCAATAACTAGTTATCTTTTTCAGTAATTTGCACCTGTAACTAGTGACCTTGACTTAACTTTAACTTGACTGCACTGTTACTTCACTTTTCTTTGCCTAGACATAGAGACTTCTTCAACATACTGAAGCTTCATGGTTGACTGATTTATTTTGTCACTTGTCACACCCATACTGCATTACATCTGATGCTGATTGCCTTTGTGCTTTCATCTACCCATTGCAGTCTTGGGTAGTAGCTTGTTACTAGGAGCATGTTATCAATAACTAGTTATCTTTTTCAGTAATTTGCAGCTGTAACTAGTGGTCTTGACTTAACTTTAACTTGACTGCACTGTTACTTCACTTTTCTTTTCCTAGACATAGCCACTTCTTCAACATACTGAAGCTTCATGGTTGGTGATTTATTTTGTCACTTGTCACACCCATACTGCATTTCATCTGATGCTGATCACCTTTGTTCTTTCATCTACCCATTGCAGTCTTGGGCAGTAGATTGTTACTAGTAGCATGTTATCAATAACTAGTTATCTTTTTCAGTAATTTGCACCTGTAACTAGTGGCCTTGACTTAACTTTAACTTGACTGCACTGTTACTTCACTTTTCTTTTCCTAGACATAGCCACTTCTTCAACATACTGAAGCTTCATGGTTGACTGATTTATTTTGTCACTTGTCACACCCATACTGCATTTCATCTGATGCTGATCGCCTTTGTGCTTTCATCTACCCATTGCAGTCTTGGGCAGTAGATTGTTACTAGTAGCATGTTATCAATAACTAGTTATCTTTTTCAGTAATTTGCACCTGTAACTAGTGGCCTTGACTTAACTTTAACTTGACTGAACTGTTACTTCACTTTTCTTTGCCTAGACATAGCCACTTCTTCAACATACGGAAACTTCATGGTTGACTGATTTATTTTGTCACTTGTCACACCCATACTGCATTACATCTGATGCTGATCGTCTTTGTGCTTTCATCTACCCATTGATGTCTTGGGCAGTAGATTGTTACCAGTAGCATGTTACCAATAACTAGTTATCTTTTTCAGTAATTTGCACATGTAACTAGTGGCCTTGACTTAACTTTAACTTGACTGCAGTGTTACTTCACTTTTCTTTGCCTAGACATTGCCACTTCTTCAACATACTGAAGCTTCATGGTTGACTGATTTATTTTGTCACTTGTCACACCCATACTGCATTTCATCTGATGCTGATCGCCTTTGTGCTTTCATCTACCCGTTGCAGTCATGGGCAGTAGCTTGTTACTAGTAGCATGTTATCAATAACTAGTTATCTTTTTCAGTAATTTGCACCTGTAACTAGTGACCTTGACTTAACTTTAACTTGACTGCACTGTTACTTCACTTTTATTTGCCTAGACATAGAGACTTCTTCAACATACTGAAGCTTCATGGTTGACTGATTTATTTTGTCACTTGTCACACCCATACTGCATTACATCTGATGCTGATTGCCTTTGTGCTTTCATCTACCCATCGCAGTCTTGGGTAGTAGCTTGTTACTAGGAGCATGTTATCAATAACTAGTTATCTTTTTTAGTAATTTGCACCTGTGACTAGTGGCCTTGACTTAACTTTAACTTGACTGCACTGTTACTTCACTTTTCTTTTCCTAGACATAGCCACTTCTTCAACATACTGAAGCTTCATGGTCGACTGATTTATTTTGTCACTTGTCACACCCATACTGCATTTCATCTGATGCTGATCGCCTTTGTGCTTTCATCTACCCGTTGCAGTCATGGGCAGTAGCTTGTTACTAGTAGCATGTTACCAATAACTAGTTATCTTTTTCAGTAATTTGCACATGTAACTAGTGGCCTTGACTTAACTTTAACTTGACTGCAGTGTTACTTCACTTTTCTTTGCCTAGACATTGCCACTTCTTCAACATACTGAAGCTTCATGGTTGACTGATTTATTTTGTCACTTGTCACACCCATACTGCATTTCATCTGATGCTGATCGCCTTTGTGCTTTCATCTACCCATTGATGTCTTGGGCAGTAACTTGTTACCAGTAGCATGTTACCAATAACTAGTTATCTTTTTCAGTAATTTGCACATGTAACTAGTGGCCTTGACTTAACTTTAACTTGACTGCAGCGTTACTTCACTTTTCTTTGCCTAGACATTGCCACTTCTTCAACATACTGAAGCTTCATGGTTGACTGATTTATTTTGTCACTTGTCACACCCATACTGCATTTCATCTGATGCTGATCGCCTTTGTGCTTTCATCTACCCATTGCAGTCTTGGGCAGTAGCTTGTTACTAGTAGCATGTTATCAATAACTAGTTATCTTTTTCAGTAATTTGCACCTGTAACTAGTGACCTTGACTTAACTTTAACTTGACTGCACTGTTACTTCACTTTTCTTTGCCTAGACATAGAGACTTCTTCAACATACTGAAGCTTCATGGTTGACTGATTTATTTTGTCACTTGTCACACCCATACTGCATTTCATCTGATGCTGATCGCCTTTGTGCTTTCATCTACCCATTGCAGTCTTGGGTAGTAGCTTGTTACTAGGAGCATGTTATCAATAACTAGTTATCTTTTTCAGTAATTTGCACCTGTAACTAGTGGCCTTGACTTAACTTTAACTTGACTGCACTGTTACTTCACTTTTCTTTTCCTAGACATAGCCACTTCTTCAACATACTGAAGCTTCATGGTTGACTGATTTATTTTGTCACTTGTCACACCCATACTGCATTTCATCTGATGCTGATCGCCTTTGTGCTTTCATCTACCCATTGCAGTCTTGGGCAGTAGCTTGTTACTAGTAGCATGTTATCAATAACTAGTTATCTTTTTCAGTAATTTGCACTTGTAACTAGTGACCTTGACTTAACTTTAACTTCACTGCACTGTTACTTCACTTTTCTTTGCCTAGACCTAGAGACTTCTTCAACATACTGAAGCTTCATGGTTGACTGATTTATTTTGTCACTTGTCACACCCATACTGCATTACATCTGATGCTGATTGCCTTTGTGCTTTCATCTACCCATTGCAGTCTTGGGTAGTAGCTTGTTACTAGGAGCATGTTATCAATAACTAGTTATCTTTTTCAGTAATTTGCACCTGTGACTAGTGGCCTTGACTTAACTTTAACTTGACTGCACTGTTACTTCACTTTTCTTTTCCTAGACATAGCCACTTCTTCAACATACTGAAGCTTCATGGTTGACTGATTTATTTTGTCACTTGTCACACCCATACTGCATTTCATCTGATGCTGATCGCCTTTGTGCTTTCATCTACCCGTTGCAGTCATGGGCAGTAGCTTGTTACTAGTAGCATGTTATCAATAACTAGTTATCTTTTTCAGTAATTTGCACCTGTAACTAGTGGCCTTGACTTAACTTTAACTTGACTGAACTGTTACTTCATTTTTCTTTGCCTAGACATTGCCACTTCTTCAACATACTGAAGCTTCATGGTTGACTGATTTATTTTGTCACTTGTCACACCCATACTGCATTTCATCTGATGCTGATCGCCTTTGTGCTTTCATATACCCATTGCAGTCTTGGGCAGTAGATTGTTACTAGTAGCATGTTATCAATAACTAGTTATCTTTTTCAGTAATTTGCACCTGTAACTAGTGGCCTTGACTTAACTTTAACTTGACTGCACTGTTACTTCACTTTTCTTTTCCTAGACATAGCCACTTCTTCAACATACTGAAGCTTCATGGTTGACTGATTTATTTTGTCACTTGTCACACCCATACTGCATTTCATCTGATGCTGATCGCCTTTGTGCTTTCTTCTACCCATTGCAGTCTTGGCCAGTAGATTGTTACTAGTAGCATGTTATCAATAACTAGTTATCTTTTTCAGTAATTTGCACCTGTAACTAGTGGCCTTGACTTAACTTTAACTTGACTGAACTGTTACTTCACTTTTCTTTGCCTAAACATAGCCACTTCTTCAACATACTGAAGCTTCATGGTTGACTGATTTATTTTGTCACTTGTCACACCCATACTGCATTTCATCTGATGCTGATCGCCTTTGTGCTTTCATCTACCCATTGATGTCTTGGGCAGTAACTTGTTACCAGTAGCATGTTACCAATAACTAGTTATCTTTTTCAGTAATTTGCACATGTAACTAGTGGCCTTGACTTAACTTTAACTTGACTGCAGTGTTACTTCACTTTTCTTTGCCTAGACATTGCCACTTCTTCAACATACTGAAGCTTCATGGTTGACTGATTTATTTTGTCACTTGTCACACCCATACTGCATTTCATCTGATGCTGATCGCCTTTGTGCTTTCATCTACCCATTGCAGTCTTGGGCAGTAGCTTGTTACTAGTAGCATGTTATCAATAACTAGTTATCTTTTTCAGTAATTTGCACCTGTAACTAGTGACCTTGACTTAACTTTAACTTGACTGCACTGTTACTTCACTTTTCTTTGCCTAGACATAGAGACTTCTTCAACATACTGAAGCTTCATGGTTGACTGATTTATTTTGTCACTTGTCACACCCATACTGCATTTCATCTGATGCTGATCGCCTTTGTGCTTTCATCTACCCATTGCAGTCTTGGGTAGTAGCTTGTTACTAGGAGCATGTTATCAATAACTAGTTATCTTTTTCAGTAATTTGCACCTGTAACTAGTGGCCTTGACTTAACTTTAACTTGACTGCACTGTTACTTCACTTTTCTTTTCCTAGACATAGCCACTTCTTCAACATACTGAAGCTTCATGGTTGACTGATTTATTTTGTCACTTGTCACACCCATACTGCATTTCATCTGATGCTGATCGCCTTTGTGCTTTCATCTACCCATTGCAGTCTTGGGCAGTGCCTTGTTACTAGTAGCATGTTATCAATAACTAGTTATCTTTTTCAGTATTTTGCACTTGTAACTAGTGACCTTGACTTAACTTTAACTTCACTGCACTGTTACTTCACTTTTCTTTGCCTAGACCTAGAGACTTCTTCAACATACTGAAGCTTCATGGTTGACTGATTTATTTTGTCACTTGTCACACCCATACTGCATTACATCTGATGCTGATTGCCTTTGTGCTTTCATCTACCCATTGCAGTCTTGGGTAGTAGCTTGTTACTAGGAGCATGTTATCAATAACTAGTTATCTTTTTTAGTAATTTGCACCTGTGACTAGTGGCCTTGACTTAACTTTAACTTGACTGCACTGTTACTTCACTTTTCTTTTCCTAGACATAGCCACTTCTTCAACATACTGAAGCTTCATGGTCGACTGATTTATTTTGTCACTTGTCACACCCATACTGCATTTCATCTGATGCTGATCGCCTTTGTGCTTTCATCTACCCGTTGCAGTCATGGGCAGTAGCTTGTTACTAGTAGCATGTTATTAATAACTAGTTATCTTTTTCAGTAATTTGCACCTGTAACTAGTGGCCTTGGCTTAACTTTAACTTGACTGAACTGTTACTTCACTTTTCTTTGCCTAGACATTGCCACTTCTTCAACATACTGAAGCTTCATGGTTGACTGATTTATTTTGTCACTTGTCACACCCATACTGCATTTCATCTGATGGTGATCGCCTTTGTGCTTTCATCTACCCGTTGCAGTCATGGGCAGTAGCTTGTTACTAGTAGCATGTTATCAATAACTAGTTATCTTTTTCAGTAATTTGCACCTGTAACTAGTGGCCTTGACTTAACTTTAACTTGACTGAACTGTTACTTCACTTTTCTTTGCCTAGACATAGCCACTTCTTCAACATACGGAAGCTTCATGGTTGACTGATTTATTTTGTCACTTGTCACACCCATACTGCAATACATCTGATGCTGATCGTCTTTGTGCTTTCATCTACCCATTACAGTCGTGGGCAGTAGATTGTTACTAGTAGCATGTTATGAATAACTAGTTATCTTTTTCAGTAATTTGCACCTGTAACTAGTGGCCTTGACTTAACTTTAACTTGACTGACCTGTTACTTCACTTTTCTTTGCCTAGACATTGCCACTTCTTCAACATACTGAAGCTTCATGGTTGACTGATTTATTTTGTCACTTGTCACACCCATACTGCATTTCATCTGATGCTGATCGCCTTTGTGCTTTCATCTACCCATTGCAGTCTTGGGCAGTAGCTTGTTACTAGTAGCATGTTTTCAATAAATAGTTATCTTTTTCAGTAATTTGCACCTGTAACTAGTGACCTTGACTTAACTTTAACTTGACTGCACTGTTACTTCACTTTTCTTTGCCTAGACATAGAGACTTCTTCAACATACTGAAGCTTCACGGTTGCCTGATTTATTTTGTCACTTGTCACACCCATACTGCACTACATCTGATGCTGATTGCCTTTGTGCTTTCATCTACCCATTGCAGTCTTGGGTAGTAGCTTGTTACTAGGAGCATGTTATCAATAACTAGTTATCTTTTTCAGTAATTTGCACCTGTTACTAGTGGTCTTGACTTAACTTTAACTTGACTGCACTGTTACTTCACTTTTCTTTGCCTAGACATAGCCACTTCTTCAACATACTGAAGCTTCATGGTTGACTGATTTATTTTGTCACTTGTCACACCCATACTGCATTTCATCTGATGCTGATCGCCTTTGTGCTTTCATCTACCCATTGATGTCTTGGGCAGTAACTTGTTACCAGTAGCATGTTACCAATAACTAGTTATCTTTTTCAGTAATTTGCACATGTAACTAGTGGCCTTGACTTAACTTTAACTTGACTGCAGTGTTACTTCACTTTTCTTTGCCTAGACATTGCCACTTCTTCAACATACTGAAGCTTCATGGTTGACTGATTTATTTTGTCACTTGTCACACCCATACTGCATTTCATCTGATGCTGATCGCCTTTGTGCTTTCATCTACCCATTGCAGTCTTGGGCAGTAGCTTGTTACTAGTAGCATGTTATCAATAACTAGTTATCTTTTTCAGTAATTTGCACCTGTAACTAGTGACCTTGACTTAACTTTAACTTGACTGCACTGTTACTTCACTTTTCTTTGCCTAGACATAGAGACTTCTTCAACATACTGAAGCTTCATGGTTGACTGATTTATTTTGTCACTTGCCACACCCATACTGCATTTCATCTGATGCTGATCGCCTTTGTGCTTTCATCTACCCATTGCAGTCTTGGGTAGTAGCTTGTTACTAGGAGCATGTTATCAATAACTAGTTATCTTTTTCAGTAATTTGCACCTGTAACTAGTGGCCTTGACTTAACTTTAACTTGACTGCACTGTTACTTCACTTTTCTTTTCCTAGACATAGCCACTTCTTCAACATACTGAAGCTTCATGGTTGACTGATTTATTTTGTCACTTCTCACACCCATACTGCATTTCATCTGATGCTGATCGCCTTTGTGCTTTCATCTACCCATTGCAGTCTTGGGCAGTAGCTTGTTACTAGTAGCATGTTATGAATAACTAGTTATCTTTTTCAGTAATTTGCACTTGTAACTAGTGACCTTGACTTAACTTTAACTTCACTGCACTGTTACTTCACTTTTCTTTGCCTAGACCTAGAGACTTCTTCAACATACTGAAGCTTCATGGTTGACTGATTTATTTTGTCACTTGTCACACCCATACTGCATTACATCTGATGCTGATTGCCTTTGTGCTTTCATCTACCCATTGCAGTCTTGGGTAGTAGCTTGTTACTAGGAGCATGTTATCAATAACTAGTTATCTTTTTCAGTAATTTGCACCTGTGACTAGTGGCCTTGACTTAACTTTAACTTGACTGCACTGTTACTTCACTTTTCTTTTCCTAGACATAGCCACTTCTTCAACATACTGAAGCTTCATGGTTGACTGATTTATTTTGTCACTTGTCACACCCATACTGCATTTCATCTGATGCTGATCGCCTTTGTGCTTTCATCTACCCGTTGCAGTCATGGGCAGTAGCTTGTTACTAGTAGCATGTTATCAATAACTAGTTATCTTTTTCAGTAATTTGCACCTGTAACTAGTGGCCTTGACTTAACTTTAACTTGACTGAACTGTTACTTCACTTTTCTTTGCCTAGACATTGCCACTTCTTCAACATACTGAAGCTTCATGGTTGACTGATTTATTTTGTCACTTGTCACACCCATACTGCATTTCATCTGATGCTGATCGCCTTTGTGCTTTCATCTACCCATTGCAGTCTTGGGCAGTAGCTTGTTACTAGTAGCGTGTTTTCAATAACTAGTTATCTTTTTCAGTAATTTGCACCTGTAACTAGTGACCTTGACTGAACTTTAACTTGACTGCACTGTTACTTCACTTTTATTTGCCTAGACATAGAGACTTCTTCAACATACTGAAGCTTCATGGTTGACTGATTTATTTTGTCACTTGTCACACCCGTACTGCATTACATCTGATGCTGATCGCCTTTGTGCTTTCATCTACCCATTGCAGTCTTGGGCAGTAGCTTGTTACTAGTAGCATGTTATCAATAACTAGTTATCTTTTTCAGTAATTTGCACCTGTAACTAGTGGCCTTGACTTAACTTTAACTTGACTGCACTGTTACGTCACTTTTCTTTGTCTAGACATAGCCACTTCTTCAACATACTGAAGCTTCATGGTTGACTGATTTATTTTGTCACTTGTCACACCCATACTGCCTTTCATCTGCTGCTGATCGCCTTTTTGCTTTCATCTACCCAATGCAGTCTTGGGCAGTAGATTGTTACTAGTAGCATATTATCAATAACTAGTTATCTTTTTCAGTAATTTGCACATGTAACTAGTGACCTTGACTTAACTTTAACTTGACTGCACTGTTACTTCACTTTTCTTTGCCTAGACATAGAGACTTCTTCAACATACTGAAGCTTCACGGTTGCCTGATTTATTTTGTCACTTGTCACACCCATACTGCACTACATCTGATGCTGATTGCCTTTGTGCTTTCATCTACCCATTGCAGTCTTGGGTAGTAGCTTGTTACTAGGAGCATGTTATCAATAACTAGTTATCTTTTTCAGTAATTTGCACCTGTAACTAGTGGCCTTGACTTAACTTTAACTTGACTGCACTGTTACGTCACTTTTCTTTGCCTAGACATAGCCACTTCTTCAACATACTGAAGCTTCATGGTTGACTGATTTATTTTGTCACTTGTCACACCCATACTGCCTTTCTTCTGCTGCTGATCGCCTTTTTGCTTTCATCTACCCAATGCAGTCTTGGGCAGTAGATTGTTACTAGTAGCATATTATCAATTACTAGTTATCTTTTTCAGTAATTTGCACCTGTAACTAGTGACCTTGACTTAACTTTAACTTGACTGCACTGTTACTTCACTTTTCTTTGCCTAGACATAGAGACTTCTTCAACATACTGAAGCTTCATGGTTGACTGATTTATTTTGTCACTTGTCACACCCATACTGCATTACATCTGATGCTGATTGCCTTTGTGCTTTCATCTACCCATTGCAGTCTTGGGTAGTAGCTTGTTACTAGGAGCATGTTATCAATAACTAGTTATCTTTTTCAGTAATTTGCAGCTGTAACTAGTGGTCTTGACTTAACTTTAACTTGACTGCACTGTTACTTCACTTTTCTTTTCCTAGACATAGCCACTTCTTCAACATACTGAAGCTTCATGGTTGGTGATTTATTTTGTCACTTGTCACACCCATACTGCATTTCATCTGATGCTGATCACCTTTGTTCTTTCATCTACCCATTGCAGTCTTGGGCAGTAGATTGTTACTAGTAGCATGTTATCAATAACTAGTTATCTTTTTCAGTAATTTGCTCCTGTAACTAGTGGCCTTGACTTAACTTTAACTTGACTGCACTGTTACTTCACTTTTCTTTTCCTAGACATAGCCACTTCTTCAACATACTGAAGCTTCATGGTTGACTGATTTATTTTATCACTTGTCACACCCATACTGCATTTCATCTGATGCTGATCGCCTTTGTGCTTTCATCTACCCATTGCAGTCTTGGGCAGTAGATTGTTACTAGTAGCATGTTATCAATAACTAGTTATCTTTTTCAGTAATTTGCACCTGTAACTAGTGGCCTTGACTTAACTTTAACTTGACTGAACTGTTACTTCACTTTTCTTTGCCTAGACATAGCCACTTCTTCAACATACGGAAACTTCATGGTTGACTGATTTATTTTGTCACTTGTCACACCCATACTGCATTACATCTGATGCTGATCGTCTTTGTGCTTTCATCTACCCATTACAGTCTTGGGCAGTAGATTGTTACTAGTAGCATGTTATCAATAACTAGTTATCTTTTTCAATAATTTGCACCTGTAACTAGTGGCCTTGACTTAACTTTAACTTGACTGAACTGTTACTTCACTTTTCTTTTCCTAGACATAGCCACTTCTTCAACATACTGAAGCTTAATGGTTGACTGATTTATTTTGTCACTTCTCACACCCATACTGCATTTCATCTGATGCTGATCGCCTTTGTGCTTTCATCTACCCGTTGCAGTCATGGGCAGTAGCTTGTTACTAGTAGCATGTTATCAATAACTAGTTATCTTTTTCAGTAATTTGCACCTGTAACTAGTGGCCTTGACTTAACTTTAACTTGACTGAACTGTTACTTCACTTTTCTTTGCCTAGACATTGCCACTTCTTCAACATACTGAAGCTTCATGGTTGACTGATTTATTTTGTCACTTGTCACACCCATACTGCATTTCATCTGATGCTGATCGCCTTTGTGCTTTCATCTACCCATTGCAGTCTTGGGCAGTAGCTTGTTACTAGTAGCGTGTTTTCAATAACTAGTTATCTTTTTCAGTAATTTGCACCTGTAACTAGTGACCTTGACTGAACTTTAACTTGACTGCACTGTTACTTCACTTTTATTTGCCTAGACATAGAGACTTCTTCAACATACTGAAGCTTCATGGTTGACTGATTTATTTTGTCACTTGTCACACCCGTACTGCATTACATCTGATGCTGATCGCCTTTGTGCTTTCATCTACCCATTGCAGTCTTGGGCAGTAGCTTGTTACTAGTAGCATGTTATCAATAACTAGTTATCTTTTTCAGTAATTTGCACCTGTAACTAGTGGCATTGACTTAACTTTAACTTGACTGCACTGTTACGTCACTTTTCTTTGCCTAGACATAGCCACTTCTTCAACATACTGAAGCTTCATGGTTGACTGATTTATTTTGTCACTTGTCACACCCATACTGCCTTTCATCTGCTGCTGATCGCCTTTTTGCTTTCATCTACCCAATGCAGTCTTGGGCAGTAGATTGTTACTAGTAGCATATTATCAATAACTAGTTATCTTTTTCAGTAATTTGCACATGTAACTAGTGTCCTTGACTTAACTTTAACTTGACTGCACTGTTACTTCACTTTTCTTTGCCTAGACATTGCCACTTCTTCAACATACTGAAGCTTCATGGTTGACTGATTTATTTTGTCACTTGTCACACCCATACTGCATTTCATCTGATGCTGATCGCCTTTGTGCTTTCATCTACCCATTGCAGTCTTGGGCAGTAGCTTGTAACTAGTAGCATGTTATCAATTACTAGTTATCTTTTTCAGTAATTTGCACCTGTAACTAGTGACCTTGACTTAACTTTAACTTGACTGCACTGTTACTTCACTTTTCTTTGCCTAGACATAGAGACTTCTTCAACATACTGAAGCTTCATGGTTGACTGATTTATTTTGTCACTTGTCACACCCATACTGCATTACATCTGATGCTGATTGCCTTTGTGCTTTCATCTACCCATTGCAGTCTTGGGTAGTAGCTTGTTACTAGGAGCATGTTATCAATAACTAGTTATTTTTTTCAGTAATTTGCACCTGTAACTAGTGGCCTTGACTTAACTTTAACTTGACTGCACTGTTACTTCACTTTTCTTTTCCTAGACATAGCCACTTCTTCAACATACTGAAGCTTCATGGTTGTCTGATTTATTTTGTCACTTGTCACACCCATTCTGCATTTCATCTGATGCTGATCGCCTTTGTGCTTTCATCTACCCATCAGTCTTGGGCAGTAGATTGTTACTAGCAGCATGTTATCAATAACTAGTTATCTTTTTCAGTAATTTGCACCTGTAACTAGTGGCCTTGACTTAACTTTAACTTGACTGAACTGTTACTTCACTTTTCTTTGCCTAGACATAGCCACTTCTTCAACATACGGAAGCTTCATGGTTGACTGATTTATTTTGTCACTTGTCACACCCATACTGCATTTCATCTGATGCTGATCGCCTTTGTGCTTTCATCTACCCATTGCAGTCTTGGGCAGTAGCTTGTTACTAGTAGCATGTTTTCAATAACTAGTTATTTTTTTCAGTAATTTGCACCTGTAACTAGTGGCCTTGACTTAACTTTAACTTGACTGCACTGTTACTTCACTTTTCTTTTCCTAGACATAGCCACTTCTTCAACATACTGAAGCTTCATGGTTGTCTGATTTATTTTGTCACTTGTCACACCCATTCTGCATTTCATCTGATGCTGATCGCCTTTGTGCTTTCATCTACCCATCAGTCTTGGGCAGTAGATTGTTACTAGCAGCATGTTATCAATAACTAGTTATCTTTTTCAGTAATTTGCACCTGTAACTAGTGGCCTTGACTTAACTTTAACTTGACTGAACTGTTACTTCACTTTTCTTTGCCTAGACATAGCCACTTCTTCAACATACGGAAGCTTCATGGTTGACTGATTTATTTTGTCACTTGTCACACCCATACTGCATTTCATCTGATGCTGATCGCCTTTGTGCTTTCATCTACCCATTGCAGTCTTGGGCAGTAGCTTGTTACTAGTAGCATGTTTTCAATAACTAGTTATCTTTTTCAGTAATTTGCACCTGTAACTAGTGGCCTTGACTTAACTTTAACTTGACTGAACTGTTACTTCACTTTTCTTTGCCTAGACATAGAGACTTCTTCAACATACTGAAGCTTCATGGTTGTCTGATTTATTTTGTCACTTGCCACACCCATACTGCATTTCATCTGATGCTGATCGCCTTTGTGCTTTCATCTACCCATTGCAGTCTTGGGTAGTAGCTTGTTACTAGGAGCATGTTATCAATAACTAGTTATCTTTTTCAGTAATTTGCACCTGTAACTAGTGGCCTTGACTTAACTTTAACTTGACTGCACTGTTACTTCACTTTTCTTTTCCTAGACATAGCCACTTCTTCAACATACTGAAGCTTCATGGTTGACTGATTTATTTTGTCACTTCTCACACCCATACTGCATTTCATCTGATGCTGATCGCCTTTGTGCTTTCATCTACCCATTGCAGTCTTGGGCAGTAGCTTGTTACTAGTAGCATGTTATGAATAACTAGTTATCTTTTTCAGTAATTTGCATTTGTAACTAGTGACCTTGACTTAACTTTAACTTCACTGCACTGTTACTTCACTTTTCTTTGCCTAGACCTAGAGACTTCTTCAACATACTGAAGCTTCATGGTTGACTGATTTATTTTGTCACTTGTCACACCCATACTGCATTACATCTGATGCTGATTGCCTTTGTGCTTTCATCTACCCATTGCAGTCTTGGGTAGTAGCTTGTTACTAGGAGCATGTTATCAATAACTAGTTATCTTTTTCAGTAATTTGCACCTGTGACTAGTGGCCTTGACTTAACTTTAACTTGACTGCACTGTTACTTCACTTTTCTTTTCCTAGACATAGCCACTTCTTCAACATACTGAAGCTTCATGGTTGACTGATTTATTTTGTCACTTGTCACACCCATACTGCATTTCATCTGATGCTGATCGCCTTTGTGCTTTCATCTACCCGTTGCAGTCATGGGCAGTAGCTTGTTACTAGTAGCATGTTATCAATAACTAGTTATCTTTTTCAGTAATTTGCACCTGTAACTAGTGGCCTTGACTTAACTTTAACTTGACTGAACTGTTACTTCACTTTTCTTTGCCTAGACATTGCCACTTCTTCAACATACTGAAGCTTCATGGTTGACTGATTTATTTTGTCACTTGTCACACCCATACTGCATTTCATCTGATGCTGATCGCCTTTGTGCTTTCATCTACCCATTGCAGTCTTGGGCAGTAGCTTGTTACTAGTAGCGTGTTTTCAATAACTAGTTATCTTTTTCAGTAATTTGCACCTGTAACTAGTGACCTTGACTGAACTTTAACTTGACTGCACTGTTACTTCACTTTTATTTGCCTAGACATAGAGACTTCTTCAACATACTGAAGCTTCATGGTTGACTGATTTATTTTGTCACTTGTCACACCCGTACTGCATTACATCTGATGCTGATCGCCTTTGTGCTTTCATCTACCCATTGCAGTCTTGGGCAGTAGCTTGTTACTAGTAGCATGTTATCAATAACTAGTTATCTTTTTCAGTAATTTGCACCTGTAACTAGTGGCCTTGACTTAACTTTAACTTGACTGCACTGTTACTTCACTTTTCTTTTCCTAGACATAGCCACTTCTTCAACATACTGAAGCTTCATGGTTGTCTGATTTATTTTGTCACTTGTCACACCCATTCTGCATTTCATCTGATGCTGATCGCCTTTGTGCTTTCATCTACCCATCAGTCTTGGGCAGTAGATTGTTACTAGCAGCATGTTATCAATAACTAGTTATCTTTTTCAGTAATTTGCACCTGTAACTAGTGGCCTTGACTTAACTTTAACTTGACTGAACTGTTACTTCACTTTTCTTTGCCTAGACATAGCCACTTCTTCAACATACGGAAGCTTCATGGTTGACTGATTTATTTTGTCACTTGTCACACCCATACTGCATTTCATCTGATGCTGATCGCCTTTGTGCTTTCATCTACCCATTGCAGTCTTGGGCAGTAGCTTGTTACTAGTAGCATGTTTTCAATAACTAGTTATCTTTTTCAGTAATTTGCACCTGTAACTAGTGACCTTGACTTAACTTTAACTTGACTGCACTGTTACTTCACTTTTCTTTGCCTAGACATAGAGACTTCTTCAACATACTGAAGCTTCATGGTTGACTGATTTATTCTGTCACTTGTCACACCCATACTGCATTACATCTGATGCTGATTGCCTTTGTGCTTTCATCTACCCATTGCAGTCTTGGGTAGTAGCTTGTTACTAGGAGCATGTTATCAATAACTAGTTATCTTTTTCAGTAATTTGCAGCTGTAACTAGTGGTCTTGACTTAACTTTAACTTGACTGCACTGTTACTTCACTTTTCTTTTCCTAGACATAGCCACTTCTTCAACATACTGAAGCTTCATGGTTGGTGATTTATTTTGTCACTTGTCACACCCATACTGCATTTCATCTGATGCTGATCACCTTTGTTCTTTCATCTACCCATTGCAGTCTTGGGCAGTAGATTGTTACTAGTAGCATGTTATCAATAACTAGTTATCTTTTTCAGTAATTTGCACCTGTAACTAGTGGCCTTGACTTAACTTTAACTTGACTGCACTGTTACTTCACTTTTCTTTTCCTAGACATAGCCACTTCTTCAACATACTGAAGCTTCATGGTTGACTGATTTATTTTGTCACTTGTCACACCCATACTGCATTTCATCTGATGCTGATCGCCTTTGTGCTTTCATCTACCCATTGCAGTCTTGGGCAGTAGATTGTTACTAGTAGCATGTTATCAATAACTAGTTATCTTTTTCAGTAATTTGCACCTGTAACTAGTGGCCTTGACTTAACTTTAACTTGACTGAACTGTTACTTCACTTTTCTTTGCCTAGACATAGCCACTTCTTCAACATACGGAAACTTCATGGTTGACTGATTTATTTTGTCACTTGTCACACCCATACTGCATTACATCTGATGCTGATCGTCTTTGTGCTTTCATCTACCCATTACAGTCTTGGGCAGTAGATTGTTACTAGTAGCATGTTATCAATAACTAGTTATCTTTTTCAATAATTTGCACCTGTAACTAGTGGCCTTGACTTAACTTTAACTTGACTGAACTGTTACTTCACTTTTCTTTGCCTAGACATTGCCACTTCTTCAACATACTGAAGCTTCATGGTTGACTGATTTATTTTGTCACTTGTCACACCCATACTGCATTTCATCTGATGCTGATCACCTTTGTGCTTTCATCTACCCATTGCAGTCTTGGGCAGTAGCTTGTTACTAGTAGCATTTTTTCAAACCCTAGTTATCTTTTTCAGTAATTTGCACCTGTAACTAGTGTCCTTGACTTAACTTTAACTTGACTGCACTGTTACTTCACTTTTATTTGCCTAGACATAGAGACTTCTTCAACATACTGAAGCTTCATGGTTGACTGATTTATTTTGTCACTTGTCACACCCATACTGCATTACATCTGATGCTGATTGCCTTTGTGCTTTCATCTACCCATCGCAGTCTTGGGTAGTAGCTTGTTACTAGGAGCATGTTATCAATAACTAGTTATCTTTTTCAGTAATTTGCACCTGTGACTAGTGGCCTTGACTTAACTTTAACTTGACTGCACTGTTACTTCACTTTTCTTTTCCTAGACATAGCCACTTCTTCAACATACTGAAGCTTCATGGTTGACTGATTTATTTTGTCACTTGTCACACCCATACTGCATTTCATCTGATGCTGATCGCCTTTGTGCTTTCATCTACCCGTTGCAGTCATGGGCAGTAGCTTGTTACTAGTAGCATGTTATCAATAACTAGTTATCTTTTTCAGTAATTTGCACCTGTAACTAGTGGCCTTGACTTAACTTTAACTTGACTGAACTGTTACTTCACTTTTCTTTGCCTAGACATTGCCACTTCTTCAACATACTGAAGCTTCATGGTTGACTGATTTATTTTGTCACTTGTCACACCCATACTGCATTTCATCTGATGCTGATCGCCTTTGTGCTTTCATCTACCCATTGCAGTCTTGGGCAGTAGCTTGTTACTAGTAGCGTGTTTTCAATAACTAGTTATCTTTTTCAGTAATTTGCACCTGTAACTAGTGACCTTGACTGAACTTTAACTTGACTGCACTGTTACTTCACTTTTATTTGCCTAGACATAGAGACTTCTTCAACATACTGAAGCTTCATGGTTGACTGATTTATTTTGTCACTTGTCACACCCGTACTGCATTACATCTGATGCTGATCGCCTTTGTGCTTTCATCTACCCATTGCAGTCTTGGGCAGTAGCTTGTTACTAGTAGCATGTTATCAATAACTAGTTATCTTTTTCAGTAATTTGCACCTGTAACTAGTGGCATTGACTTAACTTTAACTTGACTGCACTGTTACTTCACTTTTCTTTGCCTAGACATAGAGACTTCTTCAACATACTGAAGCTTCATGGTTGACTGATTTATTTTGTCACTTGTCACACCCATACTGCATTTCATCTGATGCTGATCGCCTTTGTGCTTTCATCTACCCGTTGCAGTCATGGGCAGTAGCTTGTTACTAGTAGCATGTTATCAATAACTAGTTATCTTTTTCAGTAATTTGCACCTGTAACTAGTGGCCTTGACTTAACTTTAACTTGACTGAACTGTTACTTCACTTTTCTTTGCCTAGACATTGCCACTTCTTCAACATACTGAAGCTTCATGGTTGACTGATTTATTTTGTCACTTGTCACACCCATACTGCATTTCATCTGATGCTGATCGCCTTTGTGCTTTCATCTACCCATTGCAGTCTTGGGCAGTAGCTTGTTACTAGTAGCGTGTTTTCAATAACTAGTTATCTTTTTCAGTAATTTGCACCTGTAACTAGTGACCTAGACTGAACTTTAACTTGACTGCACTGTTACTTCACTTTTATTTGCCTAGACATAGAGACTTCTTCAACATACTGAAGCTTCATGGTTGACTGATTTATTTTGTCACTTGTCACACCCGTACTGCATTACATCTGATGCTGATCGCCTTTGTGCTTTCATCTACCCATTGCAGTCTTGGGCAGTAGCTTGTTACTAGTAGCATGTTATCAATAACTAGTTATCTTTTTCAGTAATTTGCACCTGTAACTAGTGGCCTTGACTTAACTTTAACTTGACTGCACTGTTACTTCACTTTTCTTTTCCTAGACATAGCCACTTCTTCAACATACTGAAGCTTCATGGTTGTCTGATTTATTTTGTCACTTGTCACACCCATTCTGCATTTCATCTGATGCTGATCGCCTTTGTGCTTTCATCTACCCATCAGTCTTGGGCAGTAGATTGTTACTAGCAGCATGTTATCAATAACTAGTTATCTTTTTCAGTAATTTGCACCTGTAACTAGTGGCCTTGACTTAACTTTAACTTGACTGAACTGTTACTTCACTTTTCTTTGCCTAGACATAGCCACTTCTTCAACATACGGAAGCTTCATGGTTGACTGATTTATTTTGTCACTTGTCACACCCATACTGCATTTCATCTGATGCTGATCGCCTTTGTGCTTTCATCTACCCATTGCAGTCTTGGGCAGTAGCTTGTTACTAGTAGCATGTTTTCAATAACTAGTTATCTTTTTCAGTAATTTGCACCTGTAACTAGTGACCTTGACTTAACTTTAACTTGACTGCACTGTTACTTCACTTTTCTTTGCCTAGACATAGAGACTTCTTCAACATACTGAAGCTTCATGGTTGACTGATTTATTTTGTCACTTGTCACACCCATACTGCATTACATCTGATGCTGATTGCCTTTGTGCTTTCATCTACCCATTGCAGTCTTGGGTAGTAGCTTGTTACTAGGAGCATGTTATCAATAACTAGTTATCTTTTTCAGTAATTTGCAGCTGTAACTAGTGGTCTTGACTTAACTTTAACTTGACTGCACTGTTACTTCACTTTTCTTTTCCTAGACATAGCCACTTCTTCAACATACTGAAGCTTCATGGTTGGTGATTTATTTTGTCACTTGTCACACCCATACTGCATTTCATCTGATGCTGATCACCTTTGTTCTTTCATCTACCCATTGCAGTCTTGGGCAGTAGATTGTTACTAGTAGCATGTTATCAATAACTAGTTATCTTTTTCAGTAATTTGCTACTGTAACTAGTGGCCTTGACTTAACTTTAACTTGACTGCACTGTTACTTCACTTTTCTTTTCCTAGACATAGCCACTTCTTCAACATACTGAAGCTTCATGGTTGACTGATTTATTTTGTCACTTGTCACACCCATACTGCATTTCATCTGATGCTGATCGCCTTTGTGCTTTCATCTACCCATTGCAGTCTTGGGCAGTAGATTGTTACTAGTAGCATGTTATCAATAACTAGTTATCTTTTTCAGTAATTTGCACCTGTAACTAGTGGCCTTGACTTAACTTTAACTTGACTGAACTGTTACTTCACTTTTCTTTGCCTAGACATAGCCACTTCTTCAACATACGGAAACTTCATGGTTGACTGATTTATTTTGTCACTTGTCACACCCATACTGCATTACATCTGATGCTGATCGTCTTTGTGCTTTCATCTACCCATTACAGTCTTGGGCAGTAGATTGTTACTAGTAGCATGTTATCAATAACTAGTTATCTTTTTCAATAATTTGCACCTGTAACTAGTGGCCTTGACTTAACTTTAACTTGACTGAACTGTTACTTCACTTTTCTTTGCCTAGACATTGCCACTTCTTCAACATACTGAAGCTTCATGGTTGACTGATTTATTTTGTCACTTGTCACACCCATACTGCATTTCATCTGATGCTGATCACCTTTGTGCTTTCATCTACCCATTGCAGTCTTGGGCAGTAGCTTGTTACTAGTAGCATTTTTTCAAACCCTAGTTATCTTTTTCAGTAATTTGCACCTGTAACTAGTGACCTTGACTTAACTTTAACTTGACTGCACTGTTACTTCACTTTTATTTGCCTAGACATAGAGACTTCTTCAACATACTGAAGCTTCATGGTTGACTGATTTATTTTGTCACTTGTCACACCCATACTGCATTACATCTGATGCTGATTGCCTTTGTGCTTTCATCTACCCATCGCAGTCTTGGGTAGTAGCTTGTTACTAGGAGCATGTTATCAATAACTAGTTATCTTTTTCAGTAATTTGCACCTGTGACTAGTGGCCTTGACTTAACTTTAACTTGACTGCACTGTTACTTCACTTTTCTTTTCCTAGAGATAGCCACTTCTTCAACATACTGAAGCTTCATGGTTGACTGATTTATTTTGTCACTTGTCACACCCATACTGCATTTCATCTGATGCTGATCGCCTTTGTGCTTTCATCTACCCGTTGCAGTCATGGGCAGTAGCTTGTTACTAGTAGCATGTTATCAATAACTAGTTATCTTTTTCAGTAATTTGCACCTGTAACTAGTGGCCTTGACTTAACTTTAACTTGACTGAACTGTTACTTCACTTTTCTTTGCCTAGACATTGCCACTTCTTCAACATACTGAAGCTTCATGGTTGACTGATTTATTTTGTCACTTGTCACACCCATACTGCATTTCATCTGATGCTGATCGCCTTTGTGCTTTCATCTACCCATTGCAGTCTTGGGCAGTAGCTTGTTACTAGTAGCGTGTTTTCAATAACTAGTTATCTTTTTCAGTAATTTGCACCTGTAACTAGTGACCTTGACTGAACTTTAACTTGACTGCACTGTTACTTCACTTTTATTTGCCTAGACATAGAGACTTCTTCAACATACTGAAGCTTCATGGTTGACTGATTTATTTTGTCACTTGTCACACCCGTACTGCATTACATCTGATGCTGATCGCCTTTGTGCTTTCATCTACCCATTGCAGTCTTGGGCAGTAGCTTGTTACTAGTAGCATGTTATCAATAACTAGTTATCTTTTTCAGTAATTTGCACCTGTAACTAGTGGCATTGACTTAACTTTAACTTGACTGCACTGTTACGTCACTTTTCTTTGCCTAGACATAGCCACTTCTTCAACATACTGAAGCTTCATGGTTGACTGATTTATTTTGTCACTTGTCACACCCATACTGCCTTTCATCTGCTGCTGATCGCCTTTTTGCTTTCATCTACCCAATGCAGTCTTGGGCAGTAGATTGTTACTAGTAGCATATTATCAATAACTAGTTATCTTTTTCAGTAATTTGCACATGTAACTAGTGTCCTTGACTTAACTTTAACTTGACTGCACTGTTACTTCACTTTTCTTTGCCTAGACATTGCCACTTCTTCAACATACTGAAGCTTCATGGTTGACTGATTTATTTTGTCACTTGTCACACCCATACTGCATTTCATCTGATGCTGATCGCCTTTGTGCTTTCATCTACCCATTGCAGTCTTGGGCAGTAGCTTGTAACTAGTAGCATGTTATCAATTACTAGTTATCTTTTTCAGTAATTTGCACCTGTAACTAGTGACCTTGACTTAACTTTAACTTGACTGCACTGTTACTTCACTTTTCTTTGCCTAGACATAGAGACTTCTTCAACATACTGAAGCTTCATGGTTGACTGATTTATTTTGTCACTTGTCACACCCATACTGCATTACATCTGATGCTGATTGCCTTTGTGCTTTCATCTACCCATTGCAGTCTTGGGTAGTAGCTTGTTACTAGGAGCATGTTATCAATAACTAGTTATTTTTTTCAGTAATTTGCACCTGTAACTAGTGGCCTTGACTTAACTTTAACTTGACTGCACTGTTACTTCACTTTTCTTTTCCTAGACATAGCCACTTCTTCAACATACTGAAGCTTCATGGTTGTCTGATTTATTTTGTCACTTGTCACACCCATTCTGCATTTCATCTGATGCTGATCGCCTTTGTGCTTTCATCTACCCATCAGTCTTGGGCAGTAGATTGTTACTAGCAGCATGTTATCAATAACTAGTTATCTTTTTCAGTAATTTGCACCTGTAACTAGTGGCCTTGACTTAACTTTAACTTGACTGAACTGTTACTTCACTTTTCTTTGCCTAGACATAGCCACTTCTTCAACATACGGAAGCTTCATGGTTGACTGATTTATTTTGTCACTTGTCACACCCATACTGCATTTCATCTGATGCTGATCGCCTTTGTGCTTTCATCTACCCATTGCAGTCTTGGGCAGTAGCTTGTTACTAGTAGCATGTTTTCAATAACTAGTTATCTTTTTCAGTAATTTGCACCTGTAACTAGTGACCTTGACTTAACTTTAACTTGACTGCACTGTTACTTCACTTTTCTTTGCCTAGACATAGAGACTTCTTCAACATACTGAAGCTTCATGGTTGACTGATTTATTTTGTCACTTGTCACACCCATACTGCATTACATCTGATGCTGATTGCCTTTGTGCTTTCATCTACCCATTGCAGTCTTGGGTAGTAGCTTGTTACTAGGAGCATGTTATCAATAACTAGTTATCTTTTTCAGTAATTTGCAGCTGTAACTAGTGGTCTTGACTTAACTTTAACTTGACTGCACTGTTACTTCACTTTTCTTTTCCTAGACATAGCCACTTCTTCAACATACTGAAGCTTCATGGTTGGTGATTTATTTTGTCACTTGTCACACCCATACTGCATTTCATCTGATGCTGATCACCTTTGTGCTTTCATCTACCCATTGCAGTCTTGGGCAGTAGCTTGTTACTAGTAGCATTTTTTCAAACCCTAGTTATCTTTATCAGTAATTTGCACCTGTAACTAGTGACCTTGACTTAACTTTAACTTGACTGCACTGTTACTTCACTTTTATTTGCCTAGACATAGAGACTTCTTCAACATACTGAAGCTTCATGGTTGACTGATTTATTTTGTCACTTGTCACACCCATACTGCATTACATCTGATGCTGATTGCCTTTGTGCTTTCATCTACCCATCGCAGTCTTGGGTAGTAGCTTGTTACTAGGAGCATGTTATCAATAACTAGTTATCTTTTTCAGTAATTTGCACCTGTAACTAGTGGTCTTGACTTAACTTTTACTTGACTGCACTGTTACTTCCCTTTTCTTTTCCTAGACATAGCCACTTATTCAACATACTGAAGCTTCATGGTTGTCTGATTTATTTTGTCACTTGTCACACCCATTCTGCATTTCATCTGATGCGGATCGCCTTTGTGCTTTCATCTACCCATTGCAGTCTTGGGCAATAGATTGTTACTAGCAGCATGTTATCAATAACTAGTTATCTTTTTCAGTAATTTGCACCTGTAACTAGTGGCCTTGACTTAACTTTAACTTGACTGCACTGTTACTTCACTTTTCTTTTCCTAGACATAGCCACTTCTTCAACATACTGAAGCTTCATGGTTGACTGATTTATTTTGTCACTTGTCACACCCATACTGCATTTCATCTGATGCTGATCGCCTTTGTGCTTTCATCTACCCATTGCAGTCTTGGCCAGTAGATTGTTACTAGTAGCATGTTATCAATAACTAGTTATCTTTTTCAGTAATTTGCACCTGTAACTAGTGGCCTTGACTTAACTTTAACTTGACTGAACTGTTACTTCACTTTTCTTTGCCTAGACATAGCCACTTCTTCAACATACTGAAGCTTCATGGTTGACTGATTTATTTTGTCACTTGTCACACCCATACTGCAATTCACCTGATGGTGATCGCCTTTGTGCTTTCATCTACCCATTGCAGTCTTGGGCAGTAGCTTGTTACTAGTAGCATGTTTTCAATAACTAGTTATCTTTTTCAGTAATTTGCACCTGTAACTAGTGGCCTTGACTTAACTTTAACTTGACTGCACTGTTACTTCACTTTTCTTTGCCTAGACATAGCCACTTCTTCAACATACTGAAGCTTGTTGGTTGACTGATTTATTTTGTCACTTGTCACACCCATATTGCATTTCATCTGCTGCTGATCGCCTTTGTGCTTTCATCTACCCGTTGCAGTCATGGGCAGTAGCTTGTTACTAGTAGCATGTTATCAATAACTAGTTATCTTTTTCAGTAATTTGCACCTGTAACTAGTGGCCTTGACTTAACTTTAACTTGACTGAACTGTTACTTCACTTTTCTTTGCCTAGACATAGCCACTTCTTCAACATACGGAAGCTTCATGGTTGACTGATTTATTTTGTCACTTGTCACACCCATACTGCAATACATCTGATGCTGATCGTCTTTGTGCTTTCATCTACCCATTACAGTCGTGGGCAGTAGATTGTTACTAGTAGCATGTTATGAATAACTAGTTATCTTTTTCAGTAATTTGCACCTGTAACTAGTGGCCTTGACTTAACTTTAACTTGACTGAACTGTTACTTCACTTTTCTTTGCCTAGACATTGCCACTTCTTCAACATACTGAAGCTTCATGGTTGACTGATTTATTTTGTCACTTGTCACACCCATACTGCATTTCATCTGATGCTGATCGCCTTTGTGCTTTCATCTACCCATTGCAGTCTTGGGCAGTAGCTTGTTACTAGTAGCATGTTTTCAATAAATAGTTATCTTTTTCAGTAATTTGCACCTGTAACTAGTGACCTTGACTTAACTTTAACTTGACTGCACTGTTACTTCACTTTTCTTTGCCTAGACATAGAGACTTCTTCAACATACTGAAGCTTCACGGTTGCCTGATTTATTTTGTCACTTGTCACACCCATACTGCACTACATCTGATGCTGATTGCCTTTGTGCTTTCATCTACCCATTGCAGTCTTGGGTAGTAGCTTGTTACTAGGAGCATGTTATCAATAACTAGTTATCTTTTTCAGTAATTTGCACCTGTTACTAGTGGTCTTGACTTATCTTTAACTTGACTGCACTGTTACGTCACTTTTCTTTGCCTAGACATAGCCACTTCTTCAACATACTGAAGCTTCATGGTTGACTGATTTATTTTGTCACTTGTCACACCCATACTGCCTTTCATCTGCTGCTGATCGCCTTTTTGCTTTCATCTACCCAATGCAGTCTTGGGCAGTAGATTGTTACTAGTAGCATATTATCAATAACTAGTTATCTTTTTCAGTAATTTGCACATGTAACTAGTGTCCTTGACTTAACTTTAACTTGACTGCACTGTTACTTCACTTTTCTTTGCCTAGACATTGCCACTTCTTCAACATACTGAAGCTTCATGGTTGACTGATTTATTTTGTCACTTGTCACACCCATACTGCATTTCATCTGATGCTGATCGCCTTTGTGCTTTCATCTACCCATTGCAGTCTTGGGCAGTAGCTTGTAACTAGTAGCATGTTATCAATTACTAGTTATCTTTTTCAGTAATTTGCACCTGTAACTAGTGACCTTGACTTAACTTTAACTTGACTGCACTGTTACTTCACTTTTCTTTGCCTAGACATAGAGACTTCTTCAACATACTGAAGCTTCATGGTTGACTGATTTATTTTGTCACTTGTCACACCCATACTGCATTACATCTGATGCTGATTGCCTTTGTGCTTTCATCTACCCATTGCAGTCTTGGGTAGTAGCTTGTTACTAGGAGCATGTTATCAATAACTAGTTATTTTTTTCAGTAATTTGCACCTGTAACTAGTGGCCTTGACTTAACTTTAACTTGACTGCACTGTTACTTCACTTTTCTTTTCCTAGACATAGCCACTTCTTCAACATACTGAAGCTTCATGGTTGTCTGATTTATTTTGTCACTTGTCACACCCATTCTGCATTTCATCTGATGCTGATCGCCTTTGTGCTTTCATCTACCCATCAGTCTTGGGCAGTAGATTGTTACTAGCAGCATGTTATCAATAACTAGTTATCTTTTTCAGTAATTTGCACCTGTAACTAGTGGCCTTGACTTAACTTTAACTTGACTGAACTGTTACTTCACTTTTCTTTGCCTAGACATAGCCACTTCTTCAACATACGGAAGCTTCATGGTTGACTGATTTATTTTGTCACTTGTCACACCCATACTGCATTTCATCTGATGCTGATCGCCTTTGTGCTTTCATCTACCCATTGCAGTCTTGGGCAGTAGCTTGTTACTAGTAGCATGTTTTCAATAACTAGTTATCTTTTTCAGTAATTTGCACCTGTAACTAGTGACCTTGACTTAACTTTAACTTGACTGCACTGTTACTTCACTTTTCTTTGCCTAGACATAGAGACTTCTTCAACATACTGAAGCTTCATGGTTGACTGATTTATTTTGTCACTTGTCACACCCATACTGCATTACATCTGATGCTGATTGCCTTTGTGCTTTCATCTACCCATTGCAGTCTTGGGTAGTAGCTTGTTACTAGGAGCATGTTATCAATAACTAGTTATCTTTTTCAGTAATTTGCAGCTGTAACTAGTGGTCTTGACTTAACTTTAACTTGACTGCACTGTTACTTCACTTTTCTTTTCCTAGACATAGCCACTTCTTCAACATACTGAAGCTTCATGGTTGGTGATTTATTTTGTCACTTGTCACACCCATACTGCATTTCATCTGATGCTGATCACCTTTGTTCTTTCATCTACCCATTGCAGTCTTGGGCAGTAGATTGTTACTAGTAGCATGTTATCAATAACTAGTTATCTTTTTCAGTAATTTGCACCTGTAACTAGTGGCCTTGACTTAACTTTAACTTGACTGCACTGTTACTTCACTTTTCTTTTCCTAGACATAGCCACTTCTTCAACATACTGAAGCTTCATGGTTGACTGATTTATTTTGTCACTTGTCACACCCATACTGCATTTCATCTGATGCTGATCGCCTTTGTGCTTTCATCTACCCATTGCAGTCTTGGGCAGTAGATTGTTACTAGTAGCATGTTATCAATAACTAGTTATCTTTTTCAGTAATTTGCACCTGTAACTAGTGGCCTTGACTTAACTTTAACTTGACTGAACTGTTACTTCACTTTTCTTTGCCTAGACATAGCCACTTCTTCAACATACGGAAACTTCATGGTTGACTGATTTATTTTGTCACTTGTCACACGCATACTGCATTACATCTGATGCTGATCGTCTTTGTGCTTTCATCTACCCATTACAGTCTTGGGCAGTAGATTGTTACTAGTAGCATGTTATCAATAACTAGTTATCTTTTTCAATAATTTGCACCTGTAACTAGTGGCCTTGACTTAACTTTAACTTGACTGAACTGTTACTTCACTTTTCTTTGCCTAGACATTGCCACTTCTTCAACATACTGAAGCTTCATGGTTGACTGATTTATTTTGTCACTTGTCACACCCATACTGCATTTCATCTGATGCTGATCACCTTTGTGCTTTCATCTACCCATTGCAGTCTTGGGCAGTAGCTTGTTACTAGTAGCATTTTTTCAAACCCTAGTTATCTTTATCAGTAATTTGCACCTGTAACTAGTGACCTTGACTTAACTTTAACTTGACTGCACTGTTACTTCACTTTTATTTGCCTAGACATAGAGACTTCTTCAACATACTGAAGCTTCATGGTTGACTGATTTATTTTGTCACTTGTCACACCCATACTGCATTACATCTGATGCTGATTGCCTTTGTGCTTTCATCTACCCATCGCAGTCTTGGGTAGTAGCTTGTTACTAGGAGCATGTTATCAATAACTAGTTATCTTTTTCAGTAATTTGCACCTGTAACTAGTGGTCTTGACTTAACTTTTACTTGACTGCACTGTTACTTCCCTTTTCTTTTCCTAGACATAGCCACT
This sequence comes from Rhipicephalus microplus, assembly GCF_043290135.1. Lineage (NCBI taxonomy): Eukaryota > Metazoa > Arthropoda > Arachnida > Ixodida > Ixodidae > Rhipicephalus > Rhipicephalus microplus. The sequence goes on from NC_134708.1 coordinate 62,071,439, forward strand.
TATTCAACATACTGAAGCTTCATGGTTGTCTGATTTATTTTGTCACTTGTCACACCCATTCTGCATTTCATCTGATGCGGATCGCCTTTGTGCTTTCATCTACCCATTGCAGTCTTGGGCAATAGATTGTTACTAGCAGCATGTTATCAATAACTAGTTATCTTTTTCAGTAATTTGCACCTGTAACTAGTGGCCTTGACTTAACTTTAACTTGACTGCACTGTTACTTCACTTTTCTTTTCCTAGACATAGCCACTTCTTCAACATACTGAAGCTTCATGGTTGACTGATTTATTTTGTCACTTGTCACACCCATACTGCATTTCATCTGATGCTGATCGCCTTTGTGCTTTCATCTACCCATTGCAGTCTTGGCCAGTAGATTGTTACTAGTAGCATGTTATCAATAACTAGTTATCTTTTTCAGTAATTTGCACCTGTAACTAGTGGCCTTGACTTAACTTTAACTTGACTGAACTGTTACTTCACTTTTCTTTGCCTAGACATAGCCACTTCTTCAACATACTGAAGCTTCATGGTTGACTGATTTATTTTGTCACTTGTCACACCCATACTGCAATTCACCTGATGGTGATCGCCTTTGTGCTTTCATCTACCCATTGCAGTCTTGGGCAGTAGCTTGTTACTAGTAGCATGTTTTCAATAACTAGTTATCTTTTTCAGTAATTTGCACCTGTAACTAGTGGCCTTGACTTAACTTTAACTTGACTGCACTGTTACTTCACTTTTCTTTGCCTAGACATAGCCACTTCTTCAACATACTGAAGCTTGTTGGTTGACTGATTTATTTTGTCACTTGTCACACCCATATTGCATTTCATCTGCTGCTGATCGCCTTTGTGCTTTCATCTACCCGTTGCAGTCATGGGCAGTAGCTTGTTACTAGTAGCATGTTATCAATAACTAGTTATCTTTTTCAGTAATTTGCACCTGTAACTAGTGGCCTTGACTTAACTTTAACTTGACTGAACTGTTACTTCACTTTTCTTTGCCTAGACATAGCCACTTCTTCAACATACGGAAGCTTCATGGTTGACTGATTTATTTTGTCACTTGTCACACCCATACTGCAATACATCTGATGCTGATCGTCTTTGTGCTTTCATCTACCCATTACAGTCGTGGGCAGTAGATTGTTACTAGTAGCATGTTATGAATAACTAGTTATCTTTTTCAGTAATTTGCACCTGTAACTAGTGGCCTTGACTTAACTTTAACTTGACTGAACTGTTACTTCACTTTTCTTTGCCTAGACATTGCCACTTCTTCAACATACTGAAGCTTCATGGTTGACTGATTTATTTTGTCACTTGTCACACCCATACTGCATTTCATCTGATGCTGATCGCCTTTGTGCTTTCATCTACCCATTGCAGTCTTGGGCAGTAGCTTGTTACTAGTAGCATGTTTTCAATAAATAGTTATCTTTTTCAGTAATTTGCACCTGTAACTAGTGACCTTGACTTAACTTTAACTTGACTGCACTGTTACTTCACTTTTCTTTGCCTAGACATAGAGACTTCTTCAACATACTGAAGCTTCACGGTTGCCTGATTTATTTTGTCACTTGTCACACCCATACTGCACTACATCTGATGCTGATTGCCTTTGTGCTTTCATCTACCCATTGCAGTCTTGGGTAGTAGCTTGTTACTAGGAGCATGTTATCAATAACTAGTTATCTTTTTCAGTAATTTGCACCTGTTACTAGTGGTCTTGACTTATCTTTAACTTGACTGCACTGTTACTTCACTTTTCTTTGCCTAGACATAGCCACTTCTTCAACATACTGAAGCTTCATGGTTGACTGATTTATTTTGTCACTTGTCACACCCATACTGCATTTCATCTGATGCTGATCGCCTTTGTGCTTTCATCTACCCATTGCAGTCTTGGCCAGTAGATTGTTACTAGTAGCATGTTATCAATAACTAGTTATCTTTTTCAGTAATTTGCACCTGTAACTATTGGCCTTGACTTAACTTTAACTTGACTGAACTGTTACTTCACTTTTCTTTGCCTAGACATAGCCACTTCTTCAACATACTGAAGCTTCATGGTTGACTGATTTATTTTGTCACTTGTCACACCCATACTGCATTTCATCTGATGCTGATCGCCTTTGTGCTTTCATCTACCCATTGATGTCTTGGGCAGTAACTTGTTACCAGTAGCATGTTACCAATAACTAGTTATCTTTTTCAGTAATTTGCACATGTAACTAGTGGCCTTGACTTAACTTTAACTTGACTGCAGTGTTACTTCACTTTTCTTTGCCTAGACATTGCCACTTCTTCAACATACTGAAGCTTCATGGTTGACTGATTTATTTTGTCACTTGTCACACCCATACTGCATTTCATCTGATGCTGATCGCCTTTGTGCTTTCATCTACCCATTGCAGTCTTGGGCAGTAGCTTGTTACTAGTAGCATGTTATCAATAACTAGTTATCTTTTTCAGTAATTTGCACCTGTAACTAGTGACCTTGACTTAACTTTAACTTGACTGCACTGTTACTTCACTTTTCTTTGCCTAGACATAGAGACTTCTTCAACATACTGAAGCTTCATGGTTGACTGATTTATTTTGTCACTTGTCACACCCATACTGCATTTCATCTGATGCTGATCGCCTTTGTGCTTTCATCTACCCATTGCAGTCTTGGGTAGTAGCTTGTTACTAGGAGCATGTTATCAATAACTAGTTATCTTTTTCAGTAATTTGCACCTGTAACTAGTGGCCTTGACTTAACTTTAACTTGACTGCACTGTTACTTCACTTTTCTTTTCCTAGACATAGCCACTTCTTCAACATACTGAAGCTTCATGGTTGACTGATTTATTTTGTCACTTCTCACACCCATACTGCATTTCATCTGATGCTGATCGCCTTTGTGCTTTCATCTACCCATTGCAGTCTTGGGCAGTAGCTTGTTACTAGTAGCATGTTATGAATAACTAGTTATCTTTTTCAGTAATTTGCACTTGTAACTAGTGACCTTGACTTAACTTTAACTTCACTGCACTGTTACTTCACTTTTCTTTGCCTAGACCTAGAGACTTCTTCAACATACTGAAGCTTCATGGTTGACTGATTTATTTTGTCACTTGTCACACCCATACTGCATTACATCTGATGCTGATTGCCTTTGTGCTTTCATCTACCCATTGCAGTCTTGGGTAGTAGCTTGTTACTAGGAGCATGTTATCAATAACTAGTTATCTTTTTCAGTAATTTGCACCTGTGACTAGTGGCCTTGACTTAACTTTAACTTGACTGCACTGTTACTTCACTTTTCTTTTCCTAGACATAGCCACTTCTTCAACATACTGAAGCTTCATGGTTGACTGATTTATTTTGTCACTTGTCACACCCATACTGCATTTCATCTGATGCTGATCGCCTTTGTGCTTTCATCTACCCGTTGCAGTCATGGGCAGTAGCTTGTTACTAGTAGCATGTTATCAATAACTAGTTATCTTTTTCAGTAATTTGCACCTGTAACTAGTGGCCTTGACTTAACTTTAACTTGACTGAACTGTTACTTCACTTTTCTTTGCCTAGACATTGCCACTTCTTCAACATACTGAAGCTTCATGGTTGACTGATTTATTTTGTCACTTGTCACACCCATACTGCATTTCATCTGATGCTGATCGCCTTTGTGCTTTCATCTACCCATTGCAGTCTTGGGCAGTAGCTTGTTACTAGTAGCGTGTTTTCAATAACTAGTTATCTTTTTCAGTAATTTGCACCTGTAACTAGTGACCTTGACTGAACTTTAACTTGACTGCACTGTTACTTCACTTTTATTTGCCTAGACATAGAGACTTCTTCAACATACTGAAGCTTCATGGTTGACTGATTTATTTTGTCACTTGTCACACCCGTACTGCATTACATCTGATGCTGATCGCCTTTGTGCTTTTATCTACCCATTGCAGTCTTGGGCAGTAGCTTGTTACTAGTAGCATGTTATCAATAACTAGTTATCTTTTTCAGTAATTTGCACCTGTAACTAGTGGCCTTGACTTAACTTTAACTTGACTGCACTGTTACGTCACTTTTCTTTGCCTAGACATAGCCACTTCTTCAACATACTGAAGCTTCATGGTTGTCTGATTTATTTTGTCACTTGTCACACCCATACTGCCTTTCATCTGCTGCTGATCGCCTTTTTGCTTTCATCTACCCAATGCAGTCTTGGGCAGTAGATTGTTACTAGTAGCATATTATCAATAACTAGTTATCTTTTTCAGTAATTTGCACATGTAACTAGTGGCCTTGACTTAACTTTAACTTGACTGCACTGTTACTTCACTTTTCTTTGCCTAGACATTGCCACTTCTTCAACATACTGAAGCTTCATGGTTGACTGATTTATTTTGTCACTTGTCACACCCATACTGCATTTCATCTGATGCTGATCGCCTTTGTGCTTTCATCTACCCATTGCAGTCTTGGGCAGTAGCTTGTAACTAGTAGCATGTTATCAATTACTAGTTATCTTTTTCAGTAATTTGCACCTGTAACTAGTGACCTTGACTTAACTTTAACTTGACTGCACTGTTACTTCACTTTTCTTTGCCTAGACATAGAGACTTCTTCAACATACTGAAGCTTCATGGTTGACTGATTTATTTTGTCACTTGTCACACCCATACTGCATTACATCTGATGCTGATTGCCTTTGTGCTTTCATCTACCCATTGCAGTCTTGGGTAGTAGCTTGTTACTAGGAGCATGTTATCAATAACTAGTTATTTTTTTCAGTAATTTGCACCTGTAACTAGTGGCCTTGACTTAACTTTAACTTGACTGCACTGTTACTTCACTTTTCTTTTCCTAGACATAGCCACTTCTTCAACATACTGAAGCTTCATGGTTGTCTGATTTATTTTGTCACTTGTCACACCCATTCTGCATTTCATCTGATGCTGATCGCCTTTGTGCTTTCATCTACCCATCAGTCTTGGGCAGTAGATTGTTACTAGCAGCATGTTATCAATAACTAGTTATCTTTTTCAGTAATTTGCACCTGTAACTAGTGGCCTTGACTTAACTTTAACTTGACTGAACTGTTACTTCACTTTTCTTTGCCTAGACATAGCCACTTCTTCAACATACGGAAGCTTCATGGTTGACTGATTTATTTTGTCACTTGTCACACCCATACTGCATTTCATCTGATGCTGATCGCCTTTGTGCTTTCATCTACCCATTGCAGTCTTGGGCAGTAGCTTGTTACTAGTAGCATGTTTTCAATAACTAGTTATCTTTTTCAGTAATTTGCACCTGTAACTAGTGACCTTGACTTAACTTTAACTTGACTGCACTGTTACTTCACTTTTCTTTGCCTAGACATAGAGACTTCTTCAACATACTGAAGCTTCATGGTTGACTGATTTATTTTGTCACTTGTCACACCCATACTGCATTACATCTGATGCTGATTGCCTTTGTGCTTTCATCTACCCATTGCAGTCTTGGGTAGTAGCTTGTTACTAGGAGCATGTTATCAATAACTAGTTATCTTTTTCAGTAATTTGCAGCTGTAACTAGTGGTCTTGACTTAACTTTAACTTGACCGCACTGTTACTTCACTTTTCTTTTCCTAGACATAGCCACTTCTTCAACATACTGAAGCTTCATGGTTGGTGATTTATTTTGTCACTTGTCACACCCATACTGCATTTCATCTGATGCTGATCACCTTTGTTCTTTCATCTACCCATTGCAGTCTTGGGCAGTAGATTGTTACTAGTAGCATGTTATCAATAACTAGTTATCTTTTTCAGTAATTTGCACCTGTAACTAGTGGCCTTGACTTAACTTTAACTTGACTGCACTGTTACTTCACTTTTCTTTTCCTAGACATAGCCACTTCTTCAACATACTGAAGCTTCATGGTTGACTGATTTATTTTGTCACTTGTCACACCCATACTGCATTTCATCTGATGCTGATCGCCTTTGTGCTTTCATCTACCCATTGCAGTCTTGGGCAGTAGATTGTTACTAGTAGCATGTTATCAATAACTAGTTATCTTTTTCAGTAATTTGCACCAGTAACTAGTGGCCTTGACTTAACTTTAACTTGACTGAACTGTTACTTCACTTTTCTTTGCCTAGACATAGCCACTTCTTCAACATACGGAAACTTCATGGTTGACTGATTTATTTTGTCACTTGTCACACCCATACTGCATTACATCTGATGCTGATCGTCTTTGTGCTTTCATCTACCCATTACAGTCTTGGGCAGTAGATTGTTACTAGTAGCATGTTATCAATAACTAGTTATCTTTTTCAATAATTTGCACCTGTAACTAGTGGCCTTGACTTAACTTTAACTTGACTGAACTGTTACTTCACTTTTCTTTGCCTAGACATTGCCACTTCTTCAACATACTGAGGCTTCATGGTTGACTGATTTATTTTGTCACTTGTCACACCCATACTGCATTTCATCTGATGCTGATCACCTTTGTGCTTTCATCTACCCATTGCAGTCTTGGGCAGTAGCTTGTTACTAGTAGCATTTTTTCAAACCCTAGTTATCTTTTTCAGTAATTTGCACCTGTAACTAGTGACCTTGACTTAACTTTAACTTGACTGCACTGTTACTTCACTTTTATTTGCCTAGACATAGAGACTTCTTCAACATACTGAAGCTTCATGGTTGACTGATTTATTTTGTCACTTGTCACACCCATACTGCATTACATCTGATGCTGATTGCCTTTGTGCTTTCATCTACCCATCGCAGTCTTGGGTAGTAGCTTGTTACTAGGAGCATGTTATCAATAACTAGTTATCTTTTTCAGTAATTTGCACCTGTAACTAGTGGTCTTGACTTAACTTTTACTTGACTGCACTGTTACTTCCCTTTTCTTTTCCTAGACATAGCCACTTATTCAACATACTGAAGCTTCATGGTTGTCTGATTTATTTTGTCACATGTCACACCCATTCTGCATTTCATCTGATGCGGATCGCCTTTGTGCTTTCATCTACCCATTGCAGTCTTGGGCAATAGATTGTTACTAGCAGCATGTTATCAATAACTAGTTATCTTTTTCAGTAATTTGCACCTGTAACTAGTGGCCTTGACTTAACTTTAACTTGACTGCACTGTTACTTCACTTTTCTTTTCCTAGACATAGCCACTTCTTCAACATACTGAAGCTTCATGGTTGACTGATTTATTTTGTCACTTGTCACACCCATACTGCATTTCATCTGATGCTGATCGCCTTTGTGCTTTCATCTACCCATTGCAGTCTTGGCCAGTAGATTGTTACTAGTAGCATGTTATCAATAACTAGTTATCTTTTTCAGTAATTTGCACCTGTAACTAGTGGCCTTGACTTAACTTTAACTTGACTGAACTGTTACTTCACTTTTCTTTGCCTAGACATAGCCACTTCTTCAACATACTGAAGCTTCATGGTTGACTGATTTATTTTGTCACTTGTCACACCCATACTGCAATTCACCTGATGCTGATCGCCTTTGTGCTTTCATCTACCCATTGATGTCTTGGGCAGTAACTTGTTACCAGTAGCATGTTACCAATAACTAGTTATCTTTTTCAGTAATTTGCACATGTAACTAGTTGCCTTGACTTAACTTTAACTTGACTGCAGTGTTACTTCACTTTTCTTTGCCTAGACATTGCCACTTCTTCAACATACTGAAGCTTCATGGTTGACTGATTTATTTTGTCACTTGTCACACCCATACTGCATTTCATCTGATGCTGATCGCCTTTGTGCTTTCATCTACCCATTGCAGTCTTGGGCAGTAGCTTGTTACTAGTAGCATGTTATCAATAACTAGTTATCTTTTTCAGTAATTTGCACCTGTAACTAGTGACCTTGACTTAACTTTAACTTGACTGCACTGTTACTTCACTTTTCTTTGCCTAGACATAGAGACTTCTTCAACATACTGAAGCTTCATGGTTGACTGATTTATTTTGTCACTTGTCACACCCATACTGCATTTCATCTGATGCTGATCGCCTTTGTGCTTTCATCTACCCGTTGCAGTCATGGGCAGTAGCTTGTTACTAGTAGCATGTTATCAATAACTAGTTATCTTTTTCAGTAATTTGCACCTGTAACTAGTGGCCTTGACTTAACTTTAACTTGACTGAACTGTTACTTCACTTTTCTTTGCCTAGACATTGCCACTTCAACATACTGAAGCTTCATGGTTGACTGATTTATTTTGTCACTTGTCACACCCATACTGCATTTCATCTGATGCTGATCGCCTTTGTGCTTTCATAAACCCATTGCAGTCTTGGGCAGTAGCTTGTTACTAGTAGCATGTTTTCAATAACTAGTTATCTTTTTCAGTAATTTGCACCTGTAACTAGTGACCTTGACTTAACTTTAACTTGACTGCACTGTTACTTCACTTTTATTTGCCTAGACATAGAGACTTTTTCAACATACTGAAGCTTCATGGTTGACTGATTTATTTTGTCACTTGTCACACCCGTACTGCATTACATCTGATGCTGATCGCCTTTGTGCTTTCATCTACCCATTGCAGTCTTGGGCAGTAGCTTGTTACTAGTAGCATGTTATCAATAACTAGTTATCTTTTTCAGTAATTTGCACCTGTAACTAGTGGCCTTGACTTAACTTTAACTTGACTGCACTGTTACGTCACTTTTCTTTGCCTAGACATAGCCACTTCTTCAACATACTGAAGCTTCATGGTTGACTGATTTATTTTGTCACTTGTCACACCCATACTGCATTTCATCTGCTGCTGATCGCCTTTTTGCTTTCATCTACCCAATGCAGTCTTGGGCAGTAGATTGTTACTAGTAGCATGTTATCAATAACTAGTTATCTTTTTCAGTAATTTGCACATGTAACTAGTGGCCTTGACTTAACTTTAACTTGACTGCACTGTTACTTCACTTTTCTTTGCCTAGACATTGCCACTTCTTCAACATACTGAAGCTTCATGGTTGACTGATTTATTTTGTCACTTGTCACACCCATACTGCATTTCATCTGATGCTGATCGCCTTTGTGCTTTCATCTACCCATTGCAGTCTTGGGTAGTAGCATGTTACTAGGAGCATGTTATCAATAACTAGTTATTTTTTTCAGTAATTTGCACCTGTAACTAGTGGCCTTGACTTAACTTTAACTTGACTGCACTGTTACTTCGTTTTTCTTTTCCTAGACATAGCCACTTCTTCAACATACTGAAGCTTCATGGTTGTCTCATTTATTTTGTCACTTGTCACACCCATTCTGCATTTCATCTGATGCTGATCGCCTTTGTGCTTTCATCTACCCATTGCAGTCTTGGGCAGTAGATTGTTACTAGCAGCATGTTATCAATAACTAGTTATCTTTTTCAGTAATTTGCACCTGTAACTAGTGGCCTTGACTTAACTTTAACTTGACTGAACTGTTACTTCACTTTTCTTTGCCTAGACATAGCCACTTCTTCAACATACGGAAGCTTCATGGTTGACTGATTTATTTTGTCACTTGTCACACCCATACTGCATTTCATCTGATGCTGATCGCCTTTGTGCTTTCATCTACCCATTGCAGTCTTGGGCAGTAGCTTGTTACTAGTAGCATGTTTTCAATAACTAGTTATCTTTTTCAGTAATTTGCACCTGTACCTAGTGACCTTGACTTAACTTTAACTTGACTGCACTGTTACTTCACTTTTCTTTGCCTAGACATAGAGACTTCTTCAACATACTGAAGCTTCATGGTTGACTGATTTATTTTGTCACTTGTCACACCCGTACTGCATTACATCTGATGCTGATTGCATTTGTGCTTTCATCTACCCATTGCAGTCTTGGGTAGTAGCTTGTTACTAGGAGCATGTTATCAATAACTAGTTATCTTTTTCAGTAATTTGCAGCTGTAACTAGTGGTCTTGACTTAACTTTAACTTGACTGCACTGTTACTTCACTTTTCTTTTCCTAGACATAGCCACTTCTTCAACATACTGAAGCTTCATGGTTGACTGATTTATTTTGTCACTTGTCACACCCATACTGCATTTCATCTGATGCTGATCGCCTTTGTTCTTTCATCTACCCATTGCAGTCTTGGGCAGTAGATTGTTACTAGTAGCATGTTATCAATAACTAGTTATCTTTTTCAGTAATTTGCACCTGTAACTAGTGGCCTTGACTTAACTTTAACTTGACTGCACTGTTACTTCACTTTTCTTTTCCTAGACATAGCCACTTCTTCAACATACTGAAGCTTCATGGTTGACTGATTTATTTTGTCACTTGTCACACCCATACTGCATTTCATCTGATGCTGATCGCCTTTGTGCTTTCATCTACCCATTGCAGTCTTGGGCAGTAGATTGTTACTAGTAGCATGTTATCAATAACTAGTTATCTTTTTCAGTAATTTGCACCTGTAACTAGTGGCCTTGACTTAACTTTAACTTGACTGAACTGTTACTTCACTTTTCTTTGCCTAGACATAGCCACTTCTTCAACATACGGAAACTTCATGGTTGACTGATTTATTTTGTCACTTGTCACACCCATACTGCATTACATCTGATGCTGATCGTCTTTGTGCTTTCATCTACCCATTACAGTCTTGGGCAGTAGATTGTTACTAGTAGCATGTTATCAATAACTAGTTATCTTTTTCAATAATTTGCACCTGTAACTAGTGGCCTTGACTTAACTTTAACTTGACTGCACTGTTATTTCACTTTTCTTTGCCTAGACATAGCCACTTCTTCAACATACTGAAGCTTCATGGTTGACTGATTTATTTTGTCACTTGTCACACCCATACTGCATTTCATCTGATGCTGATCGCCTTTGTGCTTTCGTCTACCTATTGATGTCTTGGGCAGTAACTTGTTACCAGTAGCATGTTACCAATAACTAGTTATCTTTTTCAGTAATTTGCACATGTAACTAGTGGCCTTGACTTAACTTTAACTTGACTGCACTGTTACTTCACTTTTCTTTGCCTAGACATTGCCACTTCTTCAACATACTGAAGCTTCATGGTTGACTGATTTATTTTGTCACTTGTCACACCCATACTGCATTTCATCTGATGCTGATCGCCTTTGTGCTTTCATCTACCCATTGCAGTCTTGGGCAGTAGCTTGTTACTAGTAGCATGTTATCAATAACTAGTTATCTTTTTCAGTAATTTGCACCTGTAACTAGTGACCTTGACTTAACTTTAACTTGACTGCACTGTTACTTCACTTTTCTTTTCCTAGACATAGCCACTTCTTCAACATACTGAAGCTTCATGGTTGACTGATTTATTTTGTCACTTGTCACACCCATACTGCATTTCATCTGATGCTGATCGCCTTTGTGCTTTCATCTACCCATTGCAGTCTTGGGCAGTAGATTGTTACTAGTAGCATGTTATCAATAAGTAGTTATCTTTTTCAGTAATTTGCACCTGTAACTAGTGGCCTTGACTTAACTTTAACTTGACTGAACTGTTACTTCACTTTTCTTTGCCTAGACATTGCCACTTCTTCAACATACTGAAGCTTCATGGTTGACTGATTTATTTTGTCACTTGTCACACCCATACTGCATTTCATCTGATGCTGATCACCTTTGTGCTTTCATCTACCCATTGCAGTCTTGGCCAGTAGCTTGTTACTAGTAGCATTTTTTCAATAACTAGTTATCTTTTTCAGTAATTTGCACCTGTAACTAGTGACCTTGACTTAACTTTAACTTGACTGCACTGTTACTTCACTTTTATTTGCCTAGACATAGAGACTTCTTCAACATACTGAAGCTTCATGGTTGACTGATTTATTTTGTCACTTGTCACACCCATACTGCGTTACATCTGATGCTGATTGCCTTTGTGCTTTCATCTACCCATCGCAGTCTTGGGTAGTAGCTTGTTACTAGGAGCATGTTATCAATAACTAGTTATCTTTTTCAGTAATTTGCACCTGTAACTAGTGGTCTTGACTTAACTTTTACTTGACTGCACTGTTACTTCCCTTTTCTTTTAATAGACATAGCCACTTATTCAACATACTGAAGCTTCATGGTTGTCTGATTTATTTTGTCAAATGTCACACCCATTCTGCATTTCATCTGATGCTGATCGCCTTTGTGCTTTCATCTACCCATTGCAGTCTTGGGCAGTAGATTGTTACTAGCAGCATGTTATCAATAACTAGTTATCTTTTTCAGTAATTTGCACCTGTAACTAGTGGCCTTGACTTAACTTTAACTTGACTGCACTGTTACTTCACTTTTCTTTTCCTAGACATAGCCACTTCTTCAACATACTGAAGCTTCATGGTTGACTGATTTATTTTGTCACTTGTCACACCCATACTGCATTTCATCTGATGCTGATCGCCTTTGTGCTTTCATCTACCCATTGCAGTCTTGGCCAGTAGATTGTTACTAGTAGCATGTTATCAATACCTAATTATCTTTTTCAGTAATTTGCACCTGTAACTAGTGGCCTTGACTTAACTTTAACTTGACTGAACTGTTACTTCACTTTTCTTTGCCTAGACATAGCCACTTCTTCAACATACTGAAGCTTCATGGTTGACTGATTTATTTTGTCACTTGTCACACCCATACTGCATTTCACCTGATGCTGATCGCCTTTGTGCTTTCATCTACCCATTGATGTCTTGGGCAGTAACTTGTTACCAGTAGCATGTTACCAATAACTAGTTATCTTTTTCAGTAATTTGCACATGTAACTAGTGGCCTTGACTTAACTTTAACTTGACTGCAGTGTTACTTCACTTTTGTTTGCCTAGTCATTGCCACTTCTTCAACATACTGAAGCTTCATGGTTGACTGATTTATTTTGTCACTTGTCACACCCATACTGCATTTCATCTGATGCTGATCGCCTTTGTGCTTTCATCTACCCATTGCAGTCTTGGGCAGTAGCTTGTTACTAGTAGCATGTTATCAATAACTAGTTATCTTTTTCAGTAATTTGCACCTGTAACTAGTGACCTTGACTTAACTTTAACTTGACTGCACTGTTACTTCACTTTTCTTTGCCTAGACATAGAGACTTCTTCAACATACTGAAGCTTCATGGTTGACTGATTTATTTTGTCACTTGTCACACCCATACTGCATTTCATCTGATGCTGATCGCCTTTGTGCTTTCATCTACCCATTGCAGTCTTGGGTAGTAGCTTGTTACTAGGAGCATGTTATCAATAACTAGTTATCTTTTTCAGTAATTTGCACCTGTAACTAAGGCCTTGACTTAACTTTAACTTGACTGCACTGTTACTTCACTTTTCTTTTCCTAGACATAGCCACTTCTTCAACATACTGAAGCTTCATGGTTGACTGATTTATTTTGTCACTTGTCGCACCCATACTGCATTTCATCTGATGCTGATCGCCTTTGTGCTTTCATCTACCCATTGCAGTCTTGGGCAGTAGCTTGTTACTAGTAGCATGTTATCAATAACTAGTTATCTTTTTCAGTAATTTGCACTTGTAACTAGTGACCTTGACTTAACTTTACCTTCACTGCACTGTTACTTCACTTTTCTTTGCCTAGACCTAGAGACTTCTTCAACATACTGAAGCTTCATGGTTGACTGATTTATTTTGTCACTTGTCACACCCATACTGCATTACATCTGATGCTGATTGCCTTTGTGCTTTCATCTACCCATTGCAGTCTTGGGTAGTAGCTTGTTACTAGGAGCATGTTATCAATAACTAGTTTTCTTTTTCAGTAATTTGCACCTGTGACTAGTGGCCTTGACTTAACTTTAACTTGACTGCACTGTTACTTCACTTTTCTTTTCATAGACATAGCCACTTCTTCAACATACTGAAGCTTCATGGTTGACTGATTTATTTTGTCACTTGTCACACCCATACTGCATTTCATCTGATGCTGATCGCCTTTGTGCTTTCATCTACCCGTTGCAGTCATGGGCAGTAGCTTGTTACTATACTAGTAGCATGTTATCAATAACTAGTTATCTTTTTCAGTAATTTGCACCTGTAACTAGTGGCCTTGACTTAACTTTAACTTGACTGAACTGTTACTTCACTTTTCTTTGCCTAGACATTGCCACTTCTTCAACATACTGAAGCTTCATGGTTGACTGATTTATTTTGTCACTTGTCACACCCATACTGCATTTCATCTGATGCTGATCGCCTTTGTGCTTTCATCTACCCATTGCAGTCTTGGGCAGTAGCTTGTTACTAGTAGCATGTTTTCAATAACTAGTTATCTTTTTCAGTAATTTGCACCTGTAACTAGTGACCTTGACTTAACTTTAACTTGACTGCACTGTTACTTCACTTTTATTTGCCTAGACATAGAGACTTCTTCAACATACTGAAGCTTCATGGTTGACTGATTTATTTTGTCACTTGTCACACCCGTACTGCATTACATCTGATGCTGATCGCCTTTGTGCTTTCATCTACCCATTGCAGTCTTGGGCAGTAGCTTGTTACTAGTAGCATGTTATCAATAACTAGTTATCTTTTTCAGTAATTTGCACCTGTAACTAGTGGCCTTGACTTAACTTTAACTTGACTGCACTGTTACGTCACTTTTCTTTGCCTAGACATAGCCACTTCTTCAACATACTGAAGCTTCATGGTTGACTGATTTATTTTGTCACTTGTCACACCCATACTGCATTTCACCTGATGCTGATCGCCTTTGTGCTTTCATCTACCCATTGATGTCTTGGGCAGTAACTTGTTACCAGTAGCATGTTACCAATAACTAGTTATCTTTTTCAGTAATTTGCACATGTAACTAGTGGCCTTGACTTAACTTTAACTTGACTGCAGTGTTACTTCACTTTTGTTTGCCTAGTCATTGCCACTTCTTCAACATACTGAAGCTTCATGGTTGACTGATTTATTTTGTCACTTGTCACACCCATACTGCATTTCATCTGATGCTGATCGCCTTTGTGCTTTCATCTACCCATTGCAGTCTTGGGCAGTAGCTTGTTACTAGTAGCATGTTATCAATAACTAGTTATCTTTTTCAGTAATTTGCACCTGTAACTAGTGACCTTGACTTAACTTTAACTTGACTGCACTGTTACTTCACTTTTCTTTGCCTAGACATAGAGACTTCTTCAACATACTGAAGCTTCATGGTTGACTGATTTATTTTGTCACTTGTCACACCCATACTGCATTTCATCTGATGCTGATCGCCTTTGTGCTTTCATCTACCCATTGCAGTCTTGGGTAGTAGCTTGTTACTAGGAGCATGTTATCAATAACTAGTTATCTTTTTCAGTAATTTGCACCTGTAACTAAGGCCTTGACTTAACTTTAACTTGACTGCACTGTTACTTCACTTTTCTTTTCCTAGACATAGCCACTTCTTCAACATACTGAAGCTTCATGGTTGACTGATTTATTTTGTCACTTGTCGCACCCATACTGCATTTCATCTGATGCTGATCGCCTTTGTGCTTTCATCTACCCATTGCAGTCTTGGGCAGTAGCTTGTTACTAGTAGCATGTTATCAATAACTAGTTATCTTTTTCAGTAATTTGCACTTGTAACTAGTGACCTTGACTTAACTTTACCTTCACTGCACTGTTACTTCACTTTTCTTTGCCTAGACCTAGAGACTTCTTCAACATACTGAAGCTTCATGGTTGACTGATTTATTTTGTCACTTGTCACACCCATACTGCATTACATCTGATGCTGATTGCCTTTGTGCTTTCATCTACCCATTGCAGTCTTGGGTAGTAGCTTGTTACTAGGAGCATGTTATCAATAACTAGTTTTCTTTTTCAGTAATTTGCACCTGTGACTAGTGGCCTTGACTTAACTTTAACTTGACTGCACTGTTACTTCACTTTTCTTTTCATAGACATAGCCACTTCTTCAACATACTGAAGCTTCATGGTTGACTGATTTATTTTGTCACTTGTCACACCCATACTGCATTTCATCTGATGCTGATCGCCTTTGTGCTTTCATCTACCCGTTGCAGTCATGGGCAGTAGCTTGTTACTATACTAGTAGCATGTTATCAATAACTAGTTATCTTTTTCAGTAATTTGCACCTGTAACTAGTGGCCTTGACTTAACTTTAACTTGACTGAACTGTTACTTCACTTTTCTTTGCCTAGACATTGCCACTTCTTCAACATACTGAAGCTTCATGGTTGACTGATTTATTTTGTCACTTGTCACACCCATACTGCATTTCATCTGATGCTGATCGCCTTTGTGCTTTCATCTACCCATTGCAGTCTTGGGCAGTAGCTTGTTACTAGTAGCATGTTTTCAATAACTAGTTATCTTTTTCAGTAATTTGCACCTGTAACTAGTGACCTTGACTTAACTTTAACTTGACTGCACTGTTACTTCACTTTTATTTGCCTAGACATAGAGACTTCTTCAACATACTGAAGCTTCATGGTTGACTGATTTATTTTGTCACTTGTCACACCCGTACTGCATTACATCTGATGCTGATCGCCTTTGTGCTTTCATCTACCCATTGCAGTCTTGGGCAGTAGCTTGTTACTAGTAGCATGTTATCAATAACTAGTTATCTTTTTCAGTAATTTGCACCTGTAACTAGTGGCCTTGACTTAACTTTAACTTGACTGCACTGTTACGTCACTTTTCTTTGCCTAGACATAGCCACTTCTTCAACATACTGAAGCTTCATGGTTGACTGATTTATTTTGTCACTTGTCACACCCATACTGCATTTCATCTGCTGCTGATTGCCTTTTTGCTTTCATCTACCCAATGCAGTCTTGGGCAGTAGATTGTTACTAGTAGCATGTTATCAATAACTAGTTATCTTTTTCAGTAATTTGCACATGTAACTAGTGGCCTTGACTTAACTTTAACTTGACTGCACTGTTACTTCACTTTTCTTTGCCTAGACATTGCCACTTCTTCAACATACTGAAGCTTCATGGTTGACTGATTTATTTTGTCACTTGTCACACCCATACTGCATTTCATCTGATGCTGATCGCCTTTGTGCTTTCATCTACCCATTGCAGTCTTGGGCAGTAGCTTGTAACTAGTAGCATGTTATCAATTACTAGTTATCTTTTTCAGTAATTTGCACCGGTAACTAGTGACCTTGACTTAACTTTAACTTGACTGCACTGTTACTTCACTTTTCTTTGCCTAGACATAGAGACTTCTTCAACATACTGAAGCTTCACGGTTGACTGATTTATTTTGTCACTTGTCACACCCATACTGCATTACATCTGATGCTGATTGCCTTTGTGCTTTCATCTACCCATTGCAGTCTTGGGTAGTAGCTTGTTACTAGGAGCATGTTATCAATAACTAGTTATTTTTTTCAGTAATTTGCACCTGTAACTAGTGGCCTTGACTTAACTTTAACTTGACTGCACTGTTACTTCGTTTTTGTTTTCCTAGACATAGCCACTTCTTCAACATACTGAAGCTTCATGGTTGTCTGATTTATTTTGTCACTTGTCACACCCATTCTGCATTTCATCTGATGCTGATCGCCTTTGTGCTTTCATCTACCCATTGCAGTCTTGGGCAGTAGATTGTTACTAGCAGCATGTTATCAATAACTAGTTATCTTTTTCAGTAATTTGCACCTGTAACTAGTGGCCTTGACTTAACTTTAACTTGACTGAACTGTTACTTCACTTTTCTTTGCCTAGACATTGCCACTTCTTCAACATACTGAAGCTTCATGGTTGACAGATTTATTTTGTCACTTGTCACACCCATACTGCATTTCATCTGATGCTGATCGCCTTTGTGCTTTCATCTACCCATTGCAGTCTTGGGCAGTAGCTTGTTACTAGTAGCATGTTTTCAATAACTAGTTATCTTTTTCAGTAATTTGCACCTGTAACTAGTGACCTTGACTTATTTTTAACTTGACTGCACTGTTACTTCACTTTTCTTTGCCTAGACATAGAGACTTCTTCAACATACTGAAGCTTCATGGTTGACTGATTTATTTTGTCACTTGTCACACCCATACTGCATTACATCTGATGCTGATTGCATTTGTGCTTTCATCTACCCATTGCAGTCTTGGGCAGTAGATTGTTACTAGTAGCATGTTATCAATAACTAGTTATCTTTTTCAGTAATTTGCACCTGTAACTAGTGGCCTTGACTTAACTTTAACTTGACTGCACTGTTACTTCACTTTTCTTTTCCTAGACATAGCCACTTCTTCAACATACTGAAGCTTCATGGTTGACTGATTTATTTTGTCACTTGTCACACCCATACTGCATTTAATCTGATGCTGATCGCCTTTGTGCTTTCATCTACCCATTGCAGTCTTGGGCAGTAGATATTTACTAGTAGCATGTTATCAATAACTAGTTATCTTTTGAGTAATTTGCACCTGTAACTAGTGGCCTTGACTTAACTTTAACACTACTGAACTGTTACTTCACTTTTCTTTGCCTAGACATAGCCACTTCTTCAACATATGGAAGCTTCATGGTTGACTGATTTATTTTGTCACTTGTCACACCCATACTGCATTACATCTGATGCTGATCGTCTTTGTGCTTTCATCTACCCATTACAGTCTTGGGCAGTAGATTGTTACTAGTAGCATGTTATCAATAACTAGTTATCTTTTTCAATAATTTGCACCTGTAACTAGTGGCCTTGACTTAACTTTAACTTGACTGCACTGTTATTTCACTTTTCTTTGCCTAGACATAGCCACTTCTTCAACATACTGAAGCTTCATGGTTGACTGATTTATTTTGTCACTTGTCACACCCATACTGCATTTCATCTGATGCTGATCGCCTTTGTGCTTTCATCTACCCATTGATGTCTTGGGCAATAACTTGTTACCAGTAGCATGTTACCAATAACTAGTTATCTTTTTCAGTAATTTGCACATGTAACTAGTGGCCTTGACTTAACTTTAACTTGACTGCACTGTTACTTCACTTTTCTTTGCCTAGACATTGCCTCTTCTTCAACATACTGAAGCTTCATGGTTGACTGATTTATTTTGTCACTTGTCACACCCATACTGCATTTCATCTGATGCTGATCGCCTTTGTGCTTTCATCTACCTATTGCAGTCTTGGGCAGTAGCTTGTTACTAGTAGCATGTTATCAATAACTAGTTATCTTTTTCAGTAATTTGCACCTGTAACTAGTGACCTTGACTTAACTTTAACTTGACTGCACTGTTACTTCACTTTTCTTTTCCTAGACATAGCCACTTCTTCAACATACTGAAGCTTCATGGTTGACTGATTTATTTTGTCACTTGTCACACCCATACTGCATTTCATCTGATGCTGATCGCCTTTGTGCTTTCATCTACCCATTGCAGTCTTGGGCAGTAGATTGTTACTAGTAGCATGTTATCAATAAGTAGTTATCTTTTTCAGTAATTTGCACCTGTAACTAGTGGCCTTGACTTAACTTTAACTTGACTGAACTGTTACTTCACTTTTCTTTGCCTAGACATTGCCACTTCTTCAACATACTGAAGCTTCATGGTTGACTGATTTATTTTGTCACTTGTCACACCCATACTGCATTTCATCTGTTTCTGATCACCTTTGTGCATTCATCTACCCATTGCAGTCTTGGGCAGTAGCTTGTTACTAGTAGCATGTTTTCAATAACTAGTTATCTTTTTCAGTAATTTGCACCTGTAACTAGTGACCTTGACTTAACTTTAACTTGACTGCACTGTTACTTCACTTTTATTTGCCTAGACATAGAGACTTCTTCAACATACTGAAGCTTCATGGTTGACTGATTTATTTTGTCACTTGTCACACCCATACTGCATTACATCTGATGCTGATTGCCTTTGTGCTTTCATCTACCCATCGCAGTCTTGGGTAGTAGCTTGTTACTAGGAGCATGTTATCAATAACTAGTTATCTTTTTCAGTAATTTGCACCTGTAACTAGTGGTCTTGACTTAACTTTTACTTGACTGCACTGTTACTTCACTTTTCTTTTCCTAGACATAGCCACTTATTCAACATACTGAAGCTTCATGACTGTCTGATTTATTTTGTCACTTGTCACACCCATTCTGCATTTCATCTGATGCTGATCGCCTTTGTGCTTTCATCTACCCATTGCAGTCTTGGGCAGTAGATTGTTACTAGCAGCATGTTATCAATAACTAGTTATCTTTTTCAGTAATTTGCACCTGTAACTAGTGGCCTTGACTTAACTTTAAGTTGACTGAACTGTTACTTCACTTTTCTTTGCCTAGACATAGCCACTTCTTCAACATACGGAAGCTTCATGGTTGACTGATTTATTTTGTCTCTTGTCACACCCATACTGCATTTCATCTGATGCTGATCGCCTTTGTGCTTTCATCTACCCATTGCAGTCTTGGGCAGTAGCTTGTTACTAGTAGCATGTTTTCAATAACTAGTTATCTTTTTCAGTAGTTTGCACCTGTAACTAGTGACCTTGACTTAACTTTAACTTGACTGCACTGTTACTTCACTTTTCTTTGCCTAGACATAGAGACTTCTTCAACATACTGAAGCTTCATGGTTGACTGATTTATTTTGTCACTTGTCACACCCATACTGCATTACATCTGATGCTGATTGCCTTTGTGCTTTCATCTACCCATTGCAGTCTTGGGTAGTAGCTTGTTACTAGGAGCATGTTATCAATAACTAGTTACCTTTTTCAGTAATTTGCACCTGTAACTAGTGACCTTGACTTAACTTTAACTTGACTGCACTGTTACTTCACTTTTCTTTGCCTAGACATAGAGATTTCTTCAACATACTGCAGCTTCATGGTTGACTGATTTACTTTGTCACTTGTCACACCCATACTGCATTACATCTGATGCTGATTGCCTTTGTGCTTTCATCTACCCATTGCAGTCTTGGGTAGTAGCTTGTTACTAGGAGCATGTTATCAATAACTAGTTATCTTTTTCAGTAATTTGCAGCTGTAACTTGTGGTCTTGACTTAACTTTAACTTGACTGCACTGTTACTTCACTTTTCTTTTCCTAGACATAGCCACTTCTTCAACCTACTGAAGCTTCATGGTTGACTGATTTATTTTGTCACTTGTCACACCCATACTGCATTTCATCTGATGCTGATCGCCTTTGTGCTTTCATCTACCCATTGCAGTCTTGGGCAGTGGATTGTTACTAGTAGCATGTTATCAATAACTAGTTATCTTTTTCAGTAATTTGCACCTGTAACTAGTGGCCTTGACTTAACTTTAACTTGACTGAACTGTTACTTCACTTTTCTTTGCCTAGACATAGCCACTTCTTCAACATACGGAAGCTTCATGGTTGACTGATTTATTTTGTCACTTGTCACACCCATACTGCATTACATCTGATGCTGATCGTCTTTGTGCTTTCATCTAACCATTACAGTCTTGGGCAGTAGATTGTTACTAGTAGCATGTTATCAATAACTAGTTATCTTTTTCAATAATTTGCACCTGTAACTAGTGGTCTTGACTTAACTTTAACTTGACTGCACTGTTATTTCACTTTTCTTTGCCTAGACATAGCCACTTCTTCAACATACTGAAGCTTCATGGTTGACTGATTTATTTTTTCACTTGTCACACCCATACTGCATTTCATCTGATGCTGATCGCCTTTGTGCTTTCATCTACCCATTGATGTCTTGGGCAGTAACTTGTTACCAGTAGCATGTTACCAATAACTAGTTATCTTTTTCAGTAATTTGCACATGTAACTAGTGGCCTTGACTTAACTTTAACTTGACTGCACTGTTACTTCACTTTTCTTTGCCTAGACATTGCCACTTCTTCAACATACTGAAGCTTCATGGTTGACTGATTTATTTTGTCACTTGTCACACCCATACTGCATTTCATCTGATGCTGATCGCCTTTGTGCTTTCATCTACCCATTGAAGTCTTGGGCAGTAGCTTGTTACTAGTAGCATGTTATCAATAACTAGTTATCTTTTTCAGTAATTTGCCCCTGTAACTAGTGACCTTGACTTAACTTTAACTTGACTGCACTGTTACTTCACTTTTCTTTTCCTAGACATAGCCACTTCTTCAACATACTGAAGCTTCATGGTTGACTGATTTATTTTGTCACTTGTCACACCCATACTGCATTTCATCTGATGCTGATCGCCTTTGTGCTTTCATCTACCCATTGCAGTCTTGGGCAGTACATTGTTACTAGTAGCATGTTATCAATAAGTAGTTATCTTTTTCAGTAATTTGCACCTGTAACTAGTGGCCTTGACTTAACTTTAACTTGACTGAACTGTTACTTCACTTTTCTTTGCCTAGACATTGCCACTTCTTCAACATACTGAAGCTTCATGGTTGACTGATTTATTTTGTCACTTGTCACACCCATACTGCATTTCATCTGATGCTGATCACCTTTGTGATTTCATCTACCCATTGCAGTCTTGGGCAGTAGCTTGTTACTAGTAGCATGTTTTCAATAACTAGTTATCTTTTTCAGTAATTTGCACCTGTAACTAGTGGTCTTGACTTAACTTTAACTTGACTGCACTGTTACTTCACTTTTATTTGCCTAGACATAGAGACTTCTTCAACATACTGAAGCTTCGTGGTTGATTGATTTATTTTGTCACTTGTCACACCCATACTGCATTACATCTGATGCTGATTGCCTTTTGTGCTTTCATCTACCCATCGCAGTCTTGGGTAGTAGCTTGTTACTAGGAGCATGTTATCAATAACTAGTTATCTTTTTCAGTAATTTGCACCTGTAACTAGTGGTCTTGACTTAACTTTTACTTGACTGCACTGTTACTTCACTTTTCTTTTCCTAGACATAGCCACTTATTCAACTTACTGAAGCTTCATGGTTGACTGATTTATTTTGTCACTTGTCACACCCATACTGCATTTCATCTGATGCTGATCGCCTTTGTGCTTTCATCTTCCCATTGATGTCTTGGGCAGTAACTTGTTACTAGTAGCATGTTTTCAATAACTAGTTATCTTTTTCAGTAATTTGCACCTGTAACTAGTGGCCTTGTTTTAACTTTAACTTGACTGCACTGTTACTTCACTTTTCTTTGCCTAGACATAGCCACTTCTTCAACATACTGAAGCTTCATGGTTGACTGATTTATTTTGTCACTTGTCACACCCATACTGCATTTCATCTGATGCTGATCGCCTTTGTGCTTTCATCTACCCATTGCAGTCTTGGGCAGTAGCTTGTTACTAGTAGCATGTTATCAATAACTAGTTATCTTTTTCAGTAATTTGCACCTGTAACTAGTGACCTTGACTTAACTTTAACTTGACTGCACTGTTACTTCACTTTTATTTGCCTAGACATAGAGACTTCTTCAACATACTGAAGCTTCATGGTTGCCTGATTTATTTTGTCACTTGTCACACCCATACTGCATTTCATCTGATGCTGATCGCCTTTGTGCTTTCATCTACCCATTGCAGTCTTGGGCAGTAGCTTGTTACTAGTAGCATGTTATCAATAACTAGTTATCTTTTTCAGTAATTTGCACCTGTAACTAGTGACCTTGACTTAACTTTAACTTGACTGCACTGTTACTTCACTTTTCTTTGCCTAGACATAGAGACTTCTTCAACATACTAAAGCTTCATGGTTGACTGATTTATTTTGTCACTTGTCACACCCATACTGCATTACATCTGATGCTGATTGCCTTTGTGCTTTCATCTACCCATTGCAGTCTTGGGTAGTAGCTTGTTACTAGGAGCATGTTATCAATAACTAGTTATCTTTTTCAGTAATTTGCACCTGTAACTAGTGGCCTTGACTTAACTTTAACTTGACTGCACTGTTACTTCACTTTTCTTTTCCTAGACATAGCCACTTCTACAACATACTGAAGCTTCATGGTTGACTGATTTATTTTGTCACTTGTCACACCCATTCTGCATTTCATCTGATGCTGATCGCCTTTGTGCTTTCATCTACCCATTGCAGTCTTGGGCAGTAGATTGTTACTAGCAGCATGTTATCAATAACTAGTTATCTTTTTCAGTAATTTGCACCTGTAACTTTTGGCCTTGACTTAACTTTAACTTGACTGAACTGTTACTTCACTTTTCTTCGCCTAGACATAGCCACTTCTTCAACATACGGAAGCTTCATGGTTGACTGATTTATTTTGTCACTTGTCACACCCATACTGCATTACATCTGATGCTGATCGTCTTTGTGCTTTCATCTACCCATTACAGTCGTGGGCAGTAGATTGTTACTAGTAGCATGTTATGAATAACTAGTTATCTTTTTCAGTAATTTGCACCTGTAACTAGTGGCCTTGACTTAACTTTAACTTGACTGCAGTGTTACTTCACTTTTGTTTGCCTAGTCATTGCCACTTCTTCAACATACTGAAGCTTCATGGTTGACTGATTTATTTTGTCACTTGTCACACCCATACTGCATTTCATCTGATGCTGATCGCCTTTGTGCTTTCATCTACCCATTGCAGTCTTGGGCAGTAGCTTGTTACTAGTAGCATGTTATCAATAACTAGTTATCTTTTTCAGTAATTTGCACCTGTAACTAGTGACCTTGACTTAACTTTAACTTGACTGCACTGTTACTTCACTTTTCTTTGCCTAGACATAGAGACTTCTTCAACATACTGAAGCTTCATGGTTGACTGATTTATTTTGTCACTTGTCACACCCATACTGCATTTCATCTGATGCTGATCGCCTTTGTGCTTTCATCTACCCATTGCAGTCTTGGGTAGTAGCTTGTTACTAGGAGCATGTTATCAATAACTAGTTATCTTTTTCAGTAATTTGCACCTGTAACTAAGGCCTTGACTTAACTTTAACTTGACTGCACTGTTACTTCACTTTTCTTTTCCTAGACATAGCCACTTCTTCAACATACTGAAGCTTCATGGTTGACTGATTTATTTTGTCACTTGTCGCACCCATACTGCATTTCATCTGATGCTGATCGCCTTTGTGCTTTCATCTACCCGTTGCAGTCATGGGCAGTAGCTTGTTACTATACTAGTAGCATGTTATCAATAACTAGTTATCTTTTTCAGTAATTTGCACCTGTAACTAGTGGCCTTGACTTAACTTTAACTTGACTGAACTGTTACTTCACTTTTCTTTGCCTAGACATTGCCACTTCTTCAACATACTGAAGCTTCATGGTTGACTGATTTATTTTGTCACTTGTCACACCCATACTGCATTTCATCTGATGCTGATCGCCTTTGTGCTTTCATCTACCCATTGCAGTCTTGGGCAGTAGCTTGTTACTAGTAGCATGTTTTCAATAACTAGTTATCTTTTTCAGTAATTTGCACCTGTAACTAGTGACCTTGACTTAACTTTAACTTGACTGCACTGTTACTTCACTTTTATTTGCCTAGACATAGAGACTTCTTCAACATACTGAAGCTTCATGGTTGACTGATTTATTTTGTCACTTGTCACACCCGTACTGCATTACATCTGATGCTGATCGCCTTTGTGCTTTCATCTACCCATTGCAGTCTTGGGCAGTAGCTTGTTACTAGTAGCATGTTATCAATAACTAGTTATCTTTTTCAGTAATTTGCACCTGTAACTAGTGGCCTTGACTTAACTTTAACTTGACTGCACTGTTACGTCACTTTTCTTTGCCTAGACATAGCCACTTCTTCAACATACTGAAGCTTCATGGTTGACTGATTTATTTTGTCACTTGTCACACCCATACTGCATTTCATCTGCTGCTGATTGCCTTTTTGCTTTCATCTACCCAATGCAGTCTTGGGCAGTAGATTGTTACTAGTAGCATGTTATCAATAACTAGTTATCTTTTTCAGTAATTTGCACATGTAACTAGTGGCCTTGACTTAACTTTAACTTGACTGCACTGTTACTTCACTTTTCTTTGCCTAGACATTGCCACTTCTTCAACATACTGAAGCTTCATGGTTGACTGATTTATTTTGTCACTTGTCACACCCATACTGCATTTCATCTGATGCTGATCGCCTTTGTGCTTTCATCTACCCATTGCAGTCTTGGGCAGTAGCTTGTAACTAGTAGCATGTTATCAATTACTAGTTATCTTTTTCAGTAATTTGCACCGGTAACTAGTGACCTTGACTTAACTTTAACTTGACTGCACTGTTACTTCACTTTTCTTTGCCTAGACATAGAGACTTCTTCAACATACTGAAGCTTCACGGTTGACTGATTTATTTTGTCACTTGTCACACCCATACTGCATTACATCTGATGCTGATTGCCTTTGTGCTTTCATCTACCCATTGCAGTCTTGGGTAGTAGCTTGTTACTAGGAGCATGTTATCAATAACTAGTTATTTTTTTCAGTAATTTGCACCTGTAACTAGTGGCCTTGACTTAACTTTAACTTGACTGCACTGTTACTTCGTTTTTGTTTTCCTAGACATAGCCACTTCTTCAACATACTGAAGCTTCATGGTTGTCTGATTTATTTTGTCACTTGTCACACCCATTCTGCATTTCATCTGATGCTGATCGCCTTTGTGCTTTCATCTACCCATTGCAGTCTTGGGCAGTAGATTGTTACTAGCAGCATGTTATCAATAACTAGTTATCTTTTTCAGTAATTTGCACCTGTAACTAGTGGCCTTGACTTAACTTTAACTTGACTGAACTGTTACTTCACTTTTCTTTGCCTAGACATTGCCACTTCTTCAACATACTGAAGCTTCATGGTTGACAGATTTATTTTGTCACTTGTCACACCCATACTGCATTTCATCTGATGCTGATCGCCTTTGTGCTTTCATCTACCCATTGCAGTCTTGGGCAGTAGCTTGTTACTAGTAGCATGTTTTCAATAACTAGTTATCTTTTTCAGTAATTTGCACCTGTAACTAGTGACCTTGACTTATTTTTAACTTGACTGCACTGTTACTTCACTTTTCTTTGCCTAGACATAGAGACTTCTTCAACATACTGAAGCTTCATGGTTGACTGATTTATTTTGTCACTTGTCACACCCATACTGCATTACATCTGATGCTGATTGCATTTGTGCTTTCATCTACCCATTGCAGTCTTGGGCAGTAGATTGTTACTAGTAGCATGTTATCAATAACTAGTTATCTTTTTCAGTAATTTGCACCTGTAACTAGTGGCCTTGACTTAACTTTAACTTGACTGCACTGTTACTTCACTTTTCTTTTCCTAGACATAGCCACTTCTTCAACATACTGAAGCTTCATGGTTGACTGATTTATTTTGTCACTTGTCACACCCATACTGCATTTCATCTGATGCTGATCGCCTTTGTGCTTTCATCTACCCATTGCAGTCTTGGGCAGTAGATATTTACTAGTAGCATGTTATCAATAACTAGTTATCTTTTGAGTAATTTGCACCTGTAACTAGTGGCCTTGATTTAACTTTAACACTACTGAACTGTTACTTCACTTTTCTTTGCCTAGACATAGCCACTTCTTCAACATATGGAAGCTTCATGGTTGACTGATTTATTTTGTCACTTGTCACACCCATACTGCATTACATCTGATGCTGATCGTCTTTGTGCTTTCATCTACCCATTACAGTCTTGGGCAGTAGATTGTTACTAGTAGCATGTTATCAATAACTAGTTATCTTTTTCAATAATTTGCACCTGTAACTAGTGGCCTTGACTTAACTTTAACTTGACTGCACTGTTATTTCACTTTTCTTTGCCTAGACATAGCCACTTCTTCAACATACTGAAGCTTCATGGTTGACTGATTTATTTTGTCACTTGTCACACCCATACTGCATTTCATCTGATGCTGATCGCCTTTGTGCTTTCATCTACCCATTGATGTCTTGGGCAATAACTTGTTACCAGTAGCATGTTACCAATAACTAGTTATCTTTTTCAGTAATTTGCACATGTAACTAGTGGCCTTGACTTAACTTTAACTTGACTGCACTGTTACTTCACTTTTCTTTGCCTAGACATTGCCTCTTCTTCAACATACTGAAGCTTCATGGTTGACTGATTTATTTTGTCACTTGTCACACCCATACTGCATTTCATCTGATGCTGATCGCCTTTGTGCTTTCATCTACCTATTGCAGTCTTGGGCAGTAGCTTGTTACTAGTAGCATGTTATCAATAACTAGTTATCTTTTTCAGTAATTTGCACCTGTAACTAGTGACCTTGACTTAACTTTAACTTGACTGCACTGTTACTTCACTTTTCTTTTCCTAGACATAGCCACTTCTTCAACATACTGAAGCTTCATGGTTGACTGATTTATTTTGTCACTTGTCACACCCATACTGCATTTCATCTGATGCTGATCGCCTTTGTGCTTTCATCTACCCATTGCAGTCTTGGGCAGTAGATTGTTACTAGTAGCATGTTATCAATAAGTAGTTATATTTTTCAGTAATTTGCACCTGTAACTAGTGGCCTTGACTTAACTTTAACTTGACTGAACTGTTACTTCACTTTTCTTTGCCTAGACATTGCCACTTCTTCAACATACTGAAGCTTCATGGTTGACTGATTTATTTTGTCACTTGTCACACCCATACTGCATTTCATCTGTTTCTGATCACCTTTGTGCATTCATCTACCCATTGCAGTCTTGGGCAGTAGCTTGTTACTAGTAGCATGTTTTCAATAACTAGTTATCTTTTTCAGTAATTTGCACCTGTAACTAGTGACCTTGACTTAACTTTAACTTGACTGCACTGTTACTTCACTTTTATTTGCCTAGACATAGAGACTTCTTCAACATACTGAAGCTTCATGGTTGACTGATTTATTTTGTCACTTGTCACACCCATACTGCATTACATCTGATGCTGATTGCCTTTGTGCTTTCATCTACCCATCGCAGTCTTGGGTAGTAGCTTGTTACTAGGAGCATGTTATCAATAACTAGTTATCTTTTTCAGTAATTTGCACCTGTAACTAGTGGTCTTGACTTAACTTTTACTTGACTGCACTGTTACTTCACTTTTCTTTTCCTAGACATAGCCACTTATTCAACATACTGAAGCTTCATGACTGTCTGATTTATTTTGTCACTTGTCACACCCATTCTGCATTTCATCTGATGCTGATCGCCTTTGTGCTTTCATCTACCCATTGCAGTCTTGGGCAGTAGATTGTTACTAGCAGCATGTTATCAATAACTAGTTATCTTTTTCAGTAATTTGCACCTGTAACTAGTGGCCTTGACTTAACTTTAAGTTGACTGAACTGTTACTTCACTTTTCTTTGCCTAGACATAGCCACTTCTTCAACATACGGAAGCTTCATGGTTGACTGATTTATTTTGTCTCTTGTCACACCCATACTGCATTTCATCTGATGCTGATCGCCTTTGTGCTTTCATCTACCCATTGCAGTCTTGGGCAGTAGCTTGTTACTAGTAGCATGTTTTCAATAACTAGTTATCTTTTTCAGTAGTTTGCACCTGTAACTAGTGACCTTGACTTAACTTTAACTTGACTGCACTGTTACTTCACTTTTCTTTGCCTAGACATAGAGACTTCTTCAACATACTGAAGCTTCATGGTTGACTGATTTATTTTGTCACTTGTCACACCCATACTGCATTACATCTGATGCTGATTGCCTTTGTGCTTTCATCTACCCATTGCAGTCTTGGGTAGTAGCTTGTTACTAGGAGCATGTTATCAATAACTAGTTACCTTTTTCAGTAATTTGCACCTGTAACTAGTGACCTTGACTTAACTTTAACTTGACTGCACTGTTACTTCACTTTTCTTTGCCTAGACATAGAGATTTCTTCAACATACTGCAGCTTCATGGTTGACTGATTTACTTTGTCACTTGTCACACCCATACTGCATTACATCTGATGCTGATTGCCTTTGTGCTTTCATCTACCCATTGCAGTCTTGGGTAGTAGCTTGTTACTAGGAGCATGTTATCAATAACTAGTTATCTTTTTCAGTAATTTGCAGCTGTAACTTGTGGTCTTGACTTAACTTTAACTTGACTGCACTGTTACTTCACTTTTCTTTTCCTAGACATAGCCACTTCTTCAACCTACTGAAGCTTCATGGTTGACTGATTTATTTTGTCACTTGTCACACCCATACTGCATTTCATCTGATGCTGATCGCCTTTGTGCTTTCATCTACCCATTGCAGTCTTGGGCAGTGGATTGTTACTAGTAGCATGTTATCAATAACTAGTTATCTTTTTCAGTAATTTGCACCTGTAACTAGTGGCCTTGACTTAACTTTAACTTGACTGAACTGTTACTTCACTTTTCTTTGCCTAGACATAGCCACTTCTTCAACATACGGAAGCTTCATGGTTGACTGATTTATTTTGTCACTTGTCACACCCATACTGCATTACATCTGATGCTGATCGTCTTTGTGCTTTCATCTAACCATTACAGTCTTGGGCAGTAGATTGTTACTAGTAGCATGTTATCAATAACTAGTTATCTTTTTCAATAATTTGCACCTGTAACTAGTGGTCTTGACTTAACTTTAACTTGACTGCACTGTTATTTCACTTTTCTTTGCCTAGACATAGCCACTTCTTCAACATACTGAAGCTTCATGGTTGACTGATTTATTTTTTCACTTGTCACACCCATACTGCATTTCATCTGATGCTGATCGCCTTTGTGCTTTCATCTACCCATTGATGTCTTGGGCAGTAACTTGTTACCAGTAGCATGTTACCAATAACTAGTTATCTTTTTCAGTAATTTGCACATGTAACTAGTGGCCTTGACTTAACTTTAACTTGACTGCACTGTTACTTCACTTTTCTTTGCCTAGACATTGCCACTTCTTCAACATACTGAAGCTTCATGGTTGACTGATTTATTTTGTCACTTGTCACACCCATACTGCATTTCATCTGATGCTGATCGCCTTTGTGCTTTCATCTACCCATTGAAGTCTTGGGCAGTAGCTTGTTACTAGTAGCATGTTATCAATAACTAGTTATCTTTTTCAGTAATTTGCCCCTGTAACTAGTGACCTTGACTTAACTTTAACTTGACTGCACTGTTACTTCACTTTTCTTTTCCTAGACATAGCCACTTCTTCAACATACTGAAGCTTCATGGTTGACTGATTTATTTTGTCACTTGTCACACCCATACTGCATTTCATCTGATGCTGATCGCCTTTGTGCTTTCATCTACCCATTGCAGTCTTGGGCAGTACATTGTTACTAGTAGCATGTTATCAATAAGTAGTTATCTTTTTCAGTAATTTGCACCTGTAACTAGTGGCCTTGACTTAACTTTAACTTGACTGAACTGTTACTTCACTTTTCTTTGCCTAGACATTGCCACTTCTTCAACATACTGAAGCTTCATGGTTGACTGATTTATTTTGTCACTTGTCACACCCATACTGCATTTCATCTGATGCTGATCACCTTTGTGATTTCATCTACCCATTGCAGTCTTGGGCAGTAGCTTGTTACTAGTAGCATGTTTTCAATAACTAGTTATCTTTTTCAGTAATTTGCACCTGTAACTAGTGGTCTTGACTTAACTTTAACTTGACTGCACTGTTACTTCACTTTTATTTGCCTAGACATAGAGACTTCTTCAACATACTGAAGCTTCGTGGTTGATTGATTTATTTTGTCACTTGTCACACCCATACTGCATTACATCTGATGCTGATTGCCTTTTGTGCTTTCATCTACCCATCGCAGTCTTGGGTAGTAGCTTGTTACTAGGAGCATGTTATCAATAACTAGTTATCTTTTTCAGTAATTTGCACCTGTAACTAGTGGTCTTGACTTAACTTTTACTTGACTGCACTGTTACTTCACTTTTCTTTTCCTAGACATAGCCACTTATTCAACTTACTGAAGCTTCATGGTTGACTGATTTATTTTGTCACTTGTCACACCCATACTGCATTTCATCTGATGCTGATCGCCTTTGTGCTTTCATCTTCCCATTGATGTCTTGGGCAGTAACTTGTTACTAGTAGCATGTTTTCAATAACTAGTTATCTTTTTCAGTAATTTGCACCTGTAACTAGTGGCCTTGTTTTAACTTTAACTTGACTGCACTGTTACTTCACTTTTCTTTGCCTAGACATAGCCACTTCTTCAACATACTGAAGCTTCATGGTTGACTGATTTATTTTGTCACTTGTCACACCCATACTGCATTTCATCTGATGCTGATCGCCTTTGTGCTTTCATCTACCCATTGCAGTCTTGGGCAGTAGCTTGTTACTAGTAGCATGTTATCAATAACTAGTTATCTTTTTCAGTAATTTGCACCTGTAACTAGTGACCTTGACTTAACTTTAACTTGACTGCACTGTTACTTCACTTTTATTTGCCTAGACATAGAGACTTCTTCAACATACTGAAGCTTCATGGTTGCCTGATTTATTTTGTCACTTGTCACACCCATACTGCATTTCATCTGATGCTGATCGCCTTTGTGCTTTCATCTACCCATTGCAGTCTTGGGCAGTAGCTTGTTACTAGTAGCATGTTATCAATAACTAGTTATCTTTTTCAGTAATTTGCACCTGTAACTAGTGACCTTGACTTAACTTTAACTTGACTGCACTGTTACTTCACTTTTCTTTGCCTAGACATAGAGACTTCTTCAACATACTAAAGCTTCATGGTTGACTGATTTATTTTGTCACTTGTCACACCCATACTGCATTACATCTGATGCTGATTGCCTTTGTGCTTTCATCTACCCATTGCAGTCTTGGGTAGTAGCTTGTTACTAGGAGCATGTTATCAATAACTAGTTATCTTTTTCAGTAATTTGCACCTGTAACTAGTGGCCTTGACTTAACTTTAACTTGACTGCACTGTTACTTCACTTTTCTTTTCCTAGACATAGCCACTTCTACAACATACTGAAGCTTCATGGTTGACTGATTTATTTTGTCACTTGTCACACCCATTCTGCATTTCATCTGATGCTGATCGCCTTTGTGCTTTCATCTACCCATTGCAGTCTTGGGCAGTAGATTGTTACTAGCAGCATGTTATCAATAACTAGTTATCTTTTTCAGTAATTTGCACCTGTAACTTTTGGCCTTGACTTAACTTTAACTTGACTGAACTGTTACTTCACTTTTCTTCGCCTAGACATAGCCACTTCTTCAACATACGGAAGCTTCATGGTTGACTGATTTATTTTGTCACTTGTCACACCCATACTGCATTACATCTGATGCTGATCGTCTTTGTGCTTTCATCTACCCATTACAGTCGTGGGCAGTAGATTGTTACTAGTAGCATGTTATGAATAACTAGTTATCTTTTTCAGTAATTTGCACCTGTAACTAGTGGCCTTGACTTAACTTTAACTTGACTGAACTGTTACTTCACTTTTCTTTGCCTAGACATTGCCACTTCTTCAACATACTGAAGCTTCATGGTTGACTGATTTATTTTGTCACTTGTCACACCCATACTGCATTTCATCTGATGCTGATCGCCTTTGTGCTTTCATCTACCCATTGCAGTCTTGGGCAGTAGCTTGTTACTAGTAGCATGTTTTCAATAACTAGTTATCTTTTTCAGTAATTTTCACCTGTAACTAGTGACCTTGACTTAACTTTAACTTGACTACACTGTTACTTCACTTTTCTTTGCCTAGACATAGAGACTTCTTCAACATACTGAAGCTTCATGGTTGACTGATTTATTTTGTCACTTGTCACACCCATACTGCATTACATCTGATGCTGATTGCCTTTGTGCTTTCATCTACCCATTGCAGTCTTGGGTAGTAGCTTGTTACTAGGAACATGTTATCAATAACTAGTTATCTTTTTCAGTAATTTGCACCTGTAACTAGTGGTCTTGACTTAACTTTAACTTGACTGCACTGTTACTTCACTTTTCTTTTCCTAGACATAGCCACTTCTTCAACATACTGAAGCTTCATGGTTGACTGATTTATTTTGTCACTTGTCACACCCATACTGCATTTCATCTGATGCTGATCGCCTTTGTGCTTTCATCTACCCATTGCAGTCTTGGGCAGTAGATTGTTACTAGTAGCATGTTATCAATAACTAGTTATCTTTTTCAGTAATTTGCACCTGTAACTAGTGGCCTTGGCTTAACTTTAACTTGACTGCACTGTTACTTCACTTTTCTTTTCCTAGACATAGCCACTTCTTCAACATGCTGAAGCTTCATGGTTGACTGATTTATTTTGTCACTTGTCACACCCATACTGCATTTCATCTGATGCTGATCGCCTTTGTGCTTTCATCTACCCATTGCAGTCTTGGGCAGTAGATTGTTACTAGTAGCATGTTATCAATAACTAGTTATCTTTTTCAGTAATTTGCACCTGTAACTAGTGGCCTTGACTTAACTTTAACTTGACTGAACTGTTACTTCACTTTTCTTTGCCTAGACATAGCCACTTCTTCAACATACGGAAGCTTCATGGTTGACTGATTTATTTTGTCACTTGTCACACCCATACTGCATTACATCTGATGCTGATCGTCTTTGTGCTTTCATCTACCCATTACAGTCTTGGGCAGTAGATTGTTACTAGTAGCATGTTATCAATAACTAGTTATCTTTTTCAGTAATTTGCACCTGTAACTAGTGGCCTTGACTTAACTTTAACTTGACTGCACTGTTATTTCACTTTTCTTCGCCTAGACATAGCCACTTCTTTAACATACGGAAGCTTCATGGTTGACTGATTTATTTTGTCACTTGTCACACCCATACTGCATTACATCTGATGCTGATCGTCTTTGTGCTTTCATCTACCCATTACAGTCGTGGGCAGTAGATTGTTACTAGTAGTATGTTATGAATAACTAGTTATCTTTTTCAATAATTTGCACCTGTAACTAGTGGCCTTGACTTAACTTTAACTTGACTGCACTGTTATTTCACTTTTCTTTGCCTAGACATAGCCACTTCTTCAACATACTGAAGCTTCATGGTTGGCTGATTTATTTTGTCACTTGTCACACCCATACTGCATTTCATCTGATGCTGATCGCCTTTGTGCTTTCATCTTCCCATTGATGTCTTGGGCAGTAACTTGTTACTAGTAGCATGTTTTCAATAACTAGTTATCTTTTTCAGTAATTTGCACCGTTAACTAGTGGCCTTGACTTAACTTTAACTTGACTCCACTGTTACTTCACTTTTCTTTGCCTAGACATAGCCACTTCTTCAACATACTGAAGCTTCATGGTTGACTGATTTATTTTGTCACTTGTCACACCCCTACTGCATTTCATCTGATGCTGATCGCCTTTGTGCTTTCATCTACCCATCGCAGTCTTGGGTAGTAGCTTGTTACTAGGAGCATGTTATCAATAACTAGTTATCTTTTTCAGTAATTTGCACCTGTAACTAGTGGCCTTGACTTAACTTTAACTTGACTGCACTGTTACTTCACTTTTCTTTTCCTAGACATAGCCACTTCTACAACATACTGAAGCTTCATGGTTGACTGATTTATTTTGTCACTTGTCACACCCATTCTGCATTACATCTGATGCTGATTGCCTTTGTGCTTTCATCTACCCATTGCAGTCTTGGGTAGTAGCTTGTTACTAGGAGCATGTTATCAATAACTAGTTATCTTTTTCAGTAATTTGCACCTGTAACTAGTGGCCTTGACTTAACTTTAACTTGACTGCACTGTTACTTCACTTTTCTTTTCCTAGACATAGCCACTTCTACAACATACTGAAGCTTCATGGTTGACTGATTTATTTTGTCACTTGTCACACCCATTCTGCATTTCATCTGATGCTGATCGCCTTTGTGCTTTCATCTACCCATTGCAGTCTTGGGCAGTAGATTGTTACTAGCAGCATGTTATCAATAACTAGTTATCTTTTTCAGTAATTTGCACCTGTAACTTTTGGCCTGGACTTAACTTTAACTTGACTGAACTGTTACTTCACTTTTCTTCGCCTAGACATAGCCACTTCTTCAACATACGGAAGCTTCATGGTTGACTGATTTATTTTGTCACTTGTCACACCCATACTGCATTACATCTGATGCTGATCGTCTTTGTGCTTTCATCTACCCATTACAGTCGTGGGCAGTAGATTGTTACTAGTAGCATGTTATGAATAACTAGTTATCTTTTTCAGTAATTTGCACCTGTAACTAGTGGCCTTGACTTAACTTTAACTTGACTGAACTGTTACTTCACTTTTCTTTGCCTAGACATTGCCACTTCTTCAACATACTGAAGCTTCATGGTTGACTGATTTATTTTGTCACTTGTCACACCCATACTGCATTTCATCTGATGCTGATCGCCTTTGTGCTTTCATCTACCCATTGCAGTCTTGGGCAGTAGCTTGTTACTAGTAGCATGTTTTCAATAACTAGTTATCTTTTTCAGTAATTTTCACCTGTAACTAGTGACCTTGACTTAACTTTAACTTGACTACACTGTTACTTCACTTTTCTTTGCCTAGACATAGAGACTTCTTCAACATACTGAAGCTTCATGGTTGACTGATTTATTTTGTCACTTGTCACACCCATACTGCATTACATCTGATGCTGATTGCCTTTGTGCTTTCATCTACCCATTGCAGTCTTGGGTAGTAGCTTGTTACTAGGAACATGTTATCAATAACTAGTTATCTTTTTCAGTAATTTGCACCTGTAACTAGTGGTCTTGACTTAACTTTAACTTGACTGCACGGTTACTTCACTTTTCTTTTCCTAGACATAGCCACTTCTTCAACATACTGAAGCTTCATGGTTGACTGATTTATTTTGTCACTTGTCACACCCATACTGCATTTCATCTGATGCTGATCGCCTTTGTGCTTTCATCTACCCATTGCAGTCTTGGGCAGTAGATTGTTACTAGTAGCATGTTATCAATAACTAGTTATCTTTTTCAGTAATTTGCACCTGTAACTAGTGGCCTTGACTTAACTTTAACTTGACTGAACTGTTACTTCACTTTTCTTTGCCTAGACATAGCCACTTCTTCAACATACGGAAGCTTCATGGTTGACTGATTTATTTTGTCACTTGTCACACCCCTACTGCATTTCATCTGATGCTGATCGCCTTTGTGCTTTCATCTACCCATCGCAGTCTTGGGTAGTAGCTTGTTACTAGGAGCATGTTATCAATAACTAGTTATCTTTTTCAGTAATTTGCACCTGTAACTAGTGGTCTTGACTTAACTTTTACTTGACTGCACTGTTACTTCACTTTTCTTTTCCTAGACATAGCCACTTATTCAACATACTGAAGCTTCATGGTTGACTGATTTATTTTGTCACTTGTCACACCCATACTGCATTTCATCTGATGCTGATCGCCTTTGTGCTTTCATCTTCCCATTGATGTCTTGGGCAGTAACTTGTTACTAGTAGCATGTTTTCAATAACTAGTTATCTTTTTCAGTAATTTGCACCTGTAACTAGTGGCCCTGACTTAACTTTAACTTGACTGCACTGTTACTTCACTTTTCTTTGCCTAGACATAGCCACTTCTTCAACATACTGAAGCTTCATGGTTGACTGATTTATTTTGTCACTTGTCACACCCATACTGCATTTCATCTGATGCTGATCGCCTTTGTGCTTTCATCTACCCATTGCAGTCTTGGGCAGTAGCTTGTTACTAGTAGCATGTTATCAATAACTAGTTATCTTTTTCAGTAATTTGCACCTGTAACTAGTGACCTTGACTTAACTTTAACTTGACTGCACTGTTACTTCACTTTTATTTGCCTAGACATAGAGACTTCTTCAACATACTGAAGCTTCATGGTTGCCTGATTTATTTTGTCGCTTGTCACACCCATACTGCATTTCATCTGATGCTGATCGCCTTTGTGCTTTCATCTACCCATTGCAGTCTTGGGCAGTAGCTTGTTACTAGTATCATGTTATCAATAACTAGTTATCTTTTTCAGTAATTTGCACCTGTAACTAGTGACCTTGACTTAACTTTAACTTGACTGCACTGTTACTTCACTTTTCTTTGCCTAGACATAGAGACTTCTTCAACATACTGAAGCTTCATGGTTGACTGATTTATTTTGTCACTTGTCACACCCATACTGCATTACATCTGATGCTGATTGCCTTTGTGCTTTCATCTACCCATTGCAGTCTTGGGTAGTAGCTTGTTACTAGGAGCATGTTATCAATAACTAGTTATCTTTTTCAGTAATTTGCACCTGTAACTAGTGGCCTTGACTTAACTTTAACTTGACTGCACTGTTACTTCACTTTTCTTTTCCTAGACATAGCCACTTCTACAACATACTGAAGCTTCA
This sequence comes from Rhipicephalus microplus, assembly GCF_043290135.1. Classification (NCBI taxonomy): domain Eukaryota; kingdom Metazoa; phylum Arthropoda; class Arachnida; order Ixodida; family Ixodidae; genus Rhipicephalus; species Rhipicephalus microplus. Next base: position 62,109,760 of record NC_134708.1, read on the forward strand.
TGGTTGACTGATTTATTTTGTCACTTGTCACACCCATTCTGCATTTCATCTGATGCTGATCGCCTTTGTGCTTTCATCTACCCATTGCAGTCTTGGGCAGTAGATTGTTACTAGCAGCATGTTATCAATAACTAGTTATCTTTTTCAGTAATTTGCACCTGTAAATAGTGGCCTTGACTTAACTTTAACTTGACTGAACTGTTACTTCACTTTTCTTCGCCTAGACATAGCCACTTCTTCAACATACGGAAGCTTCATGGTTGACTGATTTATTTTGTCACTTGTCACACCCATTCTGCATTTCATCTGATGCTGATCGCCTTTGTGCTTTCATCTACCCATTGCAGTCTTGGGCAGTAGATTGTTACTAGCAGCATGTTATCAATAACTAGTTATCTTTTTCAGTAATTTGCACCTGTAACTAGTGGCCTTGACTTAACTTTAACTTGACTGAACTGTTACTTCACTTTTCTTCGCCTAGACATAGCCACTTCTTCAACATACGGAAGCTTCATGGTTGACTGATTTATTTTGTCACTTGTCACACCCATTCTGCATTTCATCTGATGCTGATCGCCTTTGTGCTTTCATCTACCCATTGCAGTCTTGGGCAGTAGATTGTTACTAGCAGCATGTTATCAATAACTAGTTATCTTTTTCAGTAATTTGCACCTGTAACTAGTGGCCTTGACTTAACTTTAACGTGACTGAACTGTTACTTCACTTTTCTTCGCCTAGACATAGCCACTTCTTCAACATACGGAAGCTTCATGGTTGACTGATTTATTTTGTCACTTGTCACACCCATACTGCATTACATCTGATGCTGATCGTCTTTGTGCTTTCATCTACCCATTACAGTCGTGGGCAGTAGATTGTTACTAGTAGCATGTTATGAATAACTAGTTATCTTTTTCAGTAATTTGCACCTGTAACTAGTGGCCTTGACTTAACTTTAACTTGACTGAACTGTTACTTCACTTTTCTTTGCCTAGACATTGCCACTTCTTCAACATACTGAAGCTTCATGGTTGACTGATTTATTTTGTCACTTGTCACACCCATACTGCATTTCATCTGATGCTGATCGCCTTTGTGCTTTCATCTACCCATTGCAGTCTTGGGCAGTAGCTTGTTACTAGTAGCATGTTTTCAATAACTAGTTATCTTTTTCAGTAATTTTCACCTGTAACTAGTGACCTTGACTTAACTTTAACTTGACTACACTGTTACTTCACTTTTCTTTGCCTAGACATAGAGACTTCTTCAACATACTGAAGCTTCATGGTTGACTGATTTATTTTGTCACTTGTCACACCCATACTGCATTACATCTGATGCTGATTGCCTTTGTGCTTTCATGTACCCATTGCAGTCTTGGGTAGTAGCTTGTTACTAGGAGCATGTTATCAATAACTAGTTATTTTTTTCAGTAAGTTGCACCTGTAACTAGTGGTCTTGACTTAACTTTAACTTGACTGCACTGTTACTTCACTTTTCTTTTCCTAGACATAGCCACTTCTTCAACATACTGAAGCTTCATGGTTGTCTGATTTATTTTGTCACTTGTCACACCCATACTGCATTTCATCTGATGCTGATCGCCTTTGTGCTTTCATCTACCCATTGCAGTCTTGGGCAGTAGATTGTTACTAGTAGCATGTTATCAATAACTAGTTATCTTTTTCAGTAATTTGCACCTGTAACTAGTGGCCTTGGCTTAACTTTAACTTGACTGCACTGTTACTTCACTTTTCTTTTCCTAGACATAGCCACTTCTTCAACATGCTGAAGCTTCATGGTTGACTGATTTATTTTGTCACTTGTCACACCCATACTGCATTTCATCTGATGCTGATCGCCTTTGTGCTTTCATCTACCTATTGCAGTCTTGGGCAGTAGATTGTTACTAGTAGCATGTTATCAATAACTAGTTATCTTTTTCAGTAATTTGCACCTGTAACTAGTGGCCTTGACTTAACTTTAACTTGACTGAACTGTTACTTCACTTTTCTTTGCCTAGACATAGCCACTTCTTCAACATACGGAAGCTTCATGGTTGACTGATTTATTTTGTCACTTGTCACACCCATACTGCATTACATGTGATGCTGATCGTCTTTGTGCTTTCATCTACCCATTACAGTCTTGGGCAGTAGATTGTTACTAGTAGGATGTTATCAATAACTAGTTATCTTTTTCAGTAATTTGCACCTGTAACTAGTGGCCTTGACTTAACTTTAACTTGACTGCACTGTTATTTCACTTTTCTTCGCCTAGACATAGCCACTTCTTTAACATACGGAAGCTTCATGGTTGATTGATTTATTTTGTCACTTGTCACACCCATACTGCATTACATCTGATGCTGATCGTCTTTGTGCTTTCATCTACCCATTACAGTCGTGGGCAGTAGATTGTTACTAGTAGCATGTTATGAATAACTAGTTATCTTTTTCAGTAATTTGCACCTGTAACTAGTGGCCTTGACTTAACTTTAATTTGACTGAACTGTTACTTCACTTTTCTTTGCCTAGACATTGCCACTTCTTCAACATACTGAAGCTTCATGGTTGACTGATTTATTTTGTCACTTGTCACACCCATACTGCATTTCATCTGATGCTGATCGCCTTTGTGCTTTCATCTACCCATTGCAGTCTTGGGCAGTAGCTTGTTACTAGTAGCATGTTTTCAATAACTAGTTATCTTTTTCAGTAATTTTCACCTGTAACTAGTGACCTTGACTTAACTTTAACTTGACTACACTGTTACTTCACTTTTCTTTGCCTAGACATAGAGACTTCTTCAACATACTGAAGCTTCATGGTTGACTGATTTATTTTGTCACTTGTCACACCCATACTGCATTACATCTGATGCTGATTGCCTTTGTGCTTTCATCTACCCATTGCAGTCTTGGGTAGTAGCTTGTTACTAGGAGCATGTTATCAATAACTAGTTATCTTTTTCAGTAATTTGCACCTGTAACTAGCGGTCTTGACTTAACTTTAACTTGACTGCACTGTTACTTCACTTTTCTTTTCCTAGACATAGCCACTTCTTCAACATACGGAAGCTTCATGGTTGACTGATTTATTTTGTCACTTGTCACACCCATACTGCATTACATCTGATGCTGATTGCCTTTGTGCTTTCATCTACCCATTGCAGTCTTGGGTAGTAGCTTGTTACTAGGAGCATGTTATCAATAACTAGTTATCTTTTTCAGTAATTTGCAGCTGTAACTAGTGGTCTTGACTTAACTTTAACTTGACTGCACTGTTACTTCACTTTTCTTTTCCTAGACATAGCCATTTCTTCAACATACTGAAGCTTCATGGTTGACTGATTTATTTTGTCACATGTCACACCCATACTGCATTTCATCTGATGCTGATCGCCTTTGTGCTTTCATCTACCCATTGCAGTCTTGGGCAGTAGATTGTTACTAGTAGCATGTTATCAATAACTAGTTATCTTTTTCAGTAATTTGCACCTGTACCTAGTGGCCTTGACTTAACTTTAACTTGACTGAACTGTTACTTCACTTTTCTTTGCCTAGACATAGCCACTTCTTCAACATACGGAAGCTTCATGGTTGACTGATTTATTTTGTCACTTGTCACACCCATACTGCATTACATCTGATGCTGATCGTCTTTGTGCTTTCATCTACCCATTACAGTCTTGGGCAGTAGATTGTTACTAGTAGCATGTTATCAATAACTAGTTATCTTTTTCAATAATTTGCACCTGTAACTAGTGGCCTTGACTTAACTTTAACTTGACTGCACTGTTATTTCACTTTTCTTTGCATAGACATAGCCACTTCTTCAACATACTGAAGCTTCATGGTTGACTGATTTATTTTGTCACTTGTCACACCCATACTGCATTTCATCTGATGCTGATCGCCTTTGTGCTTTCATCTACCCATTGATGTCTTGGGCAGTAACTTGTTACCAGTAGCATGTTACCAATAACTAGTTATCTTTTTCAGTAATTTGCACATGTAACTAGTGGCCTTGACTTAACTTTAACTTGACTGCACTGTTACTTCACTTTTCTTTGCCTAGACATTGCCACTTCTTCAACATACTGAAGCTTCATGGTTGACTGATTTATTTTGTCACTTGTCACACCCCTACTGCATTTCATCTGATGCTGATCGCCTTTGTGCTTTCATCTACCCATTGCAGTCTTGGGCAGTAGATTGTTACTAGTAGCATGTTATCAATAACTAGTTATCTTTTTCAGTAATTTGCACCTGTAACTAGTGACCTTGACTTAACTTTAATTTGACTGCACTGTTACTTCACTTTTCTTTTCCTAGACATAGCCACTTCTTCAACATACTGAAGCTTCATGGTTGACTGATTTATTTTGTCACTTGTCACACCCATACTGCATTTCATCTGATGCTGATCGCCTTTGTGCTTTCATCTACCCATTGCAGTCTTGGGCAGTAGATTGTTACTAGTAGCATGTTATCAATAAGTAGTTATCTTTTTCAATAATTTGCACCTGTAACTAGTGGCCTTGACTTAACTTTAACTTGACTGAACTGTTACTTCACTTTTCTTTGCCTAGACATTGCCACTTCTTCAACATACTGAAGCTTCATGGTTGACTGATTTATTTTGTCACTTGTCACACCCATACTGCATTTCATCTGATGCTGATCACCTTTGTGCTTTCATCTACCCATTGCAGTCTTGGGCAGTAGCTTGTTACTAGTAGCATGTTTTCAATAACTAGTTATCTTTTTCAGTAATTTGCACCTGTAACTAGTGACCTTGACTTAACTTTAACTTGACTGCACTGTTACTTCACTTTTATTTGCCTAGACATAGAGACTTCTTCAACATACTGAAGCTTCATGGTTGACTGATTTATTTTGTCACTTGTCACACCCATACTGCATTTCATCTGATGCTGATCACCTTTGTGCTTTCATCTACCCATCGCAGTCTTGGGTAGTAGCTTGTTACTAGGAGCATGTTATCAATAACTAGTTATCTTTTTGAGTAATTTGCACCTGTAACTAGTGGTCTTGACTTAACTTTTACTTGACTGCACTGTTACTTCACTTTTCTTTTCCTAGACATAGCCACTTATTCAACATACTGAAGCTTCATGGTTGACTGATTTATTTTGTCACTTGTCACACCCATACTCCATTTCATCTGATGCTGATCGCCTTTGTGCTTTCATCTTCCCATTGATGTCTTGGGCAGTAACTTGTTACTAGTAGCATGTTTTCAATAACTAGTTATCTTTTTCAGTAATTTGCACCTGTAACTAGTGGCCTTGACTTAACTTTAACTTGACTGCACTGTTACTTCACTTTTCTTTGCCTAGACATAGCCACTTCTTCAACATACTGAAGCTTCATGGTTGACTGATTTATTTTGTCACTTGTCACACCCATACTGCATTTCATCTGATGCTGATCGCCTTTGTGCTTTCATCTACCCATTGCAGTCTTGGGCAGTAGCTTGTTACTAGTAGCATGTTATCAATAACTAGTTATCTTTTTCAGTAATTTGCACCTGTAACTAGTGACCTTGACTTAACTTTAACTTGACTGCACTGTTACTTCACTTTTATTTGCCTAGACATAGAGACTTCTTCAACATACTGAAGCTTCATGGTTGCCTGATTTATTTTGTCACTGTTCACACCCATACTGCATTACATCTGATGCTGATTGCCTTTGTGCTTTCATCTACCCATTGCAGTCTTGGGTAGTAGCTTGTTACTAGGAGCATGTTATCAATAACTAGTTATCTTTTTCAGTAATTTGCACCTGTAACTAGTGGTCTTGACTTAACTTTAACTTGACTGCACTGTTACTTCACTTTTCTTTTCCTAGACATAGCCACTTCTTCATCATACTGAAGCTTATTGGTTGACTGATTTATTTTGTCACTTGTCACACCCATACTGCATTTCATCTGATGCTGATCGCCTTTGTGCTTTCATCTACCCATTGCAGTCTTGGGCAGTAGATTGTTACTAGTAGCATGTTATCAATAACTAGTTATCTTTTTCAGTAATTTGCACCTGTAACTAGTGGCCTTGGCTTAACTTTAACTTGACTGCACTGTTACTTCACTTTTCTTTTCCTAGACATAGCCACTTCTTCAACATGCTGAAGCTTCATGGTTGACTGATTTATTTTGTCACTTGTCACACCCATACTGCATTTCATCTGATGCTGATCGCCTTTGTGCTTTCATCTACCCATTGCAGTCTTGGGCAGTAGATTGTTACTAGTAGCATGTTATCAATAACTAGTTATCTTTTCAGTAATTTGCACCTGTAACTAGTGGCCTTGACTTAACTTTAACTTGACTGAACTGTTACTTCACTTTTCTTTGCCTAGACATAGCCACTTCTTCAACATACGGAAGCTTCATGGTTGACTGATTTATTTTGTCACTTGTCACACCCATACTGCATTACATCTGATGCTGATCGTCTTTGTGCTTTCATATACCCATTACAGTCTTGGGCAGTAGATTGTTACTAGTAGCATGTTATCAATAACTAATTATCTTTTTCAGTAATTTGCACCTGTAACTAGTGGCCTTGATCTAACTTTAACTTGACTGCACTGTTATTTCACTTTTCTTTGCCTAGACATAGCCACTTCTTCAACATACTGAAGCTTCATGGTTGACTGATTTATTTTGTCACTTGTCACACCCATACTGCATTTCATCTGATGCTGATCGCCTTTGTGCTTTCATCTACCCATTGCAGTCTTGGGCAGTAGCTTGTTACTAGTAGCATGTTATCAATAACTAGTTATCTTTTTCAGTAATTTGCACCTGTAACTAGTGACCTTGACTTAACTTTAACTTGACTGCACTGTTACTTCACTTTATTTGCCTAGACATAGAGACTTCTTCAACATACTGAAGCTTCATGGTTGACTGATTTATTTTGTCACTTGTCACACCCGTACTGCATTACATCTGATGCTGATCGCCTTTGTGCTTTCATCTACCCATTGCAGTCTTGGGCAGTAGCTTGTTACTAGTAGCATGTTATCAATAACTAGTTATCTTTTTCAGTAATTTGCACCTGTAACTAGTGGCCTTGACTTAACTTTAACTTGACTGCACTATTACTTCACTTTTCTTTGCCTAGACATAGCCACTTCTTCAACATACTGAAGCTTCATGGTTGACTGATTTATTTTGTCACTTGTCACACCCATACTGCATTTCATCTGCTGCTGATCGCCTTTTTGCTTTCATCTACCCAATGCAGTCTTGGGCAGTAGATTGTTACTAGTAGCATGTTATCAATAACTAGTTATCTTTTTCAGTAATTTGCACATGTAACTAGTGGCCTTGACTTAACTTTAACTTGACTGCACTGTTACTTCACTTTTCTTTGCCTAGACATTGCCACTTCTTCAACATACTGAAGCTTCATGGTTGACTGATTTATTTTGTCACTTGTCACACCCATACTGCATTTCATCTGATGCTGATCGCCTTTGTGCTTTCATCTACCCATTGCAGTCTTGGACAGTAGCTTGTTACTAGTAGCATGTTATCAATAACTAGTTATCTTTTTCAGTAATTTGCACCTGTAACTAGTGACCTTGGCTTAACTTTAACTTGACTGCACTGTTACTTCACTTTTCTTTGCCTAGACATAGAGACTTCTTCAACATACTGAAGCTTCATGGTTGACTGATTTATTTTGTCACTTGTCACACCCATACTGCATTACATATGATGCTGATTGCCTTTGTGCTTTCATCTACCCATTGCAGTCTTGGGTAGTAGCTTGTTACTAGGAGCATGTTATCAATAACTAGTTATCTTTTTCAGTAATTTGCACCTGTAATTAGTACCTTGACTTAACTTTAACTTGACTGCACTGTTACTTCACTTTTCTTTTCCTAGACATAGCCACTTCTTCAACATACTGAAGCTTTATGGTTGACTGATTTATTTTGTCACTTGTCACACCCATTCTGCATTTCATCTGATGCTGATCGCCTTTGTGCTTTCATCTACCCATTGCAGTCTTGGGCAGTAGATTGTTACTAGCAGCATGTTATCAATAACTAGTTATCTTTTTCAGTAATTTGCACCTGTAACTAGTGGCCTTGACTTAACTTTAACTTGACTGAACTGTTACTTCACTTTTCTTCGCCTAGACATAGCCATTTCTTCAACATACGGAAGCTTCATGGTTGACTGATTTATTTTGTCACTTGTCACACCCATACTGCATTACATCTGATGCTGATCGTCTTTGTGCTTTCATCTACCCATTACAGTCGTGGGCAGTAGATTGTTACTAGTAGCATGTTATGAATAACTAGTTATCTTTTTCAGTAATTTGCACCTGTAACTAGTGGCCTTGACTTAACTTTAACTTGACTGAACTGTTACTTCACTTTTCTTTGCCTAGACATTGCCACTTCTTCAACATACTGAAGCTTCATGGTTGACTGATTTATTTTGTCACTTGTCACACCCATACTGCATTTCATCTGATGCTGATCGCCTTTGTGCTTTCATCTACCCATTGCAGTCTTGGGCAGTAGCTTGTTACTAGTAGCATGTTTTCAATAACTAGTTATCTTTTTCAGTAATTTTCACCTGTAACTAGTGACCTTGACTTAACTTTAACTTGACTACACTGTTACTTCACTTTTCTTTGCCTAGACATAGAGACTTCTTCAACATACTGAAGCTTCATGGTTGACTGATTTAATTTGTCACTTGTCACACCCATACTGCATTACATCTGATGCTGATTGCCTTTGTGCTTTCATCTACCCATTGCAGTCTTGGGTAGTAGCTTGTTACTATGAGCATGTTATCAATAACTAGTTATCTTTTTCAGTAATTTGCACCTGTAACTAGTGGTCTTGACTTAACTTTAACTTGACTGCACTGTTACTTCACTTTTCTTTTCCTAGACATAGCCACTTCTTCAACATACTGAAGCTTCATGGTTGACTGATTTATTTTGTCACTTGTCACACCCATACTGCATTTCATCTGATGCTGATCGCCTTTGTGTTTTCATCTACCCATTGCAGTCTTGGGCAGTAGATTGTTATTAGTAGCATGTTATCAATAACTAGTTATCTTTTTCAGTCATTTGCACCTGTAACTAGTGGCCTTGGCTTAACTTTAACTTGACTGCACTGTTACTTCACTTTTCTTTTCCTAGACATAGCCACTTCTTCAACATGCTGAAGCTTCATCGTTGACTGATTTATTTTGTCACTTGTCACACCCATACTGCATTTCATCTGATGCTGATCGCCTTTGTGCTTTCATCTACCCATTGCAGTCTTGGGCAGTAGATTGTTACTAGTAGCATGTTATCAATAACTAGTTATCTTTTTCAGTAATTTGCACCTGGAACTAGTGACCTTGACTTAACTTTAACTTGACTGCACTGTTACTTCACTTTTATTTGCCTAGACATAGCCACTTCTTCAACATACTGAAGCTTCATGGTTGGTGATTTATTTTGTCACTTGTCACACCCATACTGCATTTCATCTGATGCTGATCGCCTTTGTGCTTTCATCTACCCATTGCAGTCTTGGGCAGTAGCTTGTTATTAGTAGCATGTTATCAATAACTAGTTATCTTTTTCAGTAATTTGCACCTGGAACTAGTGACCTTGACTTAACTTTAACTTGACTGCACTGTTACTTCACTTTTATTTGCCTAGACATAGAGACTTCTTCAACATACTGAAGCTTCATGGTTGACTGATTTATTTTGTCACTTGTCACACCCATACTGCATTTCATCTGATGCTGATCGCCTTTGTGCTTTCATCTACCTATTGCAGTCTTGGGCAGTAGATTGTTACTAGTAGCATGTTATCAATAACTAGTTATCTTTTTCAGTAATTTGCACCTGTAACTAGTGGCCTTGACTTAACTTTAACTTGACTGAACTGTTACTTCACTTTTCTTTGCCTAGACATAGCCACTTCTTCAACATACGGAAGCTTCATGGTTGACTGATTTATTTTGTCACTTGTCACACCCATACTGCATTACATCTGATGCTGATCGTCTTTGTGCTTTCATCTACCCATTACAGTCTTGGGCAGTAGATTGTTACTAGTAGGATGTTATCAATAACTAGTTATCTTTTTCAGTAATTTGCACCTGTAACTAGTGGCCTTGACTTAACTTTAACTTGACTGCACTGTTATTTCACTTTTCTTCGCCTAGACATAGCCACTTCTTTAACATACGGAAGCTTCATGGTTGATTGATTTATTTTGTCACTTGTCACACCCATACTGCATTACATCTGATGCTGATCGTCTTTGTGCTTTCATCTACCCATTACAGTCGTGGGCAGTAGATTGTTACTAGTAGCATGTTATGAATAACTAGTTATCTTTTTCAGTAATTTGCACCTGTAACTAGTGGCCTTGACTTAACTTTAATTTGACTGAACTGTTACTTCACTTTTCTTTGCCTAGACATTGCCACTTCTTCAACATACTGAAGCTTCATGGTTGACTGATTTATTTTGTCACTTGTCACACCCATACTGCATTTCATCTGATGCTGATCGCCTTTGTGCTTTCATCTACCCATTGCAGTCTTGGGCAGTAGCTTGTTACTAGTAGCATGTTTTCAATAACTAGTTATCTTTTTCAGTAATTTTCACCTGTAACTAGTGACCTTGACTTAACTTTAACTTGACTACACTGTTACTTCACTTTTCTTTGCCTAGACATAGAGACTTCTTCAACATACTGAAGCTTCATGGTTGACTGATTTATTTTGTCACTTGTCACACCCATACTGCATTACATCTGATGCTGATTGCCTTTGTGCTTTCATCTACCCATTGCAGTCTTGGGTAGTAGCTTGTTACTAGGAGCATGTTATCAATAACTAGTTATCTTTTTCAGTAATTTGCACCTGTAACTAGCGGTCTTGACTTAACTTTAACTTGACTGCACTGTTACTTCACTTTTCTTTTCCTAGACATAGCCACTTCTTCAACATACGGAAGCTTCATGGTTGACTGATTTATTTTGTCACTTGTCACACCCATACTGCATTACATCTGATGCTGATTGCCTTTGTGCTTTCATCTACCCATTGCAGTCTTGGGTAGTAGCTTGTTACTAGGAGCATGTTATCAATAACTAGTTATCTTTTTCAGTAATTTGCAGCTGTAACTAGTGGTCTTGACTTAACTTTAACTTGACTGCACTGTTACTTCACTTTTCTTTTCCTAGACATAGCCATTTCTTCAACATACTGAAGCTTCATGGTTGACTGATTTATTTTGTCACATGTCACACCCATACTGCATTTCATCTGATGCTGATCGCCTTTGTGCTTTCATCTACCCATTGCAGTCTTGGGCAGTAGATTGTTACTAGTAGCATGTTATCAATAACTAGTTATCTTTTTCAGTAATTTGCACCTGTACCTAGTGGCCTTGACTTAACTTTAACTTGACTGAACTGTTACTTCACTTTTCTTTGCCTAGACATAGCCACTTCTTCAACATACGGAAGCTTCATGGTTGACTGATTTATTTTGTCACTTGTCACACCCATACTGCATTACATCTGATGCTGATCGTCTTTGTGCTTTCATCTACCCATTACAGTCTTGGGCAGTAGATTGTTACTAGTAGCATGTTATCAATAACTAGTTATCTTTTTCAATAATTTGCACCTGTAACTAGTGGCCTTGACTTAACTTTAACTTGACTGCACTGTTATTTCACTTTTCTTTGCATAGACATAGCCACTTCTTCAACATACTGAAGCTTCATGGTTGACTGATTTATTTTGTCACTTGTCACACCCATACTGCATTTCATCTGATGCTGATCGCCTTTGTGCTTTCATCTACCCATTGATGTCTTGGGCAGTAACTTGTTACCAGTAGCATGTTACCAATAACTAGTTATCTTTTTCAGTAATTTGCACATGTAACTAGTGGCCTTGACTTAACTTTAACTTGACTGCACTGTTACTTCACTTTTCTTTGCCTAGACATTGCCACTTCTTCAACATACTGAAGCTTCATGGTTGACTGATTTATTTTGTCACTTGTCACACCCCTACTGCATTTCATCTGATGCTGATCGCCTTTGTGCTTTCATCTACCCATTGCAGTCTTGGGCAGTAGATTGTTACTAGTAGCATGTTATCAATAACTAGTTATCTTTTTCAGTAATTTGCACCTGTAACTAGTGACCTTGACTTAACTTTAATTTGACTGCACTGTTACTTCACTTTTCTTTTCCTAGACATAGCCACTTCTTCAACATACTGAAGCTTCATGGTTGACTGATTTATTTTGTCACTTGTCACACCCATACTGCATTTCATCTGATGCTGATCGCCTTTGTGCTTTCATCTACCCATTGCAGTCTTGGGCAGTAGATTGTTACTAGTAGCATGTTATCAATAAGTAGTTATCTTTTTCAATAATTTGCACCTGTAACTAGTGGCCTTGACTTAACTTTAACTTGACTGAACTGTTACTTCACTTTTCTTTGCCTAGACATTGCCACTTCTTCAACATACTGAAGCTTCATGGTTGACTGATTTATTTTGTCACTTGTCACACCCATACTGCATTTCATCTGATGCTGATCACCTTTGTGCTTTCATCTACCCATTGCAGTCTTGGGCAGTAGCTTGTTACTAGTAGCATGTTTTCAATAACTAGTTATCTTTTTCAGTAATTTGCACCTGTAACTAGTGACCTTGACTTAACTTTAACTTGACTGCACTGTTACTTCACTTTTATTTGCCTAGACATAGAGACTTCTTCAACATACTGAAGCTTCATGGTTGACTGATTTATTTTGTCACTTGTCACACCCATACTGCATTTCATCTGATGCTGATCGCCTTTGTGCTTTCATCTACCCATCGCAGTCTTGGGTAGTAGCTTGTTACTAGGAGCATGTTATCAATAACTAGTTATCTTTTTGAGTAATTTGCACCTGTAACTAGTGGTCTTGACTTAACTTTTACTTGACTGCACTGTTACTTCACTTTTCTTTTCCTAGACATAGCCACTTATTCAACATACTGAAGCTTCATGGTTGACTGATTTATTTTGTCACTTGTCACACCCATACTCCATTTCATCTGATGCTGATCGCCTTTGTGCTTTCATCTTCCCATTGATGTCTTGGGCAGTAACTTGTTACTAGTAGCATGTTTTCAATAACTAGTTATCTTTTTCAGTAATTTGCACCTGTAACTAGTGGCCTTGACTTAACTTTAACTTGACTGCACTGTTACTTCACTTTTCTTTGCCTAGACATAGCCACTTCTTCAACATACTGAAGCTTCATGGTTAACTGATTTATTTTGTCACTTGTCACACCCATACTGCATTTCATCTGATGCTGATCGCCTTTGTGCTTTCATCTACCCATTGCAGTCTTGGGCAGTAGCTTGTTACTAGTAGCATGTTATCAATAACTAGTTATCTTTTTCAGTAATTTGCACCTGTAACTAGTGACCTTGACTTAACTTTAACTTGACTGCACTGTTACTTCACTTTTATTTGCCTAGACATAGAGACTTCTTCAACATACTGAAGCTTCATGGTTGCCTGATTTATTTTGTCACTGTTCACACCCATACTGCATTACATCTGATGCTGATTGCCTTTGTGCTTTCATCTACCCATTGCAGTCTTGGGTAGTAGCTTGTTACTAGGAGCATGTTATCAATAACTAGTTATCTTTTTCAGTAATTTGCACCTGTAACTAGTGGTCTTGACTTAACTTTAACTTGACTGCACTGTTACTTCACTTTTCTTTTCCTAGACATAGCCACTTCTTCATCATACTGAAGCTTATTGGTTGACTGATTTATTTTGTCACTTGTCACACCCATACTGCATTTCATCTGATGCTGATCGCCTTTGTGCTTTCATCTACCCATTGCAGTCTTGGGCAGTAGATTGTTACTAGTAGCATGTTATCAATAACTAGTTATCTTTTTCAGTAATTTGCACCTGTAACTAGTGGCCTTGGCTTAACTTTAACTTGACTGCACTGTTACTTCACTTTTCTTTTCCTAGACATAGCCACTTCTTCAACATGCTGAAGCTTCATGGTTGACTGATTTATTTTGTCACTTGTCACACCCATACTGCATTTCATCTGATGCTGATCGCCTTTGTGCTTTCATCTACCCATTGCAGTCTTGGGCAGTAGATTGTTACTAGTAGCATGTTATCAATAACTAGTTATCTTTTCAGTAATTTGCACCTGTAACTAGTGGCCTTGACTTAACTTTAACTTGACTGAACTGTTACTTCACTTTTCTTTGCCTAGACATAGCCACTTCTTCAACATACGGAAGCTTCATGGTTGACTGATTTATTTTGTCACTTGTCACACCCATACTGCATTACATCTGATGCTGATCGTCTTTGTGCTTTCATCTACCCATTACAGTCTTGGGCAGTAGATTGTTACTAGTAGCATGTTATCAATAACTAATTATCTTTTTCAGTAATTTGCACCTGTAACTAGTGGCCTTGATCTAACTTTAACTTGACTGCACTGTTATTTCACTTTTCTTTGCCTAGACATAGCCACTTCTTCAACATACTGAAGCTTCATGGTTGACTGATTTATTTTGTCACTTGTCACACCCATACTGCATTTCATCTGATGCTGATCGCCTTTGTGCTTTCATCTACCCATTGCAGTCTTGGGCAGTAGCTTGTTACTAGTAGCATGTTATCAATAACTAGTTATCTTTTTCAGTAATTTGCACCTGTAACTAGTGACCTTGACTTAACTTTAACTTGACTGCACTGTTACTTCACTTTATTTGCCTAGACATAGAGACTTCTTCAACATACTGAAGCTTCATGGTTGACTGATTTATTTTGTCACTTGTCACACCCGTACTGCATTACATCTGATGCTGATCGCCTTTGTGCTTTCATCTACCCATTGCAGTCTTGGGCAGTAGCTTGTTACTAGTAGCATGTTATCAATAACTAGTTATCTTTTTCAGTAATTTGCACCTGTAACTAGTGGCCTTGACTTAACTTTAACTTGACTGCACTATTACTTCACTTTTCTTTGCCTAGACATAGCCACTTCTTCAACATACTGAAGCTTCATGGTTGACTGATTTATTTTGTCACTTGTCACACCCATACTGCATTTCATCTGCTGCTGATCGCCTTTTTGCTTTCATCTACCCAATGCAGTCTTGGGCAGTAGATTGTTACTAGTAGCATGTTATCAATAACTAGTTATCTTTTTCAGTAATTTGCACATGTAACTAGTGGCCTTGACTTAACTTTAACTTGACTGCACTGTTACTTCACTTTTCTTTGCCTAGACATTGCCACTTCTTCAACATACTGAAGCTTCATGGTTGACTGATTTATTTTGTCACTTGTCACACCCATACTGCATTTCATCTGATGCTGATCGCCTTTGTGCTTTCATCTACCCATTGCAGTCTTGGACAGTAGCTTGTTACTAGTAGCATGTTATCAATAACTAGTTATCTTTTTCAGTAATTTGCACCTGTAACTAGTGACCTTGGCTTAACTTTAACTTGACTGCACTGTTACTTCACTTTTCTTTGCCTAGACATAGAGACTTCTTCAACATACTGAAGCTTCATGGTTGACTGATTTATTTTGTCACTTGTCACACCCATACTGCATTACATATGATGCTGATTGCCTTTGTGCTTTCATCTACCCATTGCAGTCTTGGGTAGTAGCTTGTTACTAGGAGCATGTTATCAATAACTAGTTATCTTTTTCAGTAATTTGCACCTGTAATTAGTACCTTGACTTAACTTTAACTTGACTGCACTGTTACTTCACTTTTCTTTTCCTAGACATAGCCACTTCTTCAACATACTGAAGCTTTATGGTTGACTGATTTATTTTGTCACTTGTCACACCCATTCTGCATTTCATCTGATGCTGATCGCCTTTGTGCTTTCATCTACCCATTGCAGTCTTGGGCAGTAGATTGTTACTAGCAGCATGTTATCAATAACTAGTTATCTTTTTCAGTAATTTGCACCTGTAACTAGTGGCCTTGACTTAACTTTAACTTGACTGAACTGTTACTTCACTTTTCTTCGCCTAGACATAGCCATTTCTTCAACATACGGAAGCTTCATGGTTGACTGATTTATTTTGTCACTTGTCACACCCATACTGCATTACATCTGATGCTGATCGTCTTTGTGCTTTCATCTACCCATTACAGTCGTGGGCAGTAGATTGTTACTAGTAGCATGTTATGAATAACTAGTTATCTTTTTCAGTAATTTGCACCTGTAACTAGTGGCCTTGACTTAACTTTAACTTGACTGAACTGTTACTTCACTTTTCTTTGCCTAGACATTGCCACTTCTTCAACATACTGAAGCTTCATGGTTGACTGATTTATTTTGTCACTTGTCACACCCATACTGCATTTCATCTGATGCTGATCGCCTTTGTGCTTTCATCTACCCATTGCAGTCTTGGGCAGTAGCTTGTTACTAGTAGCATGTTTTCAATAACTAGTTATCTTTTTCAGTAATTTTCACCTGTAACTAGTGACCTTGACTTAACTTTAACTTGACTACACTGTTACTTCACTTTTCTTTGCCTAGACATAGAGACTTCTTCAACATACTGAAGCTTCATGGTTGACTGATTTAATTTGTCACTTGTCACACCCATACTGCATTACATCTGATGCTGATTGCCTTTGTGCTTTCATCTACCCATTGCAGTCTTGGGTAGTAGCTTGTTACTATGAGCATGTTATCAATAACTAGTTATCTTTTTCAGTAATTTGCACCTGTAACTAGTGGTCTTGACTTAACTTTAACTTGACTGCACTGTTACTTCACTTTTCTTTTCCTAGACATAGCCACTTCTTCAACATACTGAAGCTTCATGGTTGACTGATTTATTTTGTCACTTGTCACACCCATACTGCATTTCATCTGATGCTGATTGCCTTTGTGTTTTCATCTACCCATTGCAGTCTTGGGCAGTAGATTGTTATTAGTACCATGTTATCAATAACTAGTTATCTTTTTCAGTCATTTGCACCTGTAACTAGTGGCCTTGGCTTAACTTTAACTTGACTGCACTGTTACTTCACTTTTCTTTTCCTAGACATAGCCACTTCTTCAACATGCTGAAGCTTCATCGTTGACTGATTTATTTTGTCACTTGTCACACCCATACTGCATTTCATCTGATGCTGATCGCCTTTGTGCTTTCATCTACCCATTGCAGTCTTGGGCAGTAGATTGTTACTAGTAGCATGTTATCAATAACTAGTTATCTTTTTCAGTAATTTGCACCTGGAACTAGTGACCTTGACTTAACTTTAACTTGACTGCACTGTTACTTCACTTTTATTTGCCTAGACATAGCCACTTCTTCAACATACTGAAGCTTCATGGTTGGTGATTTATTTTGTCACTTGTCACACCCATACTGCATTTCATCTGATGCTGATCGCCTTTGTGCTTTCATCTACCCATTGCAGTCTTGGGCAGTAGCTTGTTATTAGTAGCATGTTATCAATAACTAGTTATCTTTTTCAGTAATTTGCACCTGGAACTAGTGACCTTGACTTAACTTTAACTTGACTGCACTGTTACTTCACTTTTATTTGCCTAGACATAGAGACTTCTTCAACATACTGAAGCTTCATGGTTGACTGATTTATTTTGTCACTTGTCACACCCATACTGCATTTCATCTGATGCTGATCGCCTTTGTGCTTTCATCTACCCATTGCAGTCTTGGGCAGTAGATTGTTACTAGTAGCATGTTATCAATAACTAGTTATCTTTTTCAGTAATTTGCACCTGTAACTAGTGGCCTTGACTTAACTTTAACTTGACTGAACTGTTACTTCACTTTTCTTTGCCTAGACATAGCCACTTCTTCAACATACGGAAGCTTCATGGTTGACTGATTTATTTTGTCACTTGTCACACCCATACTGCATTACATCTGATGCTGATCGTCTTTGTGCTTTCATCTACCCATTACAGTCTTGGGCAGTAGATTGTTACTAGTAGCATGTTATCAATAACTAATTATCTTTTTCAGTAATTTGCACCTGTAACTAGTGGCCTTGACCTAACTTTAACTTGACTGCACTGTTATTTCACTTTTCTTTGCCTAGACATAGCCACTTCTTCAACATACTGAAGCTTCATGGTTGACTGATTTATTTTGTCATTTGTCACACCCATACTGCATTTCATCTGATGCTGATCGCCTTTGTGCTTTCATCTACCCATTACAGTCTTGGGCAGTAGATTGTTACTAGTAGCATGTTATCAATAACTAATTATCTTTTTCAGTAATTTGCACCTGTAACTAGTGGCCTTGACCTAACTTTAACTTGACTGCACTGTTATTTCACTTTTCTTTGCCTAGACATAGCCACTTCTTCAACATACTGAAGCTTCATGGTTGACTGATTTATTTTGTCATTTGTCACACCCGTACTGCATTTCATCTGATGCTGATCGCCTTTGTGCTTTCATCTACCCATTGCAGTCTTGGGCAGTAACTTGTTACTAGTAGCATGTTATCAATAACTAGTTATCTTTTTCAGTAATTTGCACCTGTAACTAGTGACCTTGACTTAACTTTAACTTGACTGCACTGTTACTTCACTTTATTTGCCTAGACATAGAGACTTCTTCAACATACTGAAGCTTCATGGTTGACTGATTTATTTTGTCACTTGTCACACCCGTACTGCATTACATCTGATGCTGATCGCCTTTGTGCTTTCATCTACCCATTGCAGTCTTGGGCAGTAGCTTTTTACTAGTAGCATGTTATCAATAACTAGTTATCTTTTTCAGTAATATGCACCTGTAACTAGTGGCCTTGACTTAACTTTAACTTGACTGCACTATTACTTCACTTTTCTTTGCCTAGACATAGCCACTTCTTCAACATACTGAAGCTTCATGGTTGACTGATTTATTTTGTCACTTGTCACACCCATACTGCATTTCATCTGCTGCTGATCGCCTTTTTGCTTTCATCTACCCAATGCAGTCTTGGGCAGTAGATTGTTACTAGTAGCATGTTATCAATAACTAGTTATCTTTTTCAGTAATTTGCACATGTAACTAGTGGCCTTGACTTAACTTTAACTTGACTGCACTGTTACTTCACTTTTCTTTGCCTAGACATTGCCACTTCTTCAACATACTGAAGCTTCATGGTTGACTGATTTATTTTGTCACTTGTCACACCCATACTGCATTTCATCTGATGCTGATCGCCTTTGTGCTTTCATCTACCCATTGCAGTCTTGGACAGTAGCTTGTTACTAGTAGCATGTTATCAATAACTAGTTATCTTTTTCAGTAATTTGCACCTGTAACTAGTGACCTTGACTTAACTTTAACTTGACTGCACTGTTACTTCACTTTTCTTTGCCTAGACATAGAGACTTCTTCAACATACTGAAGCTTCATGGTTGACTGATTTATTTTGTCACTTGTCACACCCATACTGCATTACATATGATGCTGATTGCCTTTGTGCTTTCATCTACCCATTGCAGTCTTGGGTAGTAGCTTGTTACTAGGAGCATGTTATCAATAACTAGTTATCTTTTTCAGTAATTTGCACCTGTAACTAGTACCTTGACTTAACTTTAACTTGACTGCACTGTTACTTCACTTTTCTTTTCCTAGACATAGCCACTTCATCAACATACTGAAGCTTTATGGTTGACTGATTTATTTTGTCACTTGTCACACCCATTCTGCATTTCATCTGATGCTGATCGCCTTTGTGCTTTCATCTACCCATTGCAGTCTTGGGCAGTAGATTGTTACTAGCAGCATGTTATCAATAACTAGTTATCTTTTTCTGTAATTTGCACCTGTAACTAGTGGCCTTGACTTAACTTTAACTCGACTGAACTGTTACTTCACTTTTCTTCGCCTAGACATAGCCATTTCTTCAACATACGGAAGCTTCATGGTTGACTGATTTATTTTGTCACTTGTCACACCCATACTGCATTACATCTGATGCTGATCGTCTTTGTGCTTTCATCTACCCATTACAGTCGTGGGCAGTAGATTGTTACTAGTAGCATGTTATGAATAACTAGTTATCTTTTTCAGTAATTTGCACCTGTAACTAGTGGCCTTGACTTAACTTTAACTTGACTGAACTGTTACTTCACTTTTCTTTGCCTAGACATTGCCACTTCTTCAACATACTGAAGCTTCATGGTTGACTGATTTATTTTGTCACTTGTCACACCCATACTGCATTTCATCTGATGCTGATCGCCTTTGTGCTTTCATCTACCCATTGCAGTCTTGGGCAGTAGCTTGTTACTAGTAGCATGTTTTCAATAACTAGTTATCTTTTTCAGTAATTTTCACCTGTAACTAGTGACCTTGACTTAACTTTAACTTGACTACACTGTTACTTCACTTTTCTTTGCCTAGACATAGAGACTTCTTCAACATACTGAAGCTTCATGGTTGACTGATTTAATTTGTCACTTGTCACACCCATACTGCATTACATCTGATGCTGATTGCCTTTGTGCTTTCATCTACCCATTGCAGTCTTGGGTAGTAGCTTGTTACTATGAGCATGTTATCAATAACTAGTTATCTTTTTCAGTAATTTGCACCTGTAACTAGTGGTCTTGACTTAACTTTAACTTGACTGCACTGTTACTTCACTTTTCTTTTCCTAGACATAGCCACTTCTTCAACATACTGAAGCTTCATGGTTGACTGATTTATTTTGTCACTTGTCACACCCATACTGCATTTCATCTGATGCTGATCGCCTTTGTGCTTTCATCTACCCATTGCAGTCTTGGGCAGTAGATTGTTATTAGTAGCATGTTATCAATAACTAGTTATCTTTTTCAGTCATTTGCACCTGTAACTAGTGGCCTTGGCTTAACTTTAACTTGACTGCACTGTTACTTCACTTTTCTTTTCCTAGACATAGCCACTTCTTCAACATGCTGAAGCTTCATCGTTGACTGATTTATTTTGTCACTTGTCACACCCATACTGCATTTCATCTGATGCTGATCGCCTTTGTGCTTTCATCTACCCATTGCAGTCTTGGGCAGTAGATTGTTACTAGTAGCATGTTATCAATAACTAGTTATCTTTTTCAGTAATTTGCACCTGGAACTAGTGACCTTGACTTAACTTTAACTTGACTGCACTGTTACTTCACTTTTATTTGCCTAGACATAGCCACTTCTTCAACATACTGAAGCTTCATGGTTGGTGATTTATTTTGTCACTTGTCACACCCATACTGCATTTCATCTGATGCTGATCGCCTTTGTGCTTTCATCTACCCATTGCAGTCTTGGGCAGTAGCTTGTTACTAGTAGCATGTTATCAATAACTAGTTATCTTTTTCAGTAATTTGCACCTGGAACTAGTGACCTTGACTTAACTTTAACTTGACTGCACTGTTACTTCACTTTTATTTGCCTAGACATAGAGACTTCTTCAACATACTGAAGCTTCATGGTTGACTGATTTATTTTGTCACTTGTCACACCCGTACTGCATTACATCTGATGCTGATCGCCTTTGTGCTTTCATCTACCCATTGCAGTCTTGGGCAGTAGCTTGTTACTAGTAGCATGTTATCAATAACTAGTTATCTTTTTCAGTAATTTGCACCTGTAACTAGTGGCCTTGACTTAACTTTAACTTGACTGCACTATTACTTCACTTTTCTTTGCCTAGACATAGCCACTTCTTCAACATACTGAAGCTTCATGGTTGACTGATTTATTTTGTCACTTGTCACACCCATACTGCATTACATCTGATGCTGATTGCCTTTGTGCTTTCATCTACCCATTGCAGTCTTGGGTAGTAGCTTGTTACTAGGAGCATGTTATCAATAACTAGTTATCTTTTTCAGTAATTTGCACCTGTAACTAGTGGCTTTGACTTAACTTTAACTTGACTGCACTGTTACTTCACTTTTCTTTTCCTAGACATAGCCACTTCTTCAACATACTGAAGCTTTATGGTTGACTGATTTATTTTGTCACTTGTCACACCCATTCTGCATTTCATCTGATGCTGATCGCCTTTGTGCTTTCATCTACCCATTGCAGTCTTGGGCAGTAGATTGTTACTAGCAGCATGTTATCAATAACTAGTTATCTTTTTCAGTAATTTGCACCTGTAACTAGTGGCCTTGACTTAACTTTAACTTGACTGAACTGTTACTTCACTTTTCTTCGCCTAGACATAGCCACTTCTTCAACATACGGAAGCTTCATGGTTGTCTGATTTATTTTGTCACTTGTCACACCCATACTGCATTACATCTGATGCTGATCGTCTTTGTGCTTTCATCTACCCATTACAGTCGTGGGAGTAGATTGTTACTAGTAGCATGTTATGAATAACTAGTTATCTTTTTCAGTAATTTGCACCTGTAACTAGTGGCCTTGACCTAACTTTAACTTGACTGAACTGTTACTTCACTTTTCTTTGCCTAGACATTGCCACTTCTTCAACATACTGAAGCTTCATGGTTGACTTATTTATTTTGTCACTTGTCACACCCATACTGCATTTCATCTGATGCTGATCGCCTTTGTGCTTTCATCTACCCATTGCAGTCTTGGGCAGTAGCTTGTTACTAGTAGCATGTTTTCAATAACTAGTTATCTTTTTCAGTAATTTTCACCTGTAACTAGTGACCTTGACTTAACTTTACCTTGACTACACTGTTACTTCACTTTTCTTTGCCTAGACATAGAGACTTCTTCAACATACTGAAGCTTCATGGTTGACTGATTTATTTTGTCACTTGTCACACCCATACTGCATTACATCTGATGCTGATTGCCTTTGTGCTTTCATCTACCCTTTGCAGTCTTGGGTAGTAGCTTGTTACTAGGAGCATGTTATCAATAACTAGTTATCTTTTTCAGTAATTTGCACCTGTAACTAGTGGTCTTGACTTAACTTTAACTTGACTGCACTGTTACTTCACTTTTCTTTTCCTAGACATAGCCACTTCTTCAACATACTGAAGCTTCATGGTTGACTGATTTATTTTGTCACTTGTCACACCCATACTGCATTTCATCTGATGCTGATCGCCTTTGTGCTTTCATCTACCCATTGCAGTCTTGGGCAGTAGATTGTTACTAGTAGCATGTTATCAATAACTAGTTATCTTTTTCAGTAATTTGCACCTGTAACTAGTGGCCTTGGCTTAACTTTAACTTGACTGCACTGTTACTTCACTTTTCTTTTCCTAGACATAGCCACTTCTTCAACATGCTGAAGCTTCATGGTTGACTGATTTATTTTGTCACTTGTCACACCCATACTGCATTTCATCTGATGCTGATCGCCTTTGTGCTTTCATCTACCCATTGCAGTCTTGGGCAGTAGATTGTTACTAGTAGCATGTTATCAATAACTAGTTATCTTTTTCAGTAATTTGCACCTGTAACTAGTGGCCTTGACTTAACTTTAACTTGACTGAACTGTTATTTCACTTTTCTTTGCCTAGACATAGCCACTTCTTCAACATACTGAAGCTTCATGGTTGACTGATTTATTTTGTCACTTGTCACACCCATACTGCATTTCATCTGATGCTGATCGCCTTTGTGCTTTCATCTACCCATTGCAGTCTTGGGCAGTAGCTTGTTACTAGTAGCATGTTATCAATAACTAGTTATCTTTTTCAGTAATTTGCACCTGTAACTAGCGACCTTGACTTAACTTTAACTTGACTGCACTGTTACTTCACTTTTATTTGCCTAGACATAGAGACTTCTTCAACATACTGAAGCTTCATGGTCGACTGATTTATTTTGTCACTTGTCACACCCGTACTGCATTACATCTGATGCTGATCGCCTTTGTGCTTTCATCTACCCATTGCAGTCTTGGGCAGTAGCTTGTTACTAGTAGCATGTTATCAATAACTAGTTATCTTTTTCAGTAATTTGCACCTGTAACTAGTGGCCTTGACTTAACTTTAACTTGACTGCACTATTACTTCACTTTTCTTTGCCTAGACATAGCCACTTCTTCAACATACTGAAGCTTCATGGTTGACTGATTTATTTTGTCACTTGTCACACCCATACTGCATTACATCTGATGCTGATTGCCTTTGTGCTTTCATCTACCCATTGCAGTCTTGGGTAGTAGCTTGTTACTAGGAGCATGTTATCAATAACTAGTTATCTTTTTCAGTAATTTGCACCTGTAACTAGTGGCCTTGACTTAACTTTAACTTGACTGCACTGTTACTTCACTTTTCTTTTCCTAGACATAGCCACTTCTTCAACATACTGAAGCTTTATGGTTGACTGATTTATTTTGTCACTTGTCACACCCATTCTGCATTTCATCTGATGCTGATCGCCTTTGTGCTTTCATCTACCCATTGCAGTCTTGGGCAGTAGATTGTTACTAGCAGCATGTTATCAATAACTAGTTATCTTTTTCAGTAATTTGCACCTGTAACTAGTGGCCTTGACTTAACTTTAACTTGACTGAACTGTTACTTCACTTTTCTTCGCCTAGACATAGCCACTTCTTCAACATACGGAAGCTTCATGGTTGACTGATTTATTTTGTCACTTGTCACACCCATACTGCATTACATCTGATGCTGATCGTCTTTGTGCTTTCATCTACCCATTACAGTCGTGGGCAGTAGATTGTTACTAGTAGCATGTTATGAATAACTAGTTATCTTTTTCAGTAATTTGCACCTGTAACTAGTGGCCTTGACTTAACTTTAACTTGACTGAACTGTTACTTCACTTTTCTTTGCCTAGACATTGCCACTTCTTCAACATACTGAAGCTTCATGGTTGACTGATTTATTTTGTCACTTGTCACACCCATACTGCATTTCATCTGATGCTGATCGCCTTTGTGCTTTCATCTACCCATTGCAGTCTTGGGCAGTAGCTTGTTACTAGTAGCATGTTTTCAATAACTAGTTATCTTTTTCAGTAATTTTCACCTGTAACTAGTGACCTTGACTTAACTTTAACTTGACAACACTGTTACTTCACTTTTCTTAGCCTAGACATAGAGACTTCTTCAACATACTGAAGCTTCATGGTTGACTGATTTATTTTGTCACTTGTCACACCCATACTGCATTACATCTGATGCTGATTGCCTTTGTGCTTTCATCTACCCATTGCAGTCTTGGGTAGTAGCTTGTTACTAGTAGCATGTTTTCAATAACTAGTTATCTTTTTCAGTAATTTTCACCTGTAACTAGTGACCTTGACTTAACTTTAACTTGACTACACTGTTACTTCACTTTTATTAGCCTAGACATAGAGACTTCTTCAACATACTGAAGCTTCATGGTTGACTGATTTATTTTGTCACTTGTCACACCCATACTGCATTACATCTGATGCTGATTGCCTTTGTGCTTTCATCTACCCATTGCAGTCTTGGGTAGTAGCTTGTTACTTGGAGCATGTTATCAATAACTAGTTATCTTTTTCAGTAATTTGCACCTGTAACTAGTGGTCTTGACTTAACTTTAACTTGACTGCACTGTTACTTCACTTTTCTTTTCCTAGACATAGCCACTTCTTCAACATACTGAAGCTTCATGGTTGACTGATTTATTTTGTCACTTGTCACACCCATACTGCATTTCATCTGATGCTGATCGCCTTTGTGCTTTCATCTACCCATTGCAGTCTTGGGCAGTAGATTGTTACTAGTAGCATGTTATCAATAACTAGTTATCTTTTTCAGTAATTTGCACCTGTAACTAGTGGCCTTGGCTTAACTTTAACTTGACTGCACTGTTACTTCACTTTTCTTTTCCTAGACATAGCCACTTCTTCAACATGCTGAAGCTTCATGGTTGACTGATTTATTTTTTCACTTGTCACACCCATACTGCATTTCATCTGATGCTGATCGTCTTTGTGCTTTCATCTACCCATTGCAGTCTTGGGCAGTAGATTGTTACTAGTAGCATGTTATCAATAACTAGTTATCTTTTTCAGTAATTTGCACCTGTAACTAGTGGCCTTGACTTAACTTTAACTTGACTGCACTGTTATTTCACTTTTCTTTGCCTAGACATAGCCACTTCTTCAACATACTGAAGCTTCATGGTTGACTGATTTATTTTGTCACTTGTCACACCCATACTGCATTTCATCTGATGCTGATCGCCTTTGTGCTTTCATCTACCCATTGATGTCTTGGGCAGTAACTTGTTACCAGTAGCATGTTACCAATAACTAGTTATCTTTTCAGTAATTTGCACATGTAACTAGTGGCCTTGACTTAACTTTAACTTGACTGCACTGTTACTTCACTTTTCTTTGCCTAGACATTGCCACTTCTTCAACATACTGAAGCTTCATGGTTGACTGATTTATTTTGTCACTTGTCACACCCATACTGCATTTCATCTGATGCTGATCGCCTTTGTGCTTTCTTCTACCCATTGCAGTCTTGGGCAGTAGCTTGTTACTAGTAGCATGTTATCAATAACTAGTTATCTTTTTCAGTAATTTGCACCTGTAACTAGTGACCTTGACTTAACTTTAACTTGACTGCACTGTTACTTCACTTTTCTTTGCCTAGACATAGAGACTTCTTCAACATACTGAAGCTTCATGGTTGACTGATTTATTTTGTCACTTGTCACACCCATACTGCATTACATCTGATGCTGATTGCCTTTGTGCTTTCATCTACCTATTGCAGTCTTGGGTAGTAGCTTGTTACTAGGAGCATGTTATCAATAACTAGTTATCTTTTTCAGTAATTTGCACCTGTAACTAGTGGTCTTGACTTAACTTTAACTTGACTGCACTGTTACTTCACTTTTCTTTTCCTAGACATAGCCACTTCTTCAACATACTGAAGCTTCATGGTTGACTGATTTATTTTGTCACTTGTCACACCCATACTGCATTTCATCTGATGCTGATCGCCTTTGTGCTTTCATCTACCCATTGCAGTCTTGGGCAGTAGATTGGTACTAGTAGCATGTTATCAATAACTAGTTATCTTTTTCAGTAATTTGCACCTGTAACTAGTGGCCTTGGCTTAACTTTAACTTGCCTGCACTGTTACTTCACTTTTCTTTTCCTAGACATAGCCACTTCTTCAACATACTGAAGCTTCATGGTTGACTGATTTATTTTGTCACTTGTCACACCCATACTGCATTTCATCTGATGCTGATCGCCTTTGTGCTTTCATCTACCCATTGCAGTCTTGGGCAGTAGATTGTTACTAGTAGCATGTTATCAATAACTAGTTATCTTTTTCAGTAATTTGCACCTGTAACTAGTGGCCTTGACTTAACTTTCACCTGACCGCACTGTTATTTCACTTTTCTTTGCCTAGACATAGCCACTTCTTCAACATACTGAAGCTTCATGGTTGACTGATTTATTTTGTCACTTGTCACACCCATACTGCATTTCATCTGATGCTGATCGCCTTTGTGCTTTCATCTACCGATTGATGTCTTGGGCAGTAACTTGTTACCAGTAGCATGTTACCAATAACTAGTTATCTTTTTCAGTAATTTGCACATGTAACTAGTGGCCTTGACTTAACTTTAACTTGACTGCACTGTTACTTCACTTTTCTTTGCCTAGACATTGCCACTTCTTCAACATACTGAAGCTTCATGGTTGAATGATTTATTTTGTCACTTGTCACACCCATACTGCATTTCATCTGATGCTGATCGCCTTTGTGCTTTCATCTACCCATTGCAGTCTTGGGCAGTAGCTTGTTACTAGAAGCATGTTATCAATAACTAGTTATCTTTTTTCAGTAATTTGCACCTGTAACTAGTGACCTTGACTTAACTTTAACTTGACTGCACTGTTACTTCACTTTTCTTTGCCTAGACATAGAGACTTCTTCAACATACTGAAGCTTCATGGTTGACTGATTTATTTTGTCACTTGTAACACCCATACTGCATTATATCTGATGCTGATCCTTTGTGCTTTCATCTACCCATTGCAGTCTTGGGTAGTAGCTTGTTACTAGGAACATGTTATCAATAACTAGTTATCTTTTTCAGTAATTTGCACCTGTAACTAGTGGCCTTGACTTAACTTTAACTTGACTGCACTGTTACTTCACTTTTCTTTTCCTAGACATAGCCACTTCTTCAACATACTGAAGCTTCATGGTTGACTGATTTATTTTGTCACTTGTCACACCCATACTGCATTTCATCTGATGCTGATCGCCTTTGTGCTTTCATCTACCCATTGCAGTCTTGGGCAGTAGCTTGTTACTAGTAGCATGTTATCAATAACTAGTTATCTTTTTCAGTAATTTGCACCTGTAACCAGTGACCTTGACTTAACTTTAACTTGACTGCACTGTTACTTCACTTTTCTTTGCCTAGACATTGAGACTTCTTCAACATACTGAAGCTTCATGGTTGACTGATTTATTTTGTCACTTGTCACACCCATACTGCATTACATCTGATGCTGATTGCCTTTGTGCTTTCATCTACCCATTGCAGTCTTGGGTAGTAGCTTGTTACTAGGAGCATGTTATCAATAACTAGTTATCTTTTTCAGTAATTTGCACCTGTAACTAGTGGCCTTGACTTAACTTTAACTTGACTGCACTGTTACTTCACTTTTCTTTTCCTAGACATAGCCACTTCTTCAACATACTGAAGCTTCATGGTTGACTGATTTATTTTGTCACTTGTCACACCCATACTGCATTTCATCTGATGCTGATCGCCTTTGTGCTTTCATCTACCCATTGCAGTCTTGGGCAGTAGATTGTTACTAGTAGCATGTTATCAATAACTAGTTATCTTTTTCAGTAATTTGCACCTGTAACTAGTGGCCTTGACTTAACTTTAACTTGACTGAACTGTTACTTCACTTTTCTTTGCCTAGACATTGCCACTTCTTCAACATACTGAAGCTTCATGGTTGACTGATTTATTTTGTCACTTGTCACACCCATACTGCATTTCATCTGATGCTGATCGCCTTTGTGCTTTCATCTACCCATTGCAGTCTTGGGTAGTAGCTTGTTACTAGGAGCATGTTATCAATAACTAGTTATCTTTTTCAGTAATTTGCACCTGTAACTAGTGGTCTTGACTTAACTTTAACTTGACTGCACTGTTACTTCACTTTTATTTTCCTAGACATAGCCACTTCTTCAACATACTGAAGCTTCATGGTTGACTGATTTATTTTGTCACTTGTCACACCCATACTGCATTTCATCTGATGCTGATCGCCTTTGTGCTTTCATCTACCCATTGCAGTCTTGGGCAGTAGATTGTTACTAGTAGCATGTTATCAATAACTAGTTATCTTTTTCAGTAATTTGCACCTGTAACTAGTGGCCTTGGCTTGACTTTAACTTGACTGCACTGTTACTTCACTTTTCTTTTCCTAGACATAGCCA